>NC_081194.1:26625655-27245655 GCF_902713425.1 Acipenser ruthenus
GAGGAAATCAAGCTAAAGCAATAGACAAAAAATGTAACTGGGAGATTTTAGACAATTAAAAAATACTGTTAAAAATCCCTTTCTCACACTGGAGATAAAACATGCTTGAAAACTAATGGATTGTAGATTCACCTTATGTTTTCAGACAATCTGAATTATAAGGACTATATATACTATATTTCGCTGTCTTAATAAAGTAAATTAAAGTACTGTGTTTTAGTATCAAAACAGTTTTTTTTTTAAAAGCCAGATGACATAAAACCTTACACGATCCAATTCTCATCAGCCACTTGTTTGTTTCATTCCAAATGTAATTCAGCCAATTTTTATTTCCCATAGATCCATGTGAATCTAAGTGTTCTTAATCAAAAATCACCACAAAAAGCCCTTGAAATTGGCAATTCATCATTATTATGAAAGAGTCTAGAATGTGGTTCAGGTTGAATTTCTGGCAATATCATTTTTAATTTTACAGTTTAGACTGGCCTTAGTTGAATATCTTTCCAATCAAGCACAGGAGGAAAGAAAAATTCCAGGCAGCTCCCTAGAGACCAGTCTGCGTTCACTCATATACCGTCTGTATAATCTTTCTCAAGGTTTAATAATGTCCAGTATATTTAAAAATCACAGTAATATAACCATGGAAACAGAATGGAAACACAGCCAGGAAAACAGAAATAATTAATATTGGGTTGTTTCCCCTTCCCTTAGAAAAGTTTACCACGGTGTATCTATCCAGTAATTTTGCAGTTTACCATGCTTTTCCCCATTTATGTTTCCCCAATTGAAAATGCCCAGGTATGTTCCCTTTCCTCAGCTACTCCCCACAACAACTCAGGAGGATTGAAAGTCAGAGCATCCTCTAGGATGTCTAGGAGCTTGACAGTGGAGGTCAAGTGATTTTGCCTCCTCAACCAGTACCAGGCCGATGTAATGCTCCCTGTAAGATCCCCAACTTACCAGAACCAGGACATACTATCCCATGATGTTTTATTTCATAATGATAATGATACATGTTTGTATATCAGCCGTAGATGTCATGTATTATTAATGTGACATTTAGTTCTGCATGAATTAATGCTTGCTTTATGAATTAGTATTATTATTTATTTATTAGCAGACGCCCTTATCCAGGGCGATTTACAATTGTTACAAGATATCACATTAATTTTACAATTATATTGTTTTTTACATACAATTACCCATTTATACAGTTGGGTTTTTACTGGAGCAATCTAGGTAAAGTACCTTGCTCAAGGGTATAGCAGCAGTGTCCCCCACCTGGGATTGAACCCACGACCCTCTAGTCAAGAGTCCCAAGCCCTAACCACTACTCCACACTGCCGCCCTGAATGCTGCATTGAATGCCACAATGAGGCCAAACAATTCTAATGGAAAAAAAAACAGTAACATGGATGCAACTTTGAAATATGTTTAAATTAATTTTTATTGTTATTTATTTCCATTTTCCAGAAACTACCTACCACTATGACAGAGTGTGGTGGAGTGTCCCACCCCTATATATTTATTTATTGTTATTTCTATTTTTGTTTGCGGTGCAGTTCAAAGCGCCACGTATTTGTTGTTGTTTTTGTATATTTAAAACCTTGTGAGGATGCGTGGCTGATCAGCTACTGATTATTTAACTAGCTGACAGTCACGCATCCTTACTAAACTCATGCAGACTGTGGGTAATAAGATAATTAACAGCTAGTTAACCCCTCGGCCAGAGTATAAGAACCTGCAGCTGTCCGTGCTGCGGGGTTGAGTGTATAGAGGAGAGTATGGGGAGCGGAGAGAACGAGGCGAATAAGAGAAACAACTGCTAAGTATCTGCTTATTTGTTTATTTTTATTTGTTTGGCCAACGTGCCCTTTAGTTTTGTTGTGTTTTGTTTGTTTAAATATTTTGGTTTATTGATTTAATAAAATCAGCTGAACACCGTTGCGTTCAGTTTCACCCACCCATCCACTGTTTTGGTTCAGTTATTTCCAGGTCCGTGACGTCACCACACCTCACCACTGCAAGCCATCCTGCCACACAGAGGATTATAAAACGTCTGTTTGTTTTAAAGCAAGGAATGATTACATATGACTGGAAATAAAATAGATATAGAAATGAATCTACTACCATTGTTCATGGTCTCTGACATCAATACATACTGACTTAGAATAATGCTCCTTGTCTATTCTACAGGTTCTGACTGAATACATAGGTAAGGGTGAATATGTATGAATAAAACAAATAGTCATGTATGACGAGGGGCTTCCGATAAAGTGAAAAGAACTTTAACCAAATTCAAGTGAATGTGTTTCTATTTATCTTCTATGAGTGTACATTGTGGTTTGTGGTGCTTACATACAGTTAGTTGTTGTGGTTTCTGTCACTGTGCTTGTGGAGGTCATATCCTACTATTTACTCATAAACTATTTTGCATTGTCACATAGTTGCTGGGCATTGATAACAATAACAAAAAAAGAAATACGTCATTTTGGTGTCCAGATATTTTTTTCAAATGTAATGCTCTTGATTTCCATATACTGTATGTTGACTGAAGATCTTTAAAGATTAACATAGCTTCAAATGTTATTTGAAATGCTTGTTACATTTTCTGTTGTTAGTTACCGCATAACTATTACTAAATAAAAGAAAAGAAAAGCCTCTGACATTAATATTTAACGTTATGTTTATAACTTCTGCAAATATCCTGAGTGTACAGTATGTGAGTGCAGTATCTGCTTGTCTTGTGTACATTTTGAGTAAATCATTACATGGGATTTCACCACCTCTCTTCTACATTTTTGAATTACAGTCGAAACGGAACTTAATGACGAAACACTGTTGACTCATTTTTTTTTAGGTGAAAAGCCTTTTCAGCTGCTGTACTCTATTGATTCAACCCAAAGGTAAACCTGGTTACACCCATGCACTTATTTTTCATAGTCTACTGGCAGCATATGCAGGATCAATGACAGCAGAAGAAAGTTCTGTGTCTTTTATTACAGGGAAGGGTGTGGAAGGATTTGAAAATTGAACTCTGATAATGTGGTGTCTTCAATACAAAGTGCAATGATGCTGTTATCTTTACACAGTTATTATGGATATAAAACAGGTGCACAGTAGACGCACAGTCTTTATTTGTACTGCCTGTAAATGCACATGTTGCACATAGAAAGTAAATGGTAAAGAAAAAAAAAACTTGCCAAGAAAAATAGGTAGCCCTAAAAAAAAAATCTAAGTAATAATATACATTTGAAGGGAAACAAATTGAATAAATCTTTAAGTTTGGAATAGTCTAGTTAATTTAAGTAACCTAGAGTCTCATTAAGCTTCCAGTCCGTAGGTAGTGCTGTAGGACTGTGACAGGATCTCATGTCACATGTGTGGGTAGCTGCTGTTCAAGCAATACAGAGAGACATTGGGGGTGGAGTTGACCATATCAAGTCAACCATATCAAGAGCTCTGCATAACACTGGCCTGTATGGGAGGGTGGCAAGAAAGAAGCCATTACTCAAAAAGTACCATCTGAAAGCACGTCTGGAGTTTCCCGGAAAGCATGAGAGTGACCCAACTGCGATGTGGGAAAAGGTTTTGTGGTCAGATGAGACCAAGATAGAGCTTTTTGGCCAAAACTCAACGTGCTATGTGTGGCACAAACCTAACACTGCCCATGCCTCAAGACACACCATCACTACAGTGAAGTATGGTGGTGGCAGCATCATGCTGTGGGGATGCTTCTCATCAGCAGGGACTGGGCATCTTGTTAAAATTGAAGGAAGAATGGATGGAGCAAAATACAGGGAAATACTGCAAGAGAACCTGCTTCAGTCCGCTAAAAAGCTGAAGCTTGGGAGGAAATTGTTCAGCAGGACAATGATTCCAAGCACAAGGCCAAAGCAACATTGGAGTGGCTCAAGAACAAAAAGTTGAATGTCCTACAGTGGCCCAGTCAAAGTCCTGATGTCAATCCCATTGAGAATCTGTGGCACTACTTTAAAATTGCGGTCCACAAGTGTCGTCCAACCAACCTGAACAACCTGGAGCAAATCTGCCAAGAAGAATGGGCCAAAATCACTCCGACACTGTGTGCAAAGCTGGTACATACTTACCCCAAAAGACTTAAAGCTGTTATTGCAGTGAAAGGTGGCTCTACCAAATATTAATGTGTGGGGGTTGAATACTTATGCAAGCAAGATATTTCAGTTTTTTATTTTTCCTAAAAATACTTCCCAACATAAAACCAATGTCACCTTACAATAATTGATTTTGAGTTTCAGTGTTTGAAAATAAAATATCAAACAGAACAAAATTTCAATGTACCATTTGTAATTCAGTAATATGAGAGAATTGTTCAGGGGTCTGAATACTTTTGCAAGGCACTGTATATACACACACACACAGTAATGTGTCGCGTATTCGCCTGTCACATATCCACCCTATCCGTTTATCCACCATGATCAACCTCTTCAGCAACATTAGTTTATTATTGAACAGAGAAGATTGGTTCAGAGACTGTAGATCCTATCAAAGTTTTTGTCCACTGTATTACAACTGGAGTTTGTAAAAGACCAGGTGGTGTGTGTAAATGTGCATTCCCAGCAGGATGTGGCAGTTCGGTGTGATACTTTACCAAAGGGTGAGCCCATTTTAGAACTTCCTGTACCTGTTGACCTGCAGCGTGTACAAATGACATCAGAACAACAAAGGAGGTTACTGGACTTAAGCATGTTTTCTGAACATGAGGATGATTATGGTACTACTAACCTGATTACACACTGAATCCCTACAGGCGACGCGGCACCCATCCGGGATAGGTATCGTCAGATATCCCCTAAGCTTTATGCTGAAGTAAAACAACTTTTGAGTTGGATGTTGGAGGCAATTGCTGAATCTTCTTGGTTTGAAAGAAAGATGTGTATATTATCAAAGGTTGAACATTCAGACTGTAAAGATGCATACCCTTGCCGAGGATTGAGGAGTCACTGGTTTCATTAAAAAAAAATCAACATTAGATTTAGCCTGCGGCTATTGGCAGGTCAAGATGCACCCAGATGATCAAGCTAAGACTGCCTTTATTACACCTATGGGGCTTTATGAGTTTAAGCACATGTCCTTTGGGCTATGCAATGCACCTGGGACCTTTAGAGCCTGATCGAGCGATGTCTGCGGGATCAGAACTTGATACTTTGCTGTTGTATCTTGATGATATCATTGTCTTTTCTTCAGATTTTGACAGCCATGTAAATAGCCTTGATCTGGTGTTTGAACGCTTAAAGAAGCATGGTTGAAACCTGTTAAGTGTCACCTGTTTCAAGAAAAGGTGAACTATTTAGGCCATGTGGTCTCCGAACATGGGATCGCACCAGACCCTGAGAAACTATGAGCTGTAGCCAATTGGGAAGCACCTACTAACGTGAGGGAGTTGAGAGCTTTCCTCAGCATGGTTGGGTTTTATCGTTGCTTTATTCCCAGCTTTGCTAAGATTGCTTCTGCTTTGCATTCTTTACTTTGTGGAACCTTCAAGCGTCAGGGACGAGGTCCCAAGAAGCCTGCAGTGGTGTGGAGATGAGGCGAGGAACAAGAACAGGCTTTTCAGGGGCTTAACCCTTTGCGGTCCTATGTCGGACCTGGTCCGACATCGTAATTTTCCCTTTCCGGTCCAATGTTGGGCCCTGTCCGACATCATCAAAAAGATGCAAAAAACAGGTCTCTAGTCGTTCTTTCTCCAGAAAAAGCCGAGAAAAACATTCAATGGCCGAGTGAGACCGATAGGAGCCGAGAGAAGCCGAAAAAAAAGGGGGCGTATCTCATGAATATTGATAGACCCGGCACCACATAGATAACACGGACATACACAAACAAGATAGTTGCTTCCGCATCCAGCGCTCAGAGAATATCATAGACATTTGCAGAGCTTTTTGAGATGTTATAGTAATAAAATAATGACTTGGATCGCATTATTGAGGAGTTTGGTGATAAAATGAGAATTCAAGAGATGATTTATTGATATGTACTATTATTACGAGTTATTTGAAAAATATAGCAAACGAGGGGTGGGGCGGTGCTGGAGATGCAGTACTGAGTGTCCTGTTGATATGCAGTGCCTTTTAAACCTGTTTTACTGTGAAAAAAAAAATACTTTTAAACAGCGTGTCTAAAATAAACTGCACTTGTGAAAATAAATTGGACCTGACGTGCCTGACACGTGCTGTATAAATGGACCGCTAAGGGTTAAAGGACAGTTATTGAGTGCCCCTATACTAGCGTATGCTGATTATGAACAATCCTTTACTGTTTATACTAATGCCAGCAAGACTGGGCTGGGCGCTGTCCTGGCTCAAGTACAAGACGGTAAAGAAAGGATGACTGCATACAGTAGCAGGAGCTTACATCCTATTAAACGTAATGATGCTAATTATAGTTCTTTCAAACTTGAATTTTTAGCTTTGAAGTGGGCCATCACTGAGAAGTTTAACGAGTTCTTGGCTGCCTCACCTTTTATAGTTTACACTGATAATAACCCCCTTGCTCATTTGAATACAGCTAAGTTAGGAGCTTTGGAGCAGTGTTGGATGGCTCAGCTGGCTAACTGCCAGTTTGAAATCAAGTATCGACCTGGGAAGACAAACGGGAATGCAGACGCCTTATCAAGGTGGCCTCAGACTGGAGATACTGCCCATATGGATGGAGATCTTGCAATAGCCCCGGTTCAGGTCGGTATTACCCAAGAGGTAGTGTACTCTTGTTTAGAGGTCGTTCCAACGGGGAGGCCAGGGGAAGCTGTTCAGCAAGTGGAATTGGGAGATCTATTAGACATTTGTCCAGATGGTGGATGGGAACAAGCACAACAAGACCCAGTGGTGAGTAAGGTGCTGCAGCTGAAGATAAGGGGGAGGTTTCCTACCTGGCAAGAGAGGGATCTTCAATCTGTTGAGGTTTGCAAGTTATTGAGGCAATGGAAACAGTTGCATGTACAAGGGAAGCTATTGTGTCGAGAGTACCAAGACTCACGGACACTAGAAGTAGTACAATCAGTGGTACTGACAGCCAAATTCAAGTCTTTGGTTTTGAGATACTTGCATGATAGAGCAGGTCATTTTGGGGTCGAGAAGACTTTGGTAAGGAGGCAGTTCTATTGGACTAAGATGCAAATTGATGTCCAGGAATGGTGTGCACAATATCAGTGGTGTTGTGTTTAATGTCTCAATGTACTCTGAAATTAAAGCATAGAACAAATAAACAATTGGAGATAAAAAAAGAAATCATGGAATCGTTCTGTTTAACAAAATTTAATCTAAATTTTTGACTCATCAAAGTAGCCACCTTTTGCAGATATAACAGCCGAACACACTCGTGGCATTCTTTCTACAATGGAAATCAAATATTGTTTGGAAAGTTCTTCCCAACACTGTTGCAGAAGTTCCCACAAATGTGTTGCACTTGTAGGTTGCTTTGCTTTCACCCTTCTGTCCAGTTCATCCCAAACCAGCTCGATGGGGTTTAAGTCTGGAGACTGTGCTGGCCATTCCATGATTTGAAGCATACCGTCTTGTTCTTTTCTTCTAAGGTAGTTCTGACATAGCCTGGAGGTATGTTTTGGGTCATTATCTTGCTGTAGGATGAACCCCTGACCAACTAGGCATATACCAGAGGGTATTGCATGGCGCTGCAAAATGCTGTGGTAGCAGTTTTGGTTCGGGGTGCCACTTACTCTGTGCAAGTCGCCGACTCTTGATCCAGCAAAAGAGCCCCAGACCATCACGCTTCCTCCTCCATGTTTGACAGTTGGTTTCACACACCGAGGAACCATCCTTTCGCCTACTCGACGGCGTACAAAAACCCTGCGTGATGAACCGAAGATTTCAAATTTTCATCGGTCCATAAGACCTTCTTTCAGTCTTCATGGCCCAGGCAAGCCTCCTTTTCTTATTTTGCCATCTTAGCAATGGCTTTCTTACTGCCACTCGATCTGTCAAACCTGCAGCTCGAAGTCTTCTCTTCACAGTTGAAACTGAGACTTGCTTACTTCGACCAGTGTTAAGCTGTGCTTGAAGCTGTTGTCCTGTGAGCCGCCTATCACGCAAGCTGTTGACTCTCAGAAACTTGTCTTCTGATTCTGTTGTGGCTTTTGGTCTGCCAGACCTCTTCCTGTCAGAGTTTCCTCCAGTTTCCAAGTGCCTTTTGATGGTGTAGGAAACTGTACTCACTGACACCTTGGCTTTCTTTGCAATTTCTCTAAAGGAAAGGCCTACGCTTTTAAGGGTTATAATGGTCTGTCTGTCTTCCTTTGTTAATTGCCTTTTTCTCGCCATTATGAGAGCAATATACTACTTCCTGCAGTACAATACTGTCCAAATAATGCTTAAGAGGGTGTAGTAACACAGTCTGTTCCAACACTGCTTTTATACAGACAGAGGGTTTCTAAGTAATCAACAAAAGTTGGGACACCTGTAGGAATTGTTAGCATCAACTTTCAAGGCTTAATTTACTTCCATTGCTGCAGAACAGCTGTAAGTTGTTAACCCATTACTTGTTCCCTGAAAAAAGCCTTTTTGTATAACTCTGAAATGTACATTATTTTTCAGTTTTTGGTAACCTAAACTTTTTTTTTAACCTCTGGCAGTTTACCGCTTACCTTTGTACCATTTCAGGTTATTCACTGGACTTGAACTGCTTAAATTTCAATAAAAACTGGAAAAATGGGGGTGTTCTAAAACTTTTGACCGGTAGTGTATATATATATATATAATTTCTAATAAATTCATATTTTTGTCTTCGACATAAGCACCATGGTTTAGAATATCTGGAGCATAAAGAGCTACTTGTTATGGGTTTTAATAAGGGCACCCCTTGGCTTGATCTGAAACAATTCTTAAGTAAACTACAGAATTCGTTCAGCCTTCCAGAGTATTATTATTTATTTCTTAGCAGACGCCTTTATCCAGGGCGACTTACAGTTGTTACAAAATATCACAGTACAAAGTATCACATTATAAAATATCAGATTACAGAATATCACCTTGCAGATAAGAAAAGTTATAAGGTACAGTAAAATCAGTAGAAAATAAAATCAAATTCAAATAAGAGCAAAATAAAGAACACAATAGATAATTACATTTAAGAATAAGTTCCACTAAGAACAGTTAACTTAGTAAAAATATTTGCTTATGCAAGTAAAGTCCATTAAGAGCATGTAGTAAGTACGATAAGTGGATGAGAATGATTTCAAATAAGATCAAATGTTAATTTGCATGTAAAGAATTATATTACTGGATGTTATTATTATATGATAACATTCTTTAAAATATGTATTCGCCCTTTAAAAACCAGTTCTTAAAAAGCATGCAGACTCATTAAAAGGAAAAGTTGCATCAGGAACATTAAAAGATTAAGTATTGGGGAGAAATCAAATAGGCTATTCAAGATAAATAACAATGACGATGGACTGAAAAATGCTGCTTCAGCAAAAACAGTGGGTGGACTGCGTTCACCCTTCCAAAAAAAGTGAGTGGACTGTGTCCACCCACGTCCACCCCCCAGTCTAACACTGCCTATAAGTTTAAAATCAAGTACCAGATACAGGAAGTAATTATAATTAAGAGGAGTAGTAGAATACAGCAAGGTATGGAGCAGTTCAGTGCAAGTACAAGCTGATGCAAGTACTGGTACAATTGGGTGCCATATAGTCCAGTATAGTGGAGAGTTGTGAGGTTTACAGATGCTGTCTGAACAGGTCTGTCTTGAGGAGCCGAGGGAAGGCAGTCAGAGACTGAGCAGTCCTGATATCTGTAGGTAGGTCTCTCCACCACTGAGGGGCAAGGGTGGAGAAGGAGAGGGCTCTGGAAGTGGGGGAGCGGAGGTGGGGTACAGCTAATCTGCCGGTGGTGGAGGAGCAGAGGGGGCGAGAGAGGGTGTAGGGAGAAATGATAGCCTGGAGATATGAGGGAGCAGAAAGGTTGAGACAGCGATAGGTGAGTACAAGTTTTGAATATGGATTGGGAGTTAATGGAGGGAGCAGAGCAACGGTGTAGTGTGAGAGAAACAATGAAGGGAAAAGACAAGGCGAGCAGCAGTTTTGGATCTAGAGCTAGAGCGGACGGATAGCAGAGGCAGGGAGGCCAGCCAGGAGGGAGTTGCAGTAGTCAGGACAGGACAGTACCCACAGGACCCACATTACACCAAGGCGGTGCCAAATCCAATTGGGAAGATAGGCAGTATACACTATAAAACTGCATTCACAGTAGCTCTGAATAGCTGTGTATTTTAATACACAGGCTACTAGAGAATGGAAAGAGCCCTCAAGGGCTGTTTTGGCCTATGTGGCAATGTTTTGGAAAGCACCAATCTACTCAAATCCCATCTGGTATAATGTTATATTTGAAACCATAACCACAAATCATGACTTTTAAACATAATTACATATTGTAGAGGACAAAGAGATCCCTAATATAACTTTTTTTAAAAAAAGCATACTTTGAATAAAATGTGTTTGTTTTAGTTATAACGCTAAAGTTTTGTGCTAGGTCACAGATCACACAAGACTAATTTTAAGAAGTGAAAGTTTCACAGTTATTTATTGTTCCTTGAGTTTCCAAGCTGGCACAGCAGTGCAGTTCTGTGTCCCAGTTGGGAGGCAGCCTCCTGTTCCTTAGAGATAAGGTTCAGAAAATAAACATCTGTCAGGAAACAACACTAATGTTGGATTAAGCCAACCACACAACACAAAGTAATCTGTGAAAACCAATGTCTTGTGTCCAGATCAGGGCTGTCGCAAGGATTTTTGCAGGCAAACAAAATCATTTTTTTTTTTAAATTTGATATACAGTACTGTGCAAAAGTTTTAGGCAGGTGTGAAAAAATGCTGTAAAGTAAGAATGCTTTCAAAAATAGACATGTTAATAGTTTATATTTATCAGTTAACAAAATGCAAAGTGAGTGAACAGAAGAAAAATCTACATCAAATCAATATTTGGTGTGACCACCCTTTGCCTTCAAAACAGCATCAATTTTTCACACCTGCCTAAAACTTTTGCACAGTACTGTATAGTAACAGAGCAGGGAGGGGGATAAAAATCCTCCCTGCCAAACACATGTTAAGGCACCTGCATGTAAGTCACAGTTTGAATTCGAGACTACTGAGTAGAAGGAAGCAGGAAGGTGTGTGTCCTGCTACCGAGCAGTCAAACAGATGGTACCGTGTGTACAATTGTGTTAACCGTATGTTGTGTCGGGCAAACAGCATAGCTGTCTCGGGCTAGACAGGGCTGTTCCTGTTTTGTTTAGTTAGTGCTCGAAAAGAGCTAGGTTTTTGTTTGTTTATTTTCATTTTTTGTATTATTAAAAGCACGTGTAAACACTAAACCTCATTTTTGTGTGCTGGGTCTCAATTTTTAACCCTTTGCGGTCCTATGTTGGACCATGTCCGACATTACAATTTTCCCTTCCCTGTCCGACATCATCAAAAAGATGTAAAAAAACAGGTCTCTAGCTGTTTTTCTCCAGAAAAAGCCGAGAAAACAATTCAATGACTGAGACTGATAGGAGCCAAGAGAAGCTGAAAAAAACGGCGTATCTGAGCAATACACGTAGACCCTTCACCACAGAGATAACACGGACATAAACAAACAAGATAGCTGCTTCCGCATCCAGCGCTCAAAGAATATCACAGACAGTTTTGGTGATAAAACGAGTGATCAGGAGATGATTTATCGGTATGCATAACTATGAAGAGGTATGTGAAAAATACAGTGAACAAGGGGTGGGGCGGGGCTGGAGATGCAGTACTGAGTGTCGATATGCAGTACCTGTTTTACTGTGAAAAAAATACTTTTAAACAGTGCGTCTAAAATAAACTGCGCGTGTGAAAATAAATTGGACCTGATGCACCTGAGACGCACTGAATAAATGGACCGCAAAGGGTTAAAAGGGCAAATGAACACAAGTGAGAGCAGCTTTCTCACATATGGTGGCAGCTTTGTGCAGTGCCCAACAACCCAAAAAACTATAATCAACTATATACAATGGTTACAAATGTTAGTGACATCTACTGTCAGCTCTACAATGACAATATTTATGATCAATGGATTCTACCACCATGCATGAGAGTTATAAATAACAACTGATACAGGGTTCAGAGGAGAGAATGGAGCGAAAGAAAGAGAGGAGAAAGAAACGAAACGAAACGGAAAGTAAAGTAAATCTAGGAACAGTGAAGGCGATTTGCCCAGCCATACCTGGATCATTTATTTGGTTATTGTGTTAGTGATTTTTTTTTGTGTAAGCTTTTTGTGTCTCTGTGAGCAAGTGTTTTAGTTAAATCTTTTAATTTATTTGTGTCTTACTAAACGGCGCCACAGCGCCTTTGAACCTGCAGTACTGCCTGTTTGTGTTCTTCCTGCATCTGGCCTGACGTCACCACAAAGCCAGCCTGTCACACATGGTGTCCATTGTGGGATTCACCAGCGCCTCCTGGTCTCAGGCCAGAAAAGGTACTGTAGGTGCCTTAATTTTTATTTTTTTTTGGATTATGGGTTTTCTTTTTCGAGTGAGGAAGAAGAGGATGGGGAGGAAGAGCTGCAAGAAGCGGCAAAAGTAGCAGCAGCTGCAACAGCAGCAGCAGCCTAAGAGGTGGTGGTCCCAGGTTCCAACTCAGTTTGGACCCCCAGACTGGGCAGCCCTAACAGGAGCAGTGGAGGATGGAAGGGGCTCCCATGTGCGGCGCCTGTGGCGAGTTTGGCCACGTCCGGGAGGACTACCCTTATGGGGACCCTCAGTATGAAGAGACGTGGAACCAGTGTCTGGTGGGGGACGCTGCAGCACCCAAGAGGGAGGAGCCCCTGCCACCTTCGCAGCCAGAGGGGGAGGAGTACCGTATTTGTACAGTACTGTATTGTGTTCCTTAACTACTATAAAGCTGGTATCAAACGTGTAGGTTAGTGATCATATAATCGTGCACAGCAAATACTCCGGTACTTTTTTCTATAGGCAGATCCTTGACTTAAAAATTAACTTTAAATAATTAAAGGATCTTTACCGGTGTGTTATGAAAATGCTTAAATGGCACCCAACCGCTCTAAATTCAGTGCCTGGGCACCGATGAAGCGATCTCTTTTCCATGTTGTGTCAAGGAAATAATAAGTCGTGGGGAAATCTTTTTTTTTCTACGCTTTTCAAGTAGTGTTGCCAGTTTATCTAATTTCTCACCAAATATTGTGACTTTAAGAGCTGACTTGGCGAGATTTGTTGTCAAAAGCAACTAGCTACAAATCTAGCGATTTCCAGGACAGTCATCAGAGAAGTTCAGAGCTATAAAATCGGTAAAAGGTTTTGATTATTCTGTATTAGCAACGTCCTTTGTAAGAATTATTGTCAGTGTAATTAAATTAAATCCAATAATGCCCCCTCATTATTATTTGTTTATTTGAATTATATGCATATTTGAATATGCAAGGAACTTCAATGAGTCCTTTGCTTAGCAACAGGCTCAATAACCATGAGCTTGTTCCCAGGAGAGACCAGATTTCACGTGACACCGCACTGGCGTGATCATCCCGCGCCCCCAGCGTTCCCGTACTTCCAGATTGCAATGTGTTGTCCTAGGTGACCACCTGTTCTGCCTATATGGTTATGCTGGCCCTGACCCAGAGTTTTTAACAGGTTGCTTAAGTACAAAATAATTCTGCACGATTAGAAAACTAAAGCATGCTATTGACCAGTGGCTGCTGGTGGGCAAAAAAATGACGAGGCAGAAAAAAGGCAGAGGTTGAGCACTGAGGTTTGAGATCTGTCATCTAAATCACTGCAGTAAGAGTGATTAAAAATAAATAAATAAATAAATAAATAAATAAATAACTGCTCTGGCTTTTCTGTTCTGTACCACATCATGGATCGTTATTGCTGTGTTACCTGTTTAACAATGTGGGCAATAATCCTTACACTATCAGTGCACTAGAGCGGACATTTTGAAAAGAGCTTTGAAACAGACTTTAAAGTTCTAAGTGTAAAAAGTTGTCAGGATGTTAACAATGAAAAGAAAAATTACAGGTATGTTATTTAAACTTCTTATCCCAATTCGACTGTTAAACATATTTCCCCTGCTAGCCAGCAGAGAAAAGAAAACAGTAACCCATCATAGTTTATTCTAACTGCACTGTAAAAATGCACTATATGCAATATTAATATAGCATTTTGATTTCAAAACCACATCATTTTAACATACTTTGAATAAAATAGAAAGGCAGACAACAATCAAGCACATCCTATCGACTTAATTTGCTAAAATGACCATCAAAATACTGTTACTTACATATTAATCTATTTAATAAAAAGGAAGCAATTCAGCCAAACTTTAATTCCAGAGTAAGGTATGTTACATTTCGAAGATACAAACAGAAACAGTACTCCTTTAATATATATATATATATATATATATATATATATATATATATATATATATATATATATATATATATATATTGTAACACAGCAGGGAGGGGGTTAATATCCTCCCTGCAGAAAACATGTGCAAATGCACAATTGGTTGATGTAATTGTTTTGTTTTATTATTTAATTATCCCCTGCACCTGGTGATCATTGTAAATTAGAGCCAGGTGCAGGGTATTTAAAGAGAGCAGCCAGTCTGTTCTAGGCTGCTGAGTAGAAGGAGGCAGGAAGAGGTACTCTGCTTCCCAGCAGTCGTAAGGTAAAAGTACGTTGTATGAAACCTGTGTGGTGTTTATTGTGTAGTGGGGAAACAGCCTAGCTGTCCCACTGGTAGTCAGGGTGTTCCTGAGGTGTAGTTAGTGCTCGTACAGAGCTAGGTGTTTGTTTTGTATTGTGTTTATTTTGGTTTTGTGACTATTAAAAAATTAGCGCAACAGCGCTGTTAAAAATCAAGTTTTGTGTGTGGCTGGGTCATTTTAAGTGCTGGAAAAGAACCCGAAGGACTAAAACCCTTCACAATATATATATATATATATATATATATATATATGAGAGTGAGAGAGATTAAAGTATTGCAATTTAAACAAGAAGTTGCTAGCAACTCTACGGCTTCCAAGGTGTTATTGTGAAATTTAAGCACTGTGATTGGCCGCTATCCATGTGACCAATGGAGCGTCATTTAGTTGTGGACATTACTTCCCATATGCCTCTACTATTCTGAAGTTTCAAGAGTTTCACTGCAGCCAGAAGGCGGCAGGGGCTCCTCCCCTTCTGGCTGCAGTGGGGAAACCAGCAGGCATGCTCCCTCTGCTGGTGGCGGCGACGGAGGCAGAACCAGCAGGCATGCTTCCTCTGCTGGTGGCGGCGATGGAGACGGAACCAGCAGGTACTCTACCTCTGCTGGTGGAGGTGGGAGCGACCCGCAGTCCTCCCATGGTGATGGAAGTGGAACCAGCAGGAACTCACCCTCTGCTCACGGAGGTGGGACCAGCAGGTACTCTCCCTCTGCTGGTGGCGATGGGCGCAGCAGGTATTCCACTGGTGGGATGGGGGAGTTAGCTGGGAAATGCCCCCACTCTCCACAGATGCAGCAACAGTACTGCACGCCCATGCTGCGAAGGAGGGCCTCCCAGCCAACCTCCTCCTGTGGCTGTAGCCCCATTTCTACCTCCTCTTCCTGAGGTGGGGAGTGACAGTAGTCAGGCGACCTGTGCCCAACTTCGCCAATTTTAAAACACCAGTGCAGGAACTAAAAATACTGACACCAGGCAAGTACTGCAGTTAAAGGCGGCACTGTTTTATTTAAATACAAAAATAAATCAAAGGTTTAAACAAAAAAGAAACTGTGCTCACAGAGCAAAATAAAAGGTTCAAACAGAAACAAATCTCGAACACCAAATAATAAATAATACAGGTCAGACTGGGCTGTAGTCTTCACTGTTCCTGTATTTTTTTGTTTTGTTTTTCTTTCCTCGCTCTCTCCACTCTCACTCCTCATACACCCACCACGAGTGCAGAGAGCTGCCAGTTTATATATCGTGGCCAAGGGGTTTGACTAGCTGGCAATTATTCTATTACCCCTCGGCCACAATCTGCACAAGTTTATTAATTACTGTGGATGGGGTTTCCCATCCACGCTACTAACCAAAATAAACAAAACACGCGGTGCTTCGCCATCATATAAATACATAATAAATAAATCATAATAAACAAATACAAAATAACACAGGGGGAAACCCCATTCTAAAAGTAAATAAACAAATCGATGTACAGGGCTCTCTACCACCCTGCTACACCCAAACTGAACGCAGTAGGGATTCAAGGAAATGAATGCACATGGATCAGGGAGTGGTTAACATGTAGAAAACAGAAAGTACTGATTAGAGGAGAAACCTCAAAATGGAGCGAGGTAACCAGTGGTGTACCACAGGGATCAGTATTAGGTCCTCTGCTATTCCTAATCTACATTAATGATTTAGATTTTGGTATAGTAAGCAAACTTGTTAAATTTGCAGACGACACAAAAATAGGAGGAGTGGCAAACACTGCTGCAGCAGCAAAGGTCATTCAAAATGATCTAGACAGCATTCAGAACTGGGCAGACACATGGCAAATGACATTTAACAGAGAAAAGTGTAAAGTACTGCATGCAGGCAATAAAAATGTGCATTATAAATATCATATGGGAGATACTGAAATTGAAGAAGGAATCTATGAAGAAGACCTAGGCGTTTATGTTGACTCAGAAATGTCTTCATCTAGACAATGTGGGGAATCTATAGAAAAGACCAACAAGATGCTCGGATATATTGTGAAAAGTGTTGAATTTAAATCAAGGGAAGTAATGTTAAAACTTTACAATGCATTAGTAAGACCTCATCTAGAATATTGTGTTCAGTTCTGGTCACCTTGTTACAAAAAGGATATTGCTGCTTTAAAAAGAGTGCAAAGAAGAGCGACCAGAATTATCCCGGGTTTAAAAGGCATGTTGTATGCAGACAGGCTAAAAGAATTGAATCTATTCAGTCTTGAACAAAGAAGACTACGTGCTGTGATCTGATTCAAGCATTCAAAATCCTAAAAGGTATAGACAATGTTGACCCTGGGGACTTTTTTGACCTGAAAAAAGAAACAAGGACCAGGGGTCCCAAATGGAGATTAGATAAAGGGGCATTCAGAACAGAAAATAGGAGGTACTTTTTTACACAGAGAATTGTGAGGGTATGGAACCAACTCCCCAGTAATGTTGTTGAAGCTACTAACAACCAAACGTGCAAGATGGGCTGAATGGCCTCCTCTCGTTTGTAAACTTTCTTATGTTCTAATACAACATTTGAGTAAAATGTCAACATGGCTGCCATCAATGTGACCAATCCGCTTCATTCATTCATGTACATTACTCCCCGTAGAAGTAGTGTACGCTTCACATTGAACCTATAAACTTAAGTTTATAGGTTCTATATGTGTTCCAAAATAACCATGACCCTATCTGCACTTTCTAAAGAGTTATAAGCAAGTTTTGCATTTGACCTTTAGGAGAGGTCAGAGGTCATGGGCAGTATTATTATTTTTTTGATAGAGCATATATGGGTTCCTATGTGTTCTATAGTAACTATGACACTGCATTTTCAAAGGAGTTATAAGCAAGTTCTGCATTTAACCTTTACCAGAGGTCAGAGGTCATGGCAAAGGGTATTTTTTGATACATACATAGGTTCCTATATGGATTCCATAGTAACATGACCCTAGCTGCACTCTCTAAGAAGTTATAAGCTAGTTTTTCTTTTTTGTTTCTTTCAGACGCCTTTATCCAAGACAACTTACAGAGACTAGGGTATGTGAACTATGCATCAGCTGCAGAGCCACTTACAACTACGTCTCACCCGAAAGATGGAGCACAAGGAGGTTAAGTAACTTGCTCAGGGTTACACAATGAGTCAGTGGCTGAGGTGGGATTTGAACCGGGGACCTTCTGGTTACAAGCCCTTTTCTTTAACCACTGGAGCACATAGCCTCCTATAGGAGAGCCATTTGACCTTTAGAAGAGGTCAGAGGTAACGGGCAAAGACATTTTTTGATATAGCATATATGGGTTCCTGTATGTGTTTCATAGTAACCATGACTCTATCTGCACTCTCTAAGGAGTTATAAAGATAGTTTTGCATTTTACGGATATTTGAAAATTTGGTTTTAATAATCCAATATGGCTGCCAACCATGTGACCAACCAAACTTCATTCTTTCATTGACATTAATTCCCATAGGCCTCTACTACTCTCAGTCGACCACATTCTACCATAAACACTATATATATATATATATATATATATATATATATATATATATATATATATATATATATATATATATATATGCAAATTGACCATAGCTGAAGTTTGATTGTCTCGCAGCAGTCATGTTTTTTTATGTAGTGACTTGCCTTGGTCAATCTTGATAGACAACCTTGCCAAGGCTATGTATGCAAAGTGTTGATCTAATCAACATAACGGTTTCAAAGAAGACGTTAGATTATTTTTGACAAATCCAATATGGCCACCAAACCATGTGATCAATCGACTTCTCTTGAAAAAATCTTAATCTAGGGCATAAGGGTAGTCTGTGCCCCAAGTTTCATCTCAATCTCTACCATAAACAAAATTCTTGAAAAATCCAATATGGCCACCGAACCATGCGACCTATGACCCACTTTGACACAACAAGAGGTTTATTTGAAAAAAAAAATGGATTTGAGTATGTTGACTGCCATGCTGGACGCCTGGGACCAGCCAAGGAATGCTGAGGTAAAGAGATGAGATGCCAGGGAAGTGCAGCTGCAGGAGGAGATGGAGCAGCAGTATGCTATCCTCGCGGAGAGGGTGAGGGAGATGTGCGGGCCAGCGTTGCCACTGCGGGTGCCCAGCACCGCCGCTTCTGCTGAAGTGCCCCGCGCTGCTATCAGCATTGCCACTGCCAGTGTTGCCACTGGCTGGAGGGCCCGACACTACTGCTAGCGTGGCCACGGCTGGAGTGCCCCGCACCGCTGTCAGCATTTCCGTTGCCAGGGTTGCCACTAGCAACATTTTCGCTGCCGGAAAGCCCCATCTCGGCGTTGGCGACACCCTGGCAGAAGGAAGAGGTGAGGAGATCACCTCCACCACAGCCCCGATCACCAACCTGCCCACAAGATGGACATGAGGGGAGGGGGTTGGTATTTTAGGGGGGAGGGTGGCCGATGGCAGCCATGTGTGTTGCGCACATGAGGGGAGGAGGAATGTGGCAGTGTGAAAGCCCTGCCAGTGCACAGGTATGTGGAGAATATTGAGTGGCACATTTTATGGTAGTTAAGGTGGGGCTATTGTAGCATTAAATATAGCATGCATTATAGGAACATGCCAACACATTTTGCATTAAAAAGGTGTTTACAACAACCTTGTAAGATTTTCAAATGATGATAGAGAAACATTCCAATTCCTAATTGTGCCCATCTGGGTTTACACTGTAGCATTCTACTGGTCATCTTTTTCTAATTATTTGTTAAATGTTTCTACTAAGAATGATGGTATGATTTTTGTGTCTAGAAAAATAATGATGTAGTAAACATAGACTATGTGGCAAAGTAAAATAGTTGATATATTATCCTCAGTTGGTTAGTGATGCCACCTGTTACATTATGGTTGCTGCTACCCTATCTGGTAAGAAGTGTATATGTATCATTAATGGCTTTTATTCCATGTCAAAGTAAATGTCCCACACAATTTGAAGGCCTCTGGTTTATGCTTAATCAATTTGTTGTGCATGTTACTAGCTGTTATAGGTAAAGATTTGATTATTTTATTGGATCCAGTCCCTTTTGTGTCACTGGTAACCATTAATTTAAATTGAAGAGATTATGGAAAGTGTTTGGGTAAATTGATTTTTCTCCATAAATCTCTTGGCACAGCATTTGTGGGGCCTTTATGGTAATTAAAGTTGATTTACCATAAAGCTTTCATCTTGGAAGCCTTTCAAGTGTACACACTTTGTAATTAAAGTAGCAAACTCTCAATGCTGCAAAGACAATTTATTTGTGACTTTTGATGAATGTCTGATGTTGACACTTTGCCCCGTACAATCTTCTGCTTCATCCGTAGGGATTGGTGCAGAATGTTTGTTTTTTTTTCAGTTGTTTTGTTACCTAAAACAAGAAAAAGCTATATAATAGACAATTTTGTTAGAAAACATCCATTTCAGCTGCAGTTTTTAACTTAGTCACTTAGCCATGCATTCCTCTATTTCTACACATTACACAACTTATATGAAACAAATATTGCTAGTGGAACCTGACTTTAGGTATACAGAAACAGATTGTGCATTGGGTTCATTACCTCTATATCAGGAATGGGCAATTGGCAGCAGTTTGGCTTGCTAACAGCTTTTGCTTTGATGACCATAGTCTGAAGGTACTTATTTCAATGTAGACTGATTGTGGAAAGGGGGGGGGGGGGGGGGGGGGGTGCGTTTGTTTGGGTTGCACGTATGCTGAATATAAGGAAAGTCAATCTGCTACAGCCTCAGGCCTATTGCGACTGCACCAGGAATAAGGTGGGCGATTCTTCTGACGTTTTGTCAAGAGGAAAGGAAAGGCAGATTGAAAAAGAATGAGTTTTCCGTGCACAATGGGAGCATTAATATATCTGTTTACTGATCCACATTGCAATAACATACCCACTCTACTGTCTTACCTATTCAGAAAAAAACACTTTTGACATTTTGTTCTGTTTTGTCAACATTCTTCTTGGTGTGCGAACCAAGTACAAAATGCATGTTTCAGTATTAAAATATAGGTTTTTCACATTGCATGACTATGACAATGAGTGATCAGATATTAAGGGTACTTGGTGAGAGATAGAGCAATTAACTTTCTTTCTCCAATAGGTTAGTTGAGCAATATAATGAGTAAACAAAGAGTCTGACTGGCGCCAAGTTTTCAAACATTATTTTGGCTCATATGTAAATGTAGTCATATTATATTACTTCAAGTTTTTAGACTGTGTTCCCTTTTTGATTGTCTTAACATTTCAGTGTGACTGTGTGACTGATATTAATAAAAAATAGATGCTGACTGCCTGTTTCCTATTTTAACTACCTCATAATTTCCTTAAATTTGTTAAAATGAAGGTCTATTATAGGATTTTAGTCTTTCAAATGTTTCTGTCAGATATCAAGACAGGATAGCAATTTTTCTCTTTCCATCATCCATTATAAAGATTACAAGACAACATTGTTCACTTTTGTATTACTCTCACTTAGTGGACAAGCTATATACTACTTCATACAACAACAACAACAACAATAATAATAATAATAATAATAATAATAATAATTCCATTCCATTAAGTTTTCCAGTATCAGAAAAACAGCATATCCATATGTGGCAAAGTGGCTGCTGATTGAAAACAGGTGCAGAGGAGATGCAGTGCAGAAATAATCACAAGCCAGGAAACTATAATCCATTTTGGAAAAGGGGATTTTATTTTGTAATTCCCGGTCTGGTGACCAAACAATAAACCTCCAGCAATACACACCAATATCTTCACTATTACTGAATTACTGAGGAAGTATGATCCTGTGCTTGAAGAACTACTGCAAAAAACAAAAGGTGCTGTGTCTTATCTTAGTCCTACAATACAGAATGAAATAATCAAATTACTGTGTCAGAATATTGCTGTAGAAATCGTCAATAATATAAAATCATCCCCGTTTTATTCAATAATTGTTGATACTACGCAAGACTTGTGGGACATATTCCCTGAATATGATAATACATGAAAGTGTATTAGAAATGTAACTGGATTCAACTGTGTGTCTTGAGAAGAGGGCCTCTTCCTGGCAGGAACTGATTAGAGGACCGGCGCCTGAACTGGATTAGGCTGATTGGACAGTTGAATTATGTACTGATAATTCACACGTGCAACAACAATCGTTTTGATGCAAGGAAGACATAAACTAGCGATATCCCAGTGGAAAAGGACATTAAAACATCAAAGGACTGGGAGTTTAAAGAGGCAAGATACACAAATGACCTCATGAAAGTAGCTACTCAGCAGAGTGAAAAAAACTATAAATATCCAAGCAAAACCGAACATTTTGCACTCCACATCGAATGCTAAACAAGGTGCTGTCACTCTGCTAAGCAAAGCTGCAACTCCGGGACTCAAAAACGGAATCAAGACGGGACTCTGCCTGGACACTTCAACAGGTCGAGTTTCCAAGCTAGCAGACCAAAAGTCTAAGCTTCAAGTATAATTCCAGTTGCTTTTTCCTTTCATGGAACTAAATTAATTAATGGTAACACATTCACATAGACTTGAACTGTTATTTAGTTTGCACACTTTGCGTGTGAAATAACTTTTAGTGAAATTTGATGAAGTAACTATAAGTAATCTACTTCATGTTGTTGTATGAAGAATGTATTTAAAAGTAAACTTGCCATATCCTTAATCTATATACCATTAATAAGCTTAATGTGATATATTCCAGGATGGTCTACATCATCTCAGTTGAGGCTGTGCTTGTATGTGGGCGTGTGTGTGTGAGCAAGCTACTACTTCACAGCTTGCTCCAGTGCTGCTTGTGTGTGAGGAGACAGGTGGTGTCATATTTCAATTGCCTGCTAGTCAAGTTAAGGCAACGATAGTTTTTAATTGTGTTTTGTGCTTAGAGACATTTACTTTTTGCCTTTTCTGATTTCTGTTTATTATTTGTGTACTTAATAAAATACTACTATTGATTAAACATTCCTTGTGTCTGTGTGTTCATAGTAAATCCTTGATCTTTGTAACACATCAATTAAATATTGTTAGTAAGAGAACTATCAATTATTGAATTGTTCCTACAGACTTGTCAAAAGCTGACCAATTAAGTCTCGTAATTCGGTATGTGGGAATTAAACAAAGTAGTCATACTGGAAAACCGGAGGATATAATTATAAATGAATCATTTCTTGGTTTCACGGAAGTTAGTGCCTGAGAATTTAATTTCAATGTCAGATGAAGAACTTTACATAGCAGGAGAGGATTTGGCGAATGCTTATCATCAAGACATTTCTTCATCTTTGCCAGGACAGTTGTTATCATTGAGGTCAAGCATGAGAGCAGAGATTTCCAAACTTGATACTGTGCACGATCTTGCAAAGCTTGTTCTGATTGATAACCAAGTCGTAATGTCTACATTTCCTGATGTGTGCAGCTTGTTTCTTATTCCTGACAATTCCAGTTACTGCCTCTGCAGAAAGATCAATTTCCAAGTTGAAATTGATCAAAAATTACCTCAGGACTTTGAGAGGTAGGCGCAATCGTCTGCACTTGCTACAATTTCGATTGAAGCAGAAAGGGCAAAGAAACTGGACACAAAAATAATTATAGATCATTTTGCAGAAGAGAAAGCAAGGAAATGTCAATTACAATATAGGCAGGTTTTAATGTTTTTGTTTTTAATGTTTGTTTTTGTTTTTAATGTTTAATATTTTTGACAATTTGATCAAAATTGTACCAATAAAGTTTTTCAATATTTTTGAAAATTATTACTGATTTCGTATTCATATGGATTACTGAGTGAGTGTACTCTGTGTGTGTGTGTGTGTTGGGGGGGGAGGGGGGCGCCGCCTTAATTTCAGTCTGCGACTGGGTCTTACAAAGCATCGCTATGCCACTGCACAGAATCTTACCTTAACAAAAGAGGCAGTAGTCTCCGTGTGCTGGCTATTTGAGCCATCGGTGGGCGGGACCGAGGACGTCATCCCACGGAGGAGCCTATCGGCAGCTCTGACATAAAATGCTCAGTAAGTACCTGAATGGAATACATTCTGACTCGGATAGCCTTCCATAAAATCATGAGGTTTCGACACGTGCTGATTGTTCATTATTAACCCTTCGGCAGCTGCAATAATTAAGTTCACATGGAAGGCGGTAAGGGTTGCAAATGCATATACATAATTTAAAGTAAAAAAACGCACAAAATTGGTTTATAGTGTAGCGTGCGCGGGGGAAGGCAGCAGCAGGGCTGGTAGAATTGTGCAGAATTAAACATGATAGAGATGGGGACGAAATACGAGATGAGATCACTTTGTATTCAAATATAACTAAAACCGACAAGACGAGAGGAACAAGAACAAAAACTTGAGCAAAAAAATAGCAGAGGGGAGTATAAACAATCTAAAAACATAAAGCTCATATTTCAGAATGACGTGTACTTTCTTAGAAGTGGTTCGAAGTAAAAGCAAAAAATATGAGATGAGTGCAGGCCGGAGTCGTGCTCTGTGGCGACGTCTCTGTGACAGGACAGTCGCTGTAAGAGGACCGACTCTGTGGGAGGACTTGCGCACACAGCTTCCAAAACGTCATCACTACCTACGCTTAGTTATAAACAACAATGTAGCAAACTAAAGCAACAATGAAGCAAAGTGTTACTTTCAGTTCCATCTCGTCTTTAATATCAACCGCCAGAAATGTCTATTACATTATCAATTGAGTTATTACATTATTAGGTGATTTATTACATTATAGGCAACAAATACATTACTGAGGATTATTACATAACTGGGAGATTATTACATTAATGGTTCGGGATTCAATATTATGACTGCAGGGATTGTGGTTAATAAATTTTAAAAAGCACATTAAGCACTTACAACCCTATAAAATACATAAATAAATAAATAATATAAGTTTTAGGTCAGAATAAAAAAAAACATAAATAAAACACAGCAAACAAAGATAAGGGTTTAAAAACAATATATTTTTCAATTTCAGAACACGATTAAAAAATGGAAGTGATCATAAGTGTTACACGGACTCGATCGTTAAGAGAATTATCATTTGCAACAGGTTGGTACTTTGTCACTTTTCAATTATCACGTGATAGGGGTGTACGCTTTGAGTGTCAATTGTCACGTGATAGGGATGTACGGCTACAGTAATGACATATTTTAAAGCTGCGTGCGCAAGGCCTCCCACAGAGATGGTCCTCTGACATTATTTGTTTATTTCTGCCTGGTTATTCTCGCCGTCGACCTGTCAGAACCCACTTTTAGTCGGGCATTACCGTATTTTTCTATAGGCCTACTGGGGCATGGTCACTTTAGAAAAAGTTAATAGTACTCGATATTTTTTAAATAGGCTGGAATTCTGAGTGCTTTGAAGCTGTGAATTAGCCTATAGAAAATGATAAAGTCTAACAAACAAACGGAAACAAGTATTGATTAACATTTTAATATTATTAATATTATTTACCATATCTTAGCGTTAGTATACATGATACACCTATATACTAACTTTAAGATACGGTTGCGCTTAATCATCACCGCCTAGAGCCCCGCACAGCATAAGGCCGTCCCTGCGCATTATTATTATTATTATTATTATTATTATTATTATTATTATTATTATTATTATTATTATTATTATTATTATTATTATTTCTTAGCAGACTTACAATCGTAAGCAAATACATTTCAAGTGTTACAACACAAGTAATACAACAAGCATAGACACACAGTTTCATGAAAAGGACTATTGGCCAAACAAATATTTAGGGACAAATCAATAACTTTAGAAGTGTTTTGCCATTTCCACAACCCCAGATTTCTAGCTCTTCCACAATGGAAAGGGATGCAAATGCACTCAAAAAAGTGTTTTGCAGCAGCGTGCAATGCCAACCATTGGTTGTAGCACAGGTGCTTCCTTTTGTTGAAGCAACAGCTTTTATGTACTGTGAAAAACATTTATGTGTAAGTAAACCGTGGGATCCTAAGGGACATTTCTACCACAACCTCTCACCATTTCTTTGAGCAGTTTGTAATGCTATTTTACAATTGCATTAATTCCAATCAAATATAGAATGACTAGTTGATTTGCTCTGCTCCTAATTATGCTTTGCAAATTTTTTAATTTACCCAAAAGGTTTTAATGTTTAAAATTGTAGCCAGGATATGCCACACTGGGAATTTTACCTGGATAATATTTGTTTTTGTACACAGGATCCTTAATTAAGAAAATCTAACCTAAAGTAGGAGAATCTAAAAATCCAATTAAAAAGATTGCTCCCTTTAGCGGTTAACGTGATATAGCCGAATTGGCTAAAATGAATGGTGTAGAAATAAAATGGGGTTTACAATATATCATGGATTTGAGCAAGTAATACATATACTAATACGTGTATATTACATGTAGCAGAGAAGAAAGAAAAAAAAACACTTACCAGATCTAAGATAATATAATAAATACCTCTTTTATATTCATTTGAGTGGTTTATAGCCATAGGGCAAAGCATAACTAAATGTGCTGAATTTGGTACTATGATAATAATATACAGTATCAGCCTCATTGAGCAATGGTGTTAGGAGACCAGGCAGTAGCCCTAAGGATTGTTCTCACATTTCCTGCCATTGAAGACTGGTTGCTGCCTTTCCTTTGCAAAACACCGGACATCTTTTACATTCTGATATTTATCTGTGTTTCACAGATAGTAAAACATAATAGTTTTCAATGGGTTCCAATGACCAAGGGGTCAGGGGTGATTACAACATGCCAACAAGACACAAAGTTGCTCTTTAAATGCTGCAGGAAGTGGTGTTGTTCAGCATATGCTATGCCAAATGCTATCGCCGGTGAAACAACCATGAATAAAACTATCCCTAGCATGCCTTATCTCAGATGTAAACATATAAAGGGGTTGGTGTGAACAAAGGCTTTGAAAATGTGAGACCTATGCAATTATTAATTTTAGAGAAGATTTAGTGTAATTAAATGTAGTATTACCACTATGTAAGCTACTTAGCCCAATTCCAATAGATCCAAAGAAGTTTGACAGAGGCGAGACTGTAATTTGCTTTGGAGATTAAGTAATATTACATTGTTCTAATATGTACTGGATGTTTCATAGATTAGCACCAGATAACCACCAAGTCACTGCTAATACACTGTGGGTTTATCCAATGTTTAACTAGAACAAGCAAAATAAATAAATAAATACTTGAAGGATTTGGTTGACTTGTTTGACAACAGGGGCCTCAAGAGAGACATAATTTGTGTAAAAAAATAAATCTGTTGTCACATTTTGAAAATCTCCTCTGTTATTTGTTTGATTTGTTTGTTGGCCTTAAATTCCAATTTTTAACATAGATTATTTAAATGGACGATGCAGACTACAACGTGTCAGAAATGAATTTTATTCACTACTTAGAACTTAGAATACAATAAAATCTAAATAACCTGTTTTCACTTATTAATTTTTCTATGATGAATATTTTGTACATTACACACTGTGGTCAGATTTACACAATTAACAAAGCACCTTTGAATAGAAAGATCACTGGAGTGAGCCTAAAATGATTACTGAGATATATCGACTTAATTGGCTTTGTTAAAAGCAAGATTATAATGGGAATCCGAGTCAAAACTGGTACTGTAAACCGGTAAATTCAATAAGGCCTGCTGGGAGCAATCTTTACCTGAAAGCTTCTATGTTTGTCATGAATATTAGTTACTGCATTCAGGTTCCTACAACCTGAACTGTAGCCATATTACTTTTCGTCACATAACCAAGGAATTTAATTATTCAAGCATAATTCTATGATGTGTGTTGCAGTCACAAGACAAAATAACACTTCCCAAGATATGATGGGGATTGTAAAGTTCAGGCAAACAAAAAATAAAAATAATTACTTGCTGATGTGTCAACTGAATTACTAGAGTCTAGCAACAGGTGAAAAATAATTGTTTGACCCAGACAGTCATGAAACAAAATGTGTGGTGTCTCTATAAAATAATCTGTAATCTGTATCTTGATCAGTGAACCATGAGACAACACTAGTGGAACATTTACTTATGAAGTGAAATGTAAACCCTGACAACCTTCACTGGATAACACAACTCATTTTAGTTAGTATGTGTTTATGCAGCATTAGGTTTATGTGATATATGTATGCAATAAGGCCCGACAGGGTGTCCGTATACAGATATATTGAATATACAGACACCCGGAAGGGTCTTATTGCATTATAATCCAGGTAAAACTGGATTTGAAGAAAGAAATGCATAAATCATGTTTAGGGCAAGCAATTATTGGGTTATTTTTATTAAATATCCTTATGCTAGTCCCATTTATAACTCTGAACTACACACTATTATTTTTTATTAAAACATCTTTATGTACATTGCCATTGAAAAGATACACCAGCTGGCAGAGTTGAGACGGCACCAAGTTATTAATTTTTTTCTTGTCATTGACAGTGCAGTCACACTGAGCAGAACAGATGGGAGGAATAAAAATACATTCAACGACGTCTCGGATTTCAGTAATTATACTTGTCAGAGAGGGGTGGATAATGTGCAGAACTTTTTGTGTTTTACTGTAGCGTTTCCAAACCGCTAAAAATACATTCTAAGTGACAAAGTCGGGGTGAGTGAGTATAAAGACAGTGATTTATATATTTGTATTATTTATTTATTTTTTTTGCTATCTTCCAGTTCATTTAATTGTTCCTCATCAAAATGGCATGTCTACTTACTACTTTGGGGATTTTTTGCAGGTAATTGGTCACTCAGTTTCATAGTTATTGTGTACATCTGAAAGCAAGATGGCTACCGATACTTTAAATTCAGTGAGGCAGCGCAGCGATTTAGAATATGTGACAAGGCTCCAACTGTCTGTATCCATCTAATATATGGACAGCTGGATCCTTGCTCGACCAATCACATTGCTTGTTTCACGTTCCATTGCCAGCCCTGGATTATAAACCATAGTATAAGGGTTGCAATGTTGTACAATCAATTATGCAGCATTGGGAACACTGGAATTAGATTTGAACGTATATGCCTGTATGCTATTTTCTTTCAGGTAGCACAGTACTGTGAGCCTTTATGACCTCTGTGTTATCACAGCATCTATCAATTGTGTAAAGAATAGGTTTCTCAGACAATATAATGATTTGGAAATAAGTGGGAAAGTCAGATCTAAGAAGTTATAAGCTAGTTTTTCTTTTTTGTTTCTTTCAGACGCCTTTATCCAAGACAACTTACAGAGACTAGGGTATGTGAACTATGCATCAGCTGCAGAGTCACTTACAATTACGTCTCACCCGGAAGACGGAGCACAAGGAGGTTAAGTGACTTGCTCAGGGTCACACAATGAGTCAGTGGCTGAGGTGGGATTTGAACCAGGGACCTCCTGATTACAAGCCCTTTTCTTTAACCACTGGACCACACAGCCTCCTGTTACTTAAACAGCTGTAGCAACACGTGGGGATGTGTAACGCTATATTTTTCAGAACCCTGCAACTTACTCTAAGTCATTAATAAGGACTCATCCACCTAAAACAGGTACCTTTAAATCCTCTACGTTTTCCAAATTTGTTTATATATTATATTAGATGTGTTCTGTATGATTAATTATTGTTGTTCCTGCTGTAATCTATGTGTTCTTTATTAGAATCGCTTTGTACCTCACTTGCTGTTTCCACCATCACATCCTGGGGACTTTTTAAAACTCAGTAGTTTAAAGCACCCATAATGCTTCAAAGGGCCTCTGAAGCATGTCTGCTCTGCACCTTCATGCCACTAGTGGATGTACGAAAGACATCAGTAAAGAATTCCACATTGTACAAATTTACATCCAGAGCAGAGTGTTGCAGGAGGACATTTAATGGTTTTAAGGTAGCCAGATGTGGTATTATACTGAAATCTTTTTCATGGATTGCGCATTAGCTACCCATATGAGTTCCTGGTATATTAGGCCTTTGGTTCTAGAAAGCAGGAGTCATGTGCTGTAACGGCGGACACTTAAACGGTTTCCAAGACACAGAGTAGCATAGAATGTTCAACTTACAAATGCTTTGTGGTTGTCAAGCAGACCTGTTTATATGAAACATAAACCTTGCTATTGAGAATGTTTAATTTGGCTCCTCAAAAATGTAAGCAGACTGTTATAAAGACAGATATATAAACAAGTGTAAACAATGTTCCCTACTGTTCATTAGAGAGGATTTCCTGGATTCATCCATTACGGAAGGGCTGTACTAACACGTACAGGGTAACTGCAATCTTCTGAACCCGCTACCTATTTTATATGTTATATTACTTTACAAGTTTTACCAAAAATAAACATTACAGTAAAGTTTATAATCTGTTATGTAAGTTTTATTTTTAATTCTTAAACAATTACAGTGTTTTGCCCTGTAATATCTGCACCCTCTGCAACCGTGGCAACTTTGAGTTAATAACTGGAAAATGTTTATACAAAACACAATTTTTCAAATAACCTGATTTCAGATATGCAGAAGCAGACCCAGAGATTTTTTCTTTTTTTTTTTTTTTTTTGTGGTTGGCATGGTTTCTAAGCATGGTCGATTGATATTAGCAGAAACAACAACAGAGATAGTTAACACTCATACTTCGATATTAAACAGGTAAGACATTATTATTCGGAAAATGTAGATTATAGATTAAAATAACACTTATAGTACTTCCATTAAACAGAGTAAATGGGGAGCTGTACTTAATATGGCAAATGAATAACACATCATTGATAATTAATTAAAATAAAAGTTCAAATACAATTCGAGATTACAGATTTAATTTCAGTACAAAGCTTCACAATAGTACCCGTCAGGTAGCTGCAAGTACAGGTTTCTTTCTCTTTTAATAAAATAGGAGTTAATTAAAGTTACTTTAATAAATATGCACATTTCTAAAACTGCACTGCATAAGAAAACACCCAGTTATTAGGACTTGTATTGCAGCTTTAAAACTATAAAGATTATAATGAAAATGTAAACAGTCCGTCTCTATTTAAAAAGCCAACCCTCACAGACTCTTTTAGTTAACGGAAATTCTAACACAAACACTCCCCATGTTGGCTGTCCAGATAGGGAATATTGCGCACACAGGGAAGGGTTTCCACCTTTCACTTCCTTCAGTTAGATTGTAGGGTGACTCCTTCTTGACTCACATCCCTCGCTTGGTGCTATTACTTCAGTGAGCGCCTTTCCTGTAACGCATAGATTTTGGCAGAAAAACAAGATTTGTCTCAAGTATGGTTAGAACATGTGTTGCTTTAAACAAATACTTAACAATCCAGAACATAATGGAATTTCTTGCTCATGTTGATTCTATTTATTATTATTATTATTATTTATTTCTTACCAGACGCCCTTATCCAGGGCGACTTACAATTGTTACAACATATCACATTATTTTTTACATACAATTACCCATTTATACAGTTGGGTTTTTACTGGAGCAATCTAGGTAAAGTACCTTGCTCAAGGGTACAGCAGCAGTGTCCCCTACCAGGGATTGAACCCATGACCCTCCGGTCAAGAGTCCAGGGCCCTAACCACTACTCCACACTGTTGTTTACTCTACAGGGTGCCTGCCAGGTCTCATTTAAAGTGTTTTGGGTGGTGCCAGCCCTCGCTTTTAAAAAGCTATTCCTATTGAAGGCAGCAGCGACATGCCTTGAATTCTAATGTTTCATAGGTTTAAAAAATGATGAACATTTTTGAGAAGCTTTACACTGTAATAAAAAATAAGTTGTGACAAACATGATTGATAGGTAATTTGACCATTTGTTGTTACATTTCAAATACATAATGACATATAATTTCCTTTTAGGGGGCTGTGTGGTCCAGTGGTTAAAGAAAAGGGGCTTGTAACCAGGAGGTCCCCAGTTCAAATCCCACCTCAGCCACTGACTCATTGTGTGACCCTGAGCAAGTCACTTAACCTCCTTGTGCTCTGTCTTTCAGCTAAGACGTAGTTTTAAGTGACTCTGCAGCTGATGCATAGTTCACACACCCTAGTCACTGTAAGTTGCCTTGGATAAAGGCATCTGCTAAATAAACAAATAATAATAATTTTTAAAAAGCATCTTATCTTGTGTATAGATGTCATCCTGGGCATAGAACATGACACAATAATAATAAAAAAAAAAACTCCAACACTTTTAATGCACCACAAGTTTAACAGTAATTCCTAGAGTACAATGTTGTTTTAGTGATTAATACGTTTATGCGTTCTGTTTAGGGTGTTTCATATTATAACAGAAATAAATTTGTACAGTTTGAGCAGCCAGTACCTCTCAAAAGGCTCCCTAGACATATGATGTATTAACTTATGATAAGGCTGACTACACATTCAGTAATTCTAAGTATTATAGGCAGGATTATCAAATTTTGCATCCGCTTTTTGTATTTATAAATGTAGTGTGATGTCGGCACCATTTAAAACACTAAGGACCAACTGCAATTTGAGGAATATTTGGAGGGAGTAAAATAAAACTGTCAGCATTACAAATTTAACCATAACAAGGTTTATTCACAGAAAATGTGCCCTAAATTGTTTATTACCAGTTTTGTAACTTTTCTTTCACAAAATATGTCCCAATTGCTGTTCTGATGCAGCCTGTGAAGTTGTGTTGAAATAAGCTATCATACACCTTCCTGAATGTCAAAAGGTGATGTGCTTTAAATTCTGCTTGCGCAGGTTTATAGAAGACCCAAGAATAACCTCAGAGCAATATCTGAGAAGCTGCTGAATGAACTCTATAAAAGAATAACGATGCAATGGAAAACTGCTAGTGACACTAAAATATTAAATATGCATGAACAAATGTAAAAAAAAACCCAAAAACAGTAGATCAACTAACGGGGTGCAGCCTCATCTTTTTCCTCAGCAAAAATGTCTCCTATCTTATGGTCACTAATGAATCTTCAAGTGGTTGAAATGTTGCATAGCAGAGCTCTCCAACCTTTTTGGCTTATGGAGTCTGAAATGCCAGTGTGGCACAATTTTATTGCTCATAAGCTGGACACCATTAAAATGGTATTCCAGATCAAGGAGGGTATTTTAACAAACAGAAAAAAACAGCGTAAATAATACCTATGCAAAACACTATTAAAACAAAGATGAATGTTGCTTGGTTTAAACTAAATAACTGCCCCACACTGGAAGTACAGCTTTTTCCCTCACTATACTAGTTTACCTCCGCTATGCTTTTGTCTCATGAAAAGCAGACTTTACCATAACATTCATACCGTTGTTCAGTTTTAGTTCTCAAGATTAAATGCCCTCACTCTTTTCAGCAGAATGGCCAATAATATGTCGGACCAGGCTTTTTATACCATCTAACATGATAATTGATTAATTGAATCCCACCTCCTTTCAGATTAAAGCATGAAATTCCAGGAATTTACAATTAACCAATTATCCATTTAACCTGAGCTAATTTTCTTAACCTGTGACTTGCCCAGTTTTGTCACCTTCCTGTGGTCCTTCCTCAGGTTCTTAACAGCATGCAGGCTTTGCCCCTGGTCCCTTATGTTTAACCTGCAATTACCACTACTTGCCCTACTGTCAGTCATATCAATAATAAGGAAGTGTGGCAAAGTGGTTGCTGATTATGTACAGGTGCAGAGGTGATGCAGTGCAGGAATAAACAGACAGAGATTTGTAATCCGGTATGGAAAATAGATGTTTTATTTTTGTTATAATCCAGGTCTGGTGACCAAATAATAAACTCTGGTTATACACAGCGATGCGTAAAACACAGAGAACAGTAACAGGGATTGCAGCCATAAACAATAAACACAGTATCTCTCCCACAATATACAACCACGGTCACCAGTCCTGGGTGCGTGCTGTAGTGCTCGTGGTGGGTGATACAGTTTAAAGAGTGACAAATAGTGCAGTGCTGTTCTGGGTTCAGTGCTGGCCCTTAGCGACAGCTCCGGAATGTGTTAGCCGTCTATAAACACACAAGTAACAATTATAGACAAGACAAACAAACACTCACGATACTCTTAATACACAGTGCATGGGTCCTTCCTTTATGCTATCATGCATGACCCCTTGGTAAACGATTGCAGCTGACTCTATTGCCTGCAGCTGCTACCTCGTTTACCTTCTGGGTCAATACATTCCTGCAACAGAGTCTCGCCTTCTTCCAGGCTGACCGACTTCCCGATCCAGGAAATGAACTGTCAGGCTAGCCCGTCCAAACCCTTTCCCTTTCGCTACTTAGCACCCTCACAGGTCGGGAGGGAGATTTACAACCATAACTCATTATATTTCTGTCACAGGAAGTTACTAAATGACCAGAAAAAAACACAACAAAGAAATCACATATATAACAAAAAAAAAAAACAGTTTAATTTGTTTAACCACTTCTGTATTTTTGTGTTACATGTTTAAACACTTAAACAACATCATTTGTTGCAGCATTTTGGATTGCTTCTACCAGAATGTTCCAATTCTCCAGCCTTTGCATCCAAGTCAAAATAGCCATATAGTGGGGCCCAATGAGCCATACGGATCAAGAGCCGTCTGTTGGATAGCCCTGTTGTACAGTTTACAATGGTATATTTTGATCAGCCACTGTTTAGATCAATCGAATAGACCCTCTGAAGTGTCACAATCAAAATACAAAGTACTTGGTGAAGTCCTCTGTTTTTCCATTCTGGATCTTATCGATGAGACAGTTAAACAAAAACAAAAACAAAAATAAGTAACATGCATCCCCCGCCATGATGGTAAAAATGAATGACCTGTCAGTATGATGAAAGAGTTGATGACCAAGACATAGATCACCAATATGTACAGAGTAGTATAGAATAACATTTATTATTATTTATTTCTTAGCAGATGCCCTTATCCAGAGTGACTTACAATTGTTACAAGAAATCACATTATTTCACAGTATACAGATATCACATTATTTTTTTACATACAAGTACCCATTTATACAGTTGGGTTTTTTACTAACTTGCTCAAGGGTACAAGAGCAGCATCCCCCACCTGGGATTGAACCCACAACCCTCTGGTCAAGAGTCCAGAGCCCTAACCACTACTCCACACTGCTGCCCTTAGCTGTTAAATGTTTAATCACAATTTGAGTAACATGTCTCCAGATGTATAAAAAGTGCTATTTAGATGGAGGGATGTAAGGACAGATTGACATACTCATGTATCTCTAGAATCTGATATTCTCAATAACTTAAGAGGAATAATGATAATATCAAGTTTCATGATGATTGGATAAGTAATTCTCCACTTACATTGAACAATTTAAAGTGTACATTTCATCCCCAGTGGGGTATAAAAATAAACACACAAATAATTGAAAGAACAGCTAAACACTTTTATAAAGATAATAAACTCAAAACCCCTCCTTTGCTGATGAAGTCACTGAAATCTGATAAAAGCTTGTGCTGGACGTCCTCTTATCTGAAGTTCAAATGTCTGTTAGAAAACAGCCTGTTTTTATGGAATTGGATCAACATTTCAGGGTTTCATAACACATTATGATGAGCATGGCTATAATGCAGCCATTCCAAAATGTAGTATTTGAAATCAAATCAAAAAGGTTACTTATTTTTTAGTAAACAATTAATAAACACAAAATAGATATTCATTTAGTTTTTTACATTAAATATTCAATGCTAATTTGCAAAAACTTTACATATGTGTGTTAATTCAAGAGCCCCTATGTACAACTGTTTTACTTATTTGCTAAATTTATAACAATTCCAGTGGATGGAAATGCTAAATGGTTGAAGGCTTATAGGAATAATTGTGGAATGCAAAAATGCAATAGGAAATAAGTTCATACTTTTTTAATTAAGTGTTAACAATTTCCCAATCCACTTTACTTGGTAAAACCGGGATAAATTACATGGCCTGTACTGCCAAGATGAATATATAATCTTAAAAAGAAAAACAGGCTTTATTTATGCAACATTCAAGAAGCCATTATGATTGGTATCATTGGTACCCACCCTGTTGGAAACACTGACTATTATTAGTGTATAATAAATAATCCTCCCTGGGTATCTCCTTCACATGATATCCACTGGAAACGTCACATGGTGTAATGCACTATGTCTCAGTAGTCTAAAATAAGACACTAGGTTGAGAAGATACATACAGTAGGTCTAGTATGACTGTTCAAAACAACTTCACCCTTGTGTTTGGCTGTGAAATGTCATTGCACAAATGCCTTAATCATGTGAATTACAAATAAGAGATTTTCTACAACTCAATGTTAAAGCATTAGGTCATTTGATCACCAAACCCTGTGAGAAACTATTAGTAAGAGATCATTACCAAACAAATTCTGTGTAAGTTTAGAAAGTGGTCCAGCAGTGACTAATACTATTGGCAGGAACATCCATGTGGTTAATGATACTGTTTTTATTTCATACAATAACAACACACTCTATTTTAGACATGATTGGAACTATGTTTATTTTGTTTATGGTGGTTTTTTGTGCTTTTTCTGTCCAATTGAATTACAAAACATGCAGTATTGATTAATTTCTGACCTTATTTTAAAATTGGTTGCTTTTTTTAAAAAAACGATTGTGTGGTTCATTGTAGTCTTGCATTGATGTTTTTAAAAAACCATGCCACTATCCTTTGTTTAAGCCTCAATATCCCTTTTCTCTGATCCCTTTATTGTCTGTGGCAGAGCAAGAGCCCTGTCTGTAAATAGTGTTGGTGTGTGTAAGTGTTTTGGTGGTGGTTGGCAGGAATGGGGTTAATTCCTGTCCCTGACACAAGCATGTGAGTGTGGCTGTTCCCAAATGGAATAATTGGGAACAGCCACATCCTATATAAAGAGAGCCCAAAGCTCCATTAGAGTGAGACTACCAGGGAGCCAGATCAAAGAGAAGGTATAGTGTTTTGATCCAAAGTGTATGGGTTAGTTTAGAACTGAAATGTTTAGTTAGCACTGCTAGAAAGAGTTTTGTTTACTTTGTGTTTAAAGTAAACATACAGACCTGCCCTGTTTAAAAACCTACCGGTGCTTTCGGAGTTCTGTTCTTTTTTTACACAAAAAGACAAGTGAAGCACACTTTGGTTTGTCACATACAGGACCATCTTCACTTGTCTTTTTTTTTAGAATCCCCCATGCTTTCTATACTGGAGTTTACACAACTGTCCCATCCTGCCATTGTGGAATTCTCTGAAAAGGACCCTGTCCAGCACAGAATGCATGGGGGACTATATTTTTTGCAGACAGTATAAATGTTGAAGAAAATATATTGTTCATAGATGTTTCAAAAGTAAGACAAAATTGAGCAGCTTGTGTCTGCATGATTCTGCATTCGACACTGCAGATTTCCACTTTCATAGCGATTCTCTTTGAGATGTTAAGGCTTCTGTTAATTATTAATAGAACCTGGAAAACTCAGGGGAACATCATGTTTTATGCCAACCCGTTTTTTGACTTACTATAGGGGGGTTTAAAAAAACAAAAAACAAAAAAAAAAACCTGTGTGTACCAAGGGCATTGACTGCTTGGCTTTGTTACAACTCTTTATCAGCACATTTTTAAATAAATGTGAACTGACTTCTTGCTAGACAAGCGTGGGAAATTATAAAATAAATAGAAATGGAGACCATATTCCCAATATCTAATTTCTACAAGTGATGGAAGTAAAACATTAGATAGAAAGGCAGTGTTTCAATTTACACCAAATATTTGTACCAGCTGACTATCACTGTGGTGTGTGGGATATTTTGTTTTTCTTTTGCATTTTATTGATAATTGTTCTTTTTGTACCATTATTAACTTTGTATATTTTTCACAATGTTTGCTTTGAGATTATTATTGTTTATGTATGGATATTTTCTTTATTGTTTGCAGTGTTTACCTACTTGTGGTGGAGATTTGATTTAGTGTTATTATTTAATTGGGGAAGGGATTGTGATTAGTCCCCATTGCTCCAAGAACCCACAATCAGCCACAGCTGCATTCAGCAGAGGCAGCCATTACTTTCATTGACAATCCTATAAAAGCTGAACCAAAACTGACCAGAGGGGGGGGGCTCCCGAGTGGCGCATCCAGTAAAGGTGCTCCACGTGGCATGCAGGATGCGCTCTATAGTCTGGACGTCGCAAGTTCGAGTCCAGGCTATTCCTTTGCCGACCAAGGACAGGAGCTTCCAAAGGGCTCAATTGGTCAAGCGCCGCCCAGGTGGAGGGAGGGAGGGCTAGGGTGTCCTCGGCTCACCACGCACCAGCGACCCCTGTAGTCTGGATGGGCGCCGCGGGCTTGCCTGTAAGTTGCCCGAGAGCTGCGTTGTCCTCCGACACTGTAGCTCTTGGGTGGCTACATGGTGAGTCCGCAGTGTGAAAAAAGCGGTCGGCTGACGGCACACACTTCGGAGGACAGCGTGTGTTCGTCTTCGCCCTCCTGAGTCAGCGCAGGGGTGGTAGGGGTGAGCTGAGCATAATAAAATAATTGGCAATTCCAAATTGGGAGAAAATAATAAAAATAATTGGCAACGACTAAATTTATATTAAAAAAAAAACTCACCAGAGGGGCGTGGGTTGCTGGTGGTGCCCGTAGACTGGAGACCGGAGACCGGAGACCGGGGACTGGAGACCGGATGAACAGGAAGTTGGCCATTTTGGGGAGCAGGAACAGCAAGCCAACAGCACACACAGAGACTGAGCTGCAGAGAGTTGCAGTCTGGCAAAAGGGTTACAAGTTGAGGGAGGACCGCTTAAGTATAATACAAAGGGAAGTATTATGGATATTTAAGTACAAGATAAGTCAACAAAGACATAAAAAAATAACTGCTACAACTCGATTGAGTGTTTTATAGTTATGAATCATACAGTAGCAAATATTGTATAATGTTTTGCTTCTACTGATATGACAGGTTTATCAATAAAAGTTGCAGTGAAAATAAAAATGTAAGAATCTATGATGATGCTGATTTATAATCTAGGTTTGCTTTTAAATTGTAAAGGTCATGATACAAAGTCATTTTGTTATTTAAAGAGTTGCCAGACTTAACAGATTGTCTGCATTTTCTTTTTGATTAGCATCTCTTTTTTAATGTGGAATTTATTGATATAGCTTTGCCACACAGTAAGTAGTTAGAAAAACATCTCTTTTTACAATGACAGGCAGAAACAAATATGTCAGAGGAAGGGTAGCAAAGTCCTCTTGGCGCACAGAAAAGAAAAGAAAAGTTCCCTAAGGAGGAAATGAGAGGCTGAGGTCATTAATGAAACTGAGTTATTCGGAAAAGCCTCTGCCAACATCAGTTATGCTACCAAAGAGGCCATGTGGCCCTCTATAGTGAAGAAATTCAATTGTTTATTGTATTTATTTATCAGTGACACATACAATTATAACACTTACATGACACAAGATGCATTGCATTTTCCATTTAGCCAGGAGGCTAATTTCCATTGACAGTCCCTGGTTTCCAATGCTGTCGGTGTTACTAGGAGGACAGTCAACCAGGTGATGAAAAGGTGGCAGGACCTGCGGCGGCGAACTAGCAATGAAGCACAGGCATGCAGCAGGAACAGGAGAAGGGCTGCCATCCACATCACAGCTGACACCTCTGGAGAGGCAAGCGGAGAGGACAATCCATCCCAAACAAAGTGACCCTGGGTTTGAATATACAGGGTCTTCTCCATCTTGCCCTTAGGTTTTCCTGCCTATCCTCAACAAGATTTTTATATTAGGGCTGTCAAGCCATTAAAAATGATTAATCTTGAGATTATTTTTTTTTTATCTCAGTTAATCTTAGTTTTAATCAGCAGTGTAGAGTAGTGGTTAGGTCTCTGGACTCTTGACCGGAGGGGCGTGGGTTCAATCCCAGGTGGGGGACACTGCTGCTGTACCCTTAGGTACTTTACGTAGCTTGCTCCAGTAAAAACCCAACTGTATAAATGGGTAATTGTATGTAAAAATAATGTGATATCTTGTAACAATTGTAAGTCGTCCTGGTTAAGTGCGTCTGCTAAGAAATAAATAATAATAATGATAATAATCACATATTTATTTGATGCATTTACTGCATCCATCTCATTTAAGTTTGTTTTATTATTATTATTATTATTATTATTATTATTATTATTATTATTATTATTATTATTGATATTATTAACAATCCTGCATTGCTGTTAAATTGTTTGAACCAACTGCTAAATCACAATGGTCAGTTTATTACACACCTTACTGCATTTATAATTATCAGTTTCCTTTACTCATACAGGAGGCAGTGCAGTCCAATGGTTAAAGTCCAGGGCTTGTAACGAGAAGGCCACCAGTTCAAAACCTCTGCCACTGACTGACTCACTGTGTGACCCTGAGCAAATCACTTAACCTCCTTGTGCTCCGTCCTGCGGATGAGATAAATCAATCAATGTCTTATTGTAAGTGACTCTTCATTTAATGCACAGTTCACAGCCTACCTCTGTAAAGTGCTTTTTGATGGTGGTCCACTATGAAAGGCGCTATATACAAATAAAGATATTATTATTATATTATAAACTGATATTTTTCATTGCCGTTTAAATAATCACAATAACACTAATAATAACACTTTTAAATTCTCTTTTATTAATAACTTGAAATTGCCTAAATAAAACAAAACATTCACTGAGTAACAGTTATATCCTCTGTACCTGTAAATAATAGTGTTTGAAAATAAATGTGTGAAATAAAACAAAGCTACAATATGAATGGGTCTGCAATCGATAGCTATCCAACAGCACTGGTTATAGTATGGTATTAGCTTGATTCATGGGTATACAGCGATGATGAATTTTTTAAAAAGTACTCTGTCGAAACTGACAGGTTTCATTTGTTGCTGTATTGTTGTTGTCTGTAGCAGAAAAACTACTAGAAAGTGTATTTTGAGAAGTGAAAGCTTGTTTAGCACGCAGGTGGTACAGCAAACTAGATGCACTTCTGTAATACTGGAACTCACTTTGACAGTAGATAAAAGTAACCCTCTTTCTATCTAATGAACCATCAGAAGGCTTTTAAAAAATAAACATCCCAATCACAAGTATTTCAGTTTGAGTGCTTTGCTACATAATGTGGTGCCGTGACTAATTTTATATTCAAACAATGACTACACTCATTCAGTCCTGGCATGCACTAAAAGGGTGCTGCAGGAAACGATTTACAGTATGCTAAGAGGTCAAAACAGGAGTGTGATTAATGAGTAAAAAAAAAAAATGAATCTCCCAAAAAGTGAACGTGTTATCACAGCCCTACATATTAACATATTATGGAGGCTGTGTGGTCCAGTGGTTAAAGAAAAGGCCTTGTAACCAGGAGGTCCCCAGTTCAAATCCCACCTTAGCCACTAACTCATTGTGTGATCCTGAGTAAGTCACTTAACCTCCTTGTGCTCTGTCTTTCAGGTGAGATGTAGTTGTAAGTGACTCTGCAGCTGATGCATTGTTCACACACCCTAGTCTCTGTAAGTTGCCTTGGATAAAGGCATCTGCTAAATAAGCAAATAATAACTTAATTAAAAGAAGGATATGACACCAATATTTTTGAACATTAAAAACTGAACTGACAACAACTTGGAAACATACATTACAAATTGACAGTTCAAGGAAGACATTAACTACAGTATGATGTTGGGTTTATCACAGGATATACCAAGTCTGTACTGAGGAGGTATATCCCATGATAAAAACATAAATACATGTTTTATAGTTAACAGTTTTCATTTAATAAATAATTAAATAAATACGTGTATGTATATATATATATATATATATATATATATATATATACAGTAACAGAGCAAGGGCTCTGAATGTAAATAGTTTGAGTAATGTTTGTGTTTTGGTGGTGGTTGGCAGGGACGGGGTTAATTCCTCTCCCTGCCAAAAACATGTGAGAATGTGGCTGCTCCCAAACGAGGTAATTGGTGTTAGTTGGGAACAGACACAGACTATAAAAAGAGAGCTTCCAGCTCCATTAAGGGGGAACGCACCAGGGAGTTGGTATAAGAAGTGTTTTGGCTGTGTAAAGAAAGGGTTGCGGTTTGTAAACGTGTTGTTTACAGGTAAACGGCTTAGCTGTCCTGTGTGTGAGTCAGAGACCTGTTTAAGTGAAGTTAGGCTTTATGTTAGTGGTGGGAAAAGTGAAGCCTCTTGAACCACTGAACCCTCTGAACCATTTGCTTCATAAAAGATTCACTGAGCCGAATCACTTGAAGCGCTTCGTGCTCCATAGTGACATCTATTGGTAGAGCCACGTCATTGAACATACTTGAACTTGAACATACGAGTTACACAGAGGCTGCTATTGCCTGGAACTTGGCATTTAGAAATTATGATCTGTAGCCTAATGTACACGAAAGACACCGTAAAGCATGCTTTTTACAGGCTCTGTCAGTGTCATTTGTGACTTACAAAATGAAGTTACATTTTATAATTTCTCTGCTATCTGGTTATATATCAACCACACATATGATTACCCAACAAAAAGCCAGTCACGCATAGGCATTATCATACTTGAAATGTAAAATTGTTGTACAATCGAAAACACGATAACGTTGCTTTAGAAAGGGAGGCATATCTGACCTGATGTACTCGGCTGGGAAATTAGTTTTGAAACAAGTAAGATCTTTGATATTTCATTTGTTAGTCAGTTTCACGGTGGCGCAACAAGTTACTAACTTAGTTAGTAAGTCGTGTAATTAGAAATGTTTGTCAAGCTTAGAATCGAATCCCTGCTCCTGTGAGGAAGTGTGTGTGTAAAGAACTTGTTTTAGATTTTAAAAAATAATAATTACATTTTAAAATGCAAAACTAAAAGAATCATATTTGCTGATATTTTCAAATAAACAAATTGAAAAAAAGAGAAAGAAATAATAAATTCTTCCTTCCAGGAGTAATCTAGGCTATATTTCATCGAAGCATTGTATTGATTCTGTTTCAGTCAGATCATGTGATGTGTTGCTTCATGCGGAACACTGTTTGCTTCAGATGGTTCGAGGCGGGTTACGTCATTTGTTTCCTTCACAAGCAGTGGTTATTTGAATCACCTGAAGTAGTGAATCACTGAATCATGTGACTGATCCGAAGCCTCAATGAGCTCCTGTGAGCGATTTAAAGCCTCATTGAGGCAATGAACCCTGTGTATGATTTGAAGCCTCAATGAAGCAATGAACCCTGTGTATGATTTGAATCCTCATTGAGGCAATGAACCCCATGTATGATTTGAAGCCTCATTGAGGCAATGAATATATATATTAATTTAACAAAGATTAATTGAAATTATTAAAAAATGTAATTTGACAAACAGTATATTCTTCCTTCCAGTTCTAACCTACGTCAACGAAGCATTATTGATTCGAAGTAAAGCGTTGTATTGGTGGTTTATGTCTTCTTTTATAAATATACCATCAAAACGTTTCGATAGTGCACCTACGACACCGTCAGCAAGTGTTTACTCCGTGAGCGTCTGGAGCTACATGGAACTACAATGTAACTGGGTTCCTGTTGTAAATACTGAAAGAACAACATTACATTCCTCAGCCTACAAACATGCATTACAAATTGACAGTCCAAGGAAGACACTAACTACAGTATAGCCTTCTGTAATATAGAGTGTCTAAAGATAATGTATTTTTCATACCTCTGGGTTCATTTATTTATTTAATTCCCCTCCAATGTGTGCATAGTTATTTTGTTGTTTTTCCCTATATATATTCATTAATGCTGGTTTATAATAAAACTGTGTGTGTGTGTGTTTTTTTTTTTTTTGTTACACAATATATCAATTCCCTTTAAACTGATTGTAGCCAACAAAATAATTCTATTAATAATTCTATTAATAATTCTATTTTTTTTTCCTTTCATTTGCCAAGCAGCTGCTTACTTTGATCCAGAAGACACGGCTGGGAGGAAATTACCTCACAAGTGCATGTGTAACAGATTTCCTGAGAGTAAGGTATGCAAACTGGGAACTTTCTTTAAACTAATGTACAAGTAGTAGAATATATCATGCTTTAAAATACACATTTGCTGTAACATGTACTACTATGGCCAAAAGTTTAGCATCACCTATAATTTTAGGATTGACGAATAATTAAAGAAAAATAAAATTATATGAACATAATTTAGATATGTTATTTAACATTACATAATCAAATAAACTACAAAATTATACTGCAAAAGTCTACTGGAAGCCATACAAGTAGTACAGTATTTCATGTCAGATGTCTGTTTTTCATTAAGTATATGTTAACATAATATTATTCAGCAGGTTCCATTTGACTATGAAGCAAAATTTGTTAATTCTATGATGCAAAACGTTGGGCCATAGCTGTAGGTACTGTAGCTAATGGAAAACTCTGACAACCCGCTAATCGCACTTAACAAAACTGTATTTAATAACGTTTTCTTTTTTTATGAGTAGAAGAAATAAGATACACAGAAATGAAAACGCTGTGATATACAGTTTTGTTAAGTGCGATTAGCAGGTTGTCAAAGTTTTTTTGTATTTAGTGCAAAACACAAACGGTGGGGAACAGCCTACTGCATCACAATTATATATTTTTTGCACAAACACAAACAATGTAATGAATTGAGTTTTGATGCTCTTATGATGTTAAACCAAGCAAGGACCAACATATTTCTCTTCAAAGCGCTTTTCTTGTCCTTGTTTCCAGGTGCTCATAACAACTACTTGAGGTCAACTATTGTCATTGCTGCTGCTATTTTAAGTAAATATGAATATTGACTATATTTGGCAATTGTTGAAAGAGTCTGTTTCTCAGCATTCAATTGAGGGCAATCAGAGAACTGTTTTTTTGTTTTGTTTTGTTTTTTTACCATATTATTTGGAGTCGAGCACGAAAATACTGAAAATCTTATTTTTTTTATTCATCATCATCAAATGTGTACACACATTTTCAGCCTATCAAAAGCAAAATGAAGAAACATTAATAAAAATGTACAAACAAGAACAGGAAATTCAAAATATACAGTGCCTTGCGAAAGTATTCGGCCCCCTTGAACTTTGCGATCTTTTGCCACATTTCAGGCTTCAAACATAAAGATATGAAACTGTAATTTTTTGTGAAGAATCAACAACAAGTGGGACACAATCATGAAGTGGAACGAAATTTATTGGATATTTCAAACTTTTTTAACAAATAAAAAACTGAAAAATTGGGCGTGCAAAATTATTCAGCCCCCTTAAGTTAATACTTTGTAGCGCCACCTTTTGCTGCGATTACAGCTGTAAGTCGCTTGGGGTATGTCTCTATCAGTTTTGCACATCGAGAGACTGAAATTTTTGCCCATTCCTCCTTGCAAAACAGCTCGAGCTCAGTGAGGTTGGATGGAGAGCATTTGTGAACAGCAGTTTTCAGTTCTTTCCACAGATTCTCGATTGGATTCAGGTCTGGACTTTGACTTGGCCATTCTAACACCTGGATATGTTTATTTGTGAACCATTCCATTGTAGATTTTGCTTTATGTTTTGGATCATTGTCTTGTTGGAAGACAAATCTCCGTCCCAGTCTCAGGTCTTTTGCAGACTCCATCAGGTTTTCTTCCAGAATGGTCCTGTATTTGGCTCCATCCATCTTCCCATCAATTTTAACCATCTTCCCTGTCCCTGCTGAAGAAAAGCAGGCCCAAACCATGATGCTGCCACCACCATGTTTGACAGTGGGGATGGTGTGTTCAGGGTGATGAGCTGTGTTGCTTTTACGCCAAACATAACGTTTTGCATTGTTGCCAAAAAGTTCGATTTTGGTTTCATCTGACCAGAGCACCTTCTTCCACATGTTTGGTGTGTCTCCCAGGTGGCTTGTGGCAAACTGTAAACGACACTTTTTATGGATATCTTTAAGAAATGGCTTTCTTCTTGCCACTCTTCCATAAAGGCCAGATTTGTGCAGTATACGACTGATTGTTGTCCTATGGACAGAGTCTCCCACCTCAGCTGTAGATCTCTGCAGTTCATCCAGAGTGATCATGGGCCTCTTGGCTGCATCTCTGATCAGTCTTCTCCTTGTATGAGCTGAAAGTTTAGAGGGACGGCCAGGTCTTGGTAGATTTGCAGTGGTCTGATACTCCTTCCATTTCAATATTATCGCTTGCACAGTGCTCCTTGGGATGTTTAAAGCTTGGGAAATCTTTTTGTATCCAAATCCGGCTTTAAACTTCTCCACAACAGTATCTCGGACCTGCCTGGTGTGTTCCTTGTTCTTCATGATGCTCTCTGCGCTTTAAACGGACCTCTGAGACTATCACAGTGCAGGTGCATTTATACGGAGACTTGATTACACACAGGTGGATTCTATTTATCATCATTAGTCATTTAGGTCAACATTGGATCATTCAGAGATCCTCACTGAACTTCTGGAGAGAGTTTGCTGCACTGAAAGTAAAGGGGCTGAATAATTTTGCACGCCCAATTTTTCAGTTTTTTATTTGTTAAAAAAGTTTGAAATATCCAATAAATTTCGTTCCACTTCATGATTGTGTCCCACTTGTTGTTGATTCTTCACAAAAAATTACAGTTTCATATCTTTATGTTTGAAGCCTGAAATGTGGCAAAAGGTCGCAAAGTTCAAGGGGGCCGAATACATTCGCAAGGCACTGTACGTGTTTATACAATACATACCTGTATATTAGGGCTGTCAGTTAGCTTCTGTGATTAAAGCGTTCATCTTTTGGGAGTTTTTTGGTTTTTTTAACACACGTTAATCGCACTCCTGTCTTGTCCCTTTTAGCATACCATCATTAATTTCCAGCTGTACCATTTTAGTACATGACAGGATTGAACGAGTGTAGTCATCGGTTGAATATAACATTAGCCACAGAACCGTATTATGTAGCAAAGCACTCAAATTGAAGGACTTGAGAATGGGACGTTTTTTTTTTTTAAACTTTCTGATGGTTCATTGGATAGAAAGAGGGTTACTTGTATCTAATGTCAAAGTGAGTTCTAGTATCACAGAAGTGCATCTAGTCTGCTGTACCACCTGCGTGCTAAACATGATTTCACTTCTCAAAATACACTTTCTAGTAGTTTTTCTGCTACAAACAACAACAATACAACAATAAATGAAACCTGTCAGTTTCGACAGAGTACTCTTTTAGAAATTCAGGATTGCTGCAAACCCATGAATCAAGCGAAGTACTATATATAATCAGTGTTGTTGGATAGCTATCGAGTGCAGACCTGTTAACATTGTAGCTTTGTTTTATTTAAATAACCACATTTATTTTTACACGATATTATTTACAATTAGGGAGGATATAACCATTACTCAGTGAATGTTTTTCTTTATGTAGGCAATTTCAAGTTATTAATACAACATTATTATTATTATTATTATTATTGACATTGTTATTTAAACAGCAATGAAAAACATCAGTTTGAGTAAAGGAAACTGATTATTTTAAATGCAGTAAGGTGAGTAATAAACTGACTCCATTGTGATTTAACAGTTGGTTCAAACAATTTAACAACAATGCTGGATTGTAAATAAATATAAAACTATAAATAATAATAATAATAATAATAATAATAATAATAATAATAATAATAATAATAATAATAATAATAATGAAAGACATGGGTTTCAGCAATAAGTAAACAAAGTATTTAAGAATGAAATTTTTTTTCTTCTTTCAAAAATGCATTAATTAAAGAATAGAGGAAAAGCTGTTACTTAGTTTAAAAAAGTATGCAGAAGAAAAACAGGCAATAGTTCCACTAACTCCCCAATAGATACATATTTATGTTTATTAAATCAAATGCAGGTGTATTTTTATTTTCTTACCACTTACTTGCATTTGAAATTGTCCTGTGTAATGGTCCACATCAGACAGTTTAGTTAGTAAACGTTATTTTCATGGGGCTGGGCCTAATATACACCATGCTTGGAAATTGATCTAAGAAAGTTTGTTTTAACAGCAGCTTGGAATATTATTATCATTAGTTTTGTAAACTAAGATGTTTTGGCTGTATGTTTGTAATCTGCAAGTTTCCCACAGACTGTTTGATAAGGAAATACATAAATATAGATAATAAACTGATATAAATTGGTTCCAAAATGACTGTTGCTGGCAAAATAGCACTCTGGAATGATTCTGATATTAAACCTTTTGTATAAGAGCCTCGCTAAAAATGGAAAATGAATAACAAAAACATAATAAAAACGAATACATTTAAATGTGTAAAAGCTGAAACTAATTTAAACAACATGCATATAATAACATATACGTGTGAGACACAGAACAGGACAGTATTGCTTAAAATGAGATCAGCCTGTTATCTCAGTCTATCCTTTCATGTTGATCAACAGATCATGTAATTGTGGACCACTGAGATGTACTGAAGACCTGTTAAAAGCAGAATAATCTAAAGCCTACATTTTATTATACCTTTCTTAATTGTTAAACATGTAAATAGCTATACAAATCTTATAACATATGAACAAAAATAACCCAAATCTAGGTTTGGTGTGTAAAATGAAACAATCTAAACAGCCAAAACAATCTAAACAAACCCTACCAATTGTATTTTAAAAAGCTGGAAGTAAGTTTTTGTGCTAAAAAACCCCCCCATTATTTAGACGTTTTTCTCAGTTTCCGCTAAAAGCTCCAGTTTACCATAGGATATTTATCTACAACACAGGATGCAGGAGGTTAAGAGGATGCTATGCAACTCCTCACAATACCATTTCCCAGATAATTGCATTAGCAGCTTTTGTCTGCACTTAGTTAGCATTGCAGAACCCTTTACATCTAAATGCGGTTTTTAATCCTTACTCAGACTATAATGATGGTGTATTTTATTCTTCTTTTGCAGGTTTTGCTTTTGGGGATCAATGGAGTAGAGGTTTCACAGATGGAAACTCTGTGCTCTAGCAGTGCCTGCTACACAGTACATCTCGAGAGGGTTGATTTTGAAAGGGCTTTGCAGAATTGCAAAGCTAACGGAGGTAATTTGGCAACGGTAAAGAACAGTGAAGAGGCTTCAGAGCTGCAGTCACTCCTGTCTAGAATCAGTGCTGAACAACCAACTGGCGAACTTCAATTCTGGATCGGGCTTCATCTCAGAAAGGGAGACTGTATTCATGCCCTTAAACCCTTGAAAGGTTTTACTTGGTTATCTGTAGATGAAGTCGCACAGTATTCTAACTGGAAGGAAGAACCAATGATCACATGCACAGCACAGAGGTGTGTGTCTCTACAATATAACCCATACTCTGTAAACATTGACAACTTCAAGTGGTCTGATAGAACATGCACAAAGGATGCAGATGGGTATCTTTGCAAGTTTAATTTCAAAGGAATGTGCAAAACTATACATCTTGCGGGACCTGGGGAGGTTCTCTACACAACCCCCTTTGTCACCAGACCCTTAAATTCCAATAATGCATTTTTAGCCCTGGTTCCCCATGGCACTTCTGCAAGTGTGGACTGTAAATATGAAAATGATTTGTACGGTATCTGCAACAAAAACAAGGACGGGTCATTTGGCTGGACGATGTCTGGCCCATTTTGCGACTCTCACAAATTGGGCTGCAGCTTCAGAAACGGTGGATGCGATCACGTCTGCGTTGACGAAGGTGCTGGAAGGCATCGCTGTGAATGCAATGATGGGTACCAGCTCGAGGAAGATGAACTGTCCTGTATAATCAGGGATTACTGCCAACCTTTACTGTGCGAATACCAGTGTATTGCACATTTTAAAGGATTTGAATGCAAATGTCCTTCTGGGTTTGAACTCACTGACAACCAAAAGAACTGCACTGACATTGACGAATGTTTAAACAAACCCTGTGATCAGCTGTGTGTTAACACAGCTGGGAGTTTCATCTGCCAGTGCACACAAGGATATGAATTAGTAAACGGGAGGTGTCATGATGTAGATGAGTGCATTCAGTCTGCTTGCTCTCAGGGCTGCCTAAACTCACCTGGTTCATTCGCCTGCTACTGTACTGAGGGATACATCTTGGCAGAGAATGGACAATTCTGTGTTGATATTGATGAGTGTCAAGGTCATATTAACCCTTGTGAAGAGATTTGCACAAACACTCCTGGTAGCTTTAAGTGTTCCTGCAAGGAAAAATTCATAATGGCATCAGATGAAGTCTCCTGCATTCCAGAACAGAATCTGGACACGACAATAGCAGCTGAAGGAACGAATAGACCTGTGAACATACCTAATAATAAGGATAATCTCACAAAGGTGACTCTAGCGCCAGCATTTACTTCTGATGGTATTTCAAGCTCAGAAAGAAACAAAATTCAACTAACACGTACAACAGATCAACATTGGCACATCCCCACAACCGCAACAGTTAAAAACTATCCTCCTAATGAAGACCACCATGACTTATCCAGTGAGTCTGGGAATCAAGGGCATCTGTTTAATGGTGCTGACAAATCATTGGTGCTGGCTTCTGTTCTGGGGTTCGTTGCTATCTTATTACTTTTAATTGCTGCCGTCACCTCCTTGGTACTATGCCGTCGCAAAGTACTTAGAAAAAATGCAAATAAGCGAAAAACTGCCATGAACAACTACTGCTGGATGCCATCTGGAAATAAAACAAAAGTCAAACGGACTAAGGACTGCATTAATGTCGAACTTCACAACACCAAAGAAAATGTATAATAGTTTAGGTACTAAGAGAGTAGTTTTAAAAGAAGCCTATATACTGTAGCCTACCGGTAATTATTATTACATTGGATTGGCAAAATGCCCACAAAGCATATGCAATAGCCTACTGCTAAATTGTACTGCAGTAACATGTTAAAGCCTTTGTTCATTCAAAATATAGTACTGCACTGCAAAAAAAAAAAAAAACTTGTGTTACAGTCAAAGCAAAAAAATTAAAAATAACAATGTAGACTTGTCGACTATTTTATTTATCTTTTGTTGAGAAAACATCTTTTCAATTTAAGTCTTCTTAATTAGACATTGAATCCCCTAATTTGTTGCGGTAACCGTGTAATATTTATTTTTAAAGGGTATTGTCAAAGGGTTGTGTGATCTGTTTTAAAGAATTGAAAAGTGTGTTAAAGCAGATTCCTTTTGAAAACCAAAGCCTAATTGTAGTGCTTTGGTGATCTATTACTTTGTCAATTTGAAAGCTGTAATTTATTTCTGATACACTGGCTTTTGTAGCTGAAATACTAAACCAATTTGTGCAAATCAGGATCTATGAAGCCAGACCTATACATGACATTTGTAAATGCTGAAATAATTGTGGTTACATCAAACTTCTTCTTATTTCCTGATTCTTATTGGTATGAACATGTTCTTATTGGTATGCCTATTTTTCTTATTTCAATGTTTTAATTATAAAATATAAGACATTATCCTGCCTTTGTGGGTTTGGTTAAAAATAGCTCCCATGTGCAATTACTGAACTTGGTAAACAGGACACTGGCGTTGAAAGCTATAGTGGACCTTAACAATCAATTTACAAACGACGGTAATGAAGACAAAAGAGCCATGTGTTACTGCATATGCCTACTCTAAGTAAGAGGAAATGTGTACTGTGTACCTTGGACAAAATGTACATTGGCATACTGTATAGAATGATATGGTTCCTTGAGGATTTCTCTCAAGAAATGTACATTATATAACAAAATTAACCGAGCACCTCAATTTATAGTGTAGAACCCCTTTATTGGTCCAATAACGTTGTTGGTTACATTAACAGCATTTAAAGAGCCATTTGGTACAAGTATGCAATATAACAATTATTGTAAGTAATATATTCTTGTTGAGTCACTTCAAATATAATTTGCTGTTTCAATCATCACATCCTGGTGACTTTTTAAAACTCTGTGGCCTCAAACATGTCTTATCTCCAAATTCAGCTGGTTTTGTCATTAACTCGTCCCTGCAAAACTCTGCCCCAAGTGTAAGTAAGAAATACATGAGTAAGAAAAACCACGTAGAACAAATGGTGTTTATTACATCCGCTGGAGGTGCTGGTAGTGTTGCATTGCTATAGATTACTGGTTTTGTTATACTCTGGTATTCCATCTGAACTTAGAGAGAAGACATGACCATTTCTTAGCACATTGATAAAAAGATCTAGTAATAAAAGATATGCCTCAAAAAGTATGAAAATGATTTTAAGAGGTATTCTAACTAAGCCTAATCTTACTTCTTATTACCCCTGCTGGATACATATGCAATGGGGCTGGAGCATTTCTTAAATAGGGGGGCAAGGTCCATGGGTGAGGGGGTAGAAACGTTTCTTTTTAAGAATACATTTAAATAATATTTGGAGAATGCACTTTAGTAGAACTTACGCATATTGGCACTGTAGTTCTAAAGAACACTGAGGAAGTAAATGTTTTCCCCAGGTATGAGCTATCAACCAAAATGAGTCTTTTTCCCCAATGAGAAAAAACAGCATTGAAATGTTTTGAGAAAACCTAAAGAGTTCACCTCGGAGTCTTGCTTTGCGCTGCTGTTCAGACACAAACGCAACTGTCTGTCACAGACAGAAGCACAACCTTTTAGTAAACTGCAGTATACAGGCTTTGACAATGCCACTTTGACATAAAGCCTTTATGTACAATTTAAGATTAACATTAGATTGTAAATTTTCAGATATTTCTAAAAATGGAGGAAGAGGAGGAAGTGGTTTAAATGCTGTTCAGTCATGGTCATAGGATGATTGAAAGAAATCCTACACTAAATGATTACTCCCTTCCCATACATTACATACCAACAGGAATTATCATTATAAGAATTAGCATTTTTTATTTTTTAGTAACAAAAACAATACCAATGATCACTTCCCAAAGCTGTTTCTTGATGCTGAACAACAGCTCCCCGTAAAGGCTGGTTTACACTCTATCGCAGGACTGAAAAACCGGCGACAGCACTGCCATCGTCCATCGGGGCACTATAAATGTCACGAGAAATTAGTTGGGGTTGAGCACATTATATTTTGTTTTGTATTTATTATATTAGTATTTGGGTTTCATTTGTATTTGTTATGTTTCACACTTTATTTCGTTTATTACCCAAAGGAAGGCATGTTGTTGCTTATTTTGTATTGCTGTATTTAATTTGTGAGTGTTATTATTTGTAATACAGCACAGGTGATTAGAGGGAGAAAACAGTCCCATTTCCCAATTCCAAATGCAGCCACAGATGTTTTCCATTTGCAAGACAAAAAAAAACCTACAGTCCCGCTCCGAGTCTCTAGGGGGCGCTATCCAACCACTAACACCATATGTGACAGGGTAGCGTTGCAGGCCCAGATGGTATCGGCTGGGAAGGAGACTCAGAGGCAAGGAAGCTGTAGTTTAAGCGCTGCTGCGTGTTTTTAATAAACAAGCACAAATAAAAATACTAAACAAAACACTACTGCTCACAGAGCAACACGGCTCTGCCATTATATTTATAAATAATTAAACCATAACAATACTAATACTACTACTACTACTAATAATAATAATAATAATAATAATAATAATAATAATAATAATAATAATAATAATAATAAAATGTCTCCTTGCAGGTCAGCCTGATTTTTTTTCTACTCTTCAAACCTGTCAACTCTCCCGTATTCACCAGGAGTCTCGTATTTTGGACCGTTTTACAGGACATCTCCAGGGACAGATTTTCTCCCGTATTTTGCTCAAAACTACTGTTAAACACCCTAATGGCAGCCAACCTTTAATGTCTGCATAAGTTATGGCTGTTGTGTGTTTACTGCAATCCCCGTGTGTACATAGTAGGGTTTAAGACACCCCCCGCCAGGAAACAGTATAAAAAGCTATCACCCCCACCCCCAACTCCCGATTTTGTATTTTTAGAAGTTGACAGGTATGCCTCTCTCTTTTCTTTGCCTGCTTCCCTGATAGTTTCAGCAATATTTATAGTTGACCATGTAATTTGCGCACTATGTAATATTTGGAATCCTCAAAATGTGATTCCGATGTTTGGATGTCTTTTGGGGGAACACTACAGTACACTCCTCAGAAGGTAAGCAATATCATCCTGGCTGGTTGTGTTTTACATCACATAGCTCTCCATAATGGATGTGATGTTGAGCTTACAGGGGAAAGATTATAGGGTTTGAGGGAAGCAGATGCTGAACTTGAAGCCCCAGCGGTGGAGGTTGCAGATGCTGCAAGTGACAGGCAGGTCAGACAAAGACATATATATTACTTTTTTATTTTGTAAGTATTCACTCTCCAACTCCAGGCTGCTGAAAAATAAATTGTAGCCTTGCTTGAGCAGCTTAGTCATCCTCCTCACTTGGGCTGCTGGACATGTTTTATTTTTTTCTGCTTTTGTCTCCTTTCTTTTTTGGGGTTTTCAAAATGCCACCCGTTTGCTGTCACAGAGCACAGGTGCTCTTAAAAGGAAAGTTGAATCCTAATTAGTTGTAACCTTACTCCCCCCCACTGTGCTTTGATTGGTTGGGCGCATGATTGATTATTTGATATGCGTTAGCCCACGTATGAGATCCGACTTCTAAATCACGTTTTCGTGCTCTATCGTGGCGGTTCGCTAATGCTGTCATTTTTGCCCTTGTGAAAGCGGCTGCACACATATTTGCTAAATAAGGCCCATAGTGTCTATCTTTGAAGAAGTCTGAAACTTTCCAAGCTGTGTTGGAGCCTAGGGCGTGGTTTGGTTGTCAAGGATAGACAACAACTAGTAGGTTGTGGCAATATTGAAAAAAAATAGTTATATCTCCCTTTTCATTTTTCCGTGGGATGATCTTTTGATAACCGTAAATCAGCAGCTCGGGGAGACGGATTTCGTGCAACTGGCGCAGGAGCAGGGAGGCCACTGTACACCACTGCGGGGCCGGGTCTGCATACAGGTATCTCTGCGGTCTGTAGACGGAAGGTGTGCATCTGGCTCTTGAAGCTCACCAACCCTTGCCCTCCCTCGGCCAGAGCGAGGCACAGAACCCTTACAGAGACCCAATGCTTTCCAGCCCAGAAGAAGTCCATCAGCTTCCTCTGGACTCAGAGGACGGGCTCAGGATGGTGAGTTGATGCCAGAGCATCAACGCCACCAGCTGGTTGATGACCAGAGCCCGTCCCCTGAAGGAAAGCAGTTTCAGCAGACCCGACCAAGACCTCAGTCTCACAGCAACTTTATCCTCCAACTCCAATCTGGAGGTCTCCGCAGGGCTCAGATGTACTCCCAGATATTTGAAGCTGTCTGCGCTCCACTAGAATTGCTGGAGCGCGACAGGAAGGAAGTCCACCCACCAGGGACCTACCAGTAACCCGGAGCATTTGTTCCAGTTGATCCTGGCAGAGGAAGCGGCAGAGCATACGCTCTGGCAGCTCTGCATCCTCTCCAGATCAACAGGATCGGAGGCCACTAGGAGCACGTCGTCGGTGTAAGGACCACCCTCATGTCCGGCACGCCGAGCACCATCTCCGTGAGCCTCCTGCGAAAGAGGCAGAGGAAGAGCTCTATGTAGTAGTAGTAGTATTACCGATTTGAGCATTTTTACACTATACGAAAATATTAGAAAATAATAATTGGAAAATATATATATTCAGATACCCTGAAAGTAGCCTATTTACCTGAGAGTCAACATCAGCCTTTGCTTGGTGTAACTGGTACTAGATAGATTGGTTTATGATATACATTAGGTGCCACTATTGAAAGCAGCTGTGCAAAAACTTCAGATGGCATTCTTAAGTATCGAGTTAAAAACTCGATGTCACTCAATTTCATTTCTTGGACAAGTCTGTGGTATTTGCCAAACTGTTGTTGTTTCAAGTGGATTTCTCAGATATAAGCAAGTTTACTTCTCAAAAGTAAAGCAGAAATAAAAACTAACTGAAGCACTTCATCTTCCATTTCTGCTCAAGTGGAACTACATTGTCGCCGTGTGTTTATGGTGCCCCACTGGACAGTGGCGGTGTGTTGATCGGGCAATGCTGTCGCCGGTTTTTCAGTCAAGTGGCATTCCAGCAAATTCTTATAATGATAACTCATGTTGGTATGTAATGCATGGGAAGGGAAAGGGAGTAATAATTTGGTGTAAGATTTCTGACGATTTGCACAGTTTTCATTCCCGGTGTGGGTAGTTTTGTACCCACTCCCCTTCCGGATGAACTCATTTATCAATTTGAAAGACAGTATTTATTTCTTAACCTTTTTTTATTTACATGCTGCTTACGTGGTTTCCCTTTCAATTCAAAGACAACCACCAACATGACTATGGGATATCCCTGCCCATTGGATAGGTATTACTGAGCTCTTTATACCAGAGCTCCCGATAGGCCCCTTCCTGGGATGAAGCACTCAGTCCCGCCCAATTACAGCTTAAACAGAGACAATACTGTAGGCTAAACAAAGGACGCATTAGCGCTCACAACATTAACATTTTCTGTAATGGTGTCTCTTCCAGTTTTCTTTTCAAACCAGGGAAGTGACACACCCAGTTATAACCAACTACTGAGCTTACAGTAGCCTTAATCACGAACAAGACTTTTTAATTATATTTTTTTAAGTTCCAGTTGCATATTTGACTCACTCTTTTTGTATAGGGCATTTACAATGGTTTGCTTCACTGTTATATCAAGCAATTTCATGATGATGTCCACCTTTTACCGCTAGTCCAATGGATTTCATTGGTATTGATGAACATACGGTGATAATAGTATTGCAGCGAACGTCGGTTAAAGCAAGCAGACGCATCACGGAGGCAATCCACACACACAGGCGGAGGGCGGGCGCGAACCCAGGACCGCTGGCACGAAAGCATTGCTCTGGTCCTGTACAAAAGAGCCGGCTCCTTTGCAAGGAGAATATATGGGGCTCATGTCTTCATGCGTGATTACGTCACCTACCAGCCCTGCTGCTGCCTTCCCTCGAGCACGCTACAGTATATAAGCACTACAATTAAGCTTTTCTGCTGTGCCGATGAAAATATATATGGGTTTATGTACTGTATAAAATCAATATATTTATTTTTATATAACGTCTTACAGGTATGTAGAACAGTGTTTGACAGTTCTGTAGGGAATCCCTAAACTACAGAAAGAGGAAGCTAAATGTTTTTAAAATGTTTATTTTAAAACACACACGATTCAGTGAAAGTTCCATTGTGTATATGGCATTCTATGTAAAACAGTATTAATTAAAAAATAAGTAAATTATTATTGTGGGATATTGCAACTTAATGTTTTATTTTATAAAAAATGTGTTTTACAGTGTATATAAGGTGTAGTAACCCTCTTTTTTAAATTTAGAAATATATATATATATATATATATATATATATATATATATATATATATATATATATATATAGTATTGTAAATCGTCAAGGTTACATATTTGTGCTTTAAGTCTTACTTTATTTTATTTATTAATTTTTTTAACAAAGGTAATGACCATAAGAAGTAATTACTAAAAATTATCTCTAAAGTGTAATGCGATTAGTATGAAATGTTGTAATAAAAATAAACACATTGATAAATAAGTTAACGAATACATAAATAAATAAATAAATAAATAAATAAATAAATAAAACGAAGCCCGTGTGTACATACACACAACATGAAACAACGTTATATCTAAAATGTAATTTACCTTATTTTGTTATCTGTATATTAAATTATATTTTGTATAATGTTATTATTTATAGATACATTCATAAACATGTACGTTATATATATATATATATATATATATATACATAAACACCTTTAATAATTGAGTCAAATAATGCAGCACTAAAAACTTTATTTACAATATGACGCAGCCAAATCGTAGCAAAAATGTTTTCGTAATGGAGTAGGGACAAATCTGGGAACACTGCCCTGCCCCAAGCAACTTCCTTCCTTTCTCTGATCAGAAACCCAATCTCTTATAAAGCTGGAGCACCCCAGCTTGAAACAGATTCGGCGCAAATTTAAGAAATATTTAAAAAGACTTCTGCAAAGAAGAATTTATGAAGACATATTATTTAAATAGTAGTCCGAATACAGTTTTTTTGCGCAAAATGTTCAAGGAATGGGCTACGGTTACTGCTACTCTTCAACTTTTGTTGTTACAAGTAACAGGACAGGCTGTGAAAAGCGGCTTGTGCATTGGGAATGATTGCTACACCATACACCAGGACTCCAAGGCGTTTCAGAATGCAAATGATGTGTGCAGCACGCAGCAAGGACATTTAATGACAGTGCGATCAACAGTGGCCAACGATGCAATGGCTACCCTGATGGCTAACGAACAAGGAGATTTCTGGATTGGCCTGCAGCTTCCCGAAGGACAATGCACCAAGAATGATATAACACTAAGAGGGTATGAGTGGGTAACAGGAGAAGAAAGCACACGTTTTTCAAATTGGAAAGGCAATGATTCAACATGCACTCAGCAGTGTGTCTCGGTTTCCAGTGATCTAATTTGGGAAGAAAGACCATGTCAGGATAAACTGGCAGGATTTTTGTGTGAATACAATTTCAATAAAACATGTGAAGCTCTACCCGCAGATACGGACCTCTCTATTCTATACAGCACACCACTAGGTTTTCAGGGAGCTGACCTTAGATCACTTCCACCGGCAAGTACTGCAACCTGTTCACCCTCTGGTTTCAAAGTTTACTGTTCCAGTAAAGGTGATTGGATGATGGGTCCTTGGGATTGCCAGATTGATAATGGTGGTTGTGAACATCAATGCCAAATGATCAACAGTCAGCCCCAGTGCATCTGTCCACCTGGTAGTCAGCTGAAAGATAATAAGGTTGCCTGCACAGAAATAGATATATGCAGCATTGCAACTTGTGAACATACATGTGTTCCTCATAATGACAGCTACTTCTGTAGGTGTCAAGATGGATATGATCTGGATCCGGATGGCAAGCGATGCAGAGACATTGATGAGTGTATAATGAAACAGGCTGGTTGTCGTCAAGACCAGGTATGTGTGAACACACCTGGTAGTTCTGAGTGTAAATGCAAGCCAGGGTTTAAAGAGGACGATGGTAAATGTGAGGACCTAGACGAATGTTCCAGTTCCCCCTGTGAGCATAAGTGTATAAATGTATTGGGGAGCTATCAGTGTTCCTGCTTTGAGGGGTACAGTCAAGACTCAAAATATCATCACAAATGTAAACCCTTGTGCTTCGATATTGAATGTCCTGCAGTAGATTGCGTAGAAAAAACAAACAGTTCAATGGATTGTAATTGCTATGATGGATTTGTATTGGACACGAGGGAAAATGGGTATTTCTGCGTAGACATAAACGAATGTGAGATGGGGACCTACTGCGACCAGCTGTGTGATAACTCATTTGGAAGTTACACATGTTATTGTCAAGATGGATACTCTATTGACAGTGATGAGTATTCTTGTGTTCCTGAAGATACTGAAGAAGGTTCAGGCACCACAGGAGTTACTCCAGTCATCAGTGTTCTTGTTACCCCCACTTCAAACTATACTGTAGAGGGGGGAACTCTTTTAACATCCGGAGCTCTTCTTGGAATAATCATTTGTATCGTGGTGATGACTTTGGTCCTAGTTTTTCTTGTGCACCACATTCTTAAACAGCGTACAAAATGGGATATATCTTCAGACTTTAAAAGCAGCGGTGCAGAACGAGAAGTCGGCCTTCAGCAGGTGACCACAGAGAAATACATAAAAATACCTTTGTTTCTTAACAGAAATTCAAAAACAGACATGAACGTTTTATTACCAGTTAACAAAATCAAACCTGCCATTTCTTAAAAGTTGTATGACCAGCTGTATGTGAAACCTCAACTGTCATAAACATGTTTAAAATTCAAAAACAGGCTTTCAGAAATGTACAGCAAAAAGTAAAAGGGTATTGGTTGTAAAAAGTTATTATTTTTTCATTGAAAAGCTATATCCAATGTAACTAAAACATATTTCATTTTACATGCATGGTAAAATATGTTTCCTGACCTATATATTAATTGAATTACAACATTGCAAAACTTTCTATGGGCAAATACTGAAGGTTAAAAGCAGTATTTTTGTGCAAAATGTTCAATTTCTCTCAATCTTGTACCATCACTATAACAAATATTTTAAAAGAATTGAACATAATCTTATGCAACAGGTTTTTTGAACATATAATTCCTAAAATTGCTTAACATGTATTTATTATGGTAACAACAGTCGTAAAGATTTGAATTGAAATGAACATTAAGATGTAACTGTTTAACTCTCTTGGTTTTTACGGTGTAGTACTTAAACTTTACTTGCCGTACAAATAAAGAAAACTTTCACAACATAGCATTTAAATATTGCATCAGGTTAACATACATTTGTGTGTAAGACAACATTTTTTAATTAGCTTTTCATTCCATTTTTTGGAACTGAAGCTTGTGTGGCCATAAACTGTTGGCTTCTGTAAAACTACTTAAGTGCAACTATTCAAGTTTTTTTCTGACATTTACTGTAATAAAACAGTAGATTATTGTTACACTACAGCCTTTACTTTAACAATGTAATTTAACTCCAGTATTGAATTATTTGTATTTTGTTGTTTTCACAGTCCACAAAAACAAGTAGCACTGCTATGCCAAGAATATTAAAAAATGTTTCATCCTGATTACATGTAAATACCATGTCTAAAGGGTAAAGATTGTTTCTTTTTAATGAGCATATTTTCATTTATCTTTTACTGCTTTTTTAAAATAAAATCTATATTGTAATTTATTGTGATATGATTTTTATATTCATTTTTCTACAATGTTTAAGTGCTCTCTGGATAGTTATCTTTCATTTTGCAACATTTATTTAACACGCTTTTGAAACTATAACATCCACTGGCATTAAAAGCAGCTCACCTTGTGCTCATTCTATACTAATTTGTGTCAATTGAATAATCTGTCATGCTTAAGAGGTGTAGTATATTTTGTCTTTATAAAAAACTTTTAAATGTACTAATGTTATTATACACAGTAGGTTTGAGTCTGAAAAGATATCCTTTAAATGTAATGATGCTACAGTCAAGCATTAAACAAAAGTTACATTGTAAACCAAATGTTTAAAATGTACTTTATTTTAAACATACATTTTAATCACATATTAGTATTTATATATTCCACTGTGAATGTTTTTTTTCAGTGTAAATATTTGTAGTGAAGGGGTCAAATTCAACCCAAGGTGACCTCTACCCCACAAACAACACAAAAACCCCAGTAAAATGCAAATTTATTGTTTCATACAAATGTATTTAATGACATTAATTGTAATGCTAAATTTCAGGTTAACCCACCTTTTTCCCCCCCATGATGAAACTGGTTTACATGCATCTCCACTTTTGCATGCTAATCAGCATGATGATACATTATGGAGCTGTTGCAACAAAAAAACAGATACCTGGTTCAGTGCATGCAAAGGCCATTCAAGTGCCTTGAGAGCATCTACATACTATATATCCATTAGGGTTAAAAAATGCTGTCCATATATATGGGTGCTGAACACGCTATTTGAAATAGGGACCGGTGTAGGGACAGAATCAGTGCACCAGGGTACACAGTCCTTATAACTGCATACTTCAAGCCACTGGGTCAGATACAATGAGTAACTAAGACTTACTTTTTTGACTTAGCTAAATACACACAAGAGGTTTGCACTAGCAACACTATTTGTACATTTTATTTTCATTATTGTATGGGATTTTTATATCATGTAACAGGAAGCAGCACTGGTAACAGCAAACAGTAACATATCAACAAATACAGTCATATACAATGTGCCCAAATAGGCAATGATAAGAATAATGGATTTACAATACTGGCGTGGAAGACCATCAGTTGGGATAGTAGGCTACAGTTATTTGAGATTATATATATATATTATATATAATGTTTTTTTTTTTTTGTTTTGTAAAATGTTTTACAAAAGAAATGCTTTAGTCTATGCCTATTAAACGTAACGATTTAAAGCATGCCCCGTGGAGTTTTTGTAGGGGTCCCAACACCGCCACCAGAGGGGGCACTGCTAAACTAAATTAAAAGGTTTGGAATAGAGGCGAAGTGACCGGTGATGGCAACAGAATGACTGAGGCAGAATAAAAATTCACAAAATTTTATTATAATGATCTAAAGTTTACATAAATCAGTTAACTATACAATAAAATGCATTAAAGTTTTACTAAAAAAACAAGGGGGGGGGGGGGGGGAATTAAATGAAGCCAGCCAATAGCCACAGTATATTTAAAAAGCATGGGGTATTAGACCAACATATAGCTGCGATTTCACTTCTCATTAAGAGTGGTAGATGGTTGGAAACAGCTCTTCTCAGCAAGGGTTGTTAATACACACAGGGTTTAACAGTATTAGGGAACGTTAGCAGCAATATACCAGGTTTAACTATATTAGAACAGTTCAACAGCAAAATACAAAGTTTAGGTATATATAAAACAATTAGCAAGAAAGTTCAGGTTTAGCAGCAAAATAAGGTGCAAGATAAATTGTGGGTTAATTAGTTGTTATTAGACTGGCAGGACTTCAATGGTAAACAAAAGGAAACAATGAAAAACACATTACCTAATTAGCAGGTCAATCAGGTGGCTATTGCCCTCAACCGCACCGATTAACTACAAATCAAACCACACCAATAATAACAACAATCAAAATATCAGTAACAACTCATTACACAAACACACTCAGGAAACTAGCAAAAACGTAAGAAAATATAAATCACCTCAACAACTACCGCGTCTACAACACACCAAGCATAATAAAAATAGAGTAACAAATAAACAACCGAGGACAGGACACAAAAACGGACAAAGCAGCAATACCTCTCCCAGTATGATTTAAACAAAGACGTCAAATTCCCGAACACTCCAGACAAAAAACAGCGCGTCTCCAGAACACTCATCTACAGCAGCACACCAACTCTCAGGTCCCCCGCACCTGTCGATCCTTCCTCTCTCGCCTCGTCTCAAACAAAGTTTATATAAGCAAATAATGCCACGTGAAACCGCTTACAGCTTAAAGAAGTATTTATATTCTGCTCACAGAGTGGCGATGTGGCAACGGCTTCAAGTAGCCTACAGAAGGAGAACATTTATATAAACAATTTACAGCGCAATATACCGTTCCCTGTTTTAGTCTACAGGTACGCCCCGTAACTGACAATAACAAAGCGTTACATCACACATACTATTTTATTTACTCAAAAATGCCATTCCAAAAAGATTTTTAGAAACACATTAAAAGGTGTGGAAACAGCATTTAACGCAACTCTGATGAGGAAAGTCTCTCACAGACCATTCCAGGTGTAGGTGCGTGTACATTGCAGTAGTAGGTGTGTCCATTGCAGGTGAGCATGCCCTGTGCTGAGTATAAAAAGGAAACCAGGTAATCATTCCATATAATGTCGGAATACCATTTGTAAAGACGTAACTAAACAGTATAAATTACATACTGATCCAGTCTTTACATGTTTTTCTTGGAATGTTTAATCTGTTGTGTCATCACAGAAATACGAGGGAATATTGCCACGGTTATTCCGCAAGGATTGCCTTTCGGTAATGACGAAAACGGAGCATTTATAAAGCTGGATCACAAACCTCTGCCATTAAACAGACTGCTGTATCAGCTAAGGAGTCTTCAAAGTTCTGGAACTATATGTATGCAGTAGTTTGAATCTTTTTTTTTTCTTACAGAATGTTTAAGGAATTGGTGACAATTGTCGCTGTTGCTCAACTTTTGTTGAAGCAAGTAACAGGACAGTCGCCAAAAAGCGGCTTGTGCATTGGGAATGATTGCTACACCATACACCAGGACTCCAAGGCGTTTCAGAATGCAAATGATGTGTGCAGCACGCAGCAAGGACATTTAATGACAGTGCGATCAACATTGGCCAACGGTGCAATGTCTACGCTGATGGCTAATGGACATGGAGATTTCTGGATTGGCCTGCAGCTTCCTGAAGGACAATGCACCAACAATGATATAACACTAAGAGGGTATGAGTGGGTAACAGGAGATGAAAGCACAGGTTTTTCAAATTGGAAAGGCAATGATTCAACATGCACTCAGCAGTGTGTCTCGGTTTCCAGTGATCTAACCTGGGAAGAAAGACCATGTCAGGATAAACTGGCAGGATTTTTGTGTGAATACAATTTCAATAAAACATGTGAAGCTCTACCCGCAGATACGGACCTCTCTATTCTATACAGCACACCACTAGGTTTTCAGGGAGCTGACCTTAGATCACTTCCACCGGCAAGTACTGCAACCTGTTCACCCTCTGGTTTCAAAGTTTACTGTTCCAGTAAAGGTGATTGGATGATGGGTCCTTGGGATTGCCAGATTGATAATGGTGGTTGTGAACATCAATGCCAAATGATCAACAGTCAGCCCCAGTGCATCTGTCCACCTGGTAGTCAGCTGAAAGATAATAAGGTTGCCTGCACAGAAATAGATATATGCAGCATTGCAACTTGTGAACATACATGTGTTCCTCATAATGACAGCTACTTCTGTAGGTGTCAAGATGGATATGATCTGGATCCGGATGGCAAGCGATGCAGAGACATTGATGAGTGTATAATGAAACAGGCTGGTTGTCGTCAAGACCAGGTATGTGTGAACACACCTGGTAGTTCTGAGTGTAAATGCAAGTCAGGGTTTAAAGAGGACGATGGTAAATGTGAGGACCTAGACGAATGTTCCAGTTCCCCCTGTGAGCATAACTGTATAAATGTATTGGGGAGCTATCAGTGTTCCTGCTTTGAGGGGTACAGTCAAGACTCAAAATATCATCACAAATGTAAACCCTTGTGCTTCGATATTGAATGTCCTGCAGTAGATTGCGTAGAAAAAACAAACAGTTCACTGATGGATTGTGATTGCTATGATGGATTTGTATTGGACACGAGGGAAAATGGGTATTTCTGCGTAGACATAAACGAATGTGAGATGGGGACCTACTGCGACCAGCTGTGTGATAACTCATTTGGAAGTTACACATGTTATTGTCACGATGGATACTCTATTGACAGTGATGGGTATTCTTGTGTTCCTGAAGATACTGAAGAAGGTTCAGGCACCACAGGCGTTACGCCAGTCATCAGTGTTCTTGTTACCCCCACTTCAAACTATACTGTAGATGGGGGAATTATTTTAACATCCGGAGCTCTTCTCGGAATAATCATTTGCATCGCGGTGGTGATTTTGGTTCTAGTTTTTCTTGTGCACCACGTACTTAAAAAGAATGCAAAGTGGGATGCCTCATCAGACTTTAAAAGCAGCGGTGCAGAAGAAGATGTTTGTCTGCAACAGGTGTCCACATCGAAGTATGTAAAGCATTCTTCGTTTAATGACATTTTAAAAACATGAGCGATGTGTCAAAACGGAAAGAAACTGTTCTTTCTGCAGTAGTAGGCTGCATAATCAAAATATTGACGTTTTACGAAGTAAGCCAAATGCTTAAGAATTAAACAAATTTACAGAATAAATTATAAACGTGGTTAGCCTTAAAATATCCCCAATTCCAAAGATTAAATAGTCATGCAACTGATATAGATATTGCATTCACTTGACAATAGTGCTATAGGACAAGATTAAAATAAGTTTAGGACAAGTTTCAGATGAACCGCTAAATACATATTTAATGAAAAGTTACTGTGTTAAGCTTCATTAATCATCCATATGTAAGTCTGGGCGACCTGCGCCCTCATCACTATATAACAAGTGTTATTTTTCTTTTTGAAGAAAGATGTGTCTGTTAGCATTTTCTTCCATTTGTAAACTCATCACTTTGTAAATGTTAATTGAATGAATTGTAATTGAAAATGTGTAATATGCTAATCAGTTATGTAAAAGTCTAAACACCTTTTTACGTGCATTTAAAAGCTAGACGATTGTGGCATCTGTTTATTGTAATATTTTGTTTATCAACAGTTAAACCAACATTTTGTTAAAATCTAAATGCATTTTTGTTTTCTAAATGCATTTTTAAATGTATATGTTACGGTAAAAGTCCTAATATTGGCAGATTTTAAGATTTACTGGTACATCTCAACTCAAGAATAACCAAGCGGTTTTGAATGACCGAATGTCTTTACAAAATATTAAGCACGATAACGCTTTACTTGGTTACATTTATCGGTAAATCTCATGAATAACCCTCTTAAGATTAACGGGTAAGTGTCCCAAAAGCAATGTATTTCTTAAGAATTTCGGACATTTGCAACCTTATTTGTTGGTAAATGTTGACATTTACCTGTAAAACATAAGATGAACCAGATTTTGACTTTTATCGTGACATATATATTAGCTAAATGCGGGTGTCTTTTTTCTGATTGGGTTACAAACCCCGGTGAAGTTAGGTTGATATTGGCGTTGTTAATAATAATAATAATAATAATAATAATAATAATAATAATAATAATAATAATAATAATAATTGTTGTTGTTGTTGTTGTTGATGATGCTTTTCTTGCTGTTCTTGTTCTTATCCCCATTTGTGTTTTGCATAAAAATTTAAAACATATAGTACCCAAATAGTGTTTTGTCATTTGATGCTACACATTCGTTTGCTGTCCTATTTCTCTAACCTGATACTTGCGAGTTTTCGCACACCTTAACATTACAAACCACAGGAGGGACGCCCTGGCAGCTGCGGTTTTTTAATGGTGGAAAGCGATACCAAATACACACACACACACACACACACACACACACACACACCAAGAATGAATGCATATTGTCCATTTGCTGCAAAGGCACTACATTATATTCGCTTGCGAGTGCACATTTAAAAAGAAAAGTGAGGCAGGCTATGACTTTTAGCTTGTATAGGCCTATTTCATGTTCTTAAGAGGAGAATAATAACAATGCAATATGTATGTGTGAAATAGCATTCTTTTGCGAGTTTTTATGTAGAAGTTATGAACCATTATGTCCAATGTAAAGTGAATATGAGTGCATATTTTCTGTGTGCATAACTACCGCTTAGCATGACATCCCCTCCCGTATCTCTACCTGTCTGTCTGCTATTTCCTCCTGGATGCACTCGCATCACCTCAAACTCAGCCTCTCTAAATCTGACCATCTTTTCTTTCCCTCCTCCTCCTCCCCCTCCTCTGATCTCTCTATATCTGTTCCTCTGGAATCTACCACACTCTCTCCCTCTTCCTCCGCTAAGAACCTTGGAGTCACCCTGGATCCCTGCCTCTCTTATTCCCAGCACATCTCCACTCTGGCACGCACTTGCGATTCTTCCTGAGCAACATCCGAAGAATCCGACCCTTCCTCACCAACTACGCCACCCAGCTCCTGGTCCAGGCCTTGGTACTCTCCCGCCTAGACTACTGCAACTCCCTCCTGGCTGGCCTCCCTGCGTCCGCCACCCATCCGCTCCAGCTCAACCAGAACTCCGCTGCTCGCCTGGTGTTCTCTCTGCCTCGCTTCTCCCATGCAACTCCACTACTCCGCTCACTCCACTGGCTCCCGATCACCGCTCACATCCAGTTCAAGACTCTTGTACTAGCCTACAGATGCCTTGACCAGATTGCACACAGCTACCTCCAGACCCTCATCTCTCCCTACACCCCCACTCGATCTCTCCGCTCCGCCTGCACTAGAAGATGGCTCTGCCTCCTCTACGCTCCCCTGCCTCCAGAGCCTGCTCCTTCTCCACCCTTGCTCCGCAGTGGTGGAATGACCTTCCTACAGATGTCAGGACTGCCCAGTCCCTGACCACATTCCGGCGCCTCCTTAAGACTCACCTCTTCATACAGCACCTGTAGAACTCCTCTGTTTGTATCCTGGGACACTATCACCCTTCATTTAAATGTGCTTTATTTTGCTCTTATCTGCCCCCTATTTACTGTATTTAATCCTGTACTTCAGAGTACTATAATCTGCCAAGTGTTTAATCTGTAGTATTTTGTATTTAATCATATCCTGATGTAACTATCACTGACACTTATCTGTTATATTATTGAATTGTATTGTCACACTTGTACTTGCTTGAACCAAAGTCATTGTATTCATCATTGTATTTATCTTGCTCTTAATTGTATTATTACTTGCACTGTGGTTCTTGAAATGTATTTGTTTACGACTGTAAGTCGCCCTGGATAAGGGCGTCTGCTAAGAAATAAATAATAATAATAATAATGACATCTTTGATGAGGTCAATGTAAAGTCAATATGAATGCGTATTTTTCATGTTCATAACTAGAGACTGCTAACTCGCAAATCAATGAGACATGGCTTAAATTACTCCTTAGCATAACATCTTTCATTGGGTGAAATATTAGTATTTTGCGCAACTATCCAGTATCCAATATCAACCTAACTTCACCGGGGTGGTTTACCCTCCCTTTCTTAAACACCTGTCGTGTCCTTCTCATGTTTAAAAACTAGATGTATTTTACTGAGTGTTCTGCATAAAATTATATGCAGTTATGTAGATTTTTGGATTTTCAAAATATAATAAATAGAAATATAATGTTTTCTTGATCATTGTATCCTAGATAGAAAGTATACCTGTTTGTATCTAGTTATGGATAATTCTTGCAATAATTCTGTTTTACCACTAGATGTCAGTAACTTCACAAGAAAAAGAAAAATGAACATTAGGAAATGCACTCTAAATATAAAAAAAATAAATTACTTGCGAGCAACTAACCTCTACGTGCAAGTTGATTCCTATGACGCATTGTCAGGCTACCTAAACATTATACTTACATAATTTGTTGAAATTAATGCAAACACACCAGGCTGGTAACAAGACATTCAGATCCAGTGAACACCTTATTTCTTATCACCAACAACAGATGGAAATTCATAATTTTTGTTTGACCATCATTTTCTGTCATTTTAGGGGCAAATATAAGACAAATCCAGGACCACTATGGCCGAAGGAGGCGAGGGGACCACCTCCACCACAACTCGACCAACTCGCCCACCCTTTCCCATATGTGTTCCATAGTAATCATTAACCTATCTGCACTTTGTAAAGAGTTATAAGCTAGCCTAGTTTTACATTTGACCGAAGATTTTGGAAGGTTTTTAAAGAAATGCATCAGGTGGCCATATCGATTTACGCACAAACACCATTTTTGAAGAAGTCAATTGTATTGACACAGGGATGATGCTTGTCAACTTTGGAGTTAATCAAATAAACCATTTTTCAACTGAAGCGGTTTTAAATTTAAGAAGAAAATATAGGCCTGGAGGCCTTGTTTTACAAAAGAACACCATTTTGCCATATTTGAATTCCATTGTCCCCAGGATGATGCCTACCAAGTTTAGAGTTAGTTGGATAAACGGTTTGCAAACAGAAGCAGTTTGATGTTTGGAGCGTGTTTTGGCGAATTTGGTAGCAGCCATTTGGATAGTAAAATTTATCGCAGCAACTTCTGCTTTGTAAACTTGAAGCAGGTTTGGTTGCTGATGACATATGCGAAGTTTCAGATCAATCGGTTCACCAGTTCCCAAGAAGATGATTTTGAAAGGTTTTTCCAAAAAATGTGTCAGGCTGCCATCTTAGTTAATGTAGGAGCGCAATTTTTTTTGCATCTGAACTATAATCAGGATGGGATGATACCTACCAAATTTCATGTTGATTGGTTACACCACGTGTGAACAGGAGCAGTTTAAAGTTTTGGGAAGAAAAACGACAATAAAAAATAATAATAATAAAAAGATAAATAAATAATAAAATCTTTACAATAACAACAGACTTCCTAAGCCAGCTTGGAAGCCTAATAATATGAAAAGTGTTGTCAGTCAGAATACAATAAGATTCTACTGCTGCTGGAGTCTTAAGGGGACCCCAATTCCTCTGCCTTTTTTTTGGCCACCAGCTGACACTGCTCTCCAATATTATTAGACACAACTTTTATAGTATTAATGTGCAGCTAGTTTGTGATTCCTTAGTAATATCTCACATTTACACAAACTACCCAGGGTCATGCCATTACATGTACATTCTGCAGCACTCAACTCTATGGAATGTACTTCAGCGCCTCAACAAAGGGTCTATTACTTGGTGAGAAAACCAATATACATTTAAAATACATTTAACTGATATAACTGTAGAACAGTGTGCCCACTATTGATAATGTAAATATATCTTGAATACAATTAGCAACTACATCACGGAAAACCCTAATACCACATAGCTGTAGAACAGTAATTTGCCTCTGTGCTACTCATACTGGTAGATTCCATTGGTTATGTATTCAGCTGCTCTTGAGAGCCCTCAGGGAACACTTCTCCATCAACAACCATTTTATGAATATCAATATGGACAACTTTCATTAGTTTTAAAAGAAATGCGATTAACCGTGATACTTTTATGAATAGAGGCAATTATGACTAACTTTCCATTTTTCAAAGTAGAACTTTCAAAATAAAAACCTCAAAGTATAACATTTTCCCCCCAGCATTTGTTAAAGAAGTGCTTTCAACAAGGTTTGCAAGGTGTGAAATTGTAGCATCGCGGCAAGGTTGGTTGCCACCAGGAAGGAAGCTCAGAGTCAGGAAGCTGCAGGTAAAGCATTAATGCATACATTTATAAACAAACAAGGCACAGGGGCCAAAATAAATGGTTCAAACAAAACACGTAATTAACAATAGGTACCTTTAGGCTGGGCCATGGCCTTCACTAAAGGTTGTCCCTTTTTCTTGTTCAGGCATCCCTTTTATACCATGTGGCTGGACTTGATTGATGATCAATTATTCAATCAAGTCCCAGCCACATTCCACATTTGGCAGGGATGGAGTTAACCCCATCTCTGCCAAACTTAAATTCAAAATAGTAAATCTTTATATACATTGGCATCACACCTACACACACAGTATTTACAAGGCGGTCTTCCGCCCTGCCACAAAGGGTATTACAGAAAATCATAAATTGTATTTTTATCTCAGTAATGTGCTGTTAATTGAACCCACCGTCTCTAAGCGATCCAGGCTTGGAATGCAAGTATGATGACAAAAATAATGCCAGAAGTCAAGGCCTTACATTCTTTTTATGAATATTTAAATTTGAGTGTGAAATGTTTTATTAGCACTTCATAATAATTTCTAATAATATAATTCTGTGCATTATTAGGGGAGATAGGTAGTCAAAAGGTTTTGTTGTTCTTCTTGTTCTTGTTAGACGAGCAGCAACAAGGGGTCCATGACTGAGTTCATTCCACTTTCATACACAGACACCTCAAATTAAAGCTATTTTAACTTTTATAATATGTCTGTTGTGTGGTACCTGAACAAGGAAACATTCTATCAGCAGACTTCAGAAGTATCACATCTGGGAATTGAATGGGGCTTAATATTTTTTGATTATCTGGAAGCATATATTTAATCAGATCTGCACATTTTTCATATTATTGTGTTCCTAATATGTTTCCTGATATGAATGTGCATAAATAATGTAAAAAATACTATTCATATTTATATTATTTTACAATATATTTGTTTTAGACTTTAGATAATAATATTGCGGTTTACATACGGTAACCACAATAATTGCCAGTGATACTGTGGTGGGGTGCCCCACTCCTGTGCGTATTTTTGTGCTTTATGTTATATGTGGTGTGCTCCCTTTCAATATGAAGACAACCACCAGGTTGTCTTCTGCCTGTGTGTCTCCCCTGGTACATGGTGCACACGGTGTGCAGCGACCAGGGTTTATGCCCCAGCTAGCATGTCCTTGTTTCATGCTTGTGTAGCGGATAGAAAATAGTATTGTCTAATGCTTAAGTAAATAAGCCACCCCTTAAAATATATTTTTTATTACTGTTTCACCATTTCATGTTTCTTCCTGAAATGCATACCAGCGTTTATTTACAATATTTGCCAGTAGCCCTGGTGCCTATTGGATACCAGCGACTATTTGAGACTCGGCGTTTTATTATGTAAGATCACTAACATCTGCAAATACTTCAGATGCAATCATGAAAAAGCTGCCTGCACACAACCTTGTAGAAATTACAACATTCCAGCAACAACATACCAGCAACATCATAAAAGGTTGTTTCAGTGGGTAATAACAGTTTGTATTGTAATAATGCTCTCCTATAATTTATTACAGGTCATTGCTTTTCAAAAACACTATTTACTGCATTATAAGTTGTTAAAGAACAATTGTTGTGTCATGTTAGCAAGTTTCTGGTAGTAAAAACTTTTAGAGTAAATACATGAACAGAAGGTTAAATGCTGATAAAAATCAGAAAATCTCTGTTTATATTTTTTAAATATAATTGCATAATGTGGTTTCAGATATTATTATTTGATTTATGGCGTTGTTAAAAACTCCAAGATTTTGTCTATGCAATACAAGCATTGTAAAAGACTCAAAATGGCGGACACATATCTGAATTCAATACTGAAACGGTTTTGTATAAAATTAACAACTGCAATTAATGTCATTTTGGTTGAAATCTGGTAATAATTATTTAGTTACCCTTGTTATTTAGATTGTGTGTGAATGTATTTTTATTATTCAATGCTTTATTGTTGTTAATATGCTTGATACTGAATTATCACTCTGAAACAATGGTTTATTAATACTGATACAATATTCTGTGGATAAAGTACTCATACAACTTGTACTATGTTGCTTTATTTTTGTAACTTTAAACAAAAGTATGCACTAAGTGAGAGTCTAATGTGTATATTTAAAGCTAGTACTGTGCAAACTAAAATGTGATTCAAAGTCAACACTGTAAAATATTGTCACAGATGATTATTAACAGTATGTTATGTCAATAACGAGATACATGCTGCTGATGATTAATTGTATTGAAACAATGAAAAGTTTGAATATTGTGTGAAAATGTGTCAGAATAAACCAGATGCCAGAAGAGTAACCACGCATATCGGTGTATGCTTTCCTTTATTTTATTGCACTTGCTGGACCATTCAGACGCTCATATGAAACCTGTAACACTGTATCATGCAGGACGAACATGCCCCAGGAGGATGGGCATACATTGTGTGCTTGGTGCTTGGATGTCCAGCACGCCACTTCAGCCCTAGTGGACTAGACTTTTTACGAAATCTGTGCGGCTTTTCAGCCCCAGGTGCTTTGCAAAAGGCTTGACAGGGCCATGGGGACAGAATGTCCGTCCCCTGTGACTGAGCCATCAGAGGCCCTAGGAGCCCCGGTTCCCTCCCTCCTCCAACTGTCCCAGAGCCTCTCGCAGGGCAACCCCTGCCCACAGGCTTAACCACCACCCTCTCGCAGCCACTCCCCATCTCCACAGACGGCAAAGTGGGTCAAGCACTTGAGGCAGGCGAGAGACATAATAGACCTTAAGGCACAGATGGACCAGGTCCTGGAGTTGTTGGCGCGGCAGCAGACTGCCACTGCTCTGGCCGCGGCTCCGCCACTGCCCGTCCCAGTACCAGCCCATGTCTCCCCCAGGGGAGCTCAGAGTGAGCTGGAATCACCTGCATGGGTGATTGATAACGGCCTCCTGGAATGAGGACTCCTTCCCCACCGAGATGGAGGAAGGAGAGGAGCCTGTGCTCTCTACCGAGGCAGAGCCCAGCTCCGAGGTTGCCTCGGAGGCTAGTGCACCCCTGTTTTCGAGCTCCATGTCAGCCCTGATGGGACCCGCTGCAAACTTCTTGCAGGTCCCTTGGTCGACAGAGGCTCAGCCAGGCCGGTCCGTGTTCAGGACACCCTCAGTCCTTCCTAGCGTTCCGGGATTTCATGGATTATCCGGCCTCAGCGCCAAGTGTGCTGAAGCAAGCGGCTCTGCTCGCTTCCTTGGAAGGTGTGGAGAAGCTGGGCCTGGCAGGCTTTCCCACAGTGGACTCCACCATTGCAGCCTTGGTCAAGGCTCCGCCGGTGGGGGGCTTACCCAAGGACCCTGCATGCCCGAACCCACAATGCAGGGTCATGGAGATGCCCCTGAAGCGGGCATACACAGCAGAAGCACAGGTGACCTGCTTAGCGAATATGGAGAGTATCCTGACCACCTATATGGATGGCATACTACAGGAATCCCTGCTCCCTGAGCCGGTGACTTCTGAGTTACGCCTCCTTTCAGGCACGCTGCTCCAGATCTCCAGCCTTGAAGGGCAAGCCCTAGGCCGGAGCCTGGCAAGCCTGGTGGTGGTTCGCAGACAGCTCTGGCTGTCACAGGCGAGGCACTGTAGGATGCGCTGCTATCCCCAGGGCATACCTTTGGGGCAGGAGTAGAGGATATCCTGCAGCGCTCTGTCACGGGTGACCTCGAACCAGTTATTATGTGTAGTAAGAAATTGGATTCCTTTGCATGGAGAATTTCAGCGGCTAGAGTTCACGGCTCCTCGATTGATTCAGATTCAGTTGTATTAAGTCTGCCCACTAATAATGTAGAGCAAAATAGGTATTGTGGTGTTTGCAGAGCCGACCCGAGCTGAACCCAAGACAGTAGTGGAGTCCTGCTGGGAACGAGCTGAAACATTGGACATGGACTAGATGATTTAAAAATGAAATGTATTAATGAGATGATATGTGCTGTAACCATTTGTAATGTTTGAATAATCTTTAGTCTGTAACAAATACTGTAAAGTGCTCTCTCTGTAAGACCGTATAACAGAATCTGGTACAACTTGATACACTGGCCGGCCTTGAGCAGTCTCTTATTAAAATTGGCACGATTCCCAGAATTTAGTGCTGAAATCTCTGTTAAGACTTTTCAGCTTGACTACAGAATAATGCTGTACTAATAGATGTATGTTAATATGCTTGTTTTAAATGGTATAGATTGTTGTGGTAACATATAATCATAGGTAGTGATAATTATTGTTAGTATGAAATACTATGAACAATTTTTATGTATAAGATCATATGATTCACTTTGCTTAATATGATAGCATACCTGAAGCTGTTTTCTATCAAGATGAGCATAGTTAAAAACTGAGTCCTAATTCAATGAAAAGAATTACTGTGTGCTTACATTCAAGAATTATAACTTCTGAATATAAAGGGAAAAGGAGTTAGGAGTATTCTTAAGGGAAAGAGAAAAACAGAAAAGGATTAAAAGACCTCGCTTTGAGTAGGTTTCTGTTTGTAATTCAGTTTTAAAATAAGTAGGTGAGTAAGAACAACCTAGAATAAAAGCAGACTCTAACTTAAGAAAGTTTGTCAGAAGATACACCACAAATAGAGAGTAGGGAAATTGAATAAGAACCTATTGTAAAATTGCTGATATACTGCTGCTAGCAGAAAGTAATAAGGTTAGCAGCCATACGCTATAAGAAGTAATGTACTAGTTTGACTCTGAAGTTAAAAGACGCAGCATAAAAAGATGTTGTGTTTAAAATACAAAATAAAAGGATTGAATAAATAATGAAGAATAAAAGCAGGAGATAGGTTTTAGGAGAGTAAACTCTATGTGACCTGTCTTCTTGAACTCTCTATCAGCCTGCCCTTGGAGAAATTAATATTAGCTGATGGAAGGCCTCTTTGGTGGGAAGAAGCCGGAATTTTTTTTATCAGAAGGCTTATAGTATCGGGCCGGACTGCAAAAATAGGGAGTTAGAACGGATGGTCTCAGCACCTAAGATAGTTAGTTGCCGGGCGGAACTAGCACGTAAGATACAGGTGTAAGGAAAGTTCTAGGGAACATTAATCACTATTAAACTTGGCAAGAAAAGAGGTGTCTTCAGCAAGCTGGTTTTAGCCAGTATGAATATAGCTGAAACATACAGGGTCATCTGAGTGTCAATTGAGTTCAGGCAATTGGGGCCCATAGGAGAGAAAGGCATTACAGCTTTACAGCTCAGTAAAATAGTTAGGTTTTCCATAAGGAGAAAACTCTACACTAAAAAGATATAAGATGGAAGTTCCCTATAATACCTGCTAAACACACACCAGTAAGGAAAGAAGGAAACTAATTTGAGAGTGAGATGACATGAGGGAATATATTTTTGAAAGCCAAGTTCATGTAATCAATTATAATCATTATAACTATAACTGCTATATTATGATATAACTATTGGTGTTGCATATATTCAAAAAACACCACTCTTTTTATAATACATACAATTATTGGTGCTTCATATATTAAAACACCACTCCTTTTTATAATGCACCCATATTAAGTAGTGAATCAAGGTTGCAGGGATTTTGTGAACTCTGCTTCACCTAACTTTTCAGATGAAGGAGGGGGGCCAAGAATGAGTGGATGAGAACATGGGCTAGTGTTGATTTGTTGGCATATGACTTTAATTGAGTCTGAGGAGTTGGTTGAATTCTTTAGAGATTACTGTTTGCCAAGAGATAAGGACTGTCAATATAGATTGATCACTGGATCTAATTGGGGCTTCCCATTGCTTTCAATGGGACGAAAATTGTATAAAAACCCTGGGCCGATCACACTGAGACCACCACACTCAAGCTTGGCAGAGCCACGTGGTCCATCCTTTGCAGATCTCCACAGAACAGTCCTTCTCTTTTGTTCACGCTACTCTTCCTTATAATAGGAGGTAAGCATATTAATGGTATTATTGTATCTCACATTTATTGGTTATATTGCTATGAGGTTTTGAAACAATGTTTTAGTATTAAGAGTGTTATATTGAATGTGCTAAAACATAGCAGTGGGTGCTTGTAGGCTTTGTGCTTAACCAGCCTGAGGGCTGCACTGAATACATATAATTGTATTATGTTATTGAAGTATTAAATGCTGAAGCTTGTAATAAACTTAGGATTGCTAATTATTGTTACATGTTTTCGGGTTTTGGTAGTATGCGTAAACTACTAAACCAATATTAAAGGCATTTTAATAAAACGAAGGAGCGCTGATGTTGCTCTGATTCGTAAAACTTTGAATAAATGAGTCTGAGTGATTTTCTTGATTAAATAAAAAGGTTTTAAGGACACACCGCTCGTCCAGTGCTCGAACATAAACCACTAGGAGTTTTAAACATCTCTGTCCTCCTTAACGTCTCCCCTGAGTTAAGAGTGTGTGCAGAGCAAATAATATAATAAAAGAGAACGTGAAAAGTGAAAACGTGACAGCTCCCACCAAGAATGCGAGGCGTTTGGGCAAATGGCAGCGCTACTCCCTCCCCGTGCTCCGGCGCGGGGCAGGTCGAGCCTCTTGCAATCTCTCACACAATAACCCAGATGGTCCCAGTCCCTACAGCTCGGCTGGGTGACCTGAGGCACTGCCTTCAGGCCACCGCAGCAGCAGGCAACCGGACCCTCCTACAAAAAAAAGGGAGTACAGGGCTTGGTGCATCCATGAAGCAGCACTCCAGAAGAAAGTTCCAGGGCTGTCGCTCTAGGCAGCCGCCTCAGCCCCAGTAGAGGTCCTGAAGGCTTGCGGCCTCAGCCCCACCCGTTCACACAACATCAGCTGCAATATTAGTGCAATTGAACCTTGGACTCCTGGGTGCTCACCACTGCACTGGTTATGTGCGAGACCTGCTTCCTTTTGAGGGATCACGGTTACATCTGTGAATGACCCTCAAGAAGTAGAGGGGTTCTACTTGAGATACTTTCTGGTTCCAAAAAAGGACGACGGCCTTCGCCCCATACTTTGACCTGAGACACCTCAACAGGTTCCAGATGGTCACACATCGCCACATCCTGCAATCTGTCTGGCCGGGCGACTGGTTTACAATAGTGGACTTGAAGGACACTTATTTTCACGTTCCTATCCATCCAGCGCACAGGAAGTATCTCTACTTCGCCTTTCAGGGGAGCGTATTCGAGTTTTCCGTGCTGCCATTCAGCTTCTCCTTAACCCCCCACACCTTTTCGAAGTGCGTGGATGCAATCCCAGCTCCCTTGCAGCCTCAAGGGATCAGGGTGCTGAACTACCTGGACGACTGGTTGATCTGTTCCCAGTCACAGGAAGGAGCAATGGCCTACACGGCGACAGTGACAAGCCATCTAGCGAGATTAGGTCTCACTCTCAACGAGGCCAAGAGTCAATTAATACCGGTGCAGAATACCGGCTTCTTGGGTCTCCGGCTGGATTCTTTCACCATGCCAGCCTACCTGTCTGTCCCTGTTTCAACAGGGGTCCACAATACAACTGGTGTTGTGTCAAAAACTATTGGGTCTGATGGCAGCAGTCATCCAACTGGGGTTACTGCCCATGCGCCCCATCCAAGTGCGGCTCAATGCCTTTCGGCTACACCCCAAGCGCGACAGACACCGTCATCTGACAGTGTCTCGCTCATGCTGGGAAGCCCTACACTGGGAAGCCCTACGCTGGTGGACAAACCTCCCAGGTGTGGCTACATCATGGGCTCTCCAAACCACCAAATATGACCACCAAACCTTGCGAGGTCACATTACTCGCATTCGTGGGTTTGATGCAAAAGATGAAGCGAGTTCCACGGAACGACTATTATTCATTTGGCAGGCAGGACAGAGGACGTCACTCCACGGAAGGGCTTATCGGCAGCTCTGACGTAAAATGCTCAGTGAATACCAACCTATGGCAGGCATATCCCAGAAGTATTGGTTGGTGGTCGTCTTCTCTTTCAAGGAACCAGAGTTACGGTAAGTAACCTAATATTGTTGTTGGTGTATATATATATATATATATATATATATATATATATATATATATATATATATATATATATAGGTGCACAGGGTATAAATTGTGCTATATATAGTTGTATTTAGGCACGGGGATTGCACAAACACTTCACATGCGATAAAATGTGTATTGGGAACATGGGGAATGCACAAATTAGTTCACGTGCTGGGATTCAAGTGAATGACTAATTAGCAATTGAATCCCAACACAGCTGTATATATATAGATACACGAAGCACTCATTCAGGGTTGGGTGTTCAGTGTGGAGAGAACAGGAGAGAAATTCGGGAGTAAGCTTTAAAACAACAAATAATTGCTATTCGTGCTGGTTTTGCACCAGCGCGATACTTGTTTTATTTAGTATTCACCCACTGTCTATTTTGTCTGTCTATTCATTTTGGCCAACATGCTGTTTTGTTTTGTAGTGTTTTGTTTTGTTCAACCTGTTTATTTGTTCATTTATTAAACCGTGCAAGCAGCGCATTCACAATTCACTCACCACTCTGACGTCACCACACAAGCCAACCTGTCACAGCTACCTACTGACAACATTATTATATTGACCCTAATTCTATCATAAAAGCCCTTTAAAGTAAAGATAGCAAGCAAAATAATTCAATTTCTCTAACTTTTTTTATGCAACAGGCATACTTGCACTTCCTAGGTCATTTCATCTCAGCACTGTCTTCTGGAGTTTTATTACTGAATTGATACATTTACAGTCACTGCCTCCTATGCCATTAGGGCTTCAAGAGCAACAGGATTAAAAAAAAGGTCAGTGTGCCCAAGTCTTCAACGCACATACAGCTTTGGCCAAAGGTTTTGCATCACCTAGAATTGAGGTATCATATAAAAATCAAAAGCTGTATGAACATAATTTAGATCTTTTATTTAGCATCACGTAATCAAGGAAACTGCAAAATTATATCGCAAAAGTCTACTGGAGGCCATTAATAGTAGTATGTCACAGGTGTGATTAATTGTTTTGATTTTGAACACTAATTATTATTATTGAGTATTGTTATTTTTAACTGCACGATTGAGTTTAACGTCTTTTTTTGCGTTATATACCCTTTGTGTGATTTATTTTTTTGTGTAAAAAAAAAATCATTTGATATTTGTTTTTAATGTGCACTTGATTGATGTTATTGAATAATTAACTGGATAACCTCCATTAGGTCAAAATTACCTTGTTATGCTTAATACGGGTCTGATAAAAGCTGAGGAGAACGAAAGAAGAGAGAGAAAATGGACAGGAAAAAGGCACAGAGAAAACGGGGAACTCAGGAACAATATGAAAAGAGATTTTTTTTTTTTTTTTTTTTTTTTGATTTTGCAGACATCCAGTATGTTGGGGTATGCGGTCTTTTTCAGGCTGAGTTTTTCTGGGTTGTAACTATAAAGACCGACTGAAGCAGGGAACAGAGCCCATTAGCACTAAGAAGGAGGCTGACAGCTGGATCCGTGGAGCAGTGATCAACGAGACCACAGAGTGAGGCTGAGCGAACTGGCAGCTAGGAGACTGAGTCAACGCTTTTGCTATTTAAGAGGAGAGAGGGATTTGTTTACGCCCTGCTTCAAAATGAAGTGTTGTTTTTTTATTTTAAGTTTGGTTTTTCGACGTTTTTATCTTATTTAATATTTTCTATCACTTAAAGTACACGTTGGTTTTGCGTTTTTTGTGGTGTGTGTGTTTATTAGTGGGGCTTGCGATCAAGAGTCCCCACTTTTAAATCCTCGACATACTACTTATTATGATTATTATTCTTTGGCACATTACTCCTCTTACACCGGTTAAGTTAAAAATGCCGTTCAAACTTTAAAACGTGTAGACCGGTATGGAATAGTGTGCTTGTAAACAACTTTTTGATATATTTTATACTGTTAAGCGTTTTGTCCTTTTTTTTTTTTTTTTTTTTTTTTTTTTTGTCTATCTTCCTTCACTTTAATGGGACTTTTTTCAACATTCTACTGCTCCCCATTGTTTAAAAACACCCAGACTTCCAACATTCTATTTATTGTAAACCATGTAACTTTTGACACAAATCGGCAACTTTGACCACTTTCCCAATAAAGCAAGCCCGACAACTTTACTTGTAAAGTTGCCAACTAGTTTTTATTATTAGATTGTTTCCACCTTCTGAACATCTGTTGTAGTCGTTGTTTCCTGCATACCCTACTGGTTTGGACTATTTGAACGGATGTACTTTACAGACTGTTGATCCCTGGAAAGAGACATTTGGACTCCCGTACATATACTGTGTGGGGTGTGTTTTTTTTTTTTTCTCTCTCTCTGTACTTTTCCATTTAATGTATTGTGGGATAATGCTGATTGATTGTTTTAACTTCTTATAAAACCTGATTTTAACTGTTAATAAGTTAATAAGGATAATAAGTGTTTTTATAATTGATGGCAACTGGTGGACCTTCTTTTGTGTGGCTGCTCAATTATATGCTGCTTCCCTGAAATAAAACGAACCTGTTCTTAATTTAGCTATAAAGTAAATGAGTTATCTCTTCTCTATAACTAAGAGGTTGGCGTAGTTGGTTACTTAAAGTTTTATATAGTGCCTGATGCCATGGCTCACAAGTACAGTGTCTCATTTTTCAATTTTGACCCATTTCATTAAGTACAGTATATGGAAAGTATAAAGTGGAATGTAATTTAATGTCAATGTAGCATTATTCAGCAGGTTTCATTTGACTTTAAGAAGCAAAATGTCTTTATTCTATAGGGGGATGCTAAAGCTGTAGATATATATGGGTTTGAATCCTAGAGTTTTTTTTTTTAAGAACATTTTAAATTAAAAATAAAAATTATATCTGTCCAAAAAGTGATATCTGACACCTGTAAAAAAACAAAACAAAAAGGTAGAATAAAGGGACCAGCCATAGTAAAATATAATCTCTACAAAAGGTTCCGTTCTGTAAAGATGTAGTGTAAAAGTTTAAAGAAACACATTACATTACTTTTGATGTGTACTTAACACAGCGTTGTATTTCTAAACATATTACCAACGTCAATAACATGACATCTACATGTCTCTCCTCTTCCGTCAACGGACACCCACACCCCCTATCACAGTCATGAATGAACTGGATAATGCATTTCTCAGTATTTAGCTTTTGTCAGGAGAAAAATAAATGGATCACAGTATAGTCCAGATCATGGTGATTTTCTGTTCTCGCATCTCACGCCACTCATTTCAACCGGAGAACCAGCATTGTTGCAGGAGGGAGAGTGATCACTGACTGCAATGTTTAGAAAATCTCTTTCTTTTGGTTTTCTTAATTTCTTGTGGTCTCGTTCTCATTCATGAGTAAAAGTTGTAAAAAACTGTTGGGAATATGTTGAAAATAAAATTGCTGCCATATGGACAACACGTGATACAGAAAGGGTAAAGTCATTTGTTTCTTGTAAACACTGTAAGGGGTTATGTTGCTATTAGTTACAACAGCAATTCAATTAAGGGGCCAGGTTTGGCCCAATTGTGTACTGTTTAACTTTTACATTACATCTTTACAGGACTGACCCTTTTTTGTTTTAAACTTATTTCCCTTTGTAGATATCATAGGGCTGGTTCCTTTATTCTGACGTTTTTGGACAGATTATAGCATGACACCGCGGCCTGGAATCTGTATTTTAGCCGTAAAAGGCCCACATCTGTTTTACATAAAAGCACATTCTCGTTTTCCAGAGGAAGTTTTCAAAATGAATGATCTCATCATGTGTGGAAACACTTCCTTTGCAACAACAAACAGGGCGTGGACATTGTGGTGTTTCACTATTTGCTGTTTTCTTGAAAGACTTTTGTCACTACAGCTACTCGTCAGCATATATAGGAGCAGAAAGCCCATTATTGACTATAATATACATCTAATCCCCTTCCTTAGGGTATTTTACAAGCTGGGAATGTATAAAGATTTTTTTTCCATTATTACAGCCTTGCAGCTGTTCCTGCAAACAACAGGCCAACCACCCAAAAGCGGCTTGTGCATTGGGAATGATTGCTACACCATACACCAGGACTCCAAGGCGTTTCAGAATGCAAATGATGTGTGCAGCACGCAGCAAGGACATTTAATGACAGTGCGATCAACAGTGGCCAACGATGCAATGGCTACCCTGATGGCTAACGAACAAGGAGATTTCTGGATTGGCCTGCAGCTTCCTGAAGGACAATGCACCAACAATGATATAACACTAAGAGGGTATGAGTGGGTAACAGGAGAAGAAAGCACACGTTTTTCAAATTGGAAAGGCAATGATTCAACATGCACTCAGCAGTGTGTCTCGGTTTCCAGTGATCTAATTTGGGAAGAAAGACCATGTCAGGATAAACTGGCAGGATTTTTGTGTGAATACAATTTCAATAAAACATGTGAAGCTCTACCCGCAGATACGGACCTCTCTATTCTATACAGCACAACACTAGGTTTTCAGGGAGCTGACCTTAGATCACTTCCACCGGGAAGTACTGCAACCTGTTCACCCTCTGGTTTCAAAGTTTACTGTTCCAGTAAAGGCGATTGGATGGTGGGTCCTTGGGATTGCCAGATTGATAATGGTGGTTGTGAACATCAGTGCCAAATGATCAACAGTCAGCCCCAGTGCATCTGTCCACCAGGTAGTCAGCTGAAAGGTAATAAGTTTACCTGCATGGAAATAGATATATGCAGCATTGCAACTTGTGAACATATATGTGTTCCTCATAATGACAGCTACTTATGTATGTGTCAAGAAGGATATGATCTGGATCCAGATGGCAAGCGATGCAGAGACATTGATGAGTGTAAAATTGGGCACAATCTTTGTGAACAGGACTGGGTGTGTGTGAACACACCTGGAAGTTTCGAATGTAAGTGCAAATCTGGGTTTGTTGAGGAGAAAGGGGCATGTGAAGATGTTGATGAATGCCAGAGATACCCCTGTGATCATGACTGTAAAAATGTACTGGGGAGCTACCAGTGTACCTGCTTTGAGGGGTACATTCAAGACTCAGAAAACCATCTCAAATGTAAGTTACATTGTTCTACTTCTGAATGCCCTGCTGAATGTGATCCAAATATAAGCTGGCAATGTCATTGTCCAGATGGATTTGTATTGGACATGAGGGAAAATGGGCATTTCTGCATAGACATAAACGAATGTGAGATGGGGACCTACTGTGAGCAGCTGTGTGATAACTCATTTGGAAGTTTTACATGTTATTGTCACGATGGATACTCTATTGACAGTGATGGGTATTCTTGTGTTCCTGAAGATACTGAAGAAGGTTCAGGCACCACAGGAGTTACTCCAGTCATTAGCATTTTTGTTAACCCCACTTCAAACTGTACTATAGAGGGGCAAACTCTGTTAACACCCGGAGCTCTTTTTGGAATCATCGTTTGCATTGTGGTGGTGATCTTGATCCTAGCTTTCCTTGTGCACCACATTCTTAAACAGCGTGTGAAATGTGATGCATCTTCAGACTTTAAAAGCAGCGGTGCAGAAGAAGAAGTTGACCTTCAGCAGGTGACCACACTGAAGTATGCTTAGATGTCTTTGTTTGTTAATAGAAATTAAAAAACGGAGTTATGCAACTGACAACATTAGTTTCTGGTAACATTCGTCACAATAGGCCAGATGTTTGAAGCTCTATATTATTTGCACATGTAAAGGAGGAAGCACCTATTATAATTCTTATGATTTTTCATTTCTGAAAAATATGTCATGATGATCAAAGCAGAGATTGAAGTAAAGAGCTTTGAGTATCTAAGCAATGTGTAAGACAAACGTCAAATGACACCTTTATATCATGGATACATTACTAGGTGTTATGGATTGATATGGTGGATTTATATAATGGCAGCAGGAATATTACAGGTATAATTCACTGGTAATGTTTTTAGACATCGGTTCACTCATGGATAAACTGACTGCAAATAATCTGCTTTACTATGTAACCTAAGTGTATTTGCTGCATATAATTGTGCTTTTTTAATGATGTTTAATTGTTTAATGTATTTTGCTTTCCATCCATATCTGCTGCTGTCTGCCCCAGGACACTACTGTTATTGAAGTTTTCGATCTGAATTTGAAGAATCTGAAGTTTTCGATAGTATTTGATCCATATCCTCAATTATATATTTATATATATATATATATATATATATATATATATATATATATATATATATATATATATATACACTATGGCCTACATCCCTAATAAGATATAACAGCTACTGATGGAAATCTGTGGGTGAGATATACAGCAATATTATTTTACATACTGTTCACATAGTTTTAGTTTTTTGTGCAACTATTGAAGGTTTAATATGTTCTGATTGACGTTTTCTTTTGACAGTTTCCTTTAAATTTAAGCATGTAACTCTTTAAAAATAAAATATCAGAAGCTTCACATTATAGTTTATTTAATACTTTCACTGTAGTTGCTTTTACAAAAAAGATCCTGTTTATTGATTAAGAACGTACCCTTGGTTCATAATAGCTACAAGACATGATTTAATTTTGAAACTATCTACCATCAGGCTAACAGACCATTGCAAAGTCATGTAAATTCAGACTGCACAAACACACAGGATCATATCTATACACACAGATGCACAGCTGCTATGATCCTGTAACGAAAATGTTACGCTTTAGGTCACATGAGAACTGCTTGTCCAGTTGTTACAAAACATGTTTAGGACCTTGTTTAGCACACATTACATAATCTGGCTTAATCCTGTTGTTTGTAATTCTGTCTGACTGTCTTTGTAAAGCTTTAAAGACATTTTAAAGTATAGCATAATCGTCACAATTCTCACAAAACATGCTTAGGATATTCCTTAGAACAAACTATATAGCTGATCATAATCCTGTGGTATAGATGCTGTTCATCTGTCGGTTCAACTGTCTTTCTATGAGTAATTTTAGCATTTTGCATAAACCATTAGTCCAAATGTTTTTCTAAGGACCATTTTTAGCACAAATTACTAAACATATATTAATCCGGCTTGCTGCTCAACCTTCCTGGAGCAGGCCCTGACCCACGCTGAAGGGGCTGAGGCGGTGCTCAAGGAGGGTGAGTGAGGCCAGACCACCAGAGGGGTCTGCTGTGTGGTGGAGGAAGAGGATGACATCGTCAACGTGCCCCACACCCCTCTTTCCCCTGTTCAGACAATCACTGAAGAGGACACAGTGGAAATGGTGGGCCGTATCGGCCAGGGCAACAACCTGCATGCACCTTATTATTATTATTATTATTATTATTTATTTCTTAGCAGACGCCCTTATCCAGGGCGACTTACAATCGTAAGCAAAAACATTTCAAGCGTTACAATACAAGTAATACAATAAGAGCAAGAAATATAATAACCTTGCATAATCAGCAGGATCCAGTGCAAAACCCTGGCTCCACCATCTCCATTGTGAGGCCCAGGGTCCTCTCCACAAGTCACGGTGGACTAAAATCTTAGTGGACGCCCACCAGTGTCTCTGTACCATCATTGGCCAGGTCACCGCCGTGCTCCGGCACCGCCGCTTGGTCCACAGGGTACAGAATATTCAGGCTGGCCGAGATCCAAGACTGCTGTATCCTGGGGCTGGATCTTCTGGCCGAGTTGGGGGGCCACCCTCGACCTGGTCAAGAAAACCCTCCAAATCGTACAGAGCTGCCTACGACTGACCCCGGGCCAGGAAGAGGGACAGGGAGACCCACCGCACCGTCGTCACACCAACGCTTCGGCCGTGGCTAACAGTGCTTGCATTATTAAACATCCTTTAAAAGAGCTTCTGTTAGCTCTATGTTTTTAAATGTCTGAATATCCATGTCTAAATAAGGCTTATCTGTTGCAAACAGGACTGAGGGTGAGGTCTTTGTACAGTAGTTCAAAGTAATATTACTGTTAAAATATAAGGTTATAGTTAATGAACAACTCATACATTAGCCTTAAAGTATGTACAGTATTTATTACAAGTACTCATGACTTCAAATTAATGTTGCATTTTACTTACATAGTATCTAAATTGGAGTGCTGCCCATGTCTAAATAAGGATTATCAGTTGCAAACAGGACAGGGTGAGGTCTTTGCAGCATTTATTCATTCGTCAGGGTTCTTGGAAGTGTAATCTCTTTATATCCCCTGCCAGAAGTATGTAAACTACAAGGTCAGTGTGCCCTAGCAGTATAAAGAATTGTGCTTAAGTCTCCAACACACCTACAGCTTTGGCCAAAGGTTTTGCATCACCTAGAATTTTAGAATTGAGGTATCATATAAAAAATAAAAACTGTATGAACATAATTTAGATCTTTTATTTAGCATCACATAATCAAAGAAACCGGAAAATTATATCGCAAAAGTCTACTGGAAGCCATTAATAGTAGTACATTTTTCATTTTTCATTTTTCAATTTCTTACCCATTTTTCGTTAAGTACAGTATATGGAAAATACAGTGTGTAATGTAATTTAATATGTCAATGTAGCATTATTCAGCAGGTTTCATTCGACTTTATGAAGCAAAATGTGTTAATTCTATAGGGTGATGCAAAACTTTTTGCCAAAGCTCTAGATATATATGGGTTTGAATCCTAGAGTTTTCTTTTTAAAGAACATTTTAAATTAAAAAAAAAAAAAAAATGATATCTGTCCAAAAAGTGATATCTGACACATGTAAAAAAACCACAAAGGTAGAATAAATGGACCAGCCATAGTAAAATATAATCTCTACAAAAGGTTCAGTTCTGTAATGAAAAAGTTTACAGAAACACATTACATTACTTTTGATGTGTACTTAACACAGTGTTGTATTTCTAAACATATTACCAACATCAATAACATGACATCTACATGTCTCTCCTCTTCTGTCAACGGACACCCACACCCCCTATCACAGTCATAAATGAACTGGATAATGCATTTCTCAGTATTTAGCGTTTGTCAGGAGAAAAATAAATTGATCATTTCAATAAGAGAAGCAGCATTGTTGCAGGAGGGAGAGTGAACACTGCAATGTTTATAAAACCTCTTTCTTTTGGTTATCTTAATCTCTTGTGGTCTTATTCTCATTCCTGAGTAAAAGTCGTAAAAAAACTGTTGGGAATATGTTGAAAATAAAATTGCTGCCATATGGACAACACGTGATACAGAAAGGGTAAAGTAATTTGTTTCTTGTAACACTGCAGGGGGTTCTGTAACACTTTCTATAAGACATAATTGGGACAAACTATTCAATTATGGGGCCAGGTTTGGCCCAATTGTGTACTGTTCAACTTTTACATTACATCTTTACAGGACTGACCCTTTTTTGTTTTTAACTTACTTCCCTTTGTAGATATCATAGGGCTGGTTCCTTTATTCTGACGTTTTTGGATAGATTATAGCATGACACCGCGGCCTGGAATCTGTATTTTAGCCATAAAAGGTCCATATCTGTTTTACATAAAAGCACATTCTCGTTTTCCAGAGAAAGTTTTCAAAATGAATGATATCATGTGTGGAAAAACTTCCGTTGTAACAGCAAACAGGGCGTGGACATTGTGGTGTTTCACTATTTGCTGTTTTCTTGAAAGACTTTTGTCACTACAGCTACTCGTCAGCATATATAGGAGCAGAAAGCCCATTATTGACTATAATATACATCTAATCCCCTTCCTTAGGGTATTTTACAAGCTGGGAATGTATAAAGATTTTTTTTCCATTATTACAGCTTTGCAGCTGTTCCTGCAAACAACAGGCCAACCACGCAAAAGCGGCTTGTGCATTGAGAATGATTGCTACACCATACACCAGGACTCCAAGACATTTCAGAATGCAAATGATGTGTGCAGTACGCAGCAAGGACATTTAATGGCAGTGCGATCAACAGTGGCCAACGATATAATGGCTACCCTGATGGCTAACGAACAAGGAGATTTCTGGATTGGCCTGCAGCTTCCTGAAGGACAATGCACCAACAATGATATAACACTAAGAGGGTATGAGTGGGTAACAGGAGAAGAAAGCACACATTTTTCAAATTGGAAAGGCAATGATTCAACATGCACTCAGCAGTGTGTCTCGGTTTCCAGTGATCTAACCTGGGAAGAAAGACCATGTCAGGATAAACTGGCAGGATTTTTGTGTGAATACAATTTCAATAAAACATGTGAAGCTCTACCCGCAGATATGGACCTCTCTATTCTATACAGCACACCACTAGGTTTTCAGGGAGCTGACCTTAGATCACTTCCACCGGGAAGTACTGCAACCTGTTCACCCTCTGGTTTCAAAGTTTACTGTTCCAGTAAAGGCGATTGGATGGTGGGTCCTTGGGATTGCCAGATTGATAATGGTGGTTGTGAACATCAATGCCAAATGATCAACAGTCAGCCCCAGTGCATCTGTCCGCCAGGTATTCAGCTGAAAGGTAATAAGTTTACCTGCATGGATATAGATATATGCAGCATTGCAACTTGTGAACATATATGTGTTCCTCATAATGACAGCTACTTCTGTAGGTGTCAAGATGGATATAATCTGGATCCAGATGGCAAGCGATGCAGAGACATTGATGAGTGTATAATGAAACAGGTTTTTTGTCGTCAAGACCAGGTATGTGTGAACACACCTGGTAGTTCTGAGTGTAAATGCAAGCCAGGGTTTAAAGAGGACGATGGTAAATGTGAGGACCTAGACGAATGTTTCAGTTCCCCCTGTGAGCATAACTGTATAAATGTATTGGGGGGCTATCAGTGTTCCTGCTTTGAGGGGTACAGTCAAGACTCAAAATATCATCACAAATGTAAACCCTTGTGCTTCGATATTGAATGTCCTGCAGTAGATTGCGTAGAGAAAACAAACAGTTCAATGGATTGTAATTGCTATGATGGATTTGTATTGGACACGAGGGAAAATGGGTATTTCTGCGTAGACATAAACGAATGTGAGTTGGGGACCTACTGTGAGCAGCTGTGTGATAACTCATTTGGAAGTTACACATGTTATTGTCACGATGGATACTCTATTGACAGTGATGAGTATTCTTGTGTTCCTGAAGATACTGAAGAAGGTTCAGGCACCACAGGAGTTACTCCAGTCATTAGCATTTTTGTTAACCCCACTTCAAACCGTACTATAGAAGGGCAAACTCTGTTAACACCCGGAGCTCTTTTTGGAATCGTTTGCATTGTAATGGTGATCTTGATCCTAGCTTTCCTTGTGCACCACATTCTTAAACAGCGTGCCAAATGTGATGCATCTTCAGGCTTTAAAAGCAGCGGTGCAGAAGAAGAAGTTGACCTTCAGCAGGTGACCACACTGAAGTATGCTTAGATGTCTTTGTTTGTTAATAGAAATTAAAAAATTGAGACATGCAACTGACAACATTAGTTACTGGTAACATTCCTCACAATGGGCCAGATGTTTAAAGCTCTATATTATTTGCACATGTAAAGGAGGAAGCACCTATTATAATTCTTATGATTTTTCATTTCTGAAAAATATGTCATGATGTTTAAAGCAGAGATTGAAGTAAAGAGCTTTGAGTATCTAAGCAATGTGTAAGACAAATGTCAAATGACACCTTTATATCATGGATACATTACTAGGTGTTATGGATTGATATGGTGGATTTATATAATGGCAGCAGGAATATTACAGGTATAATTCACTGGTGTTTTTAGACATCAGTTCACTCATGGATAAACTGACTGCATATAATCTGCTTTACTATGTAACCTAAGTGTATTTGCTGCATATAATTGTGCTTTTTAATGATGTTTAATTATTTAATGTATTTTCTACAATGCCTACAGCATACTGCGTTCCGTCCTTGTATATTCTGCTGGTGTCTGCCCCAGGACACTACTGTTAATGAAGTTTTCGATCTGAATAGTATTTGATCCATATCCTCAATTATATATATATACTATGACCTACATCCCTAATAAGATATAACAGCTACTGATGGAAATCTGTGGGTGAGATATACAGCAATATTATTTTACATATTGTTCACATAGTTTTAGTTTTTTGAGCAACTATTGAAGGTTTAATATGTTCTGATTGACGTTTTCTTTTGACACAGTTTCCTTTAAATTTAAGCATGTAACTCTTTAAAAATAAAATATCAGAAGCTTCACATTATAGTGCATTTAATACTTTTACTGTTGTTGTTTTTACAAAAAAAGATCCTGTTCATTGATTAAGAACGTACCCTTGGTTTATAATAGCTACAAAATATGATTTAATTTTGAAACTATCTACCATCAGGCTAACAGACCATTGCAAAGTCATGTAAATTCAGACTGCACAAACACGCAGGATCATATCTATACACACAGATGCCCAGCTGCTATGATCCTGTAACGAAAATGTTACGCTTTAGATTACATGAGAACTGCTTGTCCAGTTGTTACAAAACATGTTTAGGACCTTGTTTAGCACACATTACATAATCTGGCTTAATCCTGTTGTTTGTAATTCTGTCTGACTGTCTTTGTAAAGCTTTAAAGACATTTTAAAGTTTAGCATAATCATCACAATTGTCACAAAACATGCTTAGGATATTCCTTAGAACAAACTATATAGCTGATCATAATCCTGTGGTATAGATGCTGTTCATCTGTCAGTTCAACTGTCTTTCTATGAGTAATTTTAGAATTTTGCATAAACCATTAGTCCAAATGTTTTTCTAAGGACCATTTTTAGCACAAATTACTGAACATATATTAATCCGGCTTGCTGCCCAACCTTCCTGGAGCAGGCCCTGACCCACGCTGAAGGGGTTGAGGCGGTGCTCAAGGAGGGTGAGTGAGGCCAGACCACCAGAGGGGTCTGCTGTGTGGTGGAGGAAGAGGATGACATCGTCGACGTGCCCCACACCCCTCTTTCCCCTGTCCAGACAACCACTGAAGAGGACACAGTGGAAATGGTGGGCCGTATCGGCCAGGGCAACAACCTGCACGCACCTTGCATAATCAGCAGGATCCAGTGCAAAACCCTGGCTCCACCATCTCCATTATGAGGCCCAGGGTCCTCTCCGCAAGTCACGGTGGACTAAAATCTTAGTGGACGCCCACCAGTGTCTCTGTACCATCATTGGCCAGGTCACCGCCGTGCTCCGGCACCGCCGCTTGGTCCACAGGGTACAGAATATTCAGGCTGGCCGAGATCCAAGACTGCTGTATCCTGGGGCTGGAACTTCTGGCCGAGTTGGGGGGCCACCCTCGACCTGGTCAAGAAAACCCTCCAAATCGTACAGAGCTGCCTGCGACTGACCCCGGGCCAGGAAGAGGGACATCAACGCGTCGGCCGTGGTTAGCAGTGCTTGCATTATTAAATATCCTTTAAAATAGCTTCTGTGTCTGCCTCTCTCCCATCAAAGTATTATGTGATTGCATGTTTAATAAATGTCGGTGTTTTGAATAAATTCCTAGTAAGTATCGGTCATGTAACAAACACTATTTATGTAGTTTACATTAGATGAAGTAGTTATGAATTTATTATAACGTGTAAATCTGGTGTTGTTTTCAGAGAGCGATGTCGAGAACAGGTTTTTTTTATATATAGGCGCAATTATTCTAATAATAATTGGAGCCCTGAAATACCACAGACATCCATTTAACAATAATATTAGAGTAACTACCCTTATAGTCCATAATCAAATATAACTGTTAGTGATGGCAATCTGTGGGTGAAATCAACAGTGATAATTTGATTTTCTTTAAAGTTTTACATATTGTTCATTTATCTAAAAAATGCTTATCCATCCACATTGTTTGTGAAACTTCAAAAAGACCACCAGCTGAAGAAAGTACTTTATTTATTTTAAACAATACAATTCTTCTACAAACTGCTGCACCACATTGTTTTGAGCAAATTATAGATCTTAATAATAGAATAATTCATACTATAATTCAACTTTAGGGTTCTTTTAAACTTTTTAAAAGTCTTTTAAAAAATACATAAAATTGCTATGCCTTTTTTTCAGCTTTTTGGTGTAGCAAAATATGAAATGCGAACGTTGAAATCATTGTGTGAAAGGAAGTGTTTGACAGCGCCTGGATACACAATCATTACACAACAGAAGCACATCGGCTCGGTGTGCAGTACTGGAGTTTTTCTTTTTAATGTGGTGGTGGGAACGCAAAGGGTCTTGTGCAGGGCTAGTTGTTTTAAAATATTTTATATATACACTACCGGTCAAAAGTTTTAGAACACCTCCATTTTTCCAGTTTTTACACAGTTTAATGTCTCAATGTACTCTGAAATTAAAGCATAGAACAAATAAACAATTGGAGATAAAAAAAGAAATCATGGAATCGTTTTGTTTAACAAAATTTAATCTAAATTTTTGACTCATCAAAGTAGCCACCTTTTGCAGATATAACAGCCGAACACACTCGTGGCATTCTTTCAACAATGGAAATCAAATATTGTTTGGAAAGTTCTTCCCAACACTGTTGCAGAAGTTCCCACAAATGTGTTGTACTTGTAGGTTGCTTTGCTTTCACCCTTCTGTCCAGTTCATCCCAAACCAGCTCGATGGGGTTTAAGTCTGGAGACTGTGCTGGCCATTCCATGATTTGAAGCCTACCGTCTTGTTCTTTTCTTCTAAGGTAGTTCTGACATAGCCTGGAGGTATGTTTTGGGTCATTATCTTGCTGTAGGATGAACCAGAGGGTATTGCATGGCGCTGCAAAATGCTGTGGTAGCAGTTTTGGTTCAGGGTGCCACTCACTCTGTGCAAGTCGCTGACTCTGGATCCAGCAAAAGAGCCCCAGACCATCACGCTTCCTCCTCCATGTTTGACAGTTGGTGTCACACACAGAGGAACCATCCTTTCGCCTACTCAACGGCGTACAATAAACCCTGCGTGATGAACCAAAGATTTCAAATTTTGATTCATCGGTCCATAAGACCTTCTTCCAGTCTTCAGTAGTCCACTGGCGGTGCTTCATGGCCCAGGCAAGCTTCTTTTTCTTATTTTGCCATCTTAGCAATGGTTTTCTTACTGCCACTCGACCTGTCAAACCTGCAGCTCGAAGTCTTCTCTCGTTATATCGCTCCTCCCATTTTCAGTGCTGTGAATTTCAGGAATTGTTTGATTTGATGCTGCATAAGAGAAACTGCAAACTTGAAAGTCACGTAATTCTTGCATCTTCATCTCTCTTGGTTTTAGATGTGTTCTACCTCCTGTTCATCACTTATACAGTATTTCAGTGCAACTCTTCCTATAAGTATGTGGTGATTCAGCATGCGGAGAAAGGAGTGTTCTGTAAAAATTTCTCAAAAAAGAAAAAATAAAAGAAAAAATGGTCAAATGCATGTTTACTACAACATGTAGTCAATGATGCAACATTTACAGGAACTATATTGTTAGCTCTATGTTTTTAAATGTCTGATATGAATATCCATGTCTAAATAAGGCTTATCTGTTGCAAACAGGACAGGGTGAGGTTTTTGCAGCATTTATTCATTTGTCAGGGTTCTTTGGAAGTGTAATCTCTTTATATCCCCTGCCACTGCAGAAGTATGTAAACTACATTCTTTTTTAATTTTTTTTTTAACATTCAAGTTTCTATTCTTAAGGATTTTTACATGACATAAGTACATTGTTGCCGTTATTACAGCCTTGCAGCTGTTCCTGCAAACAGCAGGCCAACTTGTGCATTGGGAATGATTGCTCTACTACAGTTGCAATAAAACTACAGCCAGAATAATCGGATTAATCTTTTTTTCCCCCGTTTATTGGCCAGGTCACCCCCATGCTCGGGCAACACCGCTTGGTCCAGCTTGGGAGTCACAGGGTACAGAATGTTCTGGCTGGCTGACATCCAAGACTGCTGTATCCTGGGGCTGGATCTTCTGGCTGAGTTGGGGGCAACCCTCGACCTAACATAATTGTGTGCCATTTAAAATGTTTACAAAAGCAAAAACATTAACCTCAAGATAAAACTATAATGAATAAACTTTGTATTTAAGACAACATACAATGATCCAAAGGGACTCAGTATACATTTCTGTCGCTTTGCACTTTTACAAGTAAGACATTTATATATTTTTGATCTGGATGCCACTAGCTCTGTCACTAAAATGCAGCCGTGCCTAATATCAGACCATGTGTACAGTATATGTGGATGATCATTCTGAAATTATATTCAGGCTGTAACCTTTGAGCTACTAAACAAAAATGAAATATTTATGCACAGTGGTTTAGATCAGGGCTTCTCAAACTTGGTCCTGGGGACCACCTGTGTCTGCAGGTTTTCAAAACTGAGCTCTCAATTACTTCACTATATACTTAACTGAACTGATTAAGCAAATTAGACCTTTTTTTTACTTGTTTTCAGCTCTTAAATAGTTGCAGTTCAAGTTACTTATAAAATGTTATAGCTAACTTGAAATGTGTAACTGTTCAAGAGCTGAAAACAAGTAAAAAGGTCAAATTAAGCAAATTATCAGTTCAATTAAGGGTATAGTTAAGTAATTGACAGTTCGGTTGGAATGGAAACCAGCAGACACATGGGGTCCCCAGGAGCGAGTTTGAGAAGCCCTGGTTTAGATAATATATAATACTGTCAAAATCAATTCAAAATCATTATTTTCTTTTACTTTCATTTCTGAGTCATCCTGTGTACCCCCTATGACCCTTAGAAGTACCCCCAGGGGTGAAAACCCCTACTCTAAACCATACACACCAAGACTCCAAGAAGTTTCAGAATGTGGGCAATAAGCAGCACGGACATTTAATGACAGTGTGATCAACCGTGGCCAACGATGCAATTTCTATCCTGATGGCTAAGGAACAAGGATATTTTTTGATTAGCCTGCAGATTCCTAAAGGACAATGCACCAACAGTGATATAACACTAAGGGCCTCATTCACTAAGCGGTGGTAAATGAGCAGAATTACCGCGTGGCAGGGGGAAGCCACACCGTGCACAAAAATGAACCAGCAGTAGCTCTATTCACTAAGCTAATTATATGCACAAATAAAGCGCACTGAATGATTCATTTGCAAGTTGTCACAATGCACAGAATTCAGCACGCACAATTCAACATGCGGAATTATGCATGAGTTTACACACACTTCATTATAGTATTTAAGGGCGCTGGAAAGAAAAGGTAAGTACGGTTCTGATTTTGTCAGAATGACAGAGACCAAGGAGGACAGAGTGAGGAATCTAAAGTTTACAGACCAGGAGCTAAATGTATTTATTAGCAGAATTGGTGGGGAATTATGAAAGACTTTTTGGTGCTGAATCAGCGAGAACTTCAATGAAACATTAAGGACAAAATAAATGCACTCCATAAGAGGAGGGCAGGGGTCTTGTGCAGTGTAAAGGAATATCCCCTAGAAAGACTTCTGAGGGCATCAAATGATTCGAGGGCATTTGCCATTTACTCCCACCTTTCACTTCCAGAGCTTGGCAACACTACGAAATCAAGCCACCCTGTCCCTAACCCAACCTCAACCCTAACCTTAAGCAACCCTTGCCCTAAAACCTAACCTCAAACCCAATGCCTAACCCTAAACCTAACCATTAAGAATCATCTGATACCCTCAGGACACTTTCTAGGGGATATTCCTGTGTGCTGCAGGTCTTGTCCGAAATCACAGCGTCCTGCAAGACAGTCAAAGCAGAGAAAGTAATTGTTAATGAAACATTTATGTTTAACTCTGCAAATCAAATAAAGAAATATTTGTTTGTTCAACTTGATCTCCCTCTGAATTATTCAGTCAATTAAAAGTTCACTACATTTCAAAAAAGTGTTTGGCACAGGGCCGGTCTTAGGGCAAGGCGAGCAAAGCCTAAGGGGGCCCAAATTGTATGACATCTTCAGAGTCGAAACAGTCTCGCAAGTACGAGTCGGGCCATTGTAAACGGAAAATAAAAAATAAATTCAAATCAAGCGGCAATAAGGAGCTCTGCTGCCGTATATAGACAAGCCACCAAATAAAAATCTGTTTCGGGAAGCAAATGAATCCGATTCAGATTCTTCACAATAATCATCTCCAAAATATTGATTTCTGCTTACCAATGTAACATTACCACATTTGCACTTTCTGACTGACAAAGTGGACGTATTTCCTCATGTGAGTGTACTTGATCATAAGAAATTTATGATCGAGTACATCTAAGGATTAGCTGTCTAATAGGCTAATCAATAGCCTGTCCCTCTTTACATTCCACCGAAGAAAACCAAGACAGGACAGTGCATCATCGTCTTTTAAAGTTTTACTGGAGACTTTTCTTAAAGTGAGTAGGCTACTATTTTATCAATAATGAAATTGAGATTGTGTGTATTAAAGTAACACGGACAACCACTCCAACGGTCTGAATAGGTATCTGCAACAAATTCAATGTTTGGAAGTACACTCGTAAATGCAGCGTGGTATAAAATAAAGCTGCTTCTTGGCTAGAATATTCAGAAAAAAACGTCATGATGTTTTGTTGGGCATACTGTTTTAGTGTAACTTACACAGCAAAAATTAAAAAGCACTCAAAACTGCAGCTGAATGTGCAGTATCCAAATTTGAAATGTTACACGTGGATCTGATAAAATATAATTTTAGATTTATATAAAACGGATAACATTTGCAAACAGTTGTTATTTCGCTTAAGTGACAGCACACATGCAGTATGCCTTGCCTACTTGATTACTGAAGGTGAGCAGTAGCCTACCATTTTATTGATATAATGTGTGGTTTTTTTTTTTTTTTTTAATTGGGATTATTTTTTTTTTGGAGGGGAGGGGGGTCATCACCACCTAGGGCCCCCGTCTAGGGCCAAACACAGACTAAGGCCGGCCATGGTGTGGCGAAACGTCACTTTTTTAACATTAGATGCCATTTGATTGCTTGTATTTATAACTGCACCTCAACTCGCACTCTGTGTACATTCATTTATTGGACATTTACAGTTTCTTTTATATATTTTGAAGCTACTTTAAGCATAGCCTACTGAAATAGCACAAGTACATGTCCCAGTTTTTACCATTATTTTTTTTGTCCTAATCAGAAACAGTAAAAGTATTAAATTGTCCCAGTTTTTTCTCTCTACGTCAATGTGAGTTTGATATGCACAATTTGTCATTATATATGGTTCCTTTAAATCATCTCACAAAGACAGATCACACAGTAGTGTTCCTTCCCTCCCCTGCTACGTTCTCAGTTCCCTTTCAATTCGAAGACGACCACCAAAGACATTACATATGTGATATGCCTGCCCATTGGGTAAGTATCGCTGAGCTCTCTATACCAGAGCTGCCGATAGGCCCCTTCCTTTGATGATGCACTCGGTCCCGCCCACTGAGGGGATAAAACGGCTATCCAAAGGAAGTAATTTCTCTTTTTCCTTCTCAAGATGGTAAGGTAAGACCTCAATGTCTAGCTGAGCATTGATAGAAAAGAGCTTCTCGAGTCGAATCGAGTCGATTGTATTTCCCATGTAGGCCCGCCCACCTCGGGCCTTGTAAACAAATAGTGTGCTCTCCCCTATACTATCTTACTATGCGTTTTGCTCTGCTTCAACTCACCCACAGCGGCTTCTCCCTTGTGTCCCCCTGGTACAAGCTACGTGCTGACCAGGTGTGTTGACCATGTGGTTAGGGTAGGCACATTGCGTAGCAGCTTTCCCAGTGCTTCGGTACCGCGGCGCACGCATTGCCCTTGATACTCAGGTATTGCTCAGTGCATACGGCACACAGTGCCCAGCGCCTCAGAGTCAGTGCACAGTCACAGCACTGCACAGTACACGGTACACATAGTGCACGGTAATCGGTGCACACACTGCTTGGTACAACGTTACTTGGTACAGTGCTTGGCCACTACCTCAGATCTAGCGCAACAGCTCATGGTGCTACACGGTACTTGGTGCACATAGTGCCACTGTACTCGGTGCCCACGGGGCTCAGCACGCATGGTGCACATGGTGCTTGGCCACTGCCACAGAACTAGCGCAAGAGCTCACGGTGCTGCACGGTACATGGTGCACGTAGTGCTAACGGTACTCTGTGTGCACGGTGCTCTGTAGGCAGGTGTCTAGTACCTCAGTGCGCATAGCGCCCTCGAGGTGCCTCGTTGCCCACTGCCTGTAGATGGTGCTCCACTCCGCTGTAGGCTATGCGCTGCCCCGGTTGTGTGACTGCACATAGTCCAGGCTAGACCACCCTGTCCAGTTACTGTGCTATGTTTACTCTTTTTTCTGTTTAACAGCCTACATTGCTTTGCGATTGCAGTCTGCTTTAAAACCTTACAGCGGTCGCTGTTTTGTGTTTTCCTCTGCTATTGCAGTTTAAAAAGAAAAAGTAACACGTGATCGTCTACCGGACCCCGGCTCTGCCGCGCCCCGCTCTTGAGATGCTTATGCCGGCTTGTTTCAGCCTGCATACTCGGTGGGCTGGAAAAACAAAACAAAATCAGTTACCCGCGTTGCCGTGGTGACTGTTATTTTTACCCAAACAGCTTGCTGTGGTGTGTGTGTATTCGTTTATTTACTGCCTTGCAGTTAGAAATAAATAAATAATAAGCGTGATTCTTCCACCGGGACCCAGCTCTGCTGTGTCCCACTGTTGAGTTGAATCAGCAGGCTTGTTTCAGCCCACCTACTCGGCACGCTTGGTCACCCGCCTGGCATGGTGAATGTGTTTCTCCCATAGTTGAATTGCTGTGTGTATAAGTATAAGCAATAGTTTTACTATTACTGCCTTTGCAGTTAGAGAAAAAAAAAAAGCAGTACACTTTTATTCCTGCACTGCAGCTCCTTGATCCTGTGCTCCACTCTGGCATACCCTAAGTGCCAGTAACATGCGGTGAGGTCATTGGTTGGGTAGGCACTGGCCAGTCTCACACCCCAATTTACATAGATTCGATTGGCAGGCTTATAGAGAGCAGAATTATAATTATGCACGGTTGGGAACGAGACAGTTATTGACACAGCTCAACGAAAACCCAGATGTAATTACATGATTCAACCAACAGATGGCACTGAATTTCAATACCTACTTTATTATTATCTGACCTCAATGTCAAATTGATGGTTATTATTGTCCACAAAAGAATGTACTGTAAAGCATATACACTGATTTCATTTGTACTATTAGTGTTTTTATATACAAATCTACAGTTAACTGTTCTTTAAACATTTGCTCACCAATATCCGACAATTAAAATGAAAATAAATACTTGCACTTACATATCTACTTGTATATGAAGTCCAACCTTCTCTCCTTCTGGACAAAGATGTCTGTGACATCATTGTAGAATCTCTCTCTCGGCCTGAAGTTTTAAAAGTCTCTCCTTTTCAATGGAAATAAGCGCCAGGGATGAGAGCCGCCCTTGATCGGTCTAATTCCGAGTGTGGGTTTTGATCCGTTTAAGCTGACATATAACGTTTTTCATTTTTGGATCGGTTGATGTTTGACTTGCTAGCATAGCTTGGTTGGTTTGCTAAAGAGCGGTAACTCAAGGACACGCCCCCAAAGGCAGAGAAGGTCTGTGCCTTTCCAACAGTTGTTCCCACAGTCAATATTAACTGTGCAATGGAATTATAGTAGTCAGGTGACACAGTTAAGGCAGCGACGCGCTGTGCTTTTTTCTCATTGCTGAGACTATAAGGTTGGAACACGCTTGCGCGACTGAGTAGAGCGGCTTTCGTTCAAGTTCAATGGTAGGGAAAGGTGCATCGTCTCGTCTCTCGTCTTTTCATCAAATTGTGTATATTACCACAAAAAAAATCCACTATGCAGAAATGTGTTGTGACAATGAAAAGTAATGAACAGTCATACACAATTTTAAATTTTTTTTTGCTGGATTCTAATTAAGTAGGCAGTGCCTACCTTGCCTACCCTGACTGCACGTCACTGCTACGCGCTGCACCGTTGTGTGACTACACGCGGTCCAGAACCAGATTATTGCCACTCTGCACTGTGGTGCAGCACCGTGTGCTCACCTGTACTGCTCTCCTGATTGCATACCGCAGCCACTCGAGCCTGTGTATCCACCCCGGTATATGCAATGCGCTCCCAGGTTGTGTTGACTTCACGCGGTTAAGGCTAGGTGCCTCTCAGTGCTTCAAAAGCAGCCCCTACCTCCCCCTGACCATTCCTTTGCACCAGTGGTTGAGGAATTGCTGCAGTGCTCTCACCGAGAATGCAAGGTGTCTCGGCAGGTAGAGAACGAAACGCTGGTGTCCCATGTACTCACCAGGCTGTCTGGCCAGGCAAATGGTTTATCACACTGGACCGAAAGAACGCGGTTTCCACGTTCCTATTCGTCCAGCGCACAGAAAGTATTTCCGCTTCACTTTAAAGGGGAGCATCTTTGAGTTTTCTGTGCTGTGATTCGGCCTCTCCTTAGCCCCCCCACACATTTTCAAAGTGCATGGATGTCATCCTGGACAACTGGTTGATCTGCCCCAGTCGCAGGAAGGAGCAGTGGCCCACACAGCGATTTGTATGAAACATCTGTTGAGGTTGGGTCTCATCCTCAACAATGCCTGAGCCAATTAATGCCGGTGTAAAGTACGGTTCACAGTACAATTGGTGTTGTGTTAAAAACTATTAGGTCTGATGGCCGCGGCTTCATCACCCACCCAACTAGGGTTACTCCACATGCGCCCGATCCAAGTATGGCTCAGTGCCTTCGGCTACACCCCAAGCACGAAAGACACCGGAGGCTGACCGTGTCTCTCCTATGCTGGGAAGCTCTACACTGGTGGAGGCGTAAGGATAGGAGTGATACATAACCGTCACTTGGTGATGACAGACGCAGCCAACTCTGGTTGTGGGGGGGAGGGGGGTGGGGGGGGTGGTCTGGGCAGGTAGAGGAGTTCGCGGACCATGGTCGGATCGCTGGACATCCCTGCACATAAATGCGTGGGAGCTGAGAGCAGCCCACGAGTGGCCTAAAGCATTTTTGTACGCTTTCCTGCCTATACCGCTGCTCCCAGCTTTTCTCGAAAAAGTCTGGTTAGAGAAAGCAGCTCTCCTAGTGGCCCCCAAGTGGCCCAGTAGAGTCTGATTTTTGACCCTGTGCCAGCTGTTGCACAGCCAGCCCTGGAAGAATCCACTTCACTTGGATCTCCTCAGTCAGGGGAAAGGCTTTCTTTGGCACCCGGAACCGGACAGGTTTCGGCTCTGGCCCCTGAAAGGGACCGCTGGTTAGCCCTAGGGCTATCAGATGCAGGTATGTTGCATAGCACTAGGGCAGACTCCACTAAGTCTTTGTATACCTATAAGTGGAGGTATTTCCAAGCTTGGTGTCTGGCTAGAAGCCATGACCCCATATTTTGCCCTATGCCAGTCATCTTACAATTTCTGCAAGAACTGCTTGATGCTGGTAGGTCGCCTTCCACCTTGAAGGTGTATTTAACGGCTATCTCTGCTTCCTCTTGGCTATCACCTCCACTAAGCGGGTCAGCGAGCTGCAGGAGCTGTCTGTGCACAGCTCATGTATGCGTATTTGGGAAGATGGCAGCAGGGTGTCTCTGCGCACCAAACCTGCTTTCCTCCCCAAGGTGATCACAGCCTTCCACGTTAATCAGTCTGTGGAACTGGAGTCCTTCCATCCACCTCTGTTTGCTTCAAAGGTGGATGAGAGATTAAATTTCCTCTGCCCAGTGTGGACATTGAGATGCTACGTACATAGGACAAGAGCTCTGCGTCAATCTGACCAGCTCTTCATCTGTCACGGGACACAGACCCTAGGACAGCCCCCCTCTAAGCAGTGTCTGTCACATTGGATTTTGGATACAATCTCGACTGCGTACAATGGTGCTGGCTTGCCCCAACCTGGTAGGGTAGCCGTACACTCCACTAGGGTTGGCTACATATTGGGCCTTCTTCAGAGTTGCCTCAATGTCTGATACTGCGGCTAGCTGGACTACGCCACATACCTTCTCCAGGTTCTACCGTCTTAATGTGGAAAACCCTGCCTTGCCTTCTGTAGGCACAAGGGTGTGTAAGTTCACACCGCTAACCTCTGGGTTAGACAGTGCTTGTGCGTCCCTCATATGCTGCCGTTCCTTCTCCCTCGCGATGGCTCTGGTATACATTATCCCATACGTAATGTCTTTTGTGGTCGTCTTCAAATTGAAAGGGAACGTTAGGTTACTCAATCTAACCCTGGTTCCCTTGAAAGAGAAGACGACCACCAACTGCGTGGTCACATCGGTCGCCCTCACGGGTTCGATGGAAAAAGATAAATGGCTTCCTTTGGATAGCAGTTTTAGTAGTTAACCTTATCTATGGCTTTTTATTTTAATTTATTTTATTTTTGCGTAGCCTAAATGTTCAATTTAAGTAATAAAGCTATGATAGAGCTGTGATTTGTAAGCAATGACGCAATGAGATAGGAAAAGGAACATGCCCAAACAAGTCAGAATTTCCTTTTCTGAAAAGAGGAGGACAGAAAATGAAGCTGAGTGCATAATATGTCGGTACAATTTTTGTATTATTTTTGTCATAAGTTTCACACCTGCTGATACTTATAAAATGTAAATAAAATGAACATAACTAAAAATAACTGTTTAATGTTACTGGAGCAGTTTTCTTTGTTTGTTTGTTTGTTTTAATTAAGTACTTTCTTGATGTTGTTCCTGTTTTATTTTATTTTTCAGGTGCTACTTTTCCGTTAGCCATGGTGGACTTACAGACATCAAGTGTCACATAGGCTCCCAGAAGCACCAGAAAAACATAACATCTGCCACAGAATCGAGCACTATCTCAAACGCAAACGGCAGAAGAAATTGAGGTAGCAGCTGCAGAGGGAACTATGGCATTCCACATTGCCAAGCATCACCATAGCTTTACTTCAATGGACTGTACAGCCTCACTGTTCAGGGACTCCACAGTTGCTAAAAAAATGTCTTCAGCCCGTACCAAAACTGAGGCAATAGTATGTAATGTTTTAGCTCCTCATGCTGTCAAATGCTTAGAACAGTCTTTAGCCTCTGTTAATTATTTGAGCATTTCCACAGATGCAAGCAATCACGGTTGTGTTAAACTGTTTCAGGCAGTTCAGCATTTCTCTGTTGAAGAACAAACAAAGTTATTGAATCTAAGAGCTTTAGAAAATGAGATGCCTGAAACTGTAGCAAACTACATGAGTGATACATTAGAGAAAAATAACCTTTCTGGAAAATGCATTGCCTTTGGAGGTGATAACACAAACGCAAACTTTAGGGGCTTAAATAGAACTGGTACTAACAATGTTTATGCTAGACTGAAGGACACTCTTCCAGTAGGAAACAACTTAGTTGTCATTGGCTGCCCTGCTCACATTTTGCAAAACACCACCCAGGTTGCAAATTATTCTCTTGAGTGTTGATATTGAGGTTACTTTTCAGTGTACACAGCACGTGGTCAAAAGCTAATGGAATTCTGTGAGTTTGTCAATGTGAAATTCAAGACATGTGTTGTCTCATTCAAGAACACGGTGGCTTTCCCTGTTTCCTGCAATTGAGAGGATTATTTTGCTCTGAGGCTCTGAAATCATTCTTCTTGTCACTAGATGCCTGTCCAAAGGTGCTTGAAAATTTCTTCCAAAATGCCAGTGAGGCAGGTTTGTACATAGCCAGCTGTCACTCTTTCAGAATGCTACTCTGAAGGTTAAGAAAGAGACCAATTCTGTAGCTGAAGTGTATGAAGTTCTAAACCCAGAGGCATTTCGTGTCCAGGAATGCATGGAGCAGAACTTCTGCAGTTTTAAGGCAAAAAATGTATTAGGAAAGCTTGATCAGGATGCACAGGCTAGGTTCAAATGTGATTCCAGGGCCTTTTATTTTGTAGCTCACGAGTACTTGCAGAAGTGGATTAGCAACTTGTACTTCAACGAGTACAAATGTTTCATGTGGATGGTTTTAAGTGAGCCACCTGAGTGGGATGCTGTTGAGGAGTCTGTGCATTACCTGAGCTCAAAGAATGTTGATCTTAATGATCCTGTGCTCTTTGATGAACTTACATTAGTCAAAAGGTTTGTCACTGAATAGAAGAGTGTGAGGCAGGAACAGTGGAGTTCTCTTAGCTGCTCAGAAAAGTGGGTGCAGGTTTTCAAGTCCTGCACATATGTGGAACAGTACACAGAACTGCTTAAGTTAGCTGGTTATTATTTTGCAGTTCCAAGTCACAATGCAAATGCTGAGAGAATTTTGTCCTTGTTAAATGTGCAATGGAGTGATGAAAGAAACAGAATGAAAGTTGAGACTGTCAGAAGTCTTATGTTGGTACAGTATAATTTTAAAGGTATGACTTGTTCTGTTTTCTATGATTACCTTACCAGGAAGCCACAATTATTACAGCAAATTTCAGTACATTTCAAGTACATGTGAAAAAAAAATGTGCATCAGCTGTGATTAGGGTTGCCACCTCATGACCTCAAAAATAAGGAACAGACCCTAACACAATGTCACACAACACCCGTGCCCCGCCCCCCATACACACATTTTTATTTTTTTACTCTCACAGATACAGTAGACCTCTTAAAACATAGTTATTAGTTAATGTATTTTAAGATATTTTGACAATTTAAAACATCGTAGGCTTTTTACGTTTTCTGTTGGCCAGAAACATTTATTATATATAACATTCCAGGGCACGTTTGTAGATTCTTGGCAATTTAAACAAATGTCAGGATTTCACACACATTCAATACAAACAAATATCAATGAAAAACCTAGAACTATGTGGAATTACAAGTTCCCTTTAAAATAAATTTCCTCTTTAAAATAAATACCACAAAGCTATTGCACATTTCCAATTAAGAAGTGGACATGCAACCTGCTGTGGTTCCTGATTAAATTTCTGCTGACAGGAAGCCACATGCCAGAATGAATTTGCAGCATAAAGCTAAAGATAAATAAAAAAAGATATACTGATCTTCATAAACTCTATGTATATAAAAATTCTGCTAAATTCTCAGCCTAAGTTTGTAAGTCTTTACAGAATCAGAATTGGTTGTCAAAATGACTAAGAGATGTGAATTTAGAAATTGTTAGTAAAGTAGAAAATATTTGTTGTGTCCAAACATGAATGGTTCCAACATATATTGAATCTTTATTGGCAGCCATTAAGTTCTTTATTTCCTTTTTCATGTATATTTTTGGTTGCTTCTTGCAGCAGCAAGGGGAGGTTTGTCCTCCATGATCAAGGAGTGGAAGTCTGCACACCCCTCATAACGAGCTCACTTTTGATAAGCTCTACTGAACACTTGTTTCGGCTGTTGCTCCATTTGTTTTGCGATGTAAGTCTTTTTACAGATATATGAATCACTAAATGTTTTATGTGCCAGTTTCAAAGCAGTCTGTACTGTTGTAGCTCAAGTTGTGCTTCACTGTGTGGTATACATTAGCCAACTCAGCAGCTGTGAAAATAAAATGAAATAAACATGAGCATGACTGTAGAAATGTACTGTAGAGCTACCTATTTTGAGGGGTACATTCAAAACTAGGAAGACCATCTCAAATGTAACCTGCATTGTCCTACTTCTGAATGCACTGCAGAATGTGATCCAAATATACTCTGGTCCAGATGGATTTGTATTGGACTATAGGGAAAATGGAGGTTATACATGTTATTGTCATGATGGATACTCTGTTGACAGTGATGGGTAATCTTGTGTTTCAGAGGATACTGAAGAAGGTTCAGGCACCACAAGCATTACTCTCATCAGTGTTTTAATTACCCACACTGTTTAAAATTGTGATGTTTAGACATCACTTCACTCATGCAAATGATCTGCTTTATTATATAAGTGTATTTGCCGCTATATCATTGTGGCTTTTATATATGCTGCTGTCTGCTCCAGGACACTACTGTTAATTAAGTTTTCAATCCCATTTTTTCAAATTATTTTTTATTCATATCTTTAATTATATATAGTATGGCCTACATATAGCAGCTAGTGTTTGGAATCTGTTTTAGTGATAATCTGACTTTCTTTAAAGTCTGAGTATTGATTAAAGGGCCAGTATCCAAGCCATATAAGTTATAACAATACCTGTAATATGTATTGGACCTTGTTGTGCTGTTTCCTATTTTCCCGCATCTCAGTGTTTACATTTTTGTCTGCAGTTCCAGAAACATTCCGACCAGGTAGAAGCAGGTGTACCATGATAAAAGTCAGTAGAAAAAAATGGATGTACAATGCTGTGGGACAACCGCAGCACAAGAGGGCAAAAACAAAGAAACAGCACAAAGTTAAATAAAAAACAAACAATAAGGGAAAAAACCCTACTCACATATTTTTTTATTTTTTAGAGGGAAACCTCAGGAAATCCGTGGCTGAGTGCAGGCCTTCCTCCAGGCTCTAAGTGGTCAACTCCTGTTTCGGCCTCCCAGCGCTTAACTGAGCAGCCGAAACAAAAAGAAGCGACATGAAAGAATAACACACAGAGCTTTTAAGCACTTGCGGATGATGTATTGGTTAGGGGCGGAGTCTCCTTTGCAGAAAATCAACCAAGTTTACAATTCTGGCGATCAGCCTGTGCTCTCCAATCCAATTAGTTAATATCCACTCCACCTGTGGGTACTCAATATTACTTTGCTTGTGAGTATTTTAGTTCAGCAGTTATGCAGTTTAACCAGTCATTTCAGGATGCCAATAACCCTCAATCCAAATCAACATAGATATATATAAATCAAAAGTGCAACGTACAAGTGAAAACAAACAAAAGGAAATAGCTCAAAAGTGAAATCAAATCAATAGTGCAGGGTTATATTCTATAAATAAAACAAATTACAATGCAAGTAAATAAATCAAAATGCAAAATTATTACAGTGATTGTCACCCTGTGACAACGACACTAGGAAGTTTAACACTTTCAGGACAGTAGCATCTTGGAAATGGTGTCCTTTTTTTTTCAGAACATGCTGGGTAACGTTATAAAGTACTTCAGAAACCATACAAACTTTTCACTTTTTAAAAAAAAACACAATTGGTCAATTGCAATGAACATTCAGAGTTAGTACACAAGTTTAGTACGCAGCAGAGGATCAAGACCAGGGGTCAGCACCATATCGAGTGGAGATGGCCATTTAAAAAAAAAAACAACATTGTCCACGGACAAACAAAACGGAAGTTATATACAATTACATGCATGTGTGTCTTAGATGTATTCACTGCCACGGACACTGATAATGTTAGGTTACTTACCGTAACCCTTGATCCCTAAAAGAGAAGATGACCACCAACATACTTATGGGATATGCCTACCTTACGTAGGTATTCACTGAGCTCTTCATGTGAGCTGTCGATAGGCCCCTTCCTGGGGTGACGTCCTCTGTCCCGCCTACCAAGGGATTAAACAGTCAATGACCGATGCGACCACCCTGGTTGGTGGTCGTCTACTCTTCCAGGGAACCAGGGTTACGGTAAGTAACCTAACATTCCCTTTCAATTCAAAGACGACCACCAACACACTGTACTTATGGGAAAAGTATACCAGAGCAGTCGCAAGGGAAAATGAACGGCAGCAAATGAGGGACGCATCAGAACTGCATAACCCAAGGTTAGCGGTGCGAGCGTGCAACCTCAAGGACCCTCGTGCCTAATGAAGGCAGGGAAGGATCTATCATGTTAAGGCAATAGAACCTGAAGAAAGTATGTAGTGTAGCCCAGCTAGCCGCAGTACAAATATCGGACAGCAAGGGCCCAAGATGTAGCCAACCCTCTGGTAGAGTGCGTGGCTACCCGCCCAGGTGGAGGCAAGCCGGCATTGTGATACGCAGTTGAGACTGTCCACAATCCAGTGTGACAGTCACTGCTTCAAGAGGGGCTGTCCTAGGGTCTGTATACCGTGACAGACAAAGAGCTGATCAGAATGACGCAGAGCTCTTGTCCTATCCACATAACACCTCAATGCCCGCACTGGGCAGAGGAAGTTCAATCTCCTATTCCTCTTCCGAAGAAAACGGAGGTGGATGGAAAGACTCCAGTTCCACAGACTGGTGGAAAGCTGTGATCACCTTAGGGAGGAAAGCAGGGTTTGTACGTAGTGACCCACTTTGCGGAGGTGATAGCCAATAGGAAGGCTGTCTTCATAGACAGATACTTCAACTCTATGGCGTCATGGCAATGTGCCCCGCCCCTGTGTGCATTTGTGTGTTATATGTTGTATGTTGCGTGTGTTAATGTTGGTGTATAGATGTGGCTGCATGGGATATAAATGGGTGTGTGCAGCTCGAGTTATTTAAAATGTATAATTGTATTTAGGCACGGGAATGGCACTTCACTTCATGCGCATTTAAAGTATTTAATATGTGAGCACGAGGTTGCACATAATTAATTCACATGCTGGGATTGAAGTGAATAATTAATTAGTAATTGAATCCCAGCACAACAGTATATATAGATGCATGTTTCACTCACTCGAGGTTGTGTGTTCGGTGAATGGAGAACGGTGTGGAGAAGGAGGTAAAGTTAAGGGAAATAAACTAAAATAATAATTGATACTTATTTAAAACTCACCGTGTTCGTCTGTCTGTTCATCCAGTCTGTGTAGTGTTAATCCGTTTTGTTTGTCTATTTATTTTGGTGCAAGTGTCGTGTCCTGTCTTCTGTTTTGTTCAACCTTTTTATTTATTTGTTTATTAAACACTCATCACCACTGTCTCTCTGTGTATTCCTTTCTGGTCTGACGTCATTCACGAAGCCACCCTGTGACAGGCATTTATGGACTCAAACAGGGCCTTCGTGAGAGCCTCCAGTACAATATCAAGGCTCCATTCAGGGAGAACGGCCCTCCTTGGAGGGCGTAATCACCGAACACCATTGACAAAACGGGTTGCCAAGAAATGCGCACCCGGAGATACAGCATCAACGGGGGCATGGCACGCAGAAATGGATGCCAAATACACGTTCAATGTAGAAGGTGACCTACCGGCATCGAGCAGTTCTTGTAGAAACTGCAAGATAACTGGCATAGGACAAGAGACTGGGTCATGACCAGTCAGACACCAGTTCTGAGAATATCTCCACTTATAGGCGTATAACAACCTAGTGGAGCCTGCCCTAGCATTCTGCAACGTGCCTACGACCGCGTCAAATAGCAATAGGGCTGACTAGTGGTCCCGTTCAGTGGCCAACCCATAATTGGAACCTGCCTGGTTCCAGATGTCAGAGAGTGCCTTTCGCCTGACTGAAAAGATCCAGGCAAAGCAGGATTCCAGGGCTGGCCTTGTAAGAGCTGGCACAGGGTCGAAAACCAGATTCTCCTGGGTCACCGTGGGGCCACTGTCGCCTTCACTAACCAGACCTTCTCTAGGAAGGCTGGGAGCAGCGGTATTGGCGGGAACATGTAAAGGAGCGTCCTGGGCCACTTATGGGCTAGGGCGTCGACGCCAAGTGGACCGCCTAAGCGGTGGAGGGAGTACCACAGGGGGCAGTGCGTCGTCTCAGCTGAGGCGAAGAGATCGACCTGTGCCTTCTCGAACCTTTCCGAAATGCGCTCCACCACCTGAGTGTGGAGCCGCCACTCCAAAGGATGCTGTAACAGGATGGCGCAAGGGATGAGGCCCAGAGACAGACTGCAGTTCAAATAAAAGACTTTTATTAAATAGAAAAACACAAAATAAACAAGCACAAGGGCCAAACTAAAAGGTTCTTAAACACAAACGATAAACACAAAGTAAAAAACTAGAAATAAGGCTTCCAGGCTGAGCTTTGCCTTCACTGGATTGCAAAACTAATAAAAAAACAGCACACAAAGAAAAACCAACCTTGCTTCCTCAGCTACCTCTCAGGTGGCTGGGTGCTAATTGATTACTAATGATTCCCACCTAACACAATAAACCTGGGCAGGGAGGAGAATTTAACCCCATCAATGCCAATATTTACAAGGGCAGAGCCCTGCTCTGCCACACACCTCCCCCCAGGCCGCAGGCCGCAATCGGTCAAACTCCCCCCCTCCCCCTTTGAACCCAAGCCCTATTTCAGCGGGTGGGGTTTATGTCAGATCCCCCAAGCTTTCTTCAATGGCGGGGGCCCCGGACCTTCAAAGCACGTGAATGCTGGTGGCACCTCTGGTGGTGGAGGCGGGAACGGCGGCCCGTCTCTCTCTGGTGGCGGAGGCGGGAAAGGCGGCCCGTCTCCCTCTGGTGGCGGAGGCGGGAACGGCGGCCCGTTTTGTTCCAGTAAAGCTGATGGTAGTGTTGACTGGATCATGGGTCAGTGGGATTGCTAAATTGATAATGGTGGTTGTGAACAACAGTCAGCCAGGGTCTGAAGAGGTTGGTGGCAGATGTGATACTGTAGTTGACCATCTTGTTTTAAACTTCAGTTTATGTAATTTGTAATATGTTTCTATTCAGTTGAAAGCACCCCTGAGGGCTCGGTAGAGCTCTCAGAAACATATCTGATTTATATGTGCATATGGTACACCATAGTGTAAGCATTAACCTTTCCTCCAGGCAACATGCCAGTGCATGTAAGAAATACATCAGTAAGAAATACCACATACAACAAATGTCTTTTGTTGTATTTATTACAGTATGTGCATTTGTGAGACCACACTTTTCATTTTGGTCCCCACACTACATAAAGGACATACCGACTTGAAGTCCAGCTGTCACATATCCAGAGAGCAGCTTATTCAGCTGTGATGGAACTTGGTTTCAAGTTATGGACAATAAGTTAAACATGAGTTGTGTATCAGAATTTGAGCATTTGGAGGCAACTGTTCTTTTATCTGTATGTCAAGCTTTTACCTTTCACATGCGCATGCATTGGTTGTAGATCATGGTGAATAGGTTACAAATTGTTTTGTGTCCCAGTATGCACATGTTTATGGGACAATTTTAAAAGAAAAAAGAAAAAAACGAGCCAATAACAATTTGGAGTAGAGGTTTGAGAATCTAGCCCAATATTTTATTTTATTGTCAGCCACCAGACACCTTTTCTTACATACCAATGGCTTTAGCAATCCCCCAGGAAAAGTATTTCCCACCTTCAATGCAACATTTACTGGAAATAAGTACTTATTTCCTGAACATTGTCTTTCAGTGTTGAAAACCATAAGCAATTCCAGCTGGAGACATTGTTCTTGCATGCGTCAAGATGTTTTAGGAAAGACCTGTCGTGATATTCGTTAGTCAGTGCTTTTGAGTAATTGGGTGGATATAAAAGACATTTCCGAATAATAATAATAAAAAAAAAACAGGCAACAACCTGTGACCTTGTTTTAGAATGTGTGAGCTACATTTAAAATATCATGCTACAGGCTTGTTGTGGGCAAAAACTTAAGGTACATTTCAGTTTACAAAATATTTCCTGTAATGCTAGTATGAATTGCCAACACTGTAGGTATCACGTTTTTCTTAATGAAAAAAAAACAACTTGAAAACATTATGCTAAAGGTGAATTAGATTTTTCATGGCATTTTATTTCAAGTAATTAGTGGAAAATGCAACTCTCCTTGCAGATACTTCAACTCTACATTTGCAGTTCACAGCATTCAACTTGATGAGGTTGCATGAAAGAACGCATTGAAAAAAAAAGTCATAAGACATGCAGCAATTGGTACTGCAAACGCCTGAAGCTTCTGGGATTTCTAGTTCTTCTGATGGAAATAAATGGATACGTTTAGACTGTTTCAATGTTGTTTCTAGAAAAATAATACTAAGATCATAGTCTAAAATGAAGCATTCTTTAATTGTTTTAACATTTACAAGAACCCAAAATCCTACATATTTTAACTTCATTTCTAAATGTTTTTCATACTTGTGTCTTTGTTTTCAAGGCATACTGCTAAAGGATTCTGATGGCCAGTGCTCAGCATCTTAATTTTAAGCCTTATAGACTTTTCATTTTTTCATATAGCTTAAGTATCTATAATAATTATTTTAAAAATGAATAAGGAAATATCACTCAACATATAAAACAATAGAAAGCCCTGTAAAGGAGGTTTTTGAGACTTGTCTCCTGGGTATAATTTCATAAACAGACTTAATTTCTACATACTGTAGTACTGAGCTTTACGGAAATTCAATTACACACTTTAAGGGTGGAATGTGCATCATTGACAAAGTCATGCTCTTAAGTGTTACAGTGGCAGACACAGTGGCACACACAGCAGCACCATTAGTTATGCTTTCCTTCCTCACCATCATGAAATAACAATTTGAGAACTATACAGAGGAACCGGAGGGTTTTCCGTTAGTCAGCAGTGTCTACATCATACCCATTGTTCCCTTCTTCCTCTTCCTAACAAATCAACATTCCATGTATGATAAAGTATTTCTCAAGACCTTAGTAATAAATGTAGCATTACCTCTGATTTACAGGATTTTTTTCACAGCCTTAAAAAATTATTTTTGAAATGTCAATGAAAAAAATATATTTTTCCATTGCTTTATATGTCCCCATATAGTATGTGCAGCAGTGTGCAGTAGTGGTTAGGGCTCTGGACTCTTGACTGGAAGGTCGTGGGTTCAATCCCTGGTAGGGGACACTGCTGCTGTACCCTTGAGCAAGATACTTTACCTAGATTGCTCCAGTAAAAACCCAACTGTATACATGGGTAATTGTATGTAAAAATAATGTGATATATTGTAATAATTGTAAGTCGCCCTGGATAAGGGCATCTGCTAAGAAATAAATAATAATAGTAGTTTTTTTTTATCCTTTCCCTTATGAGGTCGTCATGCATGAAAGGGTTAATTAAAATAACATTTAACTGTTAACAGTATAAAACTACTCTATTCTCAAGCAGTCGATAGTTTCATTCAAGATGCATAGATTTGAAATTAAAATGTATTCTATTCCCGATTCTACTGTACTCTCCTTCTTGAGAATACATTCTTCTGATACATACATTTTTCATATATTTTACAGAAACGAATGCAACGGTCATGGAGGAAAACATACAAAGAGAAAAAGAGGCGCAATGAGAAATTGTTTACTGTTCCAGAGTAAACTTTTTTTTTTTAATCTCTACAGAGAGACTTTCAGATGATTTAGAGAGTCCATCCGAAAGGAACGCTTTCTTAAACTTTATACAGGATGTGCAAATATTAAAATGCAATTCTATTGCTAAACTGTAATCCTGCTTAATCTTGGTAACTGTGCTTTATGCCTAATGGTTTGATTGCAGCTGGAGCATTGGAGTACATTTGAACTACAGCGTAACAGCAATTAGAAACCAGGAATCAGGAGCATTGTCTTTGAAATATCTGCACCTGGAATCAGGAGCATTGTCTTTGAAATATCTGCACCTGGAATCAGAAGCATTGTCTTTGAAATATCTGCACATTCCAAATTTAAATATAAAATACAAGCAAAGAACCAAAGAGAACATTGACCTAACAGGTTATTCTTCAGCCTAGACTAGAACAAAAACACTTTTAGTCAAAAACAGTATGGTTTGACAGTGGTAGAACAGTATTGTTTTTTTCTGTCCAAACATATACAGTAAAAAAAGACAAGCATTTAAGCACAATTACCACTTTAAGGCAAGACATGTTGTTGGCAGCAATCCCCTGTACAGTAATAACAATTGATTATGTTTGTAACATTGCCACAAACAACATTTAATAAGATAGGACTGAATATGCCACATTCATTTACCTTGTTTACATACCGTAAAACTGCGATTAAACTGCTCCGGCGTTTATTTACAGTATTTACCAGCAGACCCGGTCCGTATTGGAGATCGGCGTTTATATTAGATCACTAGCTTCACATGCTTCATGCGGTCATTGAGAAGCCGCTAACACACAACCTTGTAGCAACATCGTAGCTCAATTTAAACACTACAGCAACTTTATTAAAAGGTTGTGTGTCAGTGGGAACTAAGTAACAGTTTTGTTTTATAACAAAATTACATTGTATTGTACACTTTTTTAAAATGAACAATACAAGCAATACGTATCATTATAATTTATTGTTTAATCTCAAACGTTTACATTGTTAATACAACAAAACACGTTGCAATACACCAAGAGGTTTGTATCTGGACTACTTTCAGCACGCTTAAAATTATCAAAACATTTTGTTAACATAATAAATGCATTAAACAAATATGCATTACATGTAGGCCTACCTTAAATTACGTTTTCTGTTGTTATTATTATTATTATTATTATTATTATTATTATTATTATTATTATTATTATTATTTATTAATTCTGAGAGTCACTTTCATCGCCGTCACTTATTAGCAGTTCATTACGCTCAAGCTCCTCATCTTCCTCCGCTTCAATGGCAATGACAGAGACCCGGCGTTTAATAGAGACCCGGTGTTTATTTACAATATTTGCTAGCAGACCCGGTGCGTATTGGAGACAGGTGATTATTTGAGTCCCGGCAATTATTTGAAGTTTTACGGTATGCAGTACAAGGGGTGCCCTCTTCTGGTGCTGCTTGATAGTGCATGTGCAGCAATGTGCTTGTTATTTATTATGAACATTAACAGCAATATGCAAGCCATGTGAACTTGTGCCTTGCTAAATGAAGACCAGATGTATAGAAATATTTTGTATTACAGACTATTCACAGTGGGATATTCAGCACTGAAAATAAGGGATGTGGTCCAATTCATCACATTACACTTCATTGATTAACTGTAACAAGTCACACAAGATCTGTGCAGCCGCCTCCATTGTGCTACATGCATGTTCAAGGTGAGGGTGGGAATGTAAGGGGGTCTGTGTTGGCTTAATAGACAGATGATCAGTTGAATGCCAGCAGAATGATAGTGATTTAACAGAACAGGGATCCTACATATTGTTGGGATATCGTAATGGTAGCAATACCATCTTTTCCATAGTGCACCGCAAGCATACCGTGGTGGCACCACTCTCTTAGGGAACAGGTGTGCGGTTCAGTTATATAGCAGCCATATCGTTGGGCTGTTTTATTACACTAACAAACCCATTTCCCTTTTGACTTAACCTGGATTCAAACCCTGACTTTCACAGGTGTAATAAACCGGCAGTAAACTTAGGCTAAAGATGGTCCTTATAAGGTTTTGTCACAATTGGACAAGGTTTACACAGACATGCCCGTCTCCACTATATCCCCCTGTGATAAGCATTCCCAGAGGAGGGTAATTATTTTAAAAATATTGTCCAATAGCACCACCTCCTGGTTTACATTTAATAAAAAAAAATAGAAATAGGTTGAAATAACATACTCCTTTAGCTTTTCAATTGGAAATGGAAGCAAACATACATTTCCAATAAATACTTGTATAATTTTGGACACTTGACCGGAGGGTCATGGGTTCAATCCCAGGTGGGGGACACTGCTGCTGTATACTTGATTGCGCCAGTAAAAACCCAACTGTATAAATGGGTAATTGTATGTAAAAATAATGTGTAAAAAATAATGTAATTGTATGTAAAAAATAATGCGATATCTTGTAACAATTGTAAGTCGCCCTGGATAAGGGCGTCTGCTAAGAAATAAATAAATAATAATTTCAAATTTAGTATTTATCATATTTCTGTTGATAATTGACATGTGTCAATTTGTTTTCTCTAAAGTTTAATCTTCTCCTCTTTCACTGACTGACTCACTGTGTGACCCCGAGCAAGTCACTTAATCTCGTTGTGCTCCATCCTGCGGATGAGATGTTAACTCAATGTCCTATTGTAAGTGACTCTGCATATAATAAACAGTTCACAGCCTACCTATGTAAAGCGCTTTGTGATGGTGGTCCACTATGAAAGGCGCTATGTAAAAATAAAGATATTATTATATTATTATTATTTAGCTCAGAAGGTCAAATATAAGGACTCCATCTTTAAACATCATGTGATCAATATGCAAGGATGATATTGTTTACAGATTCCACTTACATTAAAACATGGATGCAAAGGAGGGAAAATAACCTTAACATGAGCAAAATTGCATAAGTTGGCCTAAATAGAAAAATGTGATAAGTTAATGTCTGTAAATAGTCTATATCCCATAGTAGTTCCATTAAAGGGGAAACAACTTCTATAGTAAATATTACATTTTTGTCCATCACTTGTAGGCAAAATTCCCTTTGGTGTAAAGATCCGAGCTGCTAAATCTGTAGCAATGATTATGTTAGAGTGAAACCCATATATTTTCCTTCGCTTTTAAGCAAATCCACTATCATCCTGCATTAAAATGTTAAATTATTAAGACACTAGTGTAGAAATGTGTCTGTATAAATTCTATATACAGTACCTTCAGTAGTAAGACCACCTCTCTATAAGGTCACATTCTGGTGATCCCTTGACTGGCCTTAATAGTGAGCTTCTACTGAATAGTATTTTAGATTCAGTTACAGCAATTACATGTATCATGCTGTCCCAATGTGTATCATATTTATCGCCTTTATTCAGGAAGAGGCACTTAATCTATTACCGGGCAATATCTTGTCTTTTTTAAGCTTGAATTGCCAGGAGAAGGCCTTTATTATACTCATAAGCATTATTTATTAGAAAACATTATCAGCAGGAAACTTGAATGAGTGAATTGATTTCTAAGCATGCAATGCTAATTACTGCATTGTTTTCTTACAGATGTGAAATTACATAATTATATCCATGGTATTAGTCAGACTTTTTATCCCATACAAATCTGACAACCCGAGCAGAATCCATTGTGAATCTGCCAGAACTCCTCTCCCCTTAACTCCAGTCCCCACAGGGCGACCTGAGGCACCGCCTCCAGGCCTCCGTGGCAGCTTATCCAAAGGGCCGTCAGCGAGGACGGGGAAACGCCAGATGTGGGGCCCCAGCACAACAGCGCCCAGGGAGACAGTTCCAATGGAACCGCCCCAGGAAGCCTCCAAGGCAGCCTCCACCCCAGCAGCCCCAACAGGGGCCCTGAAGGCTTGTGGCCTCAGACCTACCTGTTTGCACAACACCAGCTGCAATACTGGTGCAATTGCACCTCAGACGCCTGTGTGCTCGCCACGCACATTTTTAAAGTCGGCTGCAAGGGATCAGAGTGATTAACTACCTGGACGACTGGTTGATTTGTTTCCAGTCCCAGGAAGGAGCAGTGGCCCACACAGCGATTGTGACGGAGCATCTGTCGAGGCTGGGTTTCACCCTCAACGATGCAAAAATCCAATTAATACCGGTGCAGTGTACAGTCTACTTGGTTCTCTGGCTGGATTCTCTCATGATGCGAGCCTACCTGTCAGACGACAGAGTAGCTGCCATTCGCAACTGTCTGGCCCTGTTTCAAAAAGGTTCCACAGTACAATTGGTGCTGTGCCAAAAATTACTAGGTCTGATGGCCACAGCTTCGACAGCCATCCAACTGGGGTTAATTCACATGCGCCCGCTTCAAGCATGGCTCATTGCCTTTCGGCTACACCCCAAGCGCGACAGACACCATCGGCTGACACACCTGAGTGAAGGCGTAAGGATGGGAGTGATTTACAACTGTGGTGACGACAGATGAATCCAACTCCAGTTGGGGGGCGGTCTGGGCAGGTAGAGGAGTCTGCGGATCTTGGTTGGGTCGCTGGACATCCCTGCACATAAACGCGCTTGAGCTGAAAGCGGTTCAACCTTTCCTCCCTGTGCTCCGCAACCAACATGTCCTTGTCACACGGACATGGTGTCAGTAGTTGCGTACGTGAACCACCAGGGAGGTCCCCGGGGTTACACCGCATAGCCTTTCGGCTACTGATCTGGGCACGAGACAATTCCTGTCCCTCTGGGCTGTACACCTCCCGGGAGTGGTGAGCTGGACAGTGAACCTCCTCTCCAGGGAGGGTGCTCACCCGTCAGAATGACAACTGCACCCTCAGGTGGTGCAGTGCATTTGAGAATGCTTGGGGAAGCCCCGTCGATCTCTTTGCCACGGCAGAGAAAACCCATTGCCTCCCATGTTCCACTAGATGTCGACACCGTAACACACATATGGCCCAAAGCGCTTTTGTATGCTTTCCCGCCTACACCGCTGCCCCCTGCCTTCCTTGAGAAGGTCACGAGAGACGAGGCAACAGTTCTCCTGGTGGCCCCCAAATGGCCCAGGAGAATCTGTTTTTCAAACCTCTGCCTGCTGCTGCGAGGCCAGCCCTGGGAGATCCTGCTACGCATGGATCTCCTCAGCCAGGCGAAAGGCACCCTCTGACACCCAGAACTGGGCAGACACCAACTGTGGGTCTGATTTGATATAAAATGGTCAGTAAATACCTGACAAGCAGGCATATTCCAAAAGAATTGTTTTGGTGGTCATCTTTGAATTGAAAGGGGTCCTGGTTAAGCAACCTTTGACAGGTTGGTTATGTATATAACACTGACTAATGTCATAGATATGTCTGTCAGAAGTTTTATACCAATACATAATGCTTCAATGACCCTAGCTCTCTCGATGGCCGCGTACAGGGTGACCGGGGTGGCTAGCCAGACTTGGTGGCGTAGCTTTGTGGGCTCCAGGCTGCGCAGGAAGGCATCCAGCGCGATACGTTGGGTGAAGCGGTCATCCTCACCTGGGTAGGCTTTCTGGGCCAGGCGGACGATGTCTGCTCCCAACGCTCCCAGTCGCTCCCCAGTTACGCATTTCCGGTTGCGCAGTTGGTCCTGTAGCAGCAGGTAGGAGGGGTCCTCCGTGAATAGTCTCTTTAGAGCCATTAAAAGGGCTCCATAGTTGGCTCTTTCAGATCTGGTTTAGATACAATAGGATCTCAGATGCAGCACCCTCCAGGGATTATGACAGGTAGGCAGCTCTGGTGGGGAGGTTCCAGTCATGTCTCTCCGCAGCTAGCTCAAACTGGGCTAGGAAGGCATCCAGGGAGGTCTGACCGGTGAAGCGGGGTAGCTTCAGTCTGGGTCCAGCGATGGCTGCGGTGGGAGGGGCAGTGGTTTCCTCGGTTCCGCTGATAGTTCTGGGTATCGTTGTGTCAGGTAGTAGAAACGCTGTCATGGTCTGCCCTGGGGTTGTTGAGAGGACGGGTGGCTGTGCAGTGGCAGAAGTTTCTATTCCGCTTCTCCGTTGTTGGGTTCCGAGCAGTGTGGTTGGTGTTAATGGGGGAGTGGGATGGCAGCGGCAAGAATTTGTAGCTCCGTCCGGTGCTCTCCCCGCGTCCGTCTTCCATAGCACCCTTGCTACTGGGTCCATGTTCATCTACAATTTCGCCCATTCCCTGCTGCCCAGTTGATCATAGTTCACACACCCTAGTCTCTGTAAGTTGCCTTGGATAATCTTGACAGGAAACCTCTATCCCACAATACCTCTGGTTACAACCAGGAACCGTGCCACAAACTCGGTTCACTGGTCCAGTGACCGCATCGCGAAAACACACAACCTGATGACCTGGTCATAGCGCAAAAACGCACCTTAAATCAATGGTTCCCAACCCTGGTCCTGAGGACCTCCCGTGTGCTGGTTTTCATTTCAACTGAGCTGTCAATTACTTAAGTAGACCCTTAATTGACCTGATAATTTGCTTAATTAGACATTTTTTTAAATTATTTTCAGATCTTAACAGTTGCAGAGTTCAAGTTACTTATCAAATGTTATAGCTAACTTGAAATCTGCAACTGTTAAAAAGGTCTAATTAACAGACCATCGGTTCGATTAAGGGTCTAGTTAAGTAATTGAGAGCTCAGTTGTAATGAAAACCAGCAGACACAGGGGGTCCACAGAACCATGGTTGGCAACCACTTAAATAACGCCTTTTTGACCCGGGTGGCATTGCCTTATATATAGCCCACTCCACATGCATTCACGTGGCTACTTGGAGAAGATTATCAAGGGACTGCGCGTCCCCTGCTCGTGCACCCGCACACTGAGCGCGTACGTGTTATCTACCGGTTCAATGGAAATCAGCCTAGTCTCGAAGATCGACCCCATGCATCTGCAGGGTAGGAGGAGGAAAGCAGATTTTTTTTATTCATGCATGACATTTGCAGGTAAGCAACGGTATGGGACGTTAAAGTATAATATAAATAACTACAGCTGTTACCATTTAGATATGTCAATTAAATAAATAACCATGCAATTTTACATAAATGTATATCAAGTAATGTTGCTGGCAGGTTGTTGTTATGGAATGTGGTAGTACGTAGTAAAATAATGTAACATATTCTAGGCCTTGGAAAAAACATAAAATGTACATGCATGGAAACAGTTAATGCATGTGCATTTATTTCTTAAATAAAATGTATGGGTTTTTTGTTATTTTTTGTATCATTATTACTAAATTGTTATGATTTTTAAAGACATCATTTTTAAGTGATGCTCATAAGATACTGATGCTAGGTTTATATAGTGCCTGTCCAGATTAATATTATCTGTAATACCTTCTTATTTCAGACCACTGCGAGCTGATGTTTGCTGATAAAAGATGCATCATCATGTAATGAAGTGTGTAGATCCGTTAATATGCCCCTGCTACAGATCCCAATCGAGACTGTTGCATTTGATCTTATGGCTTCATCTACAGCTATTATTACTGTGCACTGCAGACTTCACCGTAGGTACGTTGTCAGTTTATCATTTAAATGTGTGAAGTTATATTATTATTATTATTATTATTATTATTATTATTATTATTATTATTATTATTATTATTATTATTATCAAATGTGTTATCCACAGTCATAGTTACCCAGCAAAATGAATCTGAACAACCCACGTGAATTATAGTCTGTTAACATAAAAAATGTTAACATTAGTGGGCAAAACTGAAGTTCTCGTTTTACTATTTTGACTGTGCAATGACAGTTGAGCTAATTTGCTTTCTTGTTTCCAAAATTATACACGGAAACATTTACTTTACTTTGAGTACGTTTAATGTTTTGATACAGCTATACTAGCCAGAGACCTCACCAAAACACAACTTCCACAGAGTTGCGTTGTGCAGTTTTATGATGCAATTCTTTTGCATTTCTTGACACTATGGACCATATTTTCAAAGTGTTTACTCCAGTCTTTAGTTAACTATTTTTTCAAACAAGTAAAACGCCTGTTCATTTTTACAAAGCTAAAACCAAACAACTAAGTTAAATATTTCAGGTTCTCTTCAGCACTCTCAAGACGTTCATTGTTTAACATTAGCCTGTTTTCTTTCTCCTTTCAAAAAATAGGACATAATTAAAGAATGGAGGAAGCACTTTGAAAATATGGGCCCATAGATCATATTTACTCAAGTTTTAATGAATTATTTTCTTATACAGTGTGTTTTCTTGTCAGGAGGTTTGTTTTTGTGAAAGCTTGTGATGTGTGAACAATGTGTTGGACTGATTTGATCATTTGAATCTGCTTCATAATGATGGTACAACGAGACAAGTATAAGCCCTACTTGTTAAAACAAAACACTCTTCCAAAACACTGAAATTAATCATTTACATTTGAGCATATTTGCAAGCCTGTGCACGTTGCCATGATTTGATGTGTTGGGCAAACACACTTCAAGTGCTAGGCAAAATAAACGTCTCATAAATTGTTTGCTTGATTCTCGTTACAACCAGGAAACATTCAAGTACTTGAGTTCTCAGAATTGTGTAGTGCTTGAGTACTCAAATGTGTTTATATTTGAAATTCCCCTCCTAGTATCAGTCATTTTTTCCAAATTTGATTGAAGCCTCATGAAAAGAAAGTATCTATAATTACATTCTGTGATAAAACTATAGGAAAGTGACAAGGCTGAAGCTTTTTCCTTGAGTTTCTTATAAACTATATCCATTTTGTATAAAGTAGATGAATACATGGGTTTCTTATATCAGGTTTTGTTCTATTTGTGACAGGGCAGTGGAAGATCACTCTGTCTTCATGACAGACCAATGCTTTGCTGATTTTTTTTAACTGCTCATTGTTTTCTAACTTTTAAACAGCAAATACAGGAATTATTTTACATTTTCAAGAGCAATTTAGAATTAAACAAAAATATGTGTTTCCTTAGGGAATTGCCAAACCCAATGGGAAATGACAGACCCAGAACAGGCAGTAAAGGTCTATTGGTGTACAGTAAACTTAAACACTATTTGAACCAAATGGGGTAACATTGGTGAGCCACACAAGCGCAATGCACAGAAAACACGTGCTGCATGATCTGATGCCTAAGGGCTGGAAGGCTTTTTGGATACCAGAACCTTTTTGCATAAAGGTGGCCAATAGGTTCAGAAGATTGTAGAGAGACTTATTGGCACAAGAGTTTTTCTTGCTTAAATTGAAAGAAAAGAGGAAAAACTTGGGGGGACCATATTTTACAGAGCTGTTAGTTCCAGAAATCTTGTATCTACCAGTATACACCTGAATTCTACATTCATGGGCTATCTGAGCAGCTCTGTCACAGTGGTAACTTTAAAAAATGTGTTTATCATGCAACATTGCTGTACACAGTACGCTATTTTTACAGAAGATCTTTAGTTGGTGAGTTATGTGTTATGGTCTTTTGTGAATTTGCTGGTTCATGTTCCATTTTTGTCAGTCTTATTTCCTATAGAACTATCACTTTTTTCTTGTTAAACTCTCTAAAATGTAGCTAAAAGTTTGTAAGAGAAATAAATAAATAACCCGGACAGTTTTAATATTTGTATTTACACATCATGGATCATAAATCGGCTGGAAATATTTTATCTGTGCAGAGAAAGAACATTTCTCGAAATAACATCATAGTTTATCCAGTTCATGCTGGTGCACTGTGTAATGAATTGGCATCTTGGCCCATTGAATTGAATGACAAGGCAAGGACTGGACGCAAAACGCAAATCATACAGTTCAAAGACAAACGTCTTGCCATTCAACTAAAGAGCAAGCTGAGTAGGCGAGAGGTAAGTATGTGTCTGATGCCAATGTCAATATTATTCAGCCGCAAGGAGGAAATTCCTTATAGAAATAAATGGTACATTGTGTGAACAGAAAATTAGAGGGAGCAAGCTCTGGAGATACTATAGGCTCCTGAAAAAATATATGGTTAAATGGTTCTTGAATGAAGAATATGTGTGTTTTATAGTTAGTATGACTACATACTCTCCTTATCTAATTTTTACTTTTAACAAAATTGTCTATCAATAGACGATCATGTGATATCATTATGCATCATACAAGCCCATCAGGACCATGTACTGTGATACATAATGTATTGTGATCAGCATATCACAATACGTATCGTAACATACCATTAGTGTGCCATTACACTCCTATTAAATATATTGATTAATCACAATATCAATACAAACATTCCTGTCAATAGTAATATCTTTATTCAAATGACTGAATTTAACCACCAAGCTAAACATCAGACTACTGCACCAAAGGAGTTGACTCACAATTGGTAATGATGTAACAGTTTAAGCCTCTCGCCCACTGGGTGCCATTTCTAAACACAACACCACATGCTCAGAAAGACTTTTCCATTGGAAAAAAGGAGACGTGTTCCCCACCTCCATCTGTCTTAAGCCTTGCACAAATGAATGGGTTGCAGCTGGTTAATTACAGTCCTGTGGTATGCTTTTGCCATAGCGTAGGATGTACTATGCTAGTTACTCTAGTTATTTTGCAGTATAAATAGGGCAACATCTGTTTTTCAGGTGTGATTATTGCTGTTAAATAACAGAAATTCACCTAGGAACTGTTCACTGCAGTATAAACAGTTAAATCCCACTGCAGTTTGTTGATTTGTGTGTAATGTTGAATCTGTCAGGACCGTAACGTTTAACTGTGTCAGCATTTTTAACATGTCTGTGTTACTTAGGCATAGATGTAAACAAAATAATGTATTGGCACATGTTTCTTATTCAATAAGTCATTGTAATTTAGCTGTGAAGGATGAGTGAAAAAGTGTTTGCTGCACAGCTTTCAATTGAAATGTTCTCTATCCATGTGTTAATAAATTCATTGGATTTGCATGCTGTTTGATACATTCGAGGCACAAGCTGACCAATTCAAAGTTCCTTCGTTCCAGCGGGTAAAACCATTAATTACTGAAACAGGTGATTGGGAAGCGGGGGGAATGGTCACCCTTGGAAGGATACTGCTTGAGCAAGTTCGTCGTCTTAACAGAGTATTCATTCTACGATCATCCTTCAAAATCACTTACTTCTATTGGGTATAATACAGTCTGGGGGCAGTTGAAAACAAATAAACAAGACACTCCATGAAGTAAATCCTTTTTAAAACACTTGAAATAGGAGAGTCAAACACTCAGTTTATTTCTTCCACTTTTGTGGACATACAATTCTGTTTTCTAATTTGCTGATGAAGCCGTCTTAAACATATTCACTCTATGATAAACAGCAATCCTAATGGTTTAACTGAATAGATTAAAGTGGTTGAAATTAAGCTCTTTGTTAGTTTTTAGGTCCAAACTTAAAACTACTGGTACTAATAGCATTGCAAGGATTGCTGTTTGGCTGTGGAAGTGAAAAGGTAGCATAGCCACTGCATTTTGGATTGTGGTTCTGATTAACCTGCTGTTAATAACTGTACAACACGAACAACTCATGGATTATTTTCCTTAATCTGAAAAACATTACAAAATATTACATAACAAATGAAAAGCTTTTTTGATTCTTTTGTTTATTTAGCAGACAAGGCAACTTACAGAGACTAGGGTGTGTGAACTATGCATCAGCTGCAGAATCACTTACAATTACGTCTCACCCAAAAGACAGAGCACAAGGAGGTTAAGGGACTTGCTCAGGGTCACACAATGAGTCAGTGGTTGAGCCGGGATTTGAACCAGGGACCTCCTGGTTACAAGCCCTTTTCTTTAACCACTGGACCACACAGCCTCGCAAATCTCTCCATTGCATTGTGGTCACCTTGGTGACCTTGAAAATTAACTGCAAGTCACATGACAAGTATTTTATAGTGTGATTTTCTTTTCTCCATAATAAAAAAATGCCATTTTTTTTTTTTTTTTTAATAGCTGCCTGGCTTAAATCAAACCACCACTATTACATGGGCTGACGAGACCCCTAGGCTAGTGCAAAGCAGTAGAAATATAATGGCTTTGTGCTGCACTGTTGCTCAAACCTTTAATATTGAAAGCATTCAGTTAATCAGATGATGTTCAAGTCCACCTCTGGTGTCTGTATTAGTGCTGTGTTGAATTGGCAAGCTAAATTAAGCTATGGAAATAGAACAAACTTGTTAGCGTAGTGACCCACAGTAGTTTAGGATAATGTTAATGTATGGATCCGAGTAATGGATCACAATTTCAAAGCCAGGTGTTAAAGGGCATATTTCAAATTTGTTGGGTGGTTTATTTAAACAAAGACTCTGGATACTGAGACACAAATGTAGTTCTCTCAGGATCTGAATCCCAATCTCTTGTAAAATTTATGAACTTAGCACATGTCTTTGTAGAAGGTCCAATGTGAATTATGGCCTTCAGCTGTATGATTTTATTGGGTTTTCCACTAAAGTACATTTGAACCACTTAAAATGTGTTTTATTTTTTCACTGTCCCATGTAAAACTAAACAAGCATGGTCACATTTTAAGCACCTTTTATTACTTTAATCTGTTGAATTCTACATTTAAAATGAGATCATGCTTAAATGATTTGAGATTTTGATTACATTACTTGTTTTGCGGACATTATTAAATTATTTGTTTGATTACTTTGAAAGATACAGTAAGAACTTTTAAAGTGACATCCTTGATTTACAGCCAATAAAAATGCATTTCATGAAAATTCCGATGCTTAATCTTTTAAATGAAAATAAAAGAACAGTGTAAGTTTTTTTTTTTTTTGGCTTTCCAGATCAGCAGTTCTGCATCGATCCCGGGTTCCCTGAACATGGAAACAGGACACCGAGCTCAGGTGTGTTCTTTGAAAAGGCTGCTGCACACTTTAACTGCCTGGAAGGGTATAGGCTAAAAGGCTCATTGAAGATGGTCTGCATTCAATACCAGAATGGCTCCACGGGCTGGAAACCAAGTCATAAACCAGTGTGCCTACCTGAAGGTGAGAAAGTACTGAAATGGATCACTTTGCTTTTTCTCATACATGTGACTGAAGTATGGTGCAGTAGCCAGGGAAATGTTTTCTTTTGGACCTCATAAGCCAACATAATTGCCTTTTTTGCATTACAAGGTTGTGTAGTAAACACAAAGTTTCAGATTATAAAAAGCGACATAGAACACTGAGTGCAAGACTTTAAAGCTTTTGGCATATACATGTATGAAAATAACATTACTATGTACTATGAGTAATTTAAATAGCTTTTATGCTGATATTCTCCTTGTCATGCATTTATTATAAATCCATGACGCATTTCTGACAAAAAAGTGAGCATGTCTTGTCAAGTGCTACCTATTATGAAAGTAATATTATTCAAATATCAGATTCTTTCTGTAACCTGGTAGGACCAAATGGGAAGATACTCTTCCTTACAGTGGTGAACAAGGGAAAAGGGAGGAGAAATCAGAATTACGGGTCTTAGAATTAGTCAGGGTAGGGGAGGTTTTATTGAATTTGGTGAGAACATATCCATACCAATTACCACCTAGAATTGCCATTCTTTGAAAGATGTCCTATAGGATCTTTAATGCCCAGGGACTAGCTAGGATAATGGTTCAGCATGTCACTGGCGCGTCCTAATAGAGCAAGCTCTGGCTGAGATGGGAGTGTACCCCCCACACTACTTTCTGTGAGATTTGATTTTCTATTTTGCGGTCCCATATCCTTGCTACAATGGGGCTTTTGACAGTAACCCATACTGGATAGATGCCGGCCCCACCTATTGCAATCCAATCATGATTAAGTGTACCTGCCTCCTTGCAGGCTGCCTTGCACATAGACCAGTGCTGACTAATGCCCAAGAAGCATTTTAACCCTTTGCAGTCCATTTATTAAGTGCGTGTCAGGCGTGTAAGGTCCAATTTATTTTCACACGCGCAGTTAATTTTAGACGTGCTTTTTTTCCCACAGTCAAACGGGTTTTAAAGACCCTGCATATCAACAAAGCACTCACTAGGCATCTCCAGCCCCGCCCCACCCTTTCGTTCGCTATAGCTTTCACATATGCTAAGAAATAAATAATAATAATAGTTGTGCATACCGATCAATCATCTCCTGATCACTCGTTTTATCACCAAACGCCTCAATAGTGCTAGCCAAGTCATTATTTTATTACTATAACATCTGAAAAAAGCTCTGCAAATGTCTGTGATATTCTCCAAGCACTCATGCAATAACAGCCAGCTTGTTTCCTTATGGCCGCCGTTATCTGATGTCAGGGGCAAGTATGACTATTCATGAGATACGCCCTTTTTTTCCGGCTTGTCTCGGCTCCTGTCGCTCCCACTTGGCCATTTAATGGTTTTCTCTGTTTTTTCCAGAGAAAAAACGAAAGAAACCCTTTTTTTGCGTTTTTTTGATGATATCGGACAGGGTCCAGCATTGGACCGGATAGGAATAATTGTAATGTCGGACCAGGTCCAACATAGGACCGCAAAGGGTTAATCAAATACCTAAATGCAGTTTGCAAACTACCACCTATATAGAGCAGCTCTCTTTTCCATGTTGGTCTGCAGTACTATGGAATTGTTTGCACAATCAATCACATCTATCCAAATGCTGCCATTTGCAATTAAAATACATACTTTTTGGTTCTGTTGTTCTTGTACAAAAAGAAAGAATGCTAAGTCAGTAAAATAGTCCCCTCCTTAAATGTTTAACCCAATTAACAAACATCTTCACCTAAGATATACTGTACCTTACTGTGACAAGCAGGCTGTAGTGGTGACGTCGGACCCGGTGGAAACACACAGTACTGCGAGGTGAAATGTGAATTGTGCTGTTGCTCTGTTTAATGGTGAACAATGTAAAAGGTTTTAAACAAAAAGAGCACACGGCTCTTGAGGCCAAAATAAACAGACAAACAAAATGGACTAACACCAAACAAACAGTGGACAAACAGACAAACAAACACGGTGAGTCATAATAGACAAACCAGTATCGTGCTGGTCCTACCAGCACGCAATAACAATTGTTATGAATTATTATTAGTATTATTATTTTACTTTATTTTACTCCTCCGCTCTCTCCCGTTCACTACTCACCTAACAGCCAACATTAACACACCACAGGCAAAATATAACACAAAATACACTCAGGGGCGGAGCACACTGCCACACTTACCTACTTAGGTTGTCAAAGATGGGTGCTAATCAGGGTCTGAAATACCAGCCAGTATTGCTTTAACCGTTTCTGTCTACAGTTGTCTTTCAGTTTTTACACATTTAAACTTTTACAGCCTTATTTAGATTCGATCTTCAATTAGAATATACATTTATGAATAGATTTGTTATCATATTTAAACAGTTTATGCTTTTGGAACAAGTGTTTGACTGTCCTATTTCAAGTTACAGATTGTCTAATTCCATATATTGAAGATGCTGAAATTTATAACAAGACCTACAGACCTGGAGATAAATTGATAATCATCTGCCACGAAGGATTCCAGATCCACTATCCTGACATGGATAAAATGGTCTCAGTCTGCCAAGATGATGGAACCTGGGATACTCTGCCCATTTGTCAAGGTGCTGTATTGTTTGGATGGGGAACATTTCTGTAGTTATTAATGTAGTGGTTCTTGTCAAGCAGAAACATCTTGGCATGGTTGTAATTTGACTTTGATACAGTGCTATACTGCTGCATTATGTTTATACCTACACTGTACCTTGAAACACTAAACCATTATTTTGACAGACTACAGCAAAAATGGATGAGTAGATGTTTTTGGAAAAAAAATTCAAAACAGAAAAAAAATTACATTTTAAAAACACTACCACTATCCTTATAGCTATCGTTTCAAAAAGTATCAAATCACTATTATAACAGTGTGTATTTAATGCTAACGATGCATAAAATAAAAAAAACAAAAAAACTGCAGTTTAAAAACTTGCCACACAGGGGAGCCATTTACTGTTCTGAACACAAACTTCTGTAATTAGAGGGACAACAGCACTGTACCCTGCAACTTAAATACATAATTTTAAAAATCACAACGCTATGTAGGATTTATCAGAACATATCCATGATTTGTCATGCAGATGTAACATTTTAGACTTAAGAGCAGCAAATATTAATACTATTGATATGAAATGTTACAATACGTCCAGGTTAATGAGGATTTAAATACAGTATTTCATACTTTAGTCCTCATTTGAACACAACTGCAAATCAGTAACTAATAAACATCATATCTTCAGTAAATTCATTTTCATCCTTTTCTTATCTTTAATTATTGGAGCCATCCCAGTCTCCCATACTTAAATGCAGTTAAATATAGATAGAGTAGATTTAAGTTTTACATTTTATTTCAATTTAGTAAATTGAAATTAAGAATATTCAGTGGTTTGCAGAAGTATTCACCCCCTGCAAAGTTTTCACATTTTGTTGGCACCTGAGCAGTCCACGACGCTTTCAAATTAGACTTTACATGTAGAATCTACACAAACTACTCCATATTGATAAAGTAAAAAAAATGCATATAGAATATAAATAAGAAAGATCTACAGGGAAAAAACAGATTAATCACAGTTGCATAAGTATTCAACCCCATTTGCTTGTTCAGCTACAAAAAGGCACAAGTAAACCTCATGTTATTACTTTATAAAAACATGTCGATGGCCACTGTTTAATGTGAAGAAACGGCAATGGCAAGGAAAAATAAATAAAATGCGTTGTCACCTTTATGTACTATTTATTTCAGGAATAAACAAAACCGTTTAAACTTGAACTGCTATTTGGCATCCTTTGTTTTATAGTTAATTCACTGGGGTAAAGTAAGTCCTACATAACTTATTCTTTACTCTTGGGATATTTTTCTGTTTTAATGTGTTACATGTTGTAAGGTCTTGCTGTAAAATAAAGGCACACACACAGGGCCACGGCCACACCCCCTGCCCCTGCTGCTATGCTGTCTCTGTCTGCGTTCAGAGCAATATAATGGGTTTTATTACTTTTTGAAAAACGAACGAATATCCAAACGAATATTTAAATTATGAGCAAATATCTGAACATGAAAATCCTGTGTTCGTCCCAGTCCTAATATGTGTGTGTGTGTGTGTGTGTGTGTGTATATATATATATATATATATATATATATATATATATATATATATATATTATACGACATGCATTGACTTACTATTATTCTAAAATGTAAGAGCAATCTAGCCTATAGACTACCCACAACAACAAAGGCTTGTATAATTCTGTATGCTTATAAATACGTAAATATCTGGGCAAGATGTTTGAATTAATAATAGAAAATACATGGTTTCTTCCCTTCTATTATTTCTGTGCGGTTTCAGTAAAAGTTGGTCTGATTTGTGGAAATGGTAACTTCAGTCCCTTCCCAAAAGGTAAAACTACCCCGCATTATAGCTCTCCTCCCATATATTCTTATATTGATTTATGTAATGGGGTGAAAGGCACAAGCTTATCCCCACCCTCCATCACATTATTTTCACAGGAACACATAGTTCTTTCCCACGCAGGAAACGATCACTGTGTTAGCTTTCACAGGTATAAATGTTTATTTTGGCACTGGGTACTGCACACAAATTTTGCAAAAGACAACTGATGCTCACCGACTAGCAGTTTGTAAATACACTGACTGACATAATAATCCTCTCTCCTCTCCTAAGGAAAGACACAGCATTAAATAATCTCCAGCCACGCCTACTCCTAACGGGATTAATTATTCAACAAACATTTACACCTGGAATCATTTTATACAAAAATAAACTATTTAACATTCATACTTTTAAAATAAAACATTCATATATTTTACGATAAACATGTTTCTTCTTAACTATACGTATTTGTTTAAACTGCATAAATGCCGTCTTTACAAACACGATCGTTTAACTATCGTATTGTTTACTCATAATTATTAGCATTGTGTAACAGAGACAGAATGATTCTTGGTGATAAATCTCTCTCCCAACCTGTGAGGGCGCTGTGTAAAGGGAACAGAGTGCCCTGGACTGGATAGCCAGACAATGAATTCCCAGGGTTAGGCAGAAGTCGGCCATCTAGAAAAGGGGCGGAGCTATGGTACACAAAATCATCGACCCGGAAGGGAAACCATGTGGCAGCCACAGATTGGAGGAGCGGTTGCAACCATTAACCAAGGGGTCATGATTGACGGTATAAAAGGGGACGTAGCGAAGTGATCTGTTCCTTTGTTATGGTTAACGCTGAACCGGAAGAACAACTGTATTGTCTATCGTGAGTGTTTTGTTTGTTTTGTCGTATTTAATTATACTTGCTTGTTGTTATTAGATGGCTAACATGATCCGTTGCTGCAGGCCAGCATACAAATGGACAACACTGAACTTTGTTTCATGATATATTGTATTTGCACCATGAGCATTGCAGCACTCACTTTGGACTGGTGACCATGTTTGTATATCATGGTTTTTTACCCCAATTTTCTCCCCAATTTGGAATGCCCAATTATTATTTGTATCCCGGTTCACCACTGCAACCCCCTGGCGACTCTGGGAAATGGAGGCTGGAACACGCATCCCTTGAAACGTGATTCTGCCAATCCGTCATTTTTTGCACTGCGGATCCACAGTGAGGCCACCAGACCTATAGTGCCGGAGGACAACACAGATATGATGGCTCGACTGCAGAACCGCAGGCGCCCTGTCGGCCACAGGGGTCGCTGGTGTGCGGTTAACTGTGGATTACCCTGCCAACCTAAGCCCTCCCTACGCGAGTGTCGCTCGGCCAATTATGCGCCACCCCCTAGAAGCCCCCAGTCACGGTTGGCAGTGACATAGCCTGGATTTGAACCTGCGATCTCCATGCTATAGGGCACATCCTGTACTCCACGCAGAATGTCATTACTGGATGCACCACTCGGGAGCCCCTAAAAAGCTGTTTACGCACACTTTTATTATTAGCAAAAATAAACAAACAAAATAGTTAAACAAACCAAAGTACACAATAAAGCACCCAAGCAAACGCTACAGTAGGTCCAGTGTGCACAGCCTGGTGCTCAGTCCTTAAACTGACGCTCCACTGGAGCTACTGCTCTGCTCCTCTTTTTATACCACATGTGCAGGTGTAATTTATCAATGAATCAATTAGCACCTGCCCACATTCCACAAATGTTTTAACAGGGAGGGGATTCCAACCCCAGCCCTGCCATAATAGCCCCTGTCCTGCCAGTCTCTTCATGTTATTCCTAAATATAACAGTGTAAGACATTTCAAATATAAACCTGTGTAAATGTTTTACATTTTAAATATCTAATAGGCAATCTCACCAGTCAATATGCCACTGGGGAAAAGCCGGAACAGGTGGAATTCTGAGCTCTTGCTGACAGCACTGCTGTCTGAAGCCTCAAATTCACTACTGTAGCATTTGAATAAAGTCTAAAAATAGGCTTTTCTGGTATACATTTATTTTCAAACCTATATTGTAGAGTCATATCTTTTTGAAAAAGCAACTAAAGTTTGGAGTATGCATGTTTTACATGCATAAATAAATAATTAATCTGCGTTATTTCCCTTCAGGCAATATACAGTTTTTTTAAATTAAGGCTGTATGGCAGGGCTGAGGCCTGTCACTGTAAAAAATACTATATTTGTGTTGTGTTTATAAATAAAATAGTTTGGTTGGGGTTGTAAATAAAATGTGTAACTTTTGTGAAAACAAACTGTGTGCTGGATGGCAACTTTTGTTTTACAAAAGTTAAACATTTTATTTACAAACCCAACCAAACTATTTTATTTATAAACTCAACATATATATTATTTTACAGGGGCAGGCCTCAGCCCTGCTACAGTTTGTTTTGTCAACGAAGACCATCTTGTCCCACCATAATCTATTGTTTTTTATACTACATAGACATCTCTGTCATTGCCATTGAAGTTGAGGAAGATGAGGAGCTTGAGCGTAATGAACTGCTAATAAGTGACAGCGATGAGTCTCAGAATTAATAATAATAGACCTGTATATATTAGTTAATTATGGCTGGCTTGTCTATGTAGGAGGCTGTGTGGTCCAGTGGTTAAAGAAATGGGCTTGTAACCACGAGGTCCCTGGTACAAATCCCACCTCAGCCACTGACTCATTGTGTGACCCTGCGCAAGTCACTTACCCTCCTTGTGCTCTGTCTTTCAGGTGAGACGTAGTTGTAAGTGACTCTGCAGCTGATGCATAGTTCACACACCCTAGTCTCTGTAAGTCGCCTTGGATAAAGGCATCTGCGAAATAATAATAATATGTAAAGAACACCTTGCCCCAAGACAATGCCACATTTTTCGTATAAGATAGACTCATATCTTTTAGGAAAAATAGTTGGGTTAGGGTTAGGATTAGGGTTAGGGCAATGCAATTTACATACTTTTATTAATTACTGAAATGACGTCAGCCACAACTGTATATAGTGGTCCATTAAGGCTGTCATTTCTATATGAAGAACGCGTTGCCCCAAGGTCATTTAATATTTTCCACATATTGACCACTAACATCTATTAGAAAGAATTGGTCAAAGATCTGGGGCAATGTGTTTTATGCACCTAAATACAGCAATAAAAAGATGCCAGTGCAGCCCTATAGCGCTCCATTACTTCAATCTCTTATTATTTTATTTCTTAGCAGACACCCTTATCCAGGGCGACTTACAATTGTTACAAGATATCACATTATTTTTACATATAATTACATTATTTTTTACACATTATTTTTTACATACATTACCCATTTATACAGTTCGGTTTTTACTGGAGCAATCTAGGTAAAGTACCTTGCTCAAGGGTACAGCAGCAGTGTCCCCCCCACCTGGGATTGAACCCATGACCCTCCGGTCAAGACTCCAAAATTATACAAGTATTTATTGGAAATGTATTTTTGCTTCCATTTCCAAATTGAAAAGCTAAAGGAGTGTGTTATTTCAACCTATTTCTATTTTTTTTTAATTAAATGTAAACCAGGAGGTGGTGCTTTTGGACAATATTTTTAAATAATTAGCCTCCTCTGGGAATGCTTATCACAGGGGGATATAGTGGAGACGGGCATGTCTATGTAAACCTTGTCCAATTGTGACAAAACCTTATGAGGACCATCTTTAGCCAAAGTTTACTGCCGATTTATTACACCTGTGAAAGTCAGGGTTTGAATCCAGGTTAGGTCAAAAGGGAAATGGGTTTGTTAGTGTAATAAAACAGCCCAACGATATGGCTGCTATATAACTGAACTCCACACCTGCTCCCTAAGAGAGTGGTGCCACCAGGGTATGCTTGCGGTGCACTCTGGAAAAGATGGTATTGCTAACATTACGATATCCTTACAATATGTAGGATCCCTGTTCTGTTAAATGAGCACTATCATTCTGCTGGCATTCAACTGATCATCTGTCTATTAAGCCAACACAGACCCCCTTACATTCCCACCCTCACCTTGAACATGCATGTAGCACAATGGAGGCGGCTGCACAGATCTTGTGTGACTTGTTACAGTTAATCAATGAAGTGTAATGTGATGAATTGGACCACATCACTTATTTTCAGTGCTGAATATCCCACTGTGAAGAGTCTGTAATACAGAATATTTCTATACATCTGGTCTTCATTTAGCAAGGCACAAGTTCACATGGCTTGCATATTGCTGTTAATGTTCATACTAAATAACAAGCACATTGCTGCACATGCACTATCAAGCAGCACCAGAAGAGGACACTCCTTATACTGCATACTGTAAAACTTCAAATAATTGCCAGGTCTCAAATAATCGCCTGTCTCCAATACGCGCCGGGTCTGCTGGCAAATATTGTAAGTAAACACCGGGTCTCTATCATTGCCATTGAAGCTGAGGAAGATGAGGAGCTTGAGCGTAATAAACTGCTAATAAGTGACAATGATGAAAGTGACTCTCAGAATTAATAATAATAATAGACCTGTATATATTAGTTAATTATGGCTGGCCTGTCTATGTAGGAGGCTGTGTGGTCCAGTGGTTAAAGAAAAGGGCTTGTAACCAGGAGGTCCCTGGTACAAATCCCACCTCAGCCACTGACTCATTGTGTGATCCTGAGCAAGTCACTTAACCTCCTTGTGCTCCGTCTTTCAGATGAGATGTAGTTGTAAGTGACTCTGCAGCTGATGCATACTTCACACGCCCTAGTCTCTGTAAGTCGCCTTGGATAAAGGCGTCTGCTAAATAAACAAATAATAATATGTAAAGAACGCCTTGCCCCAAGACAATGCCACATGTTTCGTATATGATAGACTCATATCTTTTAGGAAAAATAGTTGGTTTAGGGTTAGGGCAATGCAATTTACATACTTTTATTAATTACTGAAATGACGTCAGCCACAACTGTATATAGTGGTTCATTAAGGTTGTCATTTCCATATGAAGAACACGTTGCCCCAAGGTCATTTAATATTGTCGTTCTGGCTTTTCCCTAGTGCTGCAGAGTTCAAAGAAGTCTGACGCAACAGTCAGCACTGCAGCCTCTCACTCAGTCACAGACACGGCTCTTTAACGGTGTAACTTCTATATAAAAAAACATATTGCCCCACAATAATTTCTCATTTCCTAGATAGAGTGGACCAATAACTATTAGAAAAAATAGTTGAAGTTTTGGGGCACTGTGTTTAACACACATACAGCCAATGGTAAAAAGATGACAGACACAGCCCTATATAGTGCTCCATTAAGGATATTTTTTTCTGTATGAAAAATGCTGTGCCGCAACGTAATGCCAAATGTATTGTACAGTATGGACTAATATCTCTTAAGAAAAATAGTTAAATATGGGGCAATGCATTGCCCCAAATCTTTGACTATTTTTTCCCCAATAGATACATACGTACCCATATATGACCGGGTAGTGTTGGCAATGAGACTCAGAGACCAGAATGCTGCAGTTTAGACGCTTACGCACATTTTATTCACAAATACAAAACAAACACAGCACCGTACCTTCACCGTCGCTCCCGTCTAACACCTGTGATCACCCTTTTTATACACCTGTGGCTGGATCCTTATTAATCATTAATCATTTATTCAATTTATGGCTCCAGCCACATCCCCACGTGATTTTGCAGGGAGGAATTGCCTGCCACACAATATTCTCCACACACCCACACACACTACACTGACTGCTACACCATAGTATATAAAGAATATGCCATTATCGTGGGACAAGGTGATGATTCCTGTTCACTTTAGCTGTTTTTTCATATATAAATGATTAACATATGTGGAAAAGGGATTTTATACTTCCATGGCCCCAGCACTCCAGATAAGACTTTGGGTCTGGGAGTAACTTACCCTCTAATTTTAACACGAAGAGAGTAAAATGTATTTTCAAGTCATGAGTAATCTCGATAAATAATGTACAATCTTTAATGGTAATGGGGTAGGCATTAAAAAAGAGCCTTCCATGTTAACTGCAATGTTACGTTGAACTACTGTACAGCCACGTGTGTGTTCTACAAGGTTCTTTATCGGCTCAGCGCATTTTTTTGGAGGTATTACACTGACTCTGCAAATTAATTACGTTACTTGTATTTTAGCATTAAGTTCTTAAACTCGGTGAACATGCTAAAACTTCAATATAAGCTACACATAAATAAAATAAGGAAATGCATTAATAAGTTATAAAATAGTTAGTTTATTATAGGCACCTTTTTTTAGCAGTTGCCTCTGACGATGGTTCCAGTCGGATTTGTAGCTGGACTGGGGTGTTTACGCTTCAATCTGTGTAGCTTCCAATTTTCCTTATTCTTACTCTGATTGGCTGCAAAGACAACAGGGCTAGCCAGAGATTGGATAATGTTTGTTGGGTTGGTTTTTCTTTGTGTACAGTTTCCTAGTAACTGAAAACATTGTATTCTGGGAGATGTAGTTGTTAGTGGCAGTTTTAGGGGAGGCGGGAGAGAAGGCAGACAAGCTGTGCAGCAAAATTGCTGTGTATTTTTATGCCTATTTCTGATTTATTTATTTATTTATTTATTTTATTTTATTTTTTTAATGTGTAAAAACAGCAACTGCGTAGCTTATCTGGACCGTTGCATGGCCCATTTTCCCAGGTAGATATAGTCTTTATTAAGTTACAAGGACCAGGAGTTTGAAATTTGCAACCTGGAGTCTTTTAAGGCACAGTTCCGAGTTACACCTGTTCTGGCTTTTCCCCAGACCCAGTCAATATACACCTTTTGTCCTCACCCATGCAATATATGTAGTTCAGTAGTTCGGGACAAACACCAATCACAAAATGTTTTAGTACAAATATTTATTGTAGAGAATGCGGAGTATGCGATTTAACAGAAAGTATGCTGTATATACACATTCATTTGGCATCAAACCTAACTTGGTTTGAGGGTTCGCTGCCTGGCCGACTGGACGAGGCTGAGACCCCCATTTGATAAAACATAAAAACTGTTTTTAAGAAAGGTGGAGATGGGGAGGTGGTGGGTTTCTATGAAATCAAAACGCAACTGAGAGATAAGTGAAGAGGGTATTTATAGTGCCAACAATTTAAATTAGCTAATGTGTAAATTGAATGATTCAATTTGGTGATGCGGAGATTGGTGTCTGACCCTCCTCCCGAACTTTAATTATAAATTTCATTTATACTTCATTAGCATGTTAACTTTTGAATATACCAAAATTGTCATGTGCTTAACCTATCTCTATAAAAAAAAAAGACATTGTGATTGATCTGAGGATTATACGTTTTGTATTAGCTCTCTATTGCACAATTGCCTTTTCAGCTAAATGCCTGTGCTGAGACGTGCAATTTCTTAAAATTTATTTATTTATTTATTTATGCACTTTTGTTCTATACAGCTATATTGAGAAGAAAAAAATACACAAAAGAACACAGGCATGTTTTGAATATACTGACAAAATCTCAGGAATTTCCCCATTTATTTTGCTGTTAGACACACAATGTGTTTATGTTTAATTTGTGATCCTGGATGTCTAGAGCATAAATAATGATACAAAAGCCCAAGGAACATTTTAAGTCAGCCCTGTTAAGTATTCTTAAGTATTCTTTTAAAGCACCAGAATTCCAGGCTGTATATATATATATAAAAAAAAAAAAACCTGAGTGAAATAGTTTTTATTTAATTGTTTATTTATTTAATAATGGGGAGGTAGTGTACAGAACCTTAAAGAGTAAGTAGCTTCTACTATAATTTGTAGTACTTTGTTACATTTCCTCCATTATTGAGTTATTATTTTTATCTAAATTCACATTTATCTGGCTTCAAGCTATTCTGGAGAACCCTAAGTGTCAGACACTTAACAGCTCTCCGTGGAAGAGTTGAAAGATCACCCAAAACCACTCTGAATGTTTGCAAACACCATTTGTAAATAAAAATAAAATCAAAAAATTAAAATGATATTTTAAGCTACTGGTAATAATATGGTTTCAGAATAGAACATATTAGGGGTTTGAGATTTAAGTCAATATCCCAGTGGTAAACCGGAAAATCGTTTTCATTATTAGAGGGCTTTTATCTTTTCTATTACGCTGTTATTGTGCAAGAGACTGTGGTTGTGAAACTGTTACTTCATGTACCAGACACAACTTTGACATATTATGAAATATGCATTTGGTGGTGGTCAGTGATGATACAAATGCGGTTGACTAACACTAAGTCTTCCTCTGTAGGATGTTTGAGGCCTTTAGTTCCTCCTCACAGCTACATTAACATATCTGAAACCGAGTTCTCAGTCCCGGAGAGAACTGTTGTGCACTACCAGTGCTTTCCTGGATACGACCTGTTTGGGGCAGAGATCCTGGAATGCATGTATAACCTGATCTGGTCTGAGAGCCCACCGAGGTGCCTTGATGTCGAAGGTAACATAGTAACAAAACATATACTGATTAATGAATACTGTTAACAAGACAGTGGCACAAACCTTTGTACTGGTGAACCAGCGGGGCCTTAAATCATCTGTAGGGGTCACATTCTTCTTGCTCAGGTTGGCTCTCTAGTCACAACTGAAGCCAGCAGATATGTGATCCTTTACCATAAACAGTGCCCTGGTTTACATGCAGTTTTGAAACTCCAAATGTTCCGTCCCTTGTAATGTAATGTAGCACACACGTACTGCACCATGCATGTTCTGGCCACCTATAGAAAGTCTGCGGCCAAAATATGGTGTCTGAGAAGGGTCGGTAAATAGCCTTCTCGTGTTAAAAAGCTGAGAAAATTGACTTAAAACTTTATGAACAACTGCGATATGTTAAAGTTAGCCCTGGCAAGCTTCTTTGACCAAATAAGAATAAATAAGGAGGCAAGGGGGCTTTAGGTTTGGAGAACTTTTATTCGGTATGTTCTTTTTTTTTATGTGATATAATTTATTCGCTGTTTCAAATTATTGCTATTTATGGGTGACCCCCTAAAATGATGGTGCTTTATAATTAAGGCTTCTGATTTTCGGTTTTAACCGATAAAACCCGATAAAACACCCCAGATTCAAAAAAATTAAATCGGTGGATAGCCAATAAACACCGGAAAACACAGTTTAAAAAAATAAAACCTACTACAAAAATAATAATAAATACATTTCCCTGTGCTGCTGGGCAATATCCCACCTTCCTGACTTGTATCTATCATTTATTAGTTCTGAATGTTTTAAACCCGCCCCAACTACTGAGTGACAGCACATTCCTACATTTATATTGGAGACTCTGCTTGCGAGATTTAAAACGAGATTACAATCAGGATGGAGGCTTGTTAGCGGGATTTAAAGCTGTATTACAATTAAGACATGGAGGATTTAAAACAGAATTGTGGCTAAATGTACTGTGACGGGGTGCCTGCCCCTTATTAATTTATATTTTTGTACTGTTATGATTTATTACTGTTTTTATGTACATATGTATTTGTTCCTTTTATTATTAATATGAGTTTGCATTTTGTGTGTTTTGGATCGGCAGGGAGGGGGTTAAATTCCTCCCTGCCAAAATACATGTGAGAATGTGGCTGGAGCTTTAATTGAGTAATTGTTAATTATTGATTAATTGGGCTCCAGCCACAAACTATAAAAGCCAGGAGAGCGTCTCTCTCAGGGGAGAGGGCTAAGAGGAGGAAGGTGAAACAATACTGTGAGTACAAGAAAGACAATTGCTACCAACTATGAGACCTAGTGGTGGGAAAAGTGAAGCCTCTTGAGTCACTGAACCATTTGCTTCATAAAAGATTCACTGAGCCGAATCACTTGAAGCGCTTTGTGCTCCATAGTGACATCTATTGGTAGAGCCACGTCATTGAACATACTTGAACTTGAACATACGAGTTACACACAGGCTGCTATTGCCTGGAACTTGGCATTTAGAAATAATGATCTGTAGCCTAATGTACACGAAAGACACTGTAAAGCACGCTTTTTACAGGCTCTGTCAGTGTCATTTGTGACTTACAAAATGAAGTTTCATTTTATAATTTCTCTATTATCTGGTTATATATCAACCACACATGTGATTACCCAACAAAAAAGCCAGTCACGCATACGCATTATCATACTTGAAATGTAAAATTGTTGTACAATCGAAAACACGATAATGTTGCTTTAGAAAGGGAGGCATATCTGACCTGATGTACTCGGCTGGGAAATTAGTGTTGAAACAAGTAAGATCTTTGATATTTCATTTGTTAGCCAGTTTCCCGGTGGCACAACAAGTTAGTAAGTCGTGTAATTAGAAATGCTTGTCAAGTGCAGGATCGAATCCCTGCTCCTGTGAGGAAGTGTGCGTGTAGAGAACTTGTTTTAGATTTTAAATAATAATAATAATTACATTTTCCAAAATGCAAAACTAAAATATTCATATTTGCTGATATATATTTTTTTTAAATAAACAAATTGAAAAAAAGAGAAAGAAATAATAAATGCTTCCTTCCAGGAGTAATCTAGGCTATATTTCAACGAAGCATTGTATTGATTCTGTTTCAGTCAGATCATGTGATGTGTTGCTTCATGCGGAACACTGTTTGCTTCAGATGGTTCGAGGCGGTTTACGTAATTTGTTTGCTTCACATGAAGCAATGGTCATTTGAATGAATCACTGAATCATGTGACTGATCCGAGGCCTCAATGAGCTCCTGTCATGTTTTCACTTTTCACGTTCTCTTTTCATTGTATTATTTGCTCTGCACACACTCTTAACTCAGGGGAGATGTTTGAGGAGGACAGAGATGTTTAAAACTCCTAGTGGATTATGTTCGAGCACTGGACGAGCGGTGTGTCCTTAAAACCTTTTATTTAATCAAGAAAATCACGCAGACTCATTCATTTGAAGTTTTACGAATCAGAGCAACATCAGCGCTCCTTCGGTTTATTAAAATGCCTTTAATATTGGTTTAGTAGCATACCACCAAAACCCAGAAACCTGTAATAATAATTAGCAATCCTAAGTTTATTACAAGCTCAGCATTAATACTTCAATAACATAATACAATTATATGTATTTAGTGCAGCCCTCGGGCAAGCTAAGCACAAAGCCTACAAGCACCCACTGCTATATTTTAGCACATTCAATATAACACTCTCAATACTAAAACATAGTTTCAAAACCTCATAGCAATATAACCAATACATGCAAGATACAATATTACCATTAATATACTTACCTTCTATTATAAGGGAGAGTAGCATGAACAAAAGAGAAGGACTGCCTTGTGAAGACCTGCAAAGGATGGACCACGTAGCTCTGCCAAACTGAGTCTTGATTGTGGTGGTCTCAGTGTGATCGGCTCAGGGTTTTTATACAATTTTCGTCCCATTGAAAGCAATGGGAGGCCCCAATTAGACCCAATCATCAATCTATATGGACAGTCGTTATCGCTTGGCGAACAGTAATCTCTAAGGAAATCAACCAACTCTTCAGACTCACTTAGAGTCACATGCCACCAAATCAATACTGCCCCATGATCTCATCCACTCATTCTTGGTCCCCCTCCTTCATCTGAAAAGTTAGGTGAAGCAGAGTTCACAAAAACCTTGCTACCTTGATTCACTACTTAATATGGGTGCATTATAAAAAGGAGTGGTGTTTAAATATATGCAGCACCAATAATTGTGTGTATTATAAAAAAGAGTGGTGTTTGAATATATGCAACACCAATAGTTATATCATAATACAGCAGTTATAGTTATAATGATTATAATTGATTACATGAACTTGGCTTTCAAAAATATATTCTCTCATGTCATCTCACTCTCAAATTAGTTTCCTTCTTTCCTTACAGGTGTGTGTTTAGCAGGTATTATAGGGAACTTCCATCTTATATCTTTTTAGTGTAGAGTTTTCTCCTTATGGAAAACCTAACTATTTTACTGAGCTGTAAAGCTGTAATGTTATTCTCCTATGGGCCCCTGGTAGCTTGAACTTAATTGACATCCAGGTGTATTTTTCAGCTATACACATACTGGCTAAAACCAGCTTGCTGGAGACACCTCTTTTCTTGCCAAGTTTAATAGTGATTAATGTTCCCTAGAACTTTCCTTACACCTGTATCTTACGTGCTTGTTCCGCCCGGCAACTAACTATCTTAATGTATTTTGGAATTAGACCATTTCTATTCTGTCCTTCCTTCTTCTAAATTGAAGAATACTTCTAGCCTTGACACCGTAAATTCCTGATAAGAGAATCCCCGCTTCTCTTGCCAATGAAGACCTCTTGGCCTCAAGCACTGATCCCTCCAAGGGCAGGCTTGTAGAAAGTTCGATAAAGCAGGTTACACAGAGTTTACTTTTCCAAAGCCTATCTTTTGCTTATAAAGTTATTCTTTAATATTTTTTCAATCTTTTTATTTTGTATTTTAAACACAACATCTTTTTATGCTGCATTATCTTTTTAACTCAGAGCCTAACTAAGTATTTTACTCCTTATAGAATATGGTTGTTAACTATTCTCCTCTTTACTAGCAGCAGCATAGCAGCAATATCGCAATAACAATTTATTTAACTTTTCTGTTCCCTTTCTGTGGTGTATCTTCTAAAATACTTATTTTCCTTAAAAATTACTCCTAACCCCTTTTTCTTTATATTCAGAAAGTATAATTCCTAAATGCAAGCACACAGCAATCCTTTTCATTGAATTAGGACTCAGTTTTCAACTATGCTCATCTTAATAGAAAACAGCTTCAGGTATGCTATCATATTAAGCAAAGTGAATCATATGATCTATGAACAATACAATACAACAATACTATGAACAATTTTTATGATCTTATACATAAAAATTGTTCATAGTATTTCATACTAACAATAATTATCACTACCGATGATTATATGTTACCACAACAATCTATACTATTTAAAGCAAACATTTTAACATGTATTTATTAGTATAGCATTATTCTGTATTTAAGCTGAAAAAGTATTAGCAGAAATTCCAGCCCTCAATTCTGGAGCTGTGCCTATCTTGATAAGAGACTGCTCAAGGCCGGCCAGTGTATCAAGTTGTACCAGATTCTGTTATACGATCTTACAGAGAGAGCACTTTACAGTATTTGTTACAGACTAAAGATTATTCAGACATTACTAATGGTTACAGCACATATCATCTCATTAATACATTTCATTTTTAAATCATCCAGTCCATGTCCAATGTTTCAGCTCGTTCCCAGCAGGACTCCACTTCTGTCTTGGGTTCAGCTCGGGTCGGCTCTGCAAACACCACAATACCTATTTTGCTCTACATTATTAATGGGCAGACTTAATACAACTGAATCTGAATCAATCGAGGAGCCGTGAACCCTAGCCACTGAAATTCTCCATGCAAAGGAATCCAATTTCTTACTACACATAATAACTGGTTCGGGGTCACCCGTGACACTCCTGTGAGCGATTTGAAGCCTCATGAGGCAATGAACCCCGTGTATGATTTGAAGCCTCAATGAAGTAATGAACCCTGTGAATGATTTGAAGCTCCGCACTAACGTAGTTGCATCAGTTGAAGCCCCTCTCCAAAATTCATAGGCATTCTAGTATTAGGCATAGCATTAATGGGTCATTAGTTCAGTGTCTCATCGGTGTCTCTCGGATGGCTAGATTATTTTAAGCATACAACATACTTGAAGCGTAACCCCAAGTCAATTAAAGCCTATTAAAGTGCATAATATATAGAAACATAACATAATAATAATGTTTATTTTATTACATTTCAGTAAAACATACTTGAATGCAAAGATTTCTACATATACATCCATATATATTCTTATATAAAAAAAATGCATATTACATATATGACTTGGCGGACGCGAACCCGGACCTCTGGATTGAGCTTGATTACTTCCTTGCACTAAAATGGTGTTTTTTTCAATAGTATAGCAATTTGATATTCATAAGTTATATTTATTTTGTTGAAGTATCACAATGAAATAATATTGAATTCAAGACTTCTTTGACAAAGGTTTGAAAAGACATTTTATTAACAATTATTTCTGGAAAACATCTCAAATAATCATTACATTTATTTTTATAATAATTAATAATTAAACTCCCCCAATTTCACATAGTAGTACCCAGTATATGAATTATATATTTTAAATTTAACAGATTAATTGAAATTATTTAAAAATGTAATTTGACAAACAGTATATTCTTCCTTCCAGTTCTAACCTACGTCAACGAAGCATTATTGATTAGAAGTAAAGCGTTGTATTAGTGGATTGTGTCGTCTTTTGTAAATATACCATCAAAACGTTTTGATAGTGCACCAACGATACCGTCAGCAAGAGTTTACTCTGTGAGCGTGCGTGACTGCATACCCTGAGCATCTGCAGCTTCAGAGGATCCGTAGAAATGTTGCCGTTTGTGTCACGTGATGTATTGCTTCATGTGAACCAATTGAACCTTTGATTCACAACACTTTTGCTTCTAATGGTTCGAGACGAGTCGAAGCGGGCGAGGCTTTGTACCCATCACTAATGAGACCTTGTAGGTACTCGTTCTAGAAGATTACTTGTGTTTTGTTCTGTTTTACTTTGGCCCCTGTGCCATTTGTTTTCTGAGTGTCTTGTTTAAACTGTTTGTTTTGTTTAATATTAAGATTTAGCCCTTTACAAAGCATACATTTTTTTGTATCCTTTTAGTTATTATGCTTTTCAGTCCCTTCATATTAACACAGGGGTGTGCAATTTTTTTAAATTGTTGTCCAAGGGACAACATGCTAGAAAAATGCTACTTGTCCCTCCCTGTTGCAAAAAACACACAAAAAAAGTGGAATATAACTTGTAGGATTTTGGTTTTATTTAATAGTGAACACAGGCAATCAATTAGTGATTAACAGGGGTGGATCTAGTCTTGTAGCTTGACTGGCTCACTAAATTCTCAAAGGTACAGATAAGCTTCCCTTTTGACCTCACCTCAACAAATTTATAACATACTTTAAGGAAATGTTCCTTTCACTGCAGTTTGGAATACATTTGCTAGTAAATTTAAGTAGCATTCTAAAAGTACAACTATAATAAGCAATACTTATTCAAATATAAAATTAGCTTCTGCCTGTTTTTTCCCACTCTTTCTCTAAGTTAATAAACTAACTGTCAAACTTAATAAACACCACACCCCTACACATGTTAAAAAATGCAGCAGTAGCTCTGGATTAATTATGAATACCTGTAGGACATGCACAACATTATTTAACAGAATGGTGAATCAACTCACCAGAACGGAAAACACCAAATTGCTTGTCGACTTGTGTCTGAATCTGTTTTAAAAAAAAAAAAAAAAAAAAAAAAAAAAAAGATCAAACTATTTCCAACTGTTTATAGCAAGAGAAACAGTGGTGCGTTTCGCCATTTGTTTACATGCTTGTAGTGATGAGGTGCACTCGTGGAAATCAGAATACAAAATGAGGCAATGATATGTTGGCGGTTCTGGAAGATTTGATAAACCAATCAGTGTGCCAAGTCACATTTGAGAAGATTGAATAAACCATTTGAATTCAAGTTTGATGATGAGTTATCAGGTTACAAAACTATGGCAGGCCATCTGGGTCAAAAACATGTGCTGTTTAGTACACATTTCAAATAAATTACTATGTGTAGTACTGTGATACACTACACACGTTTTATTTTGTTAACTACACTTACTATTTTTACTATACGTACAAATTTGGGCCAAACAGTTCTTTAGAAATGAAATAAGAGCCAGTGAATTTAAAGAAAGTACTATGTGTACTAAATGATCCAATGAAAAGTCGCCTCACATTTTCTATGCTCTTCCAAAAGTTATCAGATAATGTAAGCCTTTGAATATTTTTAAAAGCCATCTCCATCATACTTTTTTAAACTTGCCTTTCCAATATTTAAACTTCTGTTTGTACAGTGTTTTTTATGTGCCTTTACTTTTCCTATTATGTTTTTTTTTTTTTTTCTGTCACCGTAAAACTTCCAATAATCGCTGGGTCTTTTTTAAACGGTGTGTTATACTGGATGCTTTTTAGTGGATTTTATTGTTTTTGTTATTAACAGTGGTAGATGCAATTCAATTTTTCAATGCAGATTAGTTCTTCTGCTTGTTCATTTTCTAACGTTTTGCATATCCATGTTTACTTTTGCTTTATACTTTGGGGGTGTACAACACAGTGGCATTGTTATAAAATAAAACTGTTACTTAATACCCACTGACACAACCTGTTAACGATGTTGCTGGAATGTTGCAACGTAATTCTGTTAATGCTATAAGGTTGTATGCCAGTGGCGTCTCCATGATTGCATCTGAAGTATTTGAAGATGTTAGTGAGCGCGTTTTTGACCCAGATGGCCTTCCATACAAAACAGTACTATGTCCGTTGTGAACGAATCGCTAGCGCTGCCAAAAAGGTGTTCTTTTAAGCAAAGTTGCTTTCTGTAGGCGGAGCATTTACAATGTGAAAAATCCATTTCACCACAAGGGTGTTCCCTTAGGCAAAGTGTTCTCTTAGGAGGTGTTCCTATATGCGGAGACTGCTGTATTCTTTTTAATACAGCGTTTAAATCTTAAAAAAATATGTAAATATGGTAAACTAGGTTAGCAACCATAAAAATGAAAGAAAACAAATAATTACATTTTTTACCAGGAAAAGTTTGTCTTGAAATGCTTCTAAGCAGTAAACTTTGCTGCTTTATTTTTAAACATCCCAACAAGTACACACTTGACCATGAAGTGTTATAAATTACACAACACGATTTTTTCAAATCTGCTAATACCTTAGTGACTATTGTGTGTTGTCAGGATCATGTAATAAGGAAGCAGTATCACTTATTTGGTCATTTACCAAAGAATGTAAATAATACCTTAAGTATAAAACATTGGTCTGTGCCAGAGACTGTCAGGCAGCCATTTCTGGGTTTTTTTTTTTATAACCTCTTTGTAAATTTCCATTTCATGCCATAGAATTTACTATATGATGTTATTTTCCACATAAACTTCTATAATTATCAAGAGGAAAAATACAATTGGAACAAAAGGCTTTAGAATAGCAGTAAAAACAGATAAACCATTGTTTGAAACGTGCCCTGAGCAATCGTGACACGTGGAAAAGGAATTTTAGAAAAATTTAAGGGAAACGCAGAAAGAGTTTCAGAGTGTATTTTGTTTGTTTGTTTTAGCTGTAGTGCTTTAACGGTCAATATACCTTTTAGGAGTTGCTAGGTTATTTTTTTTTGCCCATTGTGGTCAAAATAACTTTGAGCTCAAAAGCTGTCATATATATGTGTTACAGAGCTACCTCATGCCATTTTAAGAGTGCTGACTCATGCATTCTCTGTATGCAAGACCTACAACGTCGAAGGCACTTTTAAAATAAGACGTAGCCATGCAACACATCATATAAAGATACTAAAATATATTAAAAGGTGCTGTAAAATATCTGTATTCAAAGAAAAATTAAGTAGATTTCAATTAAAAACACTGTTTTGTAGATAGCTGTTCTTGACAAAGTTTGCTGTTGCCATTTTCCCATCCAGTAGAGAAGTGCATGTTAAGAATTCTATTAATGACTTTATTTACTTATAATTAAGAGATAAGTAAGCAGTTGTTTTGGAACATATATTGTTAATTCGTGTGCTTTATTTGCTGTTCCGTTACTGAATAATAATAGAACACTGATCTCAGTAGAAAACAATGGGAGAACAGTGTCTGGTTTTTGTAAAATAAACAATAACATGTTTAGCCAGATAATAGACTTGAGGAACCAACCAGAAGTAATTTATCATTATGGCATCTGAGAGACTGTTTGACAAACTGTAAATGTTTAACAAAACTGCAAATGCAAGAATCAAAGGAAATTGGTTATGAAGGCTAGAGTAACATAGAGACAGCAAACAAATGTTGGTCTAAATGAGCAGTAGCTGGCTATACTCGTGCTGCATATAGCAATTGGAAAATCATTACAATTCTCTGTACAGCTTTATCATATTTGATGGATTTTCACCATTCTGAGAAGACAAGAAGCATTATATAGGCCAACTTATTATTATTTTCTTAGCAGACGCCCTTATCCAGGGCGACTTACAATTGTTACAAGATATCACGTTATTTTTACATACAAATAATGTGATATCACTTGCAAGGCTCTATTTGTACTGGTTAAGCAACACTTGCAAGGCTATATTTGTACTGGTTAAGCAAGCACAAAAACAAACATGGGATGTTTGCTGACTATATAGACAATATAAGGTTTTGAAAAGCATTATAAGAACAGGATGATTATAAATTGGCCATTTTGCAACTCTGCTGTGTGAAAAATAACAGGAGGAAGGAGGAAGCACCAAATGATTCTAGGATAACCAGTCTTGAGTAACTGGCACTTATACCTATGTTATTGTATTACCTTATGAGTGGCCTGTTTTGTTGTAAAAATGGTTCCATTTAAAAACATCCAATTGCAGCATTTCAAAAAGGGATACAATACCATGTTATGGAACATGTTCCTACATAGCAGTACTGACAATGGCTATTTTACTTTAAAATGAATGTATGCTACCAGTGTAGAGGTACTAGAGTCCTTGTTCTTTAGTACTGTACATTAGGAAGACATTTTACATACATGTTGTTCTTTATAACTATTTTTATTTTCAGTTTGTCCCCTGCCTCCAATGGTGGAACATGGAGACTACATTTGCCACCCACAGCCCTGTGACAGATACAATCATGGTACTGTGGTAGAGTTCCACTGTGACCCTGGATACTATCTAGCTAATGACTACAAGTATATCACCTGTCAGTATGGGCAGTGGTTTCCTAACCTCCAGGTATATTGTGTTAAATTAGGTAGGTATAACAATGTAAGTACATAACTTGTCATTTAAATTATACTAAACAACACACGTCTAAAACGAATACTATGCAACTCATTACGACAAATATGTCTATCAGAATATATGTTTTTACAATTGCTTTACAAACTGGTAATATCTGATATTCCCTCTCATCTACCTAAAATGAAGATGCCTATTGTTTTAAAAGAAATATGTACATTATATTCCTGTTGAAACTTCTATAGTAAGTACCCAAAAAAATGTGTATCATGTCTGAGCCTAAAGCCCCTTTTAACTGGCATGCTCTACTCTGAGCCTACCCGGTTAGGACCCAGTGTCATGCAGGTTGGCTACACGATTTCAACCTGGGTGACACACGCAAGTGCACAGTGCCCCGGAAGCAGCTTATTATGGACAGTTCCATCCAAGCTTCTCTGGATTGAACCGTCAGCCTAAATGTTGATTAGAGCAAATGTTTCTTCATCCCTGCTGCAGTCTGGCTCATGCTGTGTCACAATCAACAGAAATATGGCTAAACAGCAATGTTCCTTGCAGAAGTGAAACCTTCACACAGGCGTGGCTGTTTGTTATTTCATTGGCTTTCAAAAGGCAGTAATGCATTTTGTCTTGGTCAACCCGGGTCAAAGCGTGTCGACCCACATCCTGAGATGGGTCGTTGGGAACCAGGGCCTGGAGTGCCAGTGTGAAAGGAACTTAAGAGAAAGCCCTGTTAGTAATATTAAGAGGGATTTTTTTAAGACATGATGATTGGAATGGGCTTCCATGGTAAAAATGTAACGGGCAAAACACCTGATTTCTTATTAAATGCATACTTTTAATACTGATATATGTGTTTAATACTGATATATGTGTTTAGTAGTGTTATGATATATCTGCTGATTTATACAGCAAAACAGCAACTTTCAAATCAGTAAACAGGAGGTATGTTTTAAATGAAGAGCTTTTCACTGCATGCAGAACCCTTTCACTTTGATTACTTTGTTTTTCACACTTTTTGGCTGGTTTACAAATACGTTTGGGTGTACATTTTTCAAATCGTTTACTCCAATCTTTAACTGTTTAAAAAAAAAAATGTTGAGTGCCTTTGTGGCTTGCATTACTTAGTTGTTTGGTTTATGGTTTGCAGAACTGGCAGATATTTTTTCCCCTTTCAAACAAATCAGTTTATGAAAGACTGGAATAAACGTTTTAACAATATACCCCTTGGGCTAATTCTCAAAGCTGTGTAATATCTGAGGATGTTGTTAATTATTTTCGAATTGTAATTTGTTTTAAGGTGTTTTTTTATTTATTTTTTTAGAAAAAAATGTGATTATGAAAATAAAAAATGGAAAATATAGAGCAAATAGCTTTGGAAATCAAAACACTTTCAGCCTGATTTTCAGAAGGCACATTTTTAGAGAGAAAATAGAAGTCGCAATGCATTTGCACTGTGTTTTTTTTTTTTTTACTACCTAATTATACGTCTTGATTTTCAACAGGGACAGTTTAATTTTCTCCTACTCGCAGTGCCATTTGCGACTCCTGCTTATGACCTGATTTAATTGAAACGACAACTGATTTTCAGGTTCATTAACAAGCTAATTAGTCATATTTCTATAGTCTGGACTTCAGCGAGGCAGCACACATGTAATAGCAACAATTGGAGGCGGAGGGAGGAAAAATACATTGTTAGCCACCCAAGTTGAGCTTTTACTTGATGATATTTTATCACATAAAACTGTTGTTTTTGGAGAAAGGTCTGGTGCCCCTGCTAAATTTAAAATACGGAAGGATATAACTGAAAAAATAAACGCAACCTCTTCCTTAAAAAGGTCAAATAAAGTCCAAAAAAGATTCTGGGACCTAAAGTTATGATGCACCCCCTAGTCTCTAAGTTGCTTTAGATAAAAGCATCTGCTAAATGACTATATAGTAATAATAATAGTAATACAGCATGCCTATAGAAAAAAAGTCCTTTGTTTTATTTCAATATCACAATGTATTTGCTGATGCAATATAAATATTCTTTACATGCAATATGATTTATTTCTTAGCAGATGCCCTTATCCAGGACAAGTTACAGTTGTTACAAGATATCACATTATTTTTACATACAATTACCCATTTATACAGTTGGGTTTTTACTGGAGCAATCTAGGTAAAGTACCTTGCTCAAGGGGACAGCAACAGTGTCACCCACCTGGGATTGAACCCACGACCCGCCGGTCAGGAGTCCAGAGCCCTAACCACTACTCATCATAAATCATAATAAAAATGTTAAAAATTAATATGCGTTTGCTACATATGTTTTCGATTGGTCATATGTTAATTATGTATTTAATATATTCTAAAATTAGCCAGCCTCCACTTATAAGCCCCCTGTTCAAATTTTCTGAACAAGGCACTGTTCTCCATGATAAATGAGTCGTAGCATGAGCCAGGCTACTTAGCAGCTACATCAAGTGAACATTGATCATCACATAAAACTTGCATAGTTAAAGAATGATGATGTTTTCATTCCTTGAATCTGGGGATATTGCAACATGTGTGCAATCTATTACACCTAGCACGTTTGGGAAGCCAGACAACTGATAATATTTGTGTTTGGTTCTATTTTGTCCTACATCCCCAATTGGAAATAGTATATACCCTTGCCCTACGGAAAAGTGCATCTGTGACATGTCAGTATCTTTTGACATAGAAGACTGGCAGCTGCCTGATCTGTCCCCAGCTGTTGTCTGGATGGCACCCGTTGCATGAAAATGAATGGCTACTGTAACCCTTACAGGTACAGGTATAGCGTGACTGCGGCCTGTTTGTGATTCTAAATCACACTTAAGCAGATCAAACAGCTCTGTTACAGTGCAAATATCCAATCTGTATCTACGCATAACTTGTTTTATAGTTAGATCTAGAAATGTCTGACGGGGACGAAATGTTCTGGGTTTAGTGTAGGGTCGTTTTTTTCCTCATCCCTTCCCTCTCGTGCTGCAGTCAAAGAATTGGAAGCACTTCGATATTCTGCATTGTAGATTACAGCTCTGTAGCCCTGTCAGCGGTCACCGTTTACATAAGGCACGAGAGGCATGTCTTAATTAGCGAATGTATTTTGGTGTTTTGAACCTTTGAAAATAAGGCTTGTTTGCAAAATAGGACCCATTATGAATTTCAATTGCTTAAAAAGCTGTAATGCAAGTGTATTTTCAAAAAAGTGTGAAACCTAAAATTTTGACTGTTCTGACTTATACGACTGTTGAAAATACATTTTGCAACTTATCTGGAGTTGCAAAGGTGTTTTGCGACCTGTTTTTCCCTCTGCCTCTTTTGAAAATCAGGCTGTTTGTGTCATAGGATTCTTTCTAAAGACTATAACACAAATAATGCTTTGTTATAAAGGCCCCTAAATGTACTCAATTGTGAAATTTGCAATATCAATTTGAAAGGCAAAGAAACCTGGCAACAGTACAAAACAATTGACTATGAAATCTACCTACTAATGTTTCTTTCTAGTTTTGTAACATTCCTAGTGTATTCCTTTCACAGGAAGTTAACCAGCATTCATCATAAGTTTCTCTGTATAACTAAAGTTGACCTTTAACATCCATTGAGTGTTCTTTCTACCGGACCAGTTGATGAATGTCTTTACTGTTACAGATTTATCCTGGCCAGCCACACAGGAAAACCTCCTGACCACATGGAAAGTAGTTGCATTCACAGCCACCAGCGTCCTGCTATTATTACTGTTTGTCATTCTAGCCAAAGTATTTCAAACAAAGTTCAAGGCACGCTGCCAGTCAAGGTGCGTTTATTGTACCATTGATCTTAAAAGATTAGAGGTGGTTGGAGTTATTTATTACCACTGTTAATAAGGCAAGCAGTTTTACTATGCATGCTAACAGAGACAATTTCTTTCCTGAGTGCAATAAGATGGGTGATGACTGACATATTATGAATCATATTTCACATTGTATGCTAATTGCTTACTTACTACCAGCTAGTTAGATTAGCTGCATTATAGCTGTTAATAAATTGAATGGATTCTAATCTCTCACACTTGATATTATACAATACATTGTTGTATGAATTTTGAAAAAAAATGCATGAGTGGATATAGCTATAAAGCCAAATTAAATAGCAAGTGGACATGTTCATTTTATAAAATACAATATATAACTCTCTCTGTAAAATATATGCATCGTATTCCTTCAAATTTATGACGCAGACCAAATTTCCCCCCTTCCATCTGAGGAAAAAATAAAACTTCAAATAAATATGTATTTACAAATATTCAACCTCAATTACGCATGTGGAGGCAGTTTGCGGCCGTATGCTGTCAAACAGAGCATTACAGTTCTGTGCTGCATCTCCTTTCCAGTCGTGATTACTCACACCTGTTTTTCTTTCAGTTTAACTGTGGTATTGCTTGGCATGTCCAAAAATACGGGATCCGATCAGCATTTCCGATCTGTCCAAGCTGGTCTGTTTGTAAGAAACACTGAAATTGTAAAAGCTTTTCTTTTGAATTCCTCAAGAAGCTAATAACGCTTCTTTGAAAATGGCTGCCTGTATGATTTGAGATTGGGCAGTAGTTTTGGTTTGTCTTTTCTTGGCAGTAAGTCACATTGCTGCTTGTGTACTTGGGCAGTGACATCTTTGTTAGTCTTATCTCGACAGTCTGTCACATTGCTGTTTGTGTACTCGGGTAGTCGCATTGTTTGTTGGCGATTTTTTTTAATACATGCATCACTACTGTACTCAAATTTAAGACACAGGCTTTATGATAAGCAAAAAATGGTTAAAGTGCATCTTAAATTCGAAGGAATATGGTATATATGTGTATATTCAAACTTTATTTAATCCAACCATGTATATTGCATAAGCAATGGGTCAAGAGCTGCTATATAAAGTTTTTTAGTATTTCAGCGACAATTTTTTTTTGTGATATTTCCCACAGAGATGGACAGCGAGGTCCGAATGATCCTAATTTTGTAGTAGTGGCTGGAATCCCAGTAATGCTGCCTTCTTATGATGAAGCTGTGAACAGCAGTAATTTCATGCCGCCAAGCTTCCCGCCCCCTGCTGGTCAAGGGGAATCCCTACATTCAGAGGACCAGGGTCCTCCTGCCTATCCAGGTTATGTTGAAAACAGCCGTGCCATACAACCAGAATCCAGTGAATATGAAGCCTGTGAGAGTTTCTATGATTCTTCTGAACAGCTTCAAAGTATATGTCCTTCATCCATGTGTCCTGGGGGATTGAACAACCTTTCAGAAAGAACCAATGTGATAACTTCAACAGCAGACACTGCTTCCACAAGTCCAAGTATTGACATTGCAGATGGTAAGTTTTTACATGACAATTATTATTTTAAGCAAATCCTTACTCTAACACGGTAATTGAACCAAATATATCATAGAAAACAGCTGTGTAAATGCAGCGTGAGTGTTTCAGAACATTTTCTTTTCTCAAACCGTGATTTGAAATGGAAAATGAAACTAATAAACAATCTCTGAAACAGTTGAAAAAGGTTTCATGAAACGCAAACTTGATTCAGTTAATCAAAATGGGCTTTAAAAAGTCCTTAACAAAAGTCATCTGAACAGCCCTTAATGTGGGCCTACTACCTGTCTGTACTATTGATATGGCCAGAAATTAAACAATATGGCAGTGACATGGTTACTTTTTACATTAACCAGTGCTTTGAAAAATACTTTAACCCCCACTAAAAAATGCTTCACAAATGGAAACTTGATTTAATTAACCAGAAAGGGGGTAAAAAACTTTAGTATTTAGAAATAGTATTAGTAGATGTGCTTTCTGTCATATAGTTTTCTTTCTACATTATCTAATATCAACTTTAATTTAAAGATACTCAGCACATAGCATGTGGTTTGCATGTGTTAGTAAACAGCACTGTAATGTTAGGCACACTTGCAAAAATTAATATTTGGTTTACAGTGTTATCAGTTGATAGGACTGCTAAAAGGCAAGTATGACATAGTTAAGAAACTGCATTGCAAGATTTACAGCCACATCCCTCATAAAGGTTTCACATCATAAAAGTATAGCGTAGGTAAGTATTGTAAAGCTCAAATTAATATGGTAAAGTATACTAAGAAACATGGTAAATTAAATGTACAGTATAGCCATAGGAAAAACTGCAAAATGTATATGCAGGTTTACTGTGGTAAACATGTATGCCTAGGATAAAGTTTTAATGATGTCACCACTGTCCTTGTACACAACTCAAAAGAAAAATAAAAGAGCAAACATTAACTATAGCAAAAATAACACCATGAACAGTAAAAAATAAATACATTTTTAAAAAAGTAAGACATTCCCCAGGTATTCCTTTTGTGTGTTCTTCAATAAATTGTGACAGCTGACAGCTGTTGATATGCTTTTTGTACTATACCACATGCCCCCCCCCCCTTAAAAACAGGTACCCCAATTTAGACTTCAGGTGATAACATTTGTTGTTGTTTGTTTTGCAAATCATGGCTTCTAGTGATGCCATGTGGTGGCAGACAGAGATTTTTGACTGAAGTCCAGATTGCCAGATCTGTTCACATCCTGAAATCAATTCGGTGTGAACTCTTCCACAGCAACTGGAGTCACCATAAACAACCAAACTGAGAAACCGTCCATGAGTCATGTTTGAGGTCAAGCAGATCATTCACATGGACCATTTTCAAGCTGTATGAATAATTTATCTCAAGAGACCATGTCTATAGGCATTTTGAATTCTATGGGTCTTAATAAAATGTATGTATCTGTCAATTTCAGTATGTAAAGTGTACTCTCTTGAAATACTTTTTTGGAAAAAAATCTAGTTTTAAATGTTACTCCTTTTTTATTTTTAGTGTATATTTGCAAGTAAGAATCTCTAATTGATATACATTTGCTTGCTTTTTCTTTTTGATAGAGAATAGCCCAAAGCCATTTAATTATTGTATTTAATTAAATTTAATTAAATGTATATTTACTTAAGCATTTTGTGAACGTTTCAAAATAATGTTAATAAAAAAAGACGAAATATTACAACAGTAGTATAGTAGTACAATTTAAAAAAAATGCACTATTGATTTATTTTGAGTCATCTGGGTTTATTTTTACTCATAAATGAAATAATTTAGCCCAACTGTATCAAGATTTGTCACTGTTAACATTTTAAAATGAATATAGTTCAAAATAAAGCTCCATTTAATGAGCATCTTAAAGTATGTAGTCAGGTGTGTTGATTATTAACACAGTTTATAACAATACAACACAGCTGAAGGACCTATTTTAAATATAGAACACACGTATAGGTGTGTTATAAACTGTTTATGATGAATCCCCTAAACTACAGTGTACTAATTCACATGAATGTATCTTTATTAATTTCCTTCCAGAAATCCCACTGGTAGAAGAAGACTGCTAATCTTTCATCCTTTAAACAAAGGCCTGCGTTAAGGAAAGTATACCAGGCTATGGGACATAAATCTAAGAACACACTTTTTGCGGTCAGATGGAATCATCATTTTTTATTCAGTTTTCACTGTAGGCTATTTTTCTCTTTCTTTGTTTCCCAACAGCAGCATTTCATGACTTTTGCTAAAAATGCTGGTTGACAAATTTAACAGATATCACCATCCTGCAAGAACAGTGCACATCAAGCATGGATGTAAATGGAAGCAACTAACATATTTGTAATACACATGTGCACATGCAACGAGGATCACCTTCAACAATTCATGAATCTGAAATAATTCTTGGAAGTAATGTGTGTGTGTTTGTTTTTTTTTCTTTTGTTTTTTTTTGTAACAATTTTCATACCAGGATCGCACCTATGAGATTAAAGACATCATTTCCAAGGATGTACATTGTGCAAAAATAATAATTGCATATAAATATGTCTATTGAAACCTTATATAAAGAAAGTAATCTTCAATTTCACAACAAAACTGTAAAGCACTGTATACAGTGACTCTCAAAAGTATTCACCCCTCTTGGACTTTTCCACATTTTATTGTGTTACAACATGGAATCAAATTGGATTTAATTAGGAATTTTTGCCACTGATCAACACAAAAGAAGTCCATAATGTCAAAGTGAAAAATAAAATCTACAAATTGTTCTAAATTAATTACAAATATAAAACAGAAAATAATTGCTTGCATAAGTATTCACCCCCCTATGATGCACCTAAATAAGCTCTGGTGCAACCAATTGTCTTTAGAAGTCACATAATTAGTTGAATAGAGTCCATCTGTGTCCACCTGTGTGCAATTAAGGTGTTTCACATGATTTCAGGTTAAATACACCTGTCTCTGGGAGGTCCCACAGTTGCTTAGTACATTTCCTAACAAAAACTACATCATGAAGACAAAGGAACATTCAAAGCAAATATGGAATAAGGTTCTTCAAAAGCACCAATCAGGGGTAGGATATAAGAACATTTCCAAGGCATTGAATATCCCCTGGAGCACAGTAAAGTCCATTATCAAGAAATGGAGAGAATATGGCACAACTGTGAATCTGTCTAGAACAGGCCGTCCTCAAAAACGGAGTATCCGGGCGAGAAGGGCCCTAGTCAGGGAGGCCACCAAGAAGCCTATGGCAACTCTAAAGGAGTTACAGTCTTCCACGGCTGAGCTGGGAGACACTGTGCATAAGGCAACAATAGCCTGGGTGCTTCACAAAACTGGCCTTTATGGGAGAGTGGCAAAAAGAAAGCCATTGTTGAAAAAAACTCACATCAAATCTCGGCTAGAGTTTGCCAGAAGGCATGTGGGAGACTCTGAGACCAAGTGGAAGAAGATTCTATGGCCTGATGAGACCAAAATAGAGCTTTTTGGCCTCAGCGCTAAGCGCTATGTTTGGCACAAGCCTAACACCGCACATCATCCTGAGAACACCATCCCTACCGTGAAGCATGGTGGTGGCAGCATCATGCTATGGGGATGCTTCTCTGCGTCAGGGCCTGAAAAGCTCGTGAAGATAGAGGGCAAAATGGATGCAGCAAAATACAGAGAAATCCTGGAGGAAAACCTGCTGAAGTCTGCAAGAGACCTGGGACTTGGGAGAAGATTAATCTTCCAGCAGGACAATGACCCCAAACATACAGCCAAAGCCACACTGGAGTGGCTTAAAAACAAATAGGTCAATGTCCTGGAGTGGCCCAGTCAAAGCCCGGACCTCAATCTAATTGAGAATATGTGGAAAGAGTTGAAAATTGCTGTTCACCAAAGGTCCCCATCCAACTTGACGAAGCTTGAGCAATTTTGCAAAGAAGTATGGGCAAAAATTGTACTGTCCAGATGTGCAAAGCTTGTAGAGACTTATCTAAATAGACTCATGGCTGTAATTGCTGCCAAAGGTGCCTCTACCAAATATTGACTCAAGGGGGTGAATACTTATGCAATCAATTATTTTCTGTTTTGTATTTGTAATTAATTTAGAACAATTTGTAGCTTTTATTATTTACTTTGACATTATAGACTTTTGTGTTGATCAGTGGCAAAAACTCCTAATTAAATCCATTTTGATTCCGTGTTGTAACACAATAAAATGTGGAAAAGTCCAAGGGGGGTGAATACTTTAGAGAGACACTGTATCTGCAAAACCCTCAACTCGCTTGAGACTCTTATAAATAGCAGCTGCTAACCATCACAACATTTAAAAGAGTAAAGGCTGCTACCCACCAGACGCGATGCGACAAAATGAATAGAACCTATACTTTTTTTAAGTATCTTTCACATCACAGGCGATGCGGGAGCAGCACCAGGGCGACACTGGAGCGACGCGTAATAAATAGGATTGAATCCTGCGATTTTGTAATGCGACAACTAGGGAATTGACCAATCAGAGAACCTCTTTAATGCACGTGGTCTAGCAGGGTGAAGCAGTATCTAAAATGACGGAGGAAACAATAATACTTGCCATGGAAAAATACCCAGAGCTTTATGACAAAGGTCATTGCAATTAGAAAGATACAGGGATGAAAGACAATATATGGGGGTCCATTTCAAAAGAACTGGATAAGCCTGCTATGTATGATTTATTGCCATGAAATACTATCGGAGAAGACACTCATAATTTCCACGTCATGTTGTCGAATATGTACCAGTATTGGGGCAGCAGTGTGGAGTAGTGGTTAGGGCTCTGGTCTCTTGACCAGAGGGTTGTGGGTTCAATCCCCAGTGGGGGACACTGCTGCTATACCCTTGAGCAAGGTACTTTACCTAGATTGCTCCAGTAAAAACCCAACTGTATTAATGGGGAATTGTATGTAAAAAATAATGTAATTGTATGTAAAAATAATGTGATATCTTGTAACAATTGTAAGTCGCCCTGGATAAGGGCGTCTGCTAATAAATAATAATAATAATAATTGATCATAGTTTTGTCAATAGCAATTTTTAACAGTTGTATACAGTAGATCTGGCAGTTTTCAAACCTGTTGCATCGCCTTTGTGTTGCTTCTTGTGTGAGGTCATGTCGTTGCGAAAGCATCTTGTTGCCCAATTTAAAAAATCGCATCGTGTCTCGTGTGTGGCAGCCTTTAGTAGCTTCAAATTAAACTTTTATTTCTTGTATGTCCCCTTAATTGAAATGTAAAAAAAAAAAGTTTATTTTGCTAAGTCTGAGGTAAGGTGCTTTGAGTTTATACTCTTCAGTCAGGGCCGGAATAACACATAGGCAAACTAGGCACCTGCCTGGGGCCCAAAGTCATGGGAGGGGGGCCAAAACAAAAGTTTTTTTTGGTTTGTTTTTATAAACAGATACGGAATTGCGCGCAAACTGGACGAACTTCACTCACTGACATTTCAACCAAGGCCATGTATCTCACTTGTGTTCACACAAAATCAAAGTGGTTGACCCTGAACTTACTGTCTCACTCACTTTCGTGCGGTGACACGAATACACTTCAGCCAGGTCAGTCAGTTTGATTTTGCTTGAATACAGCAAACGATGTCTCTTTCATGTGCAGCAAAGTAAAAACATGAGAAACGGGCCTAGACGGAATTATTGTGTAGATTTCCGCACAATAATGATGATTTGAACTGCAAGTACTGTTTTTTATGCTTTGATTTGAACAATGAATGCTATGGAACCACTTAAAATTAATAAGGTAATGAGAATGAAAACTAAAGCATGAAAGTTTGTGATATGTTCTTGATTTTATACCGATTATTTATGTACCACACTTTTGTAAGACAGTAATAGAAAAGGAAAAAAAATGCACCAGAGAAAAATCTAATGTAAAAACAAATATCCACACTCTTAAAATTACAAAATGTTAGCACTGCTGGACAGGTTAAGAATTGACTGTACAACATTCCTACAAATTATTAATTAGAAAAATTAAGTAATTTATTTGAAAGCAACATGTATCCATGTTTTTAATGCATCATATTAGTGTATTAAATAAATATCACTGAAGGGAGTGAGCTATTAAATTATCTACATTTCATACATTATATCACATTCTGGGATAACATGTCATGCAGTTATGTAACCTTTCAACTTCGCTCCCTACAGTATAAATCTATAGTTTATAATATGCAAAAAGTGTTGAGATAACTAGTGTTGAATACTTCTTTTCATATTCAATGCTCTACTCTAGAGCAGCTTCTGCGAATGGTAGAAAAAGAACCAAGGATAACTGCCAAAGAGATACAAGCTGAACTCCGAGGTGAAGGTACGTCAGTTTCTGATCACACCATCCGTCGCTTTTTGAGCGAAAGTGGGCTCCATGGAAGAAGACCCAGGAGGACTCCACTTTTGACAGAAAAACATAAAAAAGCCAGACTGGAATTTGCTAAAATGCATATTGACAAGCCACAATCCTTCTGGGAGAATGTCCTTTGGACAGATGAGTCAAAACTGGAGCTTTTTGGCAAGTCACATCAGCTCTATGTTCACAGACGAAAAAATGAAGCTTTCAAAGAAAAGAACACCATACCTACAGTGAAACATGGAGGCGGCTCGGTTATGTTTTGGGGCTGCTTTGCTGCGCCTGGCACAGTGTGCCTTGAATCTGTGCAGGGCACAATGAAATCTCAAGACTATCAAGGCATTCTGGAGCGAAACGTACTGCCCAGTGTCAGAAAGCTCTGTCTCAGTCGCAGGTCATGGGTCTTCCAACAGGATAATGACCCAAAACACACAGCTAAAAGCACCCAAGAATGGATAAGAACAAAACATTGGACTATTCTGAAGTGGCCTTCTATGAGTCCTGATCTGAATCCTATCGAACATCTATGGAAAGAGCTGAAACTTGCAGTCTGGAGAAGGCACCCATCAAACCTGAGACAGCTGGAGCAGTTTGCTCAGGAAGAGTGGGCCAAACTACCTGTTAACAGGTGCAGAAGTCTCATTGAGAGCTACAGAAAACGTTTGATTGCAGTGATTGCCTCTAAAGGTTGTGCAACAAAATATTAGGTTAGCGGTCCCATCATTTTTGTCCATGCCATTTTCATTTGTTTTATTATTTACAATATTATGTTGAATAAAAAATCTAAAGCAAAGTCTGATTTCTATTAAATATGGAATAAACAATGGTGGATGCCAATTACTTTTGTCAGTTTCAAGTTATTTAAGAGAAAATTGTGCATTCTTCGTTTTTTGTGGAGGGGTACCAACAAATTTGAGCACGTCTGTATATGCGCATGCAATAAGAGCCGACATACCATCCGTACATAATTTATAGTACGGGTCAAACAGTGGATTTGAAGAGAAAAAGCAGAAATCATGTTTAATAAAAAAAAAACGAATTATTTTTTTTGCCTTAAATATCCTTGCGCCAATAAAGTAGTCCCATTTATAACTTTGAACTACACACTAAGTTAAATTTTATTGATTTCACCAGAGGGGGGGAGTTGAGACGGCACTGAGTTATTTTTGACCGTGCAGACAAACTGTTTGAGCAGAACAGACGGGAGGAATAAAAACAAATACAACGGCGTCTCAGATTTCAAAAAGGTCTGTGTCTGAGAGGGGTGGATAATGTGCAGAAGTGTCTTTCTGTAGTGTTTACAAACTGCTAAAAATACATTATTTTAAGTGGCAAAGTGGGGGTGACTGAGTATAAAGACCGATTTATCTTTTTAATTGTTCTTTATCCAAATCGGCATGTCTACTTACTATTTGGGGATTTTTTGCAGGTAATTGGTTACTCAGTTTCATAGTTACAGCTGTATATCTGTAACTGTAAAAGCAAGATGTCTACTGTCCAATACTTTAAATTATGTGAGTGATTTAGAATATGTGACAAGGCTCCAACTGTCCATATTCATCCAATATACGGACAGCTGGAAACTTTTTTTTTTTTTTTTGCCAAATCAGCGATTTAATATCGATGTTTATTTTATAAAGAATTTACCCGAGAATGGGTGAAATTGATGTTTATGCTTTTAAAAAAATTAAATAAATACTTTTATGCCATTGAGAAACGTCTAATTTAGTGAAGCCCCTTTATCATATTCAACATGCAACAAAACCATGGTTACCAAGATTCTAATTGAAATAAGGTTTGGTCACAGCATACATTTACAAGTAAAAATAATATGCACAGTACAAAATATTAGATAGTTGAACAGAACTAACTTTCACTTATTCTTCAGCACAGGATGCAGGATTTGGTCAGTGGTTTTAAAGAGAATATTTGGTTTACCGTGTCCCAGAGATATGAGTTCTGAGAAGTACTTCACCCTGGCAGCAGTGAGTGCATGTCTGTAGCTACTGAGGTGATCGGTCCAAATCTCATGGTGAACTGTTAGTCCTGACGACCTCCATTTGTGCTCAGACTTGCGGCAGGCAGACTTAAGCAGTCAAAGTTCAAGGGTATACCATGGGCAGTTTCGATGTTTCTTCACTATTTTGGTTGTAAGCGGGGCAACTGTGTCGATGATCTTAGTAAGCGTTGTAGAGGGACACCACAGCATTGACTGAAGACTAGACAGTACTAGTCGGAGGGGAAGAAGAGACATGTTACGATAGTATTGTAAGATTTCGCAGATTTTTGGGATGGAAGGAAATAACAGTATCAGTAGTAGTTGAAAGTGCAGGAAGATTAATATGGCAGTGATTAAGAAATGGTCAGAGAGAGAGAGATATCTGTGACTGAGAGATTGGAGATATCAAGACCCCCGGTGATGAGCAGATCCAGGGTGTGTCCACAGGTGTGAGTGGGAATGTTGACAGATTGTGAGAGTCCAAGACCGTCCAGGAGCGTGACAAAGTCGGTCACTAGAGGGGAAGAAGGCAAATCGACATGGATGTTGAAATCACCTGAAGTGCAGATTAGGGAGAGGAATTGCGAGAACTCAGCAATAAAAGCAGTTATTCTTTGGTGGATGATAGATAACAGCAAGGGTGAGGGACATGGGAGAAGGGAACTTGATAGTGAGATGCTCAAACAAAGAGAAGGCTGGGAAAGAGAGTTTCTTAGCCTTTTGCTCAAAACATGAATGTTGCTTGTTTTTATATACAGTATTTCATGCTTGGTAATTAAATGTCTCTGTAATTTGGAGGGTTTCAAACATTCATTGGACAGCACATATTAACAGTGCGGTTGAGGTATATCTCCACTTCCAGTACAAATAAAATCGAAATTCAAGTAGCTGTCTTTCTATTTTCTTACTTTTGTAGGGTTAATGATGGCTTTATGTTTTTTACTCACAACACCACCTAATCGCTGTTCTTCAGCCCTTACGGTTTAACCTGTATCATCTGTATCATCATTCTGTGGGTTTTGTTGTTTTGATACTGATGGTTGAATAAAAAAATGTATCCATATCTGGTATTTATTGTGTGTGTTTCCAACGATTTTTCCTCTGCTTTGTAATCTGTCATGCTCCCGCTGAAATAGCTCTATTACACCTGAGAAAGTGTTCATTTCTGCACAAGCTTATGACAAGCTAATAGGTTTCAGCATGTCATAAGCATGCAGGGAAAATAAAACATTCTCTGGTTTAGTTTTGGAGGACCCCTTGAAACCTCCTCAAGGGCCCCTAGGGGGCTGTGGACCCCTGGTTGAGAACCCCTGCTCTAGAGTGAAATTAATTTTTTCATTTATTTTACCAGATCTCCTTTTGAAATCTACTTTGCATTTTTTCAAATCCAACAACTCAATGACTGGCAGATCACACCATGTTGCTAAGCAGATGCTAAGTATTTCTGAATTCAGCTGTTAAATATTTAAACTTCAATTATTCACAGATTGTACTTCTAAATAGAATACTCCATGAATGTTCAACTTTTCAGTGTATCCTCTTATAAATCCTCAAACTTCCCATTCACATTGCAGAGAATTCTTATGTTCTACTGGAAAAATACTAACAGCTGCTTTGAAAAATTGAGCTAACAATTTCCTCTTGAGTAGTACTAAAAAGGAGCCGAGTAATAAAATTAGACTTTCCAATAAGAATACTGGGAATGAAGAATATCTTATAGAAATTACAGTAAGTGGCATGCCGTCTACCGTTATTCATCTAATTTAAACTGTGTAAATGTATACTATATACTGAAGTCTTATCATTGTATAAACACAAATGCATCATTTTATTTTGCTCTCAGCTACATAATTCATATTGATACTGGTATCTCTACTAAGATTGGAACTGATATTGGTCTATCTACTATATGACAAAGTGGTTTTGAAACACACAGAATCGAGAGGTAAACGCTATACATTATAAAAATATTACAAACGAAGAAAGTGGTAAACAGTGTAATTCCAACTTGGATATCTGATTAGGGCTTAATAAACAAAAATCTAGAAACTATGAGTCACCCTACAAAATAGTCAAAAAGGTTATCTCAGGAACATAGTTCAAACAAACACTGAAGTGCTTAAGAAATATTGAGCAATATTTGACTGTGCGCCTAATTCCATTCATGTTTTGCAACAGGGACAAAAATAGATGACACGTGGACTGTAAGACAGTTTTAAATCCGGCACGCATGTAAAATTCCCCTTTAACGACCCAACAGCAAAATTAAATCAAAATGTCACCCATGCACAGACCTGCATACAACTTAAAAGGTAATGCAATTTAGCAAAAGATAAAAAAAAAGGTTCTAAAATTAAAACAGTATCCAAAGTCAGTATTCAAAATTGCATAAAATAGTGCTTGATAATTAGTTACAAATAGGTAGGGCCATGGAAAATTCACGATTTTACATTACTCTTACTCTTCACCAGCTTTTATCATGTAGAAACTATAGACAACTACGTAGAAATGTCTGCAACAATAATAGAACTATGACTAATAATACATCTTATGTTTATCATGGTGTCAGTCTTGGATGTCACATCTTTGCCACTAGATGCAATCCCTGATTTCACAAGCTGTAGAGATGAAATTGAATCTCAGAAGCACCATGCTGCTGAAAATGACAAAAATGTCAATATTGTTGATTTTGTGGGTGAGGTCTGAAATCAGATTCCCAAACATGGCAAAAAAATTGCACGCTGCTTTTTGTCAATTCCACCAAACTCTGTGGATGCAGTTTCTGCATATGGACAGGTTTTTACACCACAAAGACAAACCACAAGTGTTGAAACTGCAACAAGATGCACGATGCTGGCCTTCAACAAATAACTAGTTTTCTGCTCACAGGCCAGATAATTATTTGTGTGTGTGTGTGTGTGTGTGTGTGTGTGTGTGCACCACACTGGATTTATAAAAAGTAGCATACGATTTCTTCTTCTTCCGTGGCAATCTGTGAAATGTATTGAATTTTTTGTTTATTGTCATTTGTGAATTTCTTGAAAAAGTACAGTGAATTTTCTGTGGCCCTACATATAGGCCCTATATAATGGGGATTGATTTTATTCTTAATAGAAAGGTGGTAAAATAAGACTGACGTGTATCTGGATAACAGATATCTGAGTGCTGACTGTACATGACATTATAAATGTAGACCAAAGAAACAATGTCATGTTAACAGTCAAAGGTCTGCACAGTAATGAGATATTTTCAGTATGGACAATGGGTTCAAGATTTAAAGCCAGTAGTTTATGTAATAGATACAGTAAGTATATAGTTAGGTTATGGCCAGTCTTTTTATCTACTGTATATTGGATGGGGCATCAGGAGCGCAGGCAGGCGACCAGTCGGCTGCAGCCCCTCGGAGAGGTGTGAGCCCAGGCGACCGTGCAGTGACGTCTGGGCTACCAGGGGGAGCAGAGCAGTAGACCAGGCAGCCAACTGTGTCTGGTGGTGCCGCGCCCTGGGAATAAGGCCCAGCAACCATAGGTCCAAACACGAAGGTCGGGTGTCTAGGAACCCAGGTTGAGGGATCCAACCCCCAGGCGCCGGGCTGTAGCACAGGGGTGGTGGTCAGGGCTGTGGTGAAGGTGGTCTTCTTTTTTTTTTTTTGCGATTTACTGATATCGTACAGCTTTCTTAAACTGGGTTTCCACTTAGTTTTTAGATTGGAGAGGGGAAGACATAGCGTTACACAAACATTAATAAAAAAATAGCATTCCATAAGAAAGCATTGTGTACTATCCTTGTATTATTTGTTAAACATGTTTGACTGCATATATGTATTATAAACCAATTATCTTGTACATACAGTGCCTATAGAAAGTCTACACCCCCTTGAACTTTTTTCACATTTTGTTGTGTCAGTGCCTTAGTTTCATGCATTTAAATGATGATTTTTTCCACTTATCTAAAACACCATACTCCACACTGTTAAGGGGAAAAAAGTTTTTATTGAGAAAAAGATTATATATTAAAAATACAAAACTGAAAGATCATAATTGGATAAGTCTCCACCCCCCTGAGTTAATACTTGGTGGAAGCACCTTTGGCAGCAATTACAGCTGTGAGTCTGCTTCACAGTAGGGATGGTGTTCTTTGGGTGATGCGCTGTGTTGGGTTTGTGCCACACATAACAAAACATAACGCTTTGAATTCAGGCCAAAAAGTTGCATTTTAGTTTCGTCAGACCACAAAACTTTTTGCCACATGGCTACAGAATCTCCTGAGTGTTTTTTTGCATACTTCAAACGGGATTCAAGGTTGGGCTTTCTTGAGTAAAATACAGGCCCGATTTGTGAAGTGCTTGGGATATTGTCACATGCACACTTTGACCAGTTTTGGCCATAATAGTCTGTAGCTCTTGCAAAGTTGCCATTGACCTCTTGGTAGCCTCTCTGATCAATCTCCTTCTTGCTCGGTCATCCAGTTTGGAGGTTCTGGCCTGATCGGGTCTTGGTGGTGCCATACACCTTCCACTTCTTAATAATCATCTTGACCGTGCTCCAAGGGATATTCAAGGCCTTTGATATTTTTTTATACCCATCCCCTGATCTGTGCCTTTCAACAACTTTCGTTACAAAAATGTTTAGTTTCTAAAATAAATGGTAAGTTGTAGTTTCCATAATCATATAATCAATGTATTGAAAAGCTTAGCTTTAAAAAAAACATAAATATATTAATAATGCTAAACTATTTTCTAGTTGGAAAAGAATATGTAGCTTCTCTTTCAAAATTTTTCATTAAAATGTTTTGAGTTGAAAGAAAATCTGAGTTAAATAAATTAAAGTTACTACAAATGCATACTAGTTACCCTGCTTATTATTATTATTATTATTATTATTATTATTATTATTATTATTATTATTATTATTATTATTATTATTCAAATAAAAAAACTAATATTAATAAATGGCATTTCTAATGCAGTACAAGTTATAGTTTGTAAAAGGTGGGGGAAAATAATTATATGCAAGTATTCCCTAATACCTCATAATAGTTCAAAATAGATCAATTGTTGCCTTTTTACATCACATGTAGCCTCCCCACATAACACAGGAATCACCACAGCCCGGGAATTAAGCACTGCGGTGCCTGCAGCAGCATCTCCTGTAACTGAAACAGCAGGACGTTCACTTTATATTGTGCAGGACGGTCAGGTATGCTGTCATACTTTAACTTCTCAATTGTTAGATGCTGCCTGTTGCATCTTACTCATCTCAGACTCATCAATCAAGACAACCAGACTTCCGATTGCAGTAAATTTATAACTAATAATGTTTTTAGATGTGTTTAAAAATTGTTTTACAACCACATTTGGTCAGAAATATGTAGTACGTGCAAAAACAAACAAAGATTTTGATCTTTTCATCCATAACTTGTAGCTGTCATCTCCTTATTATTTAGATTCACATAGTAGATGATGTTTGGGTAAAATCAGACCAATGGAAAAAAATTAATTTCAATCAAAAAGACTCACTCTTCGTGAAGTAGTTAGCACTGTCAATCTGGGGGTCTGCTACTCTAAAGAACAGAAGTCTAGAAGACAAAGGTTACCCAACAACAAAGACTGCTCTAAGACAGCCCCTAACTCCAAATAAGTACAGAGCACTGAAAGCTAAATACATACTAGTATTTTATTAACCATGCTCTAAGGATGTGGGTTGTGTTTCAAATAACCAATATGTTATGTCACACAATGCAAGATTGGAATAATTGCAACACAGCCCATGGTTCTCTAAGCATGTTATTCCAGTAGCATGGCCTGATATAATGTCATTCCCTTATTTTATTATTTTTTGGTTATTTTTTATTTTGGTTATTTTTTTTGTTTTGCTTCCTGTTTTAATACTATTGATTGACTTTGAGCCCACCAAAATAGAAACAGAAAAAAGTTAAAACATTATTAAAATAAAAGTCTTTTTAATTTTTTATTTATTGTTTTACTTTATTCTCTCTTAATAGGCTGCTACAAAGATTGGCTAAGCAGGAAAAATATAGAAGAAGTTAAAATAAACTCAAGACTTTCAAAAGTAGGCAGATACATTACAGAAAAAAACATGACCATGGCTAGGTATGAGAACTTGCTTCGTGCGCTGAATGCATGCCTGCCACAGGACGGTGCAGAAATCACACACTGGCCATGAATGTTGTAGACCAAGGGCGTAGGTTTGGTTTGAACATTGGTGGGGACACAATTTTGTAGGGGGGTGGAGTCGCGGTCGCTAGGGGGGTTCGGCCGTGCCCCCCCGGGAAGAAATTTTTTAGGAGACAGCTGTTAAATGGTAACTTCTGGTGGCTTGAAATGAATGCTGGACATGAATCGAGGACAATTTGATTGACATGAAGTTGGCTGGTATACACTTAAAACACTATGATAAAGTGTCCCTCCTGGAAGCTGGTTTGACATCCCTGCTGTAGAATTACTAATAACTTGAATTATAACCTATCCCAGCCTTACTGTAAGCTACCAATACCCCTGGCGCTACAAGCATGAGCACATGCACGCTCACGTGCTCTGCCTGCCTCTCCTGTGTCTGTGCTGCTGCTCTTACCTGGGTGCATTGCTTCATTCACCTGATAAAATAATAAATTGATGCATGCCATATAGAGAGAAAATATATGGCTATGCTAACTTTATTTGCTGAGTATTACTATACAGCATTAGCCTACTATTATATCACAATGTGCCTCAAACAATAATATATCTCAAAACTGAGTCTAACACTTTCACTTTTATTATCACTAAGCCATTACAGACCTCACCAGCGACCCTGTTGCTTCACCTGCCTCTGTACTGCTTTTACCAGGTTGCACTGCTTCATTCACCTGATAAAATGATAAATTGATGCATGCTGTTTAGAGAGAAAGTATGACTCTGCTAACTTCATTAGTAAATTATTTTTACATTTGCTATGAGAATCATTATCAATTGTGTTTATTACTTTAATAACATCTTCCTACTTACACTTTGACTTTTTGTAAAAAAAACTTCCTTATGTCCATCTTTCTTTTTTTGGCTGCTATTATGCTTTAGTCACCTAAAGCCAAATTGAAGTGATTAGCTAACGTTAGTTAGATGACGATATCAAAACATGCTCTCACAAACATCGAATTAAACTGATTATATTTATTATTATTTTTTAAAATAAATGTGAAAATTGTGGCACAATATTTGAGAGAGTTAACCCTTTGTGGAGCAGATAAAATGACTTGACAAAAGACGTTTCAGATTTATCAAAATTATTGGTAGGGACAATTCAACGGTCCCTTGACATTGGTAGGGACATGTCCCTACCGTCCCTAGCTAAATATATGCCGGTGTTGTAGACATTAAAGGTTTGCTAACATAAGGGGGTTTAACAGTAGAATACGGGAGAAAATCTGTCCCGGGACATGTCCGGGAGAAGGGTCCAAAATACGGGACACTCCCAGTGAATACGGGAGAGTTGACAGGTCTGTGTACATACAAATGGTGGGTTTCATTGTCCACATTTTGTCGCCCTGTTGTCATGTATTTAAAAAAGCCTAACCTTTTCTGTTACAAATACACAAAATAGCTTAAACTTTTTTTTTTTTTTTTTTTTCCGGCTTGGGATTTGCAACTCCTGCCCTTTTTTTTATATCAGCTAGGTTCCAAAGGGGGAGGAGTAAACAGAAAAAGCAGACCGAGAATTTAAGATTGTAGCTTTTCATGCAGCTCTCTCCATAGGCAGAAAACGTTTGCTGTCTTCATTTATGTACTATCGAACGTCATTTCATAGAAAAAGGTGCAGTAAACGATTTGCTTACTTTCTAGAATGTTCTATATAACTTAGAATTTTGGAGTAATTGGAAACATTTATGAAAATAGGATACCTTTAATCGCTTATCTGTTAAGCAACTGGAAACTTTTTTGGTAATTTGGGATGATAAATAAAACATGCTTTAGTTAACATAGATGTGTTCAAATTATAGAAGTAACACAATTCAAAGAGTTTTATATGACAGTATTATGCATTTTCGTTAACGTGAGTAGTTCAGGAGCAATATTACTGCAGACATTCGGTGTTTTTATTGCAAACTGGTACGGGTATTGTTTTGAATTCATAATATAGATACCATTTAGGAAATTGATTGAAATCCTGCGATGCGACTTAAGTGGCACACGTGGATGACATATCAGGTCAGGCTGCACCGTTTGTGTGTGTGTGTGTGTTTTTTTTTGTTTTTTTTTAATGGTATACATCCAAAAAACAGTTGAGTCAAAAACGTGTGTAATTACATAAATATTGTTGCATACATTATTGTATACATTCAAGCAAACAATGTAAATAGCGATAACTATATATACCAATGAGACGCTGATTTTGGTACCCAATGGAATTCAATATCGCCTGAAATTTCACGCCTGCACAGATGCGTTTTTTTTTTCTTTTTTTCGAAAGACGGCTGAATTGGAGTGTCAAATATATCTGTGTTTACGCACCACACTATTTTCTCCCAATAAAACCGTGATGTAGACAGGCTTGTTGTTTGACTTAGTTACGGTGATGTACTCAGGCTTATTGTTTTACATTATATTTTTTTTAGCAATTCTATATATTGTTTTTGACATGAAATTCTGTATCAGAAATGTAAACTAATCACTTCGATAATATTTAATAAGCAATGAATATAAGTCAGACCAAGTAAAACATAACACAAATACTGAGCAGCGTGTCTTTTTTTCAATTTATTTTACTCTTCTGTTTGGTTAAAGCTCTCTTTACCCCTCAGTGCAAATACATTTTTGGGTGCGTTCACATTTCTCCGTTGCCGTCGGTAGTCATATGTTTTTTGTACAGACTGTCCTGTGAAGTATGTGTTCAGTTGTATTAAACAACTGGGGCCCCCCAATATTCTACATGGGTGGGGGTACAGTATTCCATAGTTATTGAGAAGCCATGGAATTCTGTATCCCCTCACAATGTAATCAAAACACCAGTTTAATGGCTCATGTCATATGTTTTTTGTTCATTGCTTATTAAATATTATCGAAGTCTTCCTGGGCAGCTATACCTCATTGATTAGTTTACATTTCCGATACAGAATTTCACGTCAATAACAATATATAGAATTGCTAAAAATAAATATAATGGACGCTTTCGTGCCTCAAACTAAGTAAAACAATAAGCGTGAGTACATCACGGTAACTAAGTCAAACAACAAGCCTGACTACATCACGGTTTTATTGGGAGAAAATAGTGTGGCGAGTAAACACAGATATATTTGACTTTCCAATTCAGCCATCTTTCGAAAAAAAAGAATCGCATCTGCGCAGGCGTGAAATTACAGGGGATACTGAATTCCATGGGGTACCAAAATCAGCGTCACACTGGTAATACTAAACATATAAACAATACGATTTTGTTTTAAGAAACACCTTGTAACTTCATAGTTTTAAGTTAGTTTCACGATAATTCGAGTATACAGTATAATATGCAGAAAAGTCTTAACATTAAGGTGAGTCTGTGTTGAATACCCGAGCCATTTATTATCATATGACACTGAAAAAAAGAAAAACAAACACATTTTCCATTATCTTTCTCTTCCTGTTATTGGACTCCCACAAATCGATGTTATTGCATCCTTGCTTAAATTGGCATAAGACACAGGGTCAACTGTACGCATTTACAGAGTTCAAAGGTTACTGTATCTGAAATCACAAAGCACAAAGGACAAACAGAAACAGATCTATAAGCAAGCTCAAAGCCATAGAGACATTTATGTAAAATAAAAAAATCTTAATTTAGGCGTAACAGAACCAGATATTATTTGTTAACAACATCTTCCATCATAACATTTAAGTGTACTGTTAAAAGTCACCAATTCCACACACATTTTCAGCCAGTCGTATTGCAGGGGGCTTGATGCTCAAAGTCCATTTTGTCTTGTTGATCTTGTCTTGCTGTGATTAGTGCTGAAATAAAGCTCCTTCATTGCACTATGTACTTTGTTAGACACTACAAGCAGACCACTACTCATCTAGCACATGCTTAAACCATGCCAAAATACGGCAGAATGCACCATTTGAATCCCATTTTTTCAAAAACTTCCACTGGAAAACCCCCCTCCCGCACACTCAGCCCTTGGTGCTACACGTCTCGATGAGATGGGTGCCCCCTACTACCTTAGACGTGCCACATACTTTGAAACTAATTGAAAACCCTTGTACTGTAATATTACAAAAGTCAACCTCAGTTATCCCATGGGGATACCATTTAGTGTCGACTTATCCAAGGTGTCGAGTGGTGCACGAGCCATGGCATTAACATACATATAAGTAACAGAACTCACACGTTTACAGTATTACAGTAGATACAAGTTTATTTTTAGTTTAATATCTCAATGAAAACAGTTGAAAGAACTGCACTGAATGCAGAGGTGAAAGTAACTTGAATTTCTTACCAGTGTAGTGTCATAAAGTGGTACATCGTCACAATGTAGTACGTGTACCAAAACTTGACCCGTGTAATGTTAGAAAGTGGTACGCTGTCCGATTTTGATACAGGTGCAATCAATTGCGATTTGATGAGCATTTTCCTATTATTATTATTATTATTATTATTATTATTATTATTATTATTATTATTTATGTATTTATTTATCTATTAGATAATTAACAAAATAAAGAATATAGTAAATAATTACATTTAAGAGTGAGTTCGACAAAGAGCAGTTGAACTTATAGTAAAATATTTGTTTATATGAGTAAAGTCAGGTTAGAACATGTAGTAAGTGTGATAAATGGATGAGAATGATTTCAAATAAGAACAATTACAAAAAAACGTGAATTCGGATACCTATAAGATTAAAATCAAGTACAGGATACAGAAACTAGTTATAATTAAGACCAGTAGTGGAATACAGCAAAGTATGGAGCAGTTAAGTGCAAGTACAAGATGATGCAAGTACTGGTACAATTCGGTGCCATATAGTCAAGAGTTGTGAGGTTTACCATTTACAATTAATTATGCATTATTTTTTTTGCAAACTGTAAACACAGTCAATTTCTCTAAAAAGAAAAAAACAATTCACAACAAACAAGCCAAAATAAGAAGTCCAGCGCAAAGTTGCAGAAGTAAAAAAAATGTAGAAGACCCAACGTATTGAATATGATAAATATTTGCACACTATTTTCTTAATGGTGGAAAAATATGATAAATTAAATTAAAAAAAAGATGTAAAAGACTGAAAACAGCTTAGTGTACCACATTTGAATGGGCGCTTCCCTGCTTTCTTTTAGGCATGCTCGAGCAGTGCGCTGTGTAACACTTTTTACTGCTTACCTGAAAATAACACTAGTGTTATTGAGTTGTTTTCCCTTCACTTCACAAAGCCATTTCCACGTTTGTTTTATTTGAAGTGTTAAAGTTAAATTTCAGTTTTTGTTTGCTTGTAGTTACAAAAAGGCACAAGTAAACCTTACGTTATTACTTTATGAAAACATGTCGATGGCCACTGTTTACTGTGAAGAAACAGCAATGGCAAGGAATGAAAAAAAAAAAAAAAATGAAATGCATTGTCAACTTTATGTACTATTTATTTTGGGAATAAACAAAACAACGTTTAACTTGAACTGCTATTTGGCATCCTTTGTTTTGTAGTTAATTCACTGGGGTAAAGTAAGTCCTACACAACTTATTCTTTACTCCTGGGATATTTTTCTATTTTAATGTGTTACATATTGTAAGGTCTTGCTGTAAAATAAAAACGCACACACACGGGCCACGGCCACAGCCACGCCCCCTGCCCCTGCTGCTATGTTGTCTCTGCCTTCGTACAGAAAAAAGATATATATATATATATTAGCTCAAAGAGCCAGCTGCCCAATGTTTTGATATGTTGTATCTTTCTCAAGGGAGATTCATTCATATATATATATATATATATATATATATATATATATATATATATATATATATATATATATATATATATATATATATATATATATATATATATATTATTTTCAGTATAATACACTACACAACTATTTATTTATCCTTGGGTAGTCTTTCTGTCAAGTTACTTTCTGTGAATTGCAGAGAGTTCAGCAGCATCCTACTGTACTAAACAGTATTTCCAAATACATTCCATTTTATACCATCTAACAATGTTCTGTTTGTGTTTTACTTAGGAACACTATGTGGTTTCATCATCTTCTAGTTGTACTGGGAGCAGCCCTGGTAAATGGAGAATCACCTTGCATTATTGGGAAGCAGTTGGCCTACTGTGAGTCCATGTCGCTAACGCAGATTCCAGATTTGCCCTCCGACATCATTGAAGTCTACCTAGCTCTGAATTACATCAGGGTTCTGAATGAAAACTCATTCCCAAGACTGGAACAATTAAAAGTATTAGACCTTGGAATGCAGAGGACACAGTCGCTAAGTATTGGAAAACATGCTTTTAAGAACCTTACGAATCTTGCTGTGCTGCATTTGGGAAACAATGAGCATCTTGTTTTACACCCTGATGCATTTGTGGGATTGTTTAATTTACAGCAACTTATTTTACTACGCAATAATCTATCGGCATCCATTTTAGAAGCAGAGTTCCTCAGAGATTTGGTCTCGCTAGAGGCTCTCGACCTTCGTTACAACAACATAGAGCGGCTGAAGCCTAACATGTTATTTCAGAAAATGACACATTTTAATTTTTTGGACTTGAACCTTAATAAAATAGAAAAAATATGTGAAGGAGATTTGTATAGTTTCCATGGAAAAAATTTAATTTTTCTCAGTATCGCCTCCAACCCTCTACGAGACATGAAAGAATACAACTTTGACTGGATGACATGTGGAAACCCATTAAGGAATGTTACCATTCAAACTCTGGACATGTCATTGAATGGATTCAGTACTGATGTAACAAGGAACTTCTTTTTAGCCACAAAGGGGACCCGTATGAGCCACATTGACTACAGTCCTACTATAATGGGTAGTTCATTTGGGTTCTCAAACAGTAAAGATCCAAACAGTGAAACATTTCTTGGCCTTGCAGAAAGTTTTGTCAGGAGTCTAGACTTGTCGAAAGGCTTTATCTTTTCACTTAACCCGTTTGTGTTTGAACCACTTAAATATATTGAAGACCTTATATTATCTGATAACAAGATCAACCAGATTAAAAACAATGCATTTGCTGGTCTTCAAAACTTAAACAAACTGAACCTTTCTAATAACCTTTTGGGTGAGATTTATGCATACACCTTTGATGGTCTTGGTAATGTTACTGAAATTGACTTGACAAACAATCATATCGGTGTTATTCAGAGTAAATCTTTCAGGGGATTGTCAAATTTATTTATTTTGAATCTTCGGGGAAACGCCATCATTGCCCTCCATGTATTTGCTGCCATTCCTAATCTTCAGTATGTTCTGTTGGGTGAGAACAGAATTCAATCAACATACGGCCTTGAAATCTTTTCAGACAGTTCTATATTTATTGACTTATCTGATAATAAATTAAAATCACTAAGTCTATTCTATGATGTGATGCAGTTTCCAAATCTTCAATATCTTTTGCTGAGACATAATAAACTGTCTGATTGTTTTCAACATTCAGAAATACCAAAGAAAAACAACTTAATACACCTAGACTTGGAAGACAACGTGTTGCAGGTTGCATGGGAAGCAAAAACATGTTTAGACATGTTTGATAACCTTGGTAAGTTGATGGAACTTAAGCTTAACCAAAATTTACTTCGGTTTCTCCCGAAAGACATTTTTAAGGGGCTAATTTCTCTGCAGAGGCTGGTTCTCTCCTCCAACTTGCTTGCCCACCTTCCTACAGATGTATTCCCCAGGAGCTTAAAGATTCTTGATTTATCTCAAAACATCCTTTTGTCACCCAACCCTGATACCTTCAGTTTTATTAAGTTTCTAGACCTTGGAAAGAATCAATATATCTGTGACTGCCATTTACAAAACCTCACACTGTGGATAAGTAAAACAAATGTGACTTTTCTTAGTGATTTCAGTGATATGTACTGTTCTTTTCCTCAGCATTTGATAGGGATTCCACTTGCCAACATCACTTTCGATGAATGCGACGAAGAGGATCAAAGGCTTGTAATGAAATTAAAGCTCTCTCTTTTTATTGGCTGCACGACTACTCTGATAATAATTATAACCTCAGTCATTATTTTTACACAGTTCCGTGGTCTGTGCTTTATCTTTTATAAGAAAATTTCCAACAAGCTGCTTGCTGGCCCTAAGGAAGAGGCTGGTAGGCACGGTTACAAGTACGATGCATACATATGTTTCAGTAACAGTGACTTTAAATGGGTGGAAGCAGCCTTACTTCAGCAGCTAGATAAACAGTTTTCTGAGAACAACAAGTTTAATTTGTGCTTTGAAGCAAGGGATTTTATTCCTGGAGAAGACCATATCTCAAATATACGGGATGCTATTTGGAACAGTAAGAAAACTATCTGCATTGTGACCAGAGAATTTTTGAGAGATGGCTGGTGCATTGAAGCCTTCAACTTGGCCCAAAGTCGATACTTTGTCGAATTGAAAGATGTTCTTGTCATGGTGGTAGTTGGAAGAATTCCCCAGTTCAAGTTAATGAAATGTAGTCAAATCCGAGCTTTTGTTCGAAGCAGACACTATTTACACTGGCCAGAAGACATACAAGACATAGACTGGTTTTATGATAGACTCATCAATATGATTCTGAATGATAAAAAACAAAAAAAGCAAAATGACATCACCTTACACAATGTGACAGTTACAACCTGATTATTTTAAAAAGCACAGGTTTATGTCAGATATGTTCAAATTCCACTGCTGGATCAAAAAGAAAAAACAATTCTCCCTCGGCCCAAAAGGTTGTACTGTTTCAACAGTATCTCTTCCTACATTTCTTACATGGCCATTCTACTTCCACGTGTTTTTATTTTTACAGTACAGCGTTTAGCAGGGTCACGGCTCATCCAGTATAAGCACTACTGCATGGAGTGCAAGGTAGCTTGTACAATCTCCAGCTTGCCGGTTCGAATCATGGTCCACAAGGATTGTTGCATTGGCCTTTTCTCTCTCATGGGTTTGGGAGGAAAATTGTCAGGAATAGTTCACCTCAGTGACCCCTACTCATCAGTCACCCCACGTATTCATCAGAACTAAGTGCTGACTAGCCGGTTAAATGATCTTTTTTTAACACAAGTGAATGACAAAGGCTATGACAGGAGCCATCTAATAAGTAACCAAGTCTTTTCTGAATGTAGGCTTTTATGGTTTACTTAAATGATCAATTAACTGTTCTAACTGAAACATAATTCCTACTAGATTATACTTTTTTTTTTATAAATGTTATACATGTTGTAATATGAAATGTTTACATATTGATAAAATTATGTATTTTGTTATTTCAATGTTTTTCCATTTGAATGTATTAATATCTATTTATGCAATGAAATTGTCAACACAAGCCATTACCTCGAGTATTACTTGATTTCATAATCTTTGTGTATTGTGTTACATGGCAGTGATACAAGGTACACGTAGATTCCTAAGCCATTGGCATTGAAAGGGCTTTTTAAAAAGGTACATTTAAAAAGGTTCCAAAACAGTAATACTTCATATTTTATGTCAGTGACAGACATCCCCCATCATATCTGAAAATGAAAAAATTGAACACCATGACGTACATGGACTTTATGCACATGTTAAAATGGCATCCAGGGGCTCCCGAGTGATGCATCCGGTAAAGGCGCTCCGCAGGATTCGCCCTATAGCCTGAACATCGCCAGTTTGCCCAGGCTATTCCACTGCCGACCGTGGACGGGAGCTCCCAGGGGGCGGCGCACAATTGGGGGGGAAGGGCTTAGGTCGGCCAGGGTGTTCTCAGCTCACCGCGTACCAGTGACCCCTGTGGTCTGGCTGGGTGCCTGCAGGCTTACCTGTAAGCTTCCCAGGACTGCATTGTCTGTAGCTCTGAGGTGGCTGCCTGGTGGGCTTGCAGTGTGAAAAAGAAGTGGTCGGCTGATGGCACACGCTTCGGAGGACAGCGTGTGTTCATCTTTGCAGCTCCAAAGTCAGTGTGGGGGTGGTAGCGGTGAGCTGAGCCTAAAAATAATTGGCTATTCCAAATTGGGAGAAAATGATAAAAACAATTGACGACTACTACATTTAAAAAAAAAAAAAATTACATCCAGACAGACAGATGCCTTCAAATATTGGCTAGAGATTCTCATTAACTTGTGCTAAAGAATGTGTAAACCAACTTTCATTACCAGCACTATACCGTGTGCCTCCATATTTATATTCTTTTAAAAACAACCTCATGTTTCAACATAATCTATACAGACAGACAGACTCTATTTACCTACACAGTTCAATTGAACAAGGCTTTTATATATAAGCAAAACTGTATGACATACAACAAGATCTGGAAGCTGAAAATGCAGCAAAACACGATAGCTCAGTTCCCAGAATGCTTCAGAAATGTGAACAATAGAAACACTGTTCTTTTTCATTAAAACTATCAAGATAAAGGTTATTAATTAATTTGAATTGCATAACCCTAAAAAACAACAGCACAACTTTGAAACACAATGAGGGTGAACCAAATGTCCACCTTTGACACAAGTTGTGGTAACTAGTTTGTTGATATGAGCTTTACTATTTTGGCTAGGCATAGTAAACTTTAATATTGTTTATGTTGTGTGTGACTGCGGCAAAGTGCCCGCCCCCTATGTATATAGTATATGTGCGCTGTTATTATTTATTGTGCTATGATTTATTGTTTATAAATGACGGCGAATAGCCATGTGTGTTTTCTTATTGTTTGGCAGCATGTGTGGGGTTAAAAGTCCCATCATAAAAACCTTGTGCAGAAGGTGACCATCTCCCGAGTTAATTAATGGATTAATTGTTGCTAATCGGGAGATGGTCACCTGTATAAAAAGCCTACAGTTTTCTGCGCTATGGGTGGAGAGTAGTGGAGAGAACTAGAGCAAGAGAAGGCACCTGAAACAAAAGACTAAAAATCAAGGATCAGTGAAGGCTGCTGCCCAGTCTGACTTATATTGCTTAGTGTTCATGATTTTGTTTTGTTTGACTATTTATTTTTACTGTGTGTTTATTTTTGTTCAAACCTTTTATTTTGTTTGAAAATAAACTGCGCCGCAGTCCTTTTTGCCCTGCAGCACTTGCCTCTGTGTTTGTTCCTGCATCTGGCCTGACGTCACCACTCAGCCATTCCTGTGACAGTAACATTTTGGATTCGGAATGAAATAGACCATATGGTTTTACATTTGGAACATTACTTTTGGATGTTAAGGATTATTATTATTTATTTATTAGCAGACGCCATTGCATTATAGAATATCACATTACAAGTTATCACGTTATAAAATATCATTTTACAGAATATCATAATACAGATAAAGAGCAGTTAAGAAAGTACAATAAGATCAAATTCAAGTAAGAGCAGGATAAAGAACACTGTAAGTTAAAAGTAAGAGCGAGTTCGACTAAGAGCAGTTAAAACTTATAGTAAATAAGCTACCGTCCTGTCTCCCTCCTACCCTTCCTCTCCAAAACCCTCGAGCGGACTGTACACCGCCAGCCCTCTGCTTTCCTGTCCAACCACTCTCTGCTTGACCCTCTCCAATCTGACTTCCGCTCTGCTCACTCCACTGAAACCGCCCTCCTGTCTGTCACCAACTCACTTAAGTGTGCCCGAGCTGCCTCTCTCTCCTCTGTCCTAATTCTCCTCGACCTCTCTGCTGCCTTTGACACTGTTGATCACTCTATTCTACTATCGTCTCTCGCTGACCTGGGGATCTCTGGCACTGCTCTGGCCTGGTTCTCCTCCTACCTCTCCAACCGCACTTACCAGGTAACCTGGCGTGGAGCAACCTCCACACCTCACCCTCTCTTAACTGGAGTCCCCCAAGGGTCAGTCTTGGGTCCTCTCCTGTTCTCTTTCTACACCCGCTCCCTGGGCCCCCTCATCGCATCCTATGGTTTCTCATACCATTTCTATGCTGATGATGCTCAGATTTTACTCTCCTTCCCCACCTCTGACTCCACCATCTCCTTCCGTATCTCTACCTGTCTGTCTGCTATTTCCTCCTGGATGCACTCACATCACCTCAAACTCAACCTCTCTAAATCTGACCTCCTTTTCTTTCCCTCCTCCTCCCCCTCCTCTGATCTCTCTATCTCTGTTCCTCTGGAATCTACCACACTCTCTCCCTCTTCCTCCGCTAAGAACCTCGGTCACCCTGGACCCCTGCCTCTCTTATTCCCAACACATCTCCACACTTGCCGATTCTTCCTGAGCAACATCCGAAGAATCCGACCCTTCCTCACCAACTATGCTACCCAGCTCCTGGTCCAGGCCCTGGTACTCTCCCGCCTAGACTACTGCAACTCCCTCCTGGCTGGCCTCCCTGCGTCCGCCACCCGTCTGCTCCAGCTCATCCAGAACTCTGCTGCCTGCCTGGTGTTCTCTCTGCCTCGCTTCGCCCACGCTACTCCACTACTCTGCACGCTCCACTGGCTCCCGATCACCGCTCGCATCCAGTTCAAGACTCTTGTACTAGCCTACAGATGCCTTGACCAGACTGCACCCAGCTACCTCCAGACCCTCATCTCTCCCTACACCCCCACTCGACCTCTCCGCTCCGCCTGCACTAGAAGACTGGCTCTACCTCCGCTACGCTCCCCTGCCTCCAGAGCCCGCTCCTTCTCCACCCTTGCTCCGCAGTGGTGGAATGACCTTCCTACAGATGTCAGGACTGCCCAGTCCCTGACCACATTCCGGCGCCTCCTTAAGACTCACCTCTTCAAACAGCAACTGTAGAACTCCTCTGTTTGTGTCCTGGGACACTATCACCCTTCATTTAAATGTGCTTTATTTTGCTCTTATCTGCCCCCTATTTTACTGCATTTAATCCTGTACTTCAGAATACTGTAATCTGCCAAGTGTTTAACCTGTAGTGTTTTGTATTTAATCATATCCTGATGTAACTATCACTATTATCTGCTGTATTATTGAATTGTGTTTTGTCACACTTGTACTTTGCTTGAACAAAAGTTATTGTATTTCTTGCTCTTATTGTATTACTTATATTGTAACACTTGAAATGTATTTGCTTACGATTGTAAGTCGCCCTGGATAAGGGCGTCTGCTAAGAAATAAATAATAATAATAATAATATTTGCTTATATGAGTAAAGTCCAGTTAGAACACATAGTAAGTATGATAAAATGGATGAGAATGATTTCAGATATGAACAATTACAAAAAATGTGAGTACGGTTACCAAAGAGTAAAATCAAATACAAGATACAATAAGGAGTTATAGTTAGGAGCAGTAGTTGAATGCGCAAGGCATGGAGCAGTTCAGTGTAAGTACAAGCTGATGCAAGTACTGGTACAATTGGGTGGCATATAGTCCAGCATAGTCGAGAGTTGGGGTTTACAGATGCTGTCTGAACAGGCGTGTCTTGAGGAGGCGACGGAAGGTGGTCAGGGACTGAGCAGTCCTGTGGGTAGGTCGTTCCACCACTGAGGGAGAAGGAGCAGGCTCTGTAGGTAGGGGAGCGGAGGGGCGAGAGGGGGTGTAGGGAGAAATGATAGTCTGGAGATAAGAGGGAGCAGAAAGGGCAATACAGCGATAGACGAGTACAAGAGTTTTGAATTGGATGCGAGCAGCGATAGGGAGCCAGTGCAGAGAGTGGAGCAGCGGTGTAGCGTGGGAGAAACGAGGAAGGGAAAAGACAAGGAGAGCAGCAGAGTTGGAAATCTTACTTATTTTTGTCTTACAACCTTTTGTTTCTGGTGCATTAGTAACACTTCATGTATCAGAGACCATTTGAGATATTTACTTTATTGCAAAGTGTATAACATAGCAAGCTCAAATGTGATGACCTTGACCTCTGACCCAATATGGCTGCCATATTAATGTCTGTTTCCTTTTTTTTTAATTTTCAGAGGATACACACTACGTGTTTTGAGATATTAAATTATTCAAGCTTTAAATAATGGGCGATTTGATTTAATTGACACCAATTATTTGAGAAATGTTAACAGGAATAAAAAGCTAAGTACAACCACCACAAACAAAAACTTAGAAAGTACTGTATTTAACAGCTAGAGGGTAGAATACACTCTAAAAATAAAAAAAAAAAACAGGAGGATTTCATTTCATCCAAAAGATGGTGCCTTTGGATTGTGATAAATGAGTAAGAAAGTAGCATTACAGTACAACATGGCCTTTACATTAAAACCACTTGATAGTTTATATATGTACTTCATCACATCAGTTGCAGACAAAAGTATTTGGGCTGTTACAAAAAAAAAATAAGAGAAAAAACCACAAAGAAAGTGATTTCTATAATTTCTAATTGTTCTATTGAAAGATATAAATTAAAATAGAGATTAAGCTGTATAATAAAACAATCCATAACTAATCTTACTTTTTTTCAGAAATTTCTTTGTAGACTTTGCAGAATTGTTGGGGTCATTATCCTGCTGGAATGCAAACTTCCGTCCAATAAGCCTTCTAGCACTGGGTAATAAATTGCAAAATGTCTGGATATTTTGCAGCATTCCCTGCTCCTTCTACAATACAAAGGTCACCAGTGCCTGAGGAAGAAAAACAAGCCCATACCATCACAGAACCCAACTCAATCCATACACAGAATATTGGGGGTTATATTTAAGGGTGGTAGGCAATTCACTGACACACAGGAGACAGAACTTTATTTGTAACGTCGCTCAGGTGCACTGATTTATTTTTTACCTGCAGAGGGCGCTGTTGTCCGTGGCCTGAATACTGACAACAGTAATCAGGACCACAGGGTTACCAATACAGGTAGACAGTCCAGTGCACATACAAGTGCTCAAAATAATAATGAAAACAAAAGGCACAAATAAAAAGGGAAAACAAAACTACTAACAAAACTACAAAATAAAGGTGCTGCACTCTGCAGCGTTTCCCCGACCGACTCTACCCGCCCTGTCCAGGTCTCCGTCCTATACTCCACTGTTCCCTCAGACTAGTCTATGCTTTTGGGGTCTGCCCACGGTTTCTCCGCTACCCCTATATTTATTTTATTTTATTTTATTTTGTTTTTGTTCTTCGGACGTTCTCAACTGACAATAGAGCTTCCGCTCACTCGTTTGTCATCCAATAGGGGCCGAGCTGAGGGAACAACAGAGCGTTATTTTATAGGCCCTGCAATCCCCCAAGGCCCACCTCCCAACCATTCAGAGAGAGGGAGAGACCACACACCCTCGTCTCACCTCTCTATGTCATTGCCATGACGGACAGGCGGATCTTACGGTGGCTGCCCTCTTCCTGCAGAACCATGCAGGCGCCAGACAATCAGCACAGATCTCCCATGTTACAAAGAGAAACAACTTTTTAGTGTTTGGCCTGTACCTAAGAGGAGAGCAATCGAATATCATTGTTTTAGGGAGGTAAAACCATTAACTATTAACTAATACTGTACCCATTAATGTTTTACTAACATGTATGAAGGTCAGTGGTTCTGAAAATGCAAAAATCATTAAATATTTAACCATTAATACAAACTATTGTTGTTAAACTCCTTTGTAACTTATGTACTATATTACACGAGTAATTTGTAGACCAACAATGATGGCTAAATATGTCATTGCCTATTTTTTTGTCTCTTTTTTTTGCCTGAATTGTATTATAAAGAACATAAATAGAACAAATTATAGAACAGGAGTACTGTGGAGGTGAAGGAGATTGTGTTGCACATCTGAGATTCAAGTACCCTTTAGAGTCATGCACAATGCAGGCAGTGACAATGCAGAACTACTTTTGTATTTTTTTCTATTGCTGTCCCAACCTCCACACAATGCAGCATGCTTAACATTCTCCCTTCCTGTGCTATTCATAGTGACATCTCAGAGATTGGACTGCTGATAAGTATACTTTTATTTAGATTTAGTTTTTTTAATAGATGGGTCGGATGTATATCACTAATCTCCTACTCATTTCATATACATTATTGAACCACCAGAGTTAATTACATATGGACAAGGGAAAGTTATTTGAAAAATGGTTTAAACTATGGCACATGCTAACTCTATTGAGGATCTTCATTTATTTGAGCTGTTGATATGTCAGTGGTCACAGTAATTAAGCAGTTCAACAGGGTGCCACTGTATATATTATTGATAATGGATTGACCTGACCTTTCCCTTTAGAACTCCAAATTATAACCTCATATGTTTTTTTTAATGGATTCCCCTTCAAAATGTGCTAAAATGTAATAGTATTGCAGTTAGTGCAGAATTTGTGACACAGTTACTTTTCAGTACATTTGCATATAATGGGTCATTTGCAGTACCACCACATTAGAATTGCATTCGAAATACTGCAGAGTGAGTACTCTAAAGATTATGGTAAAATTATCATCACCTTTATCACATCCTTTAGTCTTTCCTCCTTGTTTTTGATACTGGCATGTCTCCACAGGATTTATATCAATGCAGAATTCCCTGTTGTGTATTTGTTTTCCTGTTTGCTGATTTAGTGTGGGGATATCAAAATGAGCCGTAACCTGCAGTTTAAAAGACACACCGCGGATTCCAGGACAATGCATCAGGAAAGCCATAATTACTCAATGTGATGACAAATCGACTATGTAGTTATTTTCCATAAACTTGCTCATGCCAAATAATTAGACAGAGAAAATGAAATGGGGTACACTGACAAAAACATAATATTTCTATGTGAGAGGACAGACCATTAATAGTGAATGCCGTAGTTACATTATATTTCCTTGTTGTTTTGTTACAAACCATTACATAACTGAAAAGTACTTTACATAATATTAATAAATACTTGTATTAAAGAACAGCAGTAAACAGTTACTGTACTACAATTCGGTGTCAACAAATCCATTGTGTAGCTGTTGTGTGGTCCAGTGCTTAAAGAAAAGGGCTTGTAACCAGGAGGTCCCCGGTTCAAATCCCACCTCAGCCACTGACTCATTGTGTGACCCTGAGCAAGTCACTTAACCTCCTTGTGCTCCGTCTTTCGGGTGAGACGTAATTGTAAGTGACTCTGCAGCTGATGCATAGTTCACACACCCTAGTCTCTGTAAGTCGCCTTGGATAAAGGCGTCTGCTAAATAAACAAATAATAAATAATGTAAGGTAGTGTTCAAGTAGTGGCCTCAATTTCATCTATATGTTACCAAAAGTAAAATAAGTTAATGTTACATTTACAGGCCTTATAAAATGCAGTATACAGTAGGCCCCAAACATCCATCACAAATTAACTTAGGTAACATATATTTTGAATTGATTTTAATCAATTGGACCTGGGCTTAAAAATAGAAATCAGGTGGTGAAACCAGTGGCTCCACTATGAACCTAATGCTTAATTTTACAGCCCTCTGATAAAGTAACTTGGCTCCCAGCTGCAACAATAGTCTGTTATTGTCTTTACAGCAATGGGTACCTTGTTTGAACACGTGAAATACTGGCTTTCAAAGGCAACTGTAACAAGGATGGATTGTACTTTTTCTTTGAGATGAAGATGTGGAATTCACATTTACAACTGACTTCATACAACTGATTTATTTTATCTTTTTTTATTGCATACTGTGACAGAAATACAATGATTCTTGGTTGTAAATCTCCCTCCCAACCTGTAAGGGCGCTAAGCAGCAAGAACAGAGTTCTTTGGACGGGCTGGTCTGACAGTCCTTTCCCAGGGTTTTGAAGTCGGCCAGTCTGGATGAAGGCGAGACTTTGTTGCAAGAACACATTGACCCGGAAGGGCAATGACGTGGCAGCCCCAGATTGGAGAGGCGGTTGCACTCATTTATCAAGGGGTCATGTGTGATGGCATAAAAGGGGGCGGAGAATCGCAATCTGTTCCTTTGTGTTGGTTTTGAGTTTTAACCTAGAAGGACTGTGAGAGACCCCAGAGAATGTATCAGTTTCGTGAGTGTTGTGTTTGTTTGTTCTGCCTGTTATTAATTGTCTTGTTTGTAAATCACAAGACAGCTAACATGTTTCTGGAGCTGTCGCCTTGGGCCAGCATAAAGCCGGAACAACACTTCACCACTGTCATGAAATAAACTTGTATCATTGTTTAGTATTTGGGACTGCAATCTTATTGTTATTTACCCCGTGCAGTACACATTGCTGTGTTGCCGGGGGATTATTGTTTGTTTGCCAGACCTAGAAAAGAAAATAATAAAACCCTTTCCAAACTGTATTATAATCATCTCTGTCTGTTTCATTCACGCACTGCATCACTCCTGCACTTGTACCCAATCAACCACTTTGCCACACATACTTATCACTCAATTTCTTAAAACAACAGTTTATCATGTTTCATTAAGGGGGCAGCAGTGTGGAGTAGTGGTTAGAGCTCTGGACTCTTGATCAGAGGGTTGTGGGTTCAATCCCAGGTGGGGGACACTGCTGCTGTACTCTTGAGCAAGGTACTTTACCTAGATTGCTCCAGTAAAAACCCAGCTGTATAAATGGGTAATTGAGTGTAAAAAAATAATGAAATTGTATGTAAAAATAATGGGATATCTTGTAACAATTTTAAGTCGCCCTGGCTAAGGGCATCTGCTAAGAAATAAATAATAAAATAATAAATGAGGGTACAACACCTACTTCGCTCAATTTTTCTTGTATATTTTATTTCCAAGGCATAGCAGCAACATGTGCCATATATAAATCATTTTAATCTTGACCTTTCAAGTTTATATACTTCCCTAACAACAACAATATTCTCCAAGATTTGTGGGAGTTACATTAGACCAAACATTGCGGGGTCCACAGCAAAGATTAACAACCCAAACAATACATACACTAGGTAGAAAATCACTGCAAGTCAACAAACTATTACAATACAATTAAACCTCTGACAAGTACTGTATGATTTTAGAATAGACTTAGATTTGTGATATATTACATTTAAGTTTTAGCTTGGAAGAGAACTTGGCATTCAGATATGCTGGCACTGACCCATGAAAGTCAGGAGTGGGTTTTAAAGCCTTCACTGATTTTAAGCCAGTGAAGTTGGAATTAAAGAGCAGTGATGAACTGTACACCATGTTTAATACATTTGCAGTGTTTTAATGGCACCCAATAAAGCAATACATGCTTAGCATCCCATGCAAACCATTAACTGCCGGCTTGGCAACCACTGAAAACCTATGTATAATGCCATTTTTCCATCTGCATTTACGAAACCAGTCTGTAATACTCAGTCTCGTCTTTTTTACAGTGGGTGTGTTAAGTAAGTGAGCTGCTCAGTGAAAGAACCCGCTTAACAGCATGCTCAGTCCCACGCATACTGAACTCAGAGTGATACAGAGCAGACTTCATTGTGATCTGAGTGAACAGAAACATTCTAATTATTATCTGTAGTCAAGCTGGAATCCTTGTGTTTGGCTTTGCTTTTACTGTAAACTAATGTGATCCATCTGCGTTTCCTTCCATCTGATGATGTAGCTAACCTTCTGCCTGGTGTTGATGGCTGAAGTGTAATGCTGGTTCCAGGGATCAGCCTATTTTGCCTCCCTGCTTGAGTACACTGTGCTTGAGTACACTGTGCTTGAGTACACTGTGAGGGGTACAGCCATGTTTGTTGCTCGGGAGTTTATTTCTAAATATATTAATTTTTTTAGCACTATAACGTCAAAGAACATTAACATCGTTGTTGCAGCATTGTAACGAGTTACCACAGGTCTAGGGACGTAAACGTATTCACCTTACAAAAAATGTAAAGTGTCAAAACAGGATAGCACCAAAACAGGATAGTACCAAAATAGGATAGTATAGTATACTAAAATCATGCCATTTTGGAACAAGTGACCTATACTTGCAGCCAGTATATTACTTTCTGTAAGGGTTTAAATAGAGAATATAGAATAAATGTGGAGTATTTTCTGTGACTGTCGTTGTCAGTTATATTGTCATTGTTGTTATCAATAACGGAATTGTTTATTTTTATTCTAACAAATTAATCTTAATCTACAGTCATACAGTGTATGATGATATTAGTGTTATGTAACTGCATTTAATACCAAAAGACAAATGTGAACTGTTTGTTTGTAGTGTCTAGTAGTAAAATAAAAAAAGACAAACGCTTGTCAGATAGTAAGCCTGACTACTATGTGCTAAGTGTGATTGCCTTATTTAATTCTATATTAATTGGAAATAAAAGAACTACATCAACGTTTGTTATATCTTTTCTTTTAATTACTGTAGGTATGTTGAACCCCATTTCGACAAAGTTAACTTGGTTTAAGCTATTATATATATATATATATATATATATATAGATAGATAGATAGATAGATAGATAGATAGATTCCGATAAAACACCCCCCATACAAAAGAAAAATTTAATCGGTGGATAGCCAATAAACTGTGGAAATGGTTGACTTTACTCTTTTCCCATTAAAAAAATAAAACCTACTACAAAAATAGTAATAAATATATTTTCCAGTGCTGCTATCCGTATTCGTTCTGAATACTTTAAACCTGCCCCAGCTACTGAGTGACAGCACATTCTTACATTTCTATTGGAGACTCTGTCTGAGTTTTAAAACGAGATTACAATCAGGATGGAGGCTTGTTAGCTTGATTTAAAGCTTTATTACAGTTAAGATACGGAGGATTTAAAACAAACCTGCACTCCAATTCCCCTCCACACACATCCACATGCAACCCCTGCACACGCACACCACCATGCAACCCTTGCACACTCACACCACCATGCAACCCCTGCATGCATACACCCACCATACAACCCCTGCACGCACACTCACACCACCACCATGCAACCCTTGTAGTCACACACCACCATACAACCCCTGCACACACACCACCATACAGCCTTTACAAGCACACAAACACAGTGAAACCCCTGCACACACATCACCATGCAACCCTTGCATGCACACACACCACAATGCAACCCCTGCATTCAAACACCCACCATGCAAGCCCTGCACGCATACACCTACCATGCAACCCCTGCACGCATACACCTACCATGCAGCCCTTGCACGCACACACCACCATGCAACCCCTGCACGCACACACCTACCATGCAACCCCTGCACGTACACACCACCATGCAACCCCTACATGTATATACCCACCATGCAACCCCTGCACGTACACACCACCATGCATCCCCTGCACACCGTCACCATGCAGCCCTTGCACGCACACACCACCATGCAACCCCTGCACGCACACAGCACCATGCAACCCCTACATGTATACACTCACCATGCAACCCCTACATGTATACACTCACCATGCAACCCCTGCACACACACACCACCATGCAACCCTTGCACGCACACACCTAGCTATACATTCCTTGAACAAAACTGATTGCTTTACACTCACTGTAAAGAAGATGTAGTCACTACACTACACAGCAAGAAACAATAGGGAGATGCATTAGGTGTTTGAATTAAAAAGGGTGCAATATAAATCTGGTGATCTGGAGCAATGAATCTGCTAGAAGGGGTCTCCAATCCTGGTCGTGGAGGGCCGGTGTCCCTCCTTGTTTTTGTTACAACTGTACCCTGAATTACTTAATTAAGTAACAAACGTGTGTGCTAGGAGGCTGAAAATTGCTACAGAGCACCTGTAGTACATGCAGATACAGAAGCACCTGTCCTTAGGTGGCACAAATCACACCTTATGCTTAAAACCATCACTTTTAGTGCATATCTCTGCAACAGAAGCACCTAGAACCAAATGTTTCAAATGTTTCTAGTCCCAGGGGACCAGCCTTGATGTAACATGCCCAGTTTCGTAGCAATTATTTGCAAAAAAATATTTTCGGGTGTTCAGTCCCATTCATGTCTATGGCAGTGTTTAAAAAATACATTTTCAGTCATCTCTCGAACCAGAGCACCTAACCTACAACCACCGTTCAAAGGGTTCTAGACTCAGGGGACCAGCCTGCATGTAACATGCCCAGTTTCGTAGCAATTCTTTCCAAAAAATATTTTCAGGGTGTTCAGCCTCATTCATTCTATGGCAGGGTTGAAAAACACATTTTCAGGCATATCTTTTGAACCTGAGCATGTAGAACCACCATTCAAAGTGATATAGACTCAGGGGAGCGCCCCAAACCACGGCAAGGTGGTTCACCCAAAAACTCGAGTAGTGACGAAAAAATTAACTTTGTCGTGGGGACCCGCCGCAAAAAAAATCAAGTTCCTACCCCCAAATAACCCGAGACATGCCCCGTCAAAAATGTCCAAAAACAACCCTACTCAGAGTCATATGTCCATGACCCCGAGGCCTAGAACCCGGGTTGAATTTCCTAGGGTCATGTCTGGGGGCCCTCTTTCACAGGAAGCCACCCATTTTCAATTGCTACATTTTCAACAAATTTTCACATTTTCAGCATGATGACGTGTCAAGGTTGGATTTCCAATAGCTTTTGAGCTCCAGGTTGGCAAAAAAAAGTCTAAATTGGGGTCCTTTCCAGCTGGGGACACGTCGCTTGGAGGGATCGACAGGGGCCCAGAGGCAGACCCTCATACCGATATAGCAAACTGAAAAATGTCTATGGGAAATCCCATTATAAAACACCTTTGGGACAATGTTCGCCATCTGGTGGTGGGGTATCGTACGAACACATGGCCGATGTCTTAGTTAGTTTTGTGCCCTTCTGAGTTTGTTGGCCCAGGGGGTCGTGGAGATATGGGTACGATAAGAGACCACCCCCCTTTCTATGGCAAATCCCATTATAAAAACACCATCAGGGTAAAGCTCGGCCGTGGGTCGTACGAACTCGAAGGAACTCATTTTCTTTAGCTAAGTTTACTGTTGTGCATCTAAAGAGAGTACTTTCGAGTTCGTTGGCCCAGGATTTGTGTACTTATGGGGTACGACAGGCGCACCCTCACCCCACCCCCCGACCGCGATTTCCTATAGCAAAATACATACAAAAAATGTCCATTATATATAAGATCTGAAACGTGCACATTTTGTAGCATATCTATGCAACAGAAGCATCGATTAAGTCCATTCGAAGTGTTTTGTGATCACAGTATCAGCGTGAGTGTATCGGAGCATAGTTTTGCATCGAAAGTTTTGCGCAAGTGGAGGCGACAAAAAGCACTATATACCCTATTCTTTAAAATATAACTTTGTAGTGCAAATTTGAGGAACGCAGCCGTTTAGCAACTTACAAATTGGTACAGAGTACCTGTAGGACATGCAGATATTGAATCCAGAACCCAAGGAGCAGCTTGTCTTAGACTGACGAAAATGGACTCTTGCGCTATACTTGTAAATAGCCTTTTTTATGTTTTTCAGCAACAGCAAAGGTTAAGAACTCCATTTAAATGGATATAGTATCAGACAGTCTCTAACAGGTGTTTCTGGAATGATTCCTGCAAAGACTGATTTATAAGAAAAAAAAAGATTCACAAGCAGCATTGTGCATTATATGCACAAACGGGCATGTACAACTGGGTGTCAAACAAGCAGTGAATGTCCTAGGAGACTGATGATTGGTACAGAGTACCTGTATGATATGCAGGTAATAAATCCAGAAGCACAAGTGTCTAGCTGGTTGGTTCCTATTTCACAGCTAGTTTTAGATGGATGCAAATCACTATATTGCAGTGTACTTGAAAACGTCCCTTTTTAAGTGTTCAGCCCTAGAATGAGGTAGGAACTCAGTTTAAAGGGTTGTAGTGTCAGACTGGTAGTCGCTAAATGATTCCTGCAAAGACTGATTTATAAGAAAAAAAAGAGATTGTCAAACAGCATTTTGCTTTATATGCAGAAACGGGCAACTACAAGAGGGTGTCAAACAAGCTGTGAATGGGCTGTGAGGCAAATTGGATACTGTAACTAAGCAAGTAATAAGCTATGCGCTCTCTGATTGGCTGGTTACGTCAGAGATGCAAACGGTCAATTGGGTTATTGGCATGAACACGCATACATTTTGAAATATTTGCAAAGAAAGCCTAAAAACTGCTGATTTAAAATGAGGAAAGTCTGAAATAGTGTAGCTAAATAACAAGCTCACATAATATAATCATGTTTCAGCACTATGAAACATGATTATATTATGTGATTCTATTTTACTTAGCAACAGCTGGCAACCAGAAAATATAAACTGGACCAAAGGACAGAAATGCACTGAATCATAAACAGCACCTAAAGAGTAATGAGTATTTTGCTAACAAGACAAGGCAGTCTGTAAAAAAAAAAAAAAAAAAAAAAACTGCAGAACTAAGGTAAAACTGCAGGAAAGTTATTTGTGTTGATTTTGTTTTCATTCATCTTCCATTGATTTTTATTTAGACTGTAGGCCATCTTGAACTTTTTCTTTGACTAAAAAGGAGGAAATACATCATGCAACATAGCTCTGTCATTCCTTTGAATTCTTTGCAGAACATCATTACAAGACAGTGATTTGAGTGCAGGTGTGGATTTAGGCACTGCAAGATCTGTTTTATTCATCATTAATTGCTAGTTGGTGATGTAAGAATGTTGTATACACAGACATACAAGCAGGATAAAGCACCACAACAGCTTCACCAGCAAAAGTAACTAGACATGTTGTGTTGCAGTTTGCAAACATTGTCTCTCTCTCTATATTTTTTTTAAAAGGTACGAAAATGTATTTGCCTGTAATAGCCACAGGAAAAAAAAAAAAAAAAACTTGAATTAAGGCATATTCATTAGAGAAGGCTTATGTTTGGATCAGAGATGCCTCTTTTTCTGTAAATAAGTTCTGTAGAGTTGTTCAAATATGTTTTGGAACAAGCCACAAAATAAATTCATGAGACTCTTTGAGGATCTTCACTCTGGATGCCACCAAGTCTGATCATTGATCATATATCTCTGTTTAGAGAAGTTAAAATGTTCAAGGAAAATTTAGAACTTCAACAAACATGTTTTTGTTTAATCTTTAATGATGGGATTTTGTATTAAGCAGGTAAAGTGCAACATTGTAAAGGTTACTTTTGAGCAGACATCCTTAACCCCAAAGTTCAAGCTTGACCCCACTCATATTGTAGCATAAATAGATCAGAAACAGACCGATATGGAGGACTCAGGTTTGTGTATATAAAAAGCACCAAAGGAAAGGAGCGTGGCACAGTTAAGTCTGACCTGGGGAACTTCAAACCCAGGAGAAGCAAACCTCATACCAATGCTGCCCCCCCCCCCCCCCAGGAATATCTTTCCAGGAGATTAACTACTTGGCATGAAAGGCAGAATTAAGTGTTCAGATACAATTACAGAAGAACCTTTGTAGTATCTGTTCTGTAAACTCTTTCCTGAAGACCAAGTGCATTTTTTTATGAGATTGTAACTTTCAGCTACTCAAATCAGATGGGTGTACAAATCAGTCTACACTGAACTAAACCAATTTCAGATGGGTCTTTATTATTTCGACTGCATACAGCTGCTTTCATTAAATGGAGAAACTATGTTAGGCAAAAGGTGAGGCAAAATTCTAAAGATTTAACTCAGGAGTTATTTTAAGAACATTTGTTGTTTGTTTCGCTGGATTAAAAAAGTATTTTTGTCTTCTTTAACAACAATCTAGAAAATATGTATGCATACAAACTGCATTTGTGTCTGTTTTTAAACAGTTGTGGTCACCCAGCAATGGATAACATTTTGTTTATTTTATTGTCTAACCAGGTAAGGTCATTGGAACTCGGGAACATTGCAAGCTTGCCTTTACTGAAAGGTCATTATTTCAGATTGCTGTGAGTAGTCAGTACATACCACGATTATTTAAATATGCAATTGTACATATTTTTAGAGAACAAACATTACAGGCTATCCAATACATTACAATGAAATCCAAATGCACTGTTCGATGTCTGCTTTTCATAGTCTTGTTACATAAAGGGCTGTGTTTGAATTAAACACTAGCAGCATTCACAGTAGATGTTCCATGGTTTACAATTGAATATCACAAGTCTTTTATATTGACTGATCAAAATGAAATAAGAACAATAGCCATATTGCTTTATTGTTATATAATAGCAGATTTAAATTATTTACCCACAGTCCTTCAGGGTTCTCACTACGGTTCAGATGACAGGAAGTCATAGGCAGATTAATAATGTTAGTGGTGTGGCTTCCTCACTGTCTGGGTTTCCTTAGGAAGGGTGGAATAACTTTGTCTTCTCAGTTTGACCTGGTGCCAGCCACCAGAAAAAAAAATGCCAGTAGGATCATTTAACTGCTGTCCTTGGTTGAAACTGGAGTAACTGTGAAGATGTTGAGGTTTAATACGGCATAACTGCTTTTCACATCAGTTCACCTGGCATGAAGTGGAAAAGGATCCAAGTGCTCTGTGAGGAATTATTTAATGTACTGCAAGAAAGTTAGCCTTCACATTCCTTCCAGCATCATTTGGAGTTTTGCTCCCCATTTGACTTTGAGAAACCAGATGCTTGAGAATAGGAGTTTGAGCAGTGTCAGGATGTGAGTGGTGCGTGGATGAAATAAAATGTACAAACAGTACTTTATAGTGCAAAATCCTTTTTTATTTCACACTTCACAAATAATAAATAATAATCCAAAAATAAGAACAATCCAACCCTATACCAACAATGGTATAGGGCAAGTTTCCAAAGGTTGAATTTCAGTCCCAAACACAATTGTAATACTCCGGTAACCACAGTCCTCCATGCACGAAAACTGTGGTCTTCAGTGCAGGACGTGGTACGTGACAGTGTTGTGCAGTGCAGTGAGGGTAGTGCTTCAGGTGTGGTGCTGGCTCTATGGCTGCAGCTCCTGGCTCTCAATCCTCTTCTGCAAGACAAACAACACTTAACAAACAAACAAAAACACAGCTCAGGTTTCATAGTCTTGACCTGAAATAACCGGATACGGCAACCTTTTAGAAACAGTCATGATTACACGGCGGGTATGACGACCAATCGTCACATCTAATTTAGTGAGGGGGTAGTCCTTGTTATCTCCATGGATACAGGAGATGACTACCGACCCACGTGACCACCAAGGTACCCCTACCAAGAGAGCTTCCTCAATTAAGGTTTGCCCACATCCCAAGTCCACACCTGGCTGAACTGCTCGATGGTAATGACCTCCACCACTTCAGTGCTTGTTCTGGTGTCGAGGTAGAGCCACCTAGTCACCTGATCCGCCAACTACAGTGCCATCACGCAGGGCCTAATTCCTGATGACCGCTGGTACTCTCGGAACCGGCGGCGGTAGGTCTCCTCGGTGACGTCCAGACGCTGGAGAATGGCCTGCTTGACAAAGTCATAATCGAGGGAGGCCTCGTGTCATTACCCGATAGGCAGGGGCCTAGTTGAGTGGCCCACCACCCACTAGGCCATCTGGCTGCCATGGCCTGAAGCTCAAAGGCAACCAGAAATGCCTCGGGTTCATCCTCCAGTGTCATTTTGGTTGGTTTGGGCTTCGGGAGTACCATCTCCAGTTCTTTGTTTGGTGGACGGAGTTGGTGCCACGTTGAAAAAATACTATTTTCCGATAGAGAAAAAAAATCACCCTCATGGTTCTCTAAAACTACCAGGTTAATGAATATTGCCAGACATGTAGATCGTATTTGTATGACGAGCCTTTTGCTATTTTCATTTTAAGATTTTAACCCTTTTTCTTAAAAAACTGTTTTAAAAAAAGATGCACAAAGACTTAAAATCGGATGCACAACAATTTTTTGATAAAGGATCAATGTAGTTAATCACTTTTTCAATGCTCAGGCTACATTTTTCATAATTGTCGTGAATTCTGCACATGTGTGGAGAGCAGTTTTCAATCTGAAAAGTCCATTAAAGTCACCATCTTGACCAGGACTAGACATTACTGCTCTTCCCGCTTGTGGCTAACTGTGGTTGCAAAGGTTAAAATATAGTGCCTGGCTTGTCTGTGAGAAGGCCTCTTTTGGATATCTGTTAGACTGCACAGACCGGTGTCACGGGAAATAAATAGACATCACGCTGACTTTTTATTTTAAATATATGTTTTAAAGTTTTTAATGTTGAAATAGTCTTTATTAAAAGTTAATTAAATAAAATTGATAATGTACACTACATACATAAATCAGAACATTTTAATAATAACAATTTTATAACAATGAAGTAATATAATAAAAGAAATAGCCTATTATTGATTTTATTATCTATTATTACCACCATGTAATCACAGTAGTTAGCCTACATGCTCCCCCGTTTACAGAGACGTGGGAAACTCACACACAGAGTTTAGAAAAGTAGTTGTGGCATGATGGCTTTGTGGTGACGTTAGAGACAGACACAGTACTGGGGTATGGAAGCGCTGATGCGCGAGTTTAATAATAAATAAACAAATAAAAGGTTTGTACATTCTTAGCAGACGCCCATATCCACATATTGTTACATAATATCACAGTACAAATGATTGCAGTATAAAGTATCACATTACCAGTTATCACATTATAAAATACCACATTACAGTATATCATAATACAGTGTTTTGAACATAAAGCAAAACACTGAACACACAAACGGCACAGAGGCCAAAATAAATAGAATAAAACAAAACAAAACAGACACGAAACGAAACAAACCAAGTATCGTGCTGGTGTTAAACCAGCACGGGTAGCAATTGTTATCTTCTTTTAGTTTTAGTTTCACTTTTCACAGCTCACGTCTCGTTCCACCTCTGAACACACTAACCATGTTCAGCCAAAGCTGCAGGCTTTTATATTGTGGCCGAGGGATTAACTGACTATTAATTACCTAGTTTATCCCTCGGCCACATTCAGCAGAGGCTTTCTCATATGCGTGGTGACCAGCCAGTTGTCAATAATCACTCACTGTTGACCACGTATTCTCATGATTTTATCTGGATGGGACATCTTAACCCCATCCAGGCTGTCAAATAATAACAACAAAACATCATGTTTTTACACACTAAACCATACATTTTAAATAATAATAATACAAAATAATACAATATACAGAGGAGCAGGGTGTACCCCGGCACAGTAGTACAGCAAAACACAGGTGAAAGCACACAAAAGTATGATACTATAATATTATTTGTCATTGTCATAAACAAAAGCATTTCATTACCTGTCAAACTGTAAGACTGTTTTATCATTGTTAGATATCCACAATGTAATTAAGAAATGGAGATGGTTTAACAATGCTAATTACAGATGTTAAGGCAGGTATGGAGGACAGAAATAAAAGTACAAAGCCTACTTATGTAAGTATACTTTTTATTCTAGAACTTTTTATCCTGAATTAACAAGTATTGTAGTTTGAACGGGGAAAAAAAATGAAATAACACATAATGAAATAGGCCTACTTCTGTGTATGTACCAGATAATAATATTACAGTATCATGCTTTGTGTGCGTTCACCTGCTTAGAAAATGGAGTAATTAATTGAACATAAAAAAAAAACCCAGTTTTTCAATCTGGTAATCCTAAATGTAGCCTATAAGCCTAATAATACAGTAATGTAGGATTGTATGTATTGTAAAGTACTTTGATAAAAGTGTTACATAAAAACAAATAAATACATAAATAAATCTGTGTTGTAATTTATATAATTATGTGTGATCTGCACTTTAAAATGTGTGCTATGAACGGAGTTTAAACAACTTATTTTGGGTAGCAAGTTGATTTTTTAAAATATTGTTTGTGCTCTAAATATATTGATTATGAATTGTATATGTCTCTGTTGTTGTTTATATCAGTTGTAACCTTGCCACTTCAAATCCATTCCACTGCAGGGCTTAAGTTTCAACCAGCCATGTCCTAAAAGGTCAATTAAATAAGGACAAGTCTGGTTGAACCAAAGTCGTGCAATGTATAAAATGCTCTGCAAAATTATTCTTGTTATTTTTTTTATATGCAGCTTGTTGAATAAAGTTATTTCTTCAAAATATATGTTGTTAGAAAGGCGTTAACTATTATATATGTGTCATTAGTTTTTATTTCATATATGCTTTTTTTATGACAGATAATTATTCCTGAATACTAACATTTTTCTACTTTCAATTTACAAAAACACTCAGGGGTAGCAAATCTTGGCACTTGCAATCCATTCCACAGCAGGACTTTGTTTCAACCTGACCTGTCATTTAAATAAGGAGCATTAACTGAAACCTTCTTAACTTTTCAAAATGTGTTTCTGTATTTTCTTTTTAAATTAATTGCAAAAACTGTGTTAAAGTAACATTAAGGTTACACAAACAAAACCCTCAAAAGTGAGGAAATTGCGATTTAAGGTTTTGCCATTATGCGTATGTATGACATCACATATGACCTCGCCAATGACATTACTGATGACATAACTAATCACATGACAAATGCTCCCTGAAGACTGGCCATAGGAACATAACACTTGGTCCCAAAGCATCTGGTAGTTGATCATCTGGTGTAATACAGATGGAGAAAACTGTCGTTCCACATCAGTAATAGTGATTAAGATCACCAGTGTCCGTGGAGTTATAACGGACTAGCCAATTATCAAAATGATGGAAGGTGAAAGAAAGAGAAAAATAAGTATCAACATTACAAAGTTAATAAATCCATAAACAAAACAGCAAATGGTATGAACTCAACAGATGTATTTATATAATTAGCATACCAAATCTATTGTCATTATAACTGTTCTAGCGATTACTTTTGGACAGAAAAGAAACAACATCCCAGTATATGGAATTATGACATAAAATATTTGCAAACTTTTAACTGTGAAAACACAAATTATTTTTAAAGATTAGTGAAGATTTTTTGGTCTTAAAAAGAACATTACAACAGAAATAAGCAATAATTTAGGGTACAGTTGGAACAAAACCCAGGAGGGACACCGGCCTTTCAGGACCAGGATTGGAGACCCCAGCTTTAGAGGAATTATGACATTTTGACATCACTACTGTGTTATTATGCCTTTTTTTAATGGCTCAGGATGCAAATATAGACTTCCATATATATATATATATATATATATATATATATATATATATATACATATATATATACACACACACACACACATACATAAAGTGACTGTATTTACATAAAACATGTTTCAACTCACTATATAAAACTATTTATTTTTGAGAACTGCAAAATACAAAAGAAAGTGCACAAATTTGAACGAACAAAATTATAGAACAAATATAACTATGTACATGCTATTCACAGATTTATCTGTAAGTATCCAGTGTGCGTCTCCACCCCCTCCACCCCATCGCTTTCTTCATTTTCCTTCTCTGACTCGTCACTTTGAGAAAAATGAATTTTTCTTCACTGGATTCTACAAAATCTTCATCTAAACTACTTTCATAGTCACTGACTACTTCCTCCATCATCTCTGCAAGTTCTTCAGGCTGCTGTGTCTTTCTCTGTCGTCTGCTGTCTGCCATGATGCTCTCTCCAAGTCCTGTCTGCACTTCTCTGTTCAAATTGTTTTTCTCCGGCTTTTGAAGAGATACTCTGCTGGTTCTGCCTTCTATCTGATCAGAGATGATTGGGGAACACCCTCTCTCAGATTTCTCCGCTCAGAGCTGACACATGACCTGTTAAAACTGTTTTTATTGCGACATCAGACTGGTACAGAATTTTTGTAATGTCGGACCAGGTCGGACAAAGGACCGCAAAGGGTTAAATCTGTACTGAAGGTGACCCTTATCACTGGGAAGGCTGCTTGCTGTTGAGCTCCTGCTGCCACTTCATGGCTTTCATTTATAATTGAATAATTTACACTCTTTATATTATTTTTTGATTATTTTCTATATAAAATGATCTACTTACCATTTTTAAACGGTTACTTCCCCTTAATCCACACCGGAGGGAAAGCGTATGAAGAGGTCACTGGGTCCCAATGATTGGGACGTCCGCTTGGCAGAGGTTGCACGCACTTTCCGTGGATCAGTTCAGAAAGCAATTGAGACGGCTTTGCGGCCTGCGATTCAAAATGTAACCGAAACAGCTACTATCCTCAGCACTCTTAAACAGGAGGCTGCTGATATTGCTTTTTTTATGAGACAGCTAACTACCAGGCAGGATATTACCAGAGCTGATCTTTGCCAAACAAAAAGACAAAATTAATCAATGCAATGCTCGTATTGATGCTATGCAAGATAAGATGGCGGACCTTGAGGACAGAAGTCGCTGTAAAATCAGACTGGTGGGACTTCCTGAAGGGGCTGAAGGCGATGACCCCATCCACTTTCTTCAGCAGAAAATGCCATATTGGTATCCGACCCTGAAACCCTCCAATGGCCACCCTTTTCTGGAGTGAAATAGAGCATATCAAGTATATGCAGGCAGCCCTCGGGATTCCAATAAACCATGTACCAATGATATTTCAATGTCTTTGTTATACTGCAAGACGACGACTCCTCCAGGCTACTCGAAAATCCACTTCGATCATCGTGCAGGGACAAAAGCTCTCTTTTTATGTGGATTACTCTGCTGTCACCGCCACGAGGAGGAGGGCCTTTGTGAGTGAGAGCGAAGCTTCGCTCCCAGGGAGTGGACAGCTTCTTGATATATCGGCCTATCTTGATAGTCAATCATGGAGGGGAGCATCTGTCTTTCACTACTCCTGAAGAGGTCGATTCCTTTTTTGCTTAACGGTTTCAGGATTCGATGGGGTCTATTGATCCCTCTGCGTGCAGGGCCCTGTGCTACTCATCCCTTGGTCCAGATGGAACGTCGATATAGATGATGGTATGGAAGTGTAAACATCTTACTCCTTCTATAACGTAGTGATCCTTCAGGTCTACACATTTACACTTGTTGTTTCTTGACATTGGTCTAGTCATTATCCAAAGTCCTCAAAGGGATAGCTACACTGCAGAGGGTATGATAACCCTATTAAGAATACTATTGTGATTCATTAAAATTTGGATATATGGCTGTGTTAATTTCCACAATTTTTATTACTGTCTGTGGCATTAATGTTAACGTTGGGAACAATATGTACTCTAATTAGTTCCCTAAAACAGTGAATACATGAGCTACTAGATTATATGCATGTTGTTTACAGTTGTTTAATTTGCAGTTCATTTTTCCTATTCGCGAGATGGTTTAGCTCACAGCAAGCCCCCTTAGGGTAGTCTGGTTGACCATGACAATTGTTGGATTGGTTGGGGGGGGGGGGGGGGGGGGGGGGATGGAAGCAGGGAAGGGGAGGCTTGGATTTGGGGATTTGGGAATAGATAGGGAGTGGAATAAGTGAGTGAGAGTGTGGTAAGGATGACTGGTGCAGTGCAAAAAGAGTATAATGTCCAGGCTGCCGTTTCCCAATAATAACAATATTTATTACAATCCAACAGAAAGTTCAAAAAGTTCAAAAATGAAATAATAATAAGCCCCGCTACCAATCGATGGTATTGGAGCCAAATAACAAAACGGTTCAAAGTCCAAAACGTAAACAAAAAGACACGCCATTAGCCACAATCCTCTGTGCACGAAAACTGTGCTCTTTTCCTCCGGGGATCGTGGTGTGTGCGCTGTGCGGTGTTGTGCTGTGTGGTGAGGGGCGTGCTCTGGGGTGAATGCTGGCTCTCCGGCTACAGCCTCCCGTCCTCCTGCTTCTCTAGTAAAACACAAACAGATACGTAACACAAAGGTAAACAAAACACTAGCTCCGGCCGGTCGTTCTCACTTTCTCAGAGCAAGGGGAGGTTTTGACATAGCTGCTTCCCCTTTGTACCCAGCAAACTCCTCCCTGCAGTCAACGAGTCACCATGGTTTCTCCAATAGAGGGCTGCCCCGCAGCTGACTGCAATGGAATTGTCTTGAGTACTTGCAGCTACGCACCTCTCCTAATATGGTCACCTTACGGTTTCCACCTACCACCGAGGTGGTAGATCTAGGAGGCAGCATACCTTCCCCCTTACACAGCGCCCTTTCTAATTGGGAGGGAGATTTACAGCATCAATCCTTTCTCTCTTTATCACAGAGAGGGAGTACAGATTGTTCAGATTTTTTTTTACTGCAGATTGCCATAGTGGAAAATTTAATTCCCCTCAGGAAGACTATTGTTACCTTCAGGTTGCAATGCCCTCTGCTTTAGACATTATAACCCCCCTGTTGGTAACAATAGTCTTCCCTCCTCTCCAGTCCATATTATTTTATATATATATATATATATATATATATATATATATATATTTTACACACACACACACACACACACAATGGTTGGCAGTATACCTCCCCTACCAATAATGTCACATTTTGTTAATGTATGCACAGTTTTTCAAACAAACTTTTTTTTATTCAAAGCTGTAGTGTTTAAAGTAAACACTGTTATATGACGAGGAGGTTAAATGTCAGCAAAACTTTAAAAGAAAATGTACAAAATGAAATTTACTGGTTGCATAAGTATTCAGCCCCTTAAGTCAGTACTTGGTAGATGCACCTTTTGCAGCAATTGCTGCTATGAGTCTTTCTGGACAGGTCTCTACTAGCATCACAACTCTATACCCCCCACAGAATGCAATCATTGTTTACAGAGAGCTCAAATTTTCGTGTTTCAAATGGTTTTAACATATCATCAGTTACATATTTTGGCCACCCAGACAAAATGCAGTGCTTTACTCTGGATAACAGAGGATCATTCTCAGTTTCTTTAACAATATCTGTTGCTGTGAGAGGCAGTTTGTCCATAAATGACACTCTATACACTGAATATGGTTAAGAATTTTTACAGTCTGACACTGGAAGTCTTGACAGCGCGTCCGCATTTCCATGTTGCATTGAAAGCTGCCAATATTAAGGGCCATCTTTGCATTCTCGAGCAGCAAGGGATGGAACACCAGTCTTTGGCCCCCAAATCTTTAACAAAGGTTTATGGTCAGTGAGCAAAATGAACTTCCACCCATACAAGTATTCATGGAACTTCATGACACCAAAAATTAACCCCAATGCCTCTTTTTCTATTTGGGTATAATTTCTCTCTTAGTTAACATTCTAGAGGCAAAGGCAATAGGCTTTTCACAGCCATCCTCCATTCTATGGGAAATTACAGCTCCCACTCCTACTGGAGAAGCGTCACATGCCAGTATCAGAGGTAAGTTTTGGTTGTAATGCACTACTACTTTAGAGGAAACAAACTTCTCTTTTTGCCTTCTCAAATGCTGTTTAGCATTTTGCTGACCACACCCAGTTTGCATTTTTCTGAAGCATTTCTGTCATAGGCTGAATTACTGTGGACAGGTTGAGGATACACCTGTCATAGCAGTTTAGTAACGCTAAGAATGATCTGAGCTCAGTGACATTTGTAGGCACTGGCACATTCTCTATTGCCTTTGTTTTCTCCTTTATAAGGTGAATACCCTCAGAGTCAATTTTATGTCCTAAATAAGACACACTATCCTGAAAAAATGCATATTTGTCTTTTCTGACCCTTAGATTGTATTTCTGTAGCCTAGTTAGTACTGATTTTCTAAATGCTCTTCAGTAGCAAACTACACCATCCAGACCTTGTAAAACCTGGTCCATAATTTTTTGGAAAACAGCAGGTGCACTGGCAATTCCGTAAGGTAACCTATTGTACCTAAATAAGCCCTTGTGTATGTTGGTGGTGAGATAAGCTTTAGAGCTTTCTGATAGCTCCACCTGCTGGTACACTTGCGATAAATCAAGCTTGGTAAATTTAGTACCGCCAGACAATTTAGCAAATAAATCCTGAGTTCTTGGATTCGGGTACTGATCAATCTCAAGCCATGGATTTATTGTGACTTTGTAGTCTCCACAGATTCTTATGCTACCCTCAGATTTAGGTACACACATGATTGGAGCGGCCCACTTACTGTAATTAACAGGAGATATGATGCTTCCGACTCCAGTTTTTTTAGTTGTTGCTCTACCTCTTCTTTAACTGCATACGGTACAGTTCTAGGTTTACAAAATTTTGGCACAGCTTCTTTAGACACATTCAGACTGGCTTTAATTCCTGGCACTAAACCCAATCTTGGCTCAAAAACAGATGCAAAATCGTTGCACAGGTCAACTGCTCCCTGTTTCATCACCATATTTACTCCTGACCAATCTAACTGCAGTTTACTTATCCAGTCTATACCGAGCAGGGCAGGGCCATTGCCTTTTACTACAAACAATTCCAGGTGTTTAGTTTCATTTTTACAGGATACCTTTACTTCAATTTTACCCATCAATGCCAAACACTTTGGTGTACATCCTAAGCACACAATTGCAGGGAATTTTAATTGCAGTGACATAATAAATGTTTCTCAATACATCGATTTTAATTTGTACTGTAGTTAATATTTCTGTATGTCCCCAACCCATTTACAAAGATTTATTTTAGGCCTGCATGAAATCCCTTGGGAACCCTGTGCAAATATAATACTCTCCCATTAAATCCCATTGGAACCCCATGACAATACAATACTCTCCCATAAAATCCAGTGGGAACCCCATGGACATTCCCATAAGGGAAGTTAATAACAGCACCTGTTTATTTTGAGCAAATACAAGACTGCTCACGTAACCTAGATCCAGCATATGATGTAGTCGACACAAGGTAAAAGCCCGAACTGAAGGCAAATATAGTGCTATTAGATTCGCAGGTTGCTCTGAAAAAGCAAGCTCAATGTAATGTTGAATTTTATTAGCTGGCTGTGATGTAATGCTTTGTTGTTCATCACTGGGAAGTGCTTTTTTCAAATGATGTTTGAAAACAATGGAGAGACAGAGAGAACATGTTGAAAGGGAACAAAAAAAAAACAACCTTATTAACCGATAAACAAAATCTTGAACATCGTTTTCATTCCAGAACGTAATAAATTAATTTAGTTTCGTTTTTTGTTCTGTTTTTTTTTTTTTTTTATTGTTCCGGTTCTGTTTCCATTTTGAATCCCTGCTTTAGACTAGAAGTATGTTTCAATTGCTTTTAAAAAACATTTGTCATTTAATAAAAGTTATTTTAGTATTTCTAAATTCAGCCCTTTTGACTATTTAAAAGTTCCGGACTAACCTCTAAACATGGTATGTGCTTTGCACTGCAGTGATTTGTGGACAAAATCGAAGTGCTCTTCGTGTGTTTCTACCTGATCACTTCCCAATTACCTACAGTGAAACAGTGTGCATTTGTTATCTACAATTTAGTAATGCTATTGTCAGTACTGTGTTGGATATTTTCCAATGAACAAATAGCTTGTGCACTAACAAGGTGCTGCACTCATTTGGCCCAAAGATGGACAAAGACAGAATTAGGCCAGTTTTGAAAGCCTGTTTCCAGTTATTAGTTTCCTGTGAAGCTTTCACATTTTTACCACATTCAACTACTTTATCTCTGGGTCTCTGTCAGATTATATTAACCAGAAAATGTGTAGTCCTTTATCAGATAATACACACATTTTGTGTTAATTTAACACATACCCTGCTTTGTTTTATTTTACTGACAGTGGAATATTACAAAAAATACACATTGCAATGTTGTTAGTTGCAAGCTCATAATGTGATTTTGTGACCTGTTTTGCAACCTAGTTCCTGTTTTGCCCTTTTAGAAAATCATGCTGACAGTTTTAGTGTGTGTGCATGAATTTTCATGCTTGAAAGGCTGCCTTGTCAAAGACCAGGAGAAAAACAACTTTATGCCAGCTATCAGACTTCAGTGATGAAAATAGAGATATCCATATGACTGAGGTTAACAAATACGCCATGGTGCATAGGGGCAAGGATAAACATGACACATTGCCCAGGAATAACATCATCTGATCTCTGTTGGGAGGGTGGGGTGATGCATTGGCACCCCTCTGGGTTTTGGAACACTTAGTGGGGATGAGGGGTACATTTGACACTGCAAAATATTGGATTGTGTCAAGTACCATTACAGTACATGGAGCAGATGAGTTTCAGTTCCTGTAAATTCCACTTGTTTCCATTGCCACATTTCAATGGAGACATTTAACATTTTGGCAGAATTGGAAACTTATTTTATGATAAACAGCCTTTACAGTTGTTCAAGGGCCAAGATTTATGCCAAAATCTGACACCCATTTATCAGTATGTCGCTCTATTTTGCAATTATAGCTTGGTTGCTGGTACAGAACAGTGTAAAATATTGCAAAGGTTTCAACAGGTCCAAACAATAAATGAGTTCAAAAAGGTTCTAGGCTGTACAAAAGAAAGCTATACGTTGCCCCATAAGCTAAAGTAAAAACAAAGGCAGCTAAGTGGCACAGCATGTTTATTAACTAGCTTTACATGGCTTGCATGCTGGCATTTGATTGGGTATGCTCTCTTTATTGTCACAGCTAGTATAGATAGTAAAATAAAATTTTTAAAAAATGAAAAGCGTATTTGCTTACTATTGCAATTTACTATTTGGTCAACTTTTTAGTAAACTAACCTTCTGTTGTATGTCTCTATAACCATATGATGATAAAAATAAAAAAAAATCGACAGAATCGACTTTGAATCGACAGTTATTTAATTGTGTCTAATTCTTTTTTCCATATCCCGATGGTTTGATCTATGACTATCATCGTAAGTACAGTGTTGTACTTACGATACTCAATTTTCTAACAGTTTTAATGATACATTAGCCTACACACAGATGCTTTTGTTTAGAATTGGAACAACATACGTTTTCTATTTTTGTCTGCCCAAACGTTATGTTTCTATCTTTTTTTTATAAAAGTGTACTAGAAATGTTGACTTTGTTTTAAAGATGGAAGCACCCAACAAAACACATATATTTCAGCACTATTTAACAAACGGTTTCACATCACATGTAGATTACACTTTTATAACATGCACTGTACATCTCCAAACTAGTACTACAACAAGTAAAAACAATTCAAATCAGTCTCGTCTTACAAAGGTGAAAGCTGTGTGAGGGAGATACAGGACACATATAAACAGAAGGCCACTTGCATTTCAGTTGGGACGAGTCACAAGCGTGCAATCCATCTTCACTTCCTGATCTGCAACTAGTCCCAAATGGCTTTTTATCTGAGTAAGTAAAGTGTATCCTTGCAATAAGAACTTGTTTCTACTAATGGCCCTTCTTAATATTTAAAAAAAAAAAAGTTGAAAACTTTACTAACTTAATGCATATCATTGTAGCCTGCTGCATATTCAGATTGAAGTACTGATGTATTTATAGTTTCACAATTTAATCTAATAAGGTAACAACAAAATATCAGGTGATTCAGTCCAGCTGATGGAACATATTTGTTGAATTATTTGTAGGCAACAAACTTCATTTCGAAGATTTAAGGTTAGTGTCCTAAACTTAGTATGTTTTAGCTCCACTGTGACATCTTAATGTGGGTAAAATGTTTTCTGTCCTGACCAACAAGTAAGATACCACCCATGAAAGTGTACATGGTGTAACCCCAAAATAATGGATTACCCCATCATTTTGCAGTTCTCACATTTTCCTGTACAAAAGTAAATGTGTATTTCATTTTTTATAACTTTTCAAAATGCTACTTATGAACTAACAATCACTCCTTCCAGATATTTCAAAAGTTCACCCCTGCATTCTACTTCAAGCTCACATGATGGAACACAGAGAGACTGAAAACCTCAAAAGTAATTGGAAAAGCAGTGATTGGTCACTAAAGATCCTTAAGCGTGAGACTTTCTGGGAGTTTCCAAGAAGCGACTCGGCTCCTCAGTACCAACTGATGCCTTTCCAATCTGTGTTCCTTCATGTGACCTGTAAACTGCACTACTGTATTTCAGACACTGCAGTAATATTACAGTGTATGCAAAGGCTAAAATGTTATTCCTTTTTGTAAGTGAAGTTGCATTAATGTGTCCTGCCATGTGCCTATTTAAGTAGAATATATGAAGAACCAGCTCACTTTTACTGATGTGTCAATACCGTAATTATGAGCCACAGTGAACACTTTGCTCACCTTTAGATAAAAAGGTGGTCTAGTTCAGCCACATGTAAAAACGAATGTTAAAATAGAAACAAAAACATAGTAAGTCAAAGGCACACTTTAAAAGCCTTGTACATTGCACAAATTTACAATTCATAAAGAGGAAGTCACAGGAATCTAGAATGACCTTTTGATACCGTTTCCTGCCTAAACAAAGTGTCTGTTGATTGAGAAGACGAGAAACATTTCTCAGCAGTAATCAGCACCACAGGAATAGTCATTTTAAAAACCAGTTTAGCACACTCTGTAAACATGGCCTTTTCTAATCTGCATCAATATGATGTCTGTACTTAAAATTATATTGTATGGGGTTTATATTTCCTGTTTGTGTCTACTAGGAACTAAAGCCCCCAAAAGTTGGATGGATTTAACAGGAAAAGAAAAAAAAAATACAATTATGCTGCCATCTTTTCACATGCCATATCGGTGTGTTTTTATAAATCATTTTATATATTTATTTTTAACACAGTAAAGTGATTCATTAAATTCCCAAATGTGTGCAGTAATAATGACAATAATAATGGCTTCAGATTTGTATGTATATTCATTTAAATAAAGTAATACACTGCAACCAAGATTTAGGAGATATTCAGAGTGTATATAAAATATTGTAAACCCCAAAAATGAACAAATGCTCCTGTACTGTGGTTCAAATGAAAACTGGTATGCATGTGATGTTCAGGTGATTTTTGTAAGTATTGTCTATACCGATTTATATAAACATGAATATAAAAATTTTATTTACATCGACTTGTCTGCAAGTGGTTTCCCAGCAATGTCCTGGTTATTTTTTACTGGTCTGTTTTATTGAAAGATTAACTAACAGTAAATTATCTCAGCTTCTGTGGCTGCTTGAATTTGATCTCGCATCAAACCCTCAAGTTTCTTCTGGGTAATAAGTAGCCTTGAGGTTTCCTTAACATCTATTTGTCATGTTATGGTTTCTAGCATGGCTCATTTCTAAGAGCTACTTGGGAGAAGGATGACATTGGGATGGGGTTCAGCTGTGATTCGCAGAAGCACATCATTAAGCTAGAACCATGTTCTCCTCTTTAGTAATGGTAAAAATAGAATAGATCTTACATACATACACATACACAAACAATTGATTACATTAAATTATTATTTCACTTTGTTTTTGTTTTAATAGTTCAATTTTTAGAATATACTTTCATTCTTAAGTGTGGAAAATCTGGAAAAATTCAAGGAATTTATCTTCTAATATTATTTATTTAATCGTGCCAAAGTTTCATTTGAAATGTTACATTGAACCTAGGGCCCAGATTAGTGCCATCAGTGTAACTCTTTTGAGGCTAGTGGCTAGAACTGTAAATCTTAAGCTTAAAGATTTGTCATTAGTTTGAACACAATCAGAGGTTGACAATCAGAATACACTTCTGTAATGGTTCAAGTTTCTGTTTCTATATATATATATATTTTTTAAATTAAGTCAAATGTGTTTTTTTCAGATTGATCTAGGATTTGGGATATCTATTCCTAAAGAGAAGTTTGCCGTGGTTAACCTTTCTAATTACAGGAAATTGACAAGAGACATGATGGAAGTTCTCTTTTCAAAAGAGGAAATGACTACTTCTTCAGTGACTGGGTGGAAGTCAAACACTAAAGAAAATGCTGTTATGAAACCCCCTTTGTGCAAAAATGTTTTTGCAATTATTGGCGAGTGACTCATTTAAAAATTCAAATGACTATTTTCTATTTTTCACCTACTAAGTATTTTTACTTTGTTGAGTAACACAGTGCTGCTGTACAAAGAACAACACTACCTGCCCCACTATAGCTATTTAAGCAAATCAATACCTGAAACGAAAGACCTGTAAACTTAAGGCAGCGGCCATATTATCTACTAAGAGTGCCATTTAGTCCAGGAAAATTATTAAAACTGACATGGAGCATTCAGATAATAAAAACATTCACATAAAATGAAGTAGCCATTTATAGGGCATATAGACCATTCAAACTTACCATTTCATTGTTTTTTTATTTCAGCAGAAGTGCAGCAACAGTTTCCGACTGTGGAGAAAACTGCCATAAAGACCACAATGGCATACAAACTAAAAGAAGTGGCCACTCACTGCAACACTAGAGTCCAGCAATCTTGCAAATAAAATGGAATCATCTTTTTTAATGTTAAATAAAATATAATTTAAACAGATGTTCATTTTGCAGTTAAATAATTAAACTGAAAGACATACAAACTTTGAAGGAGTATTTATTTTCCTATTGTATAAATTGGTGTTAAAGTTTTTTACAGGTATAGGTAAAAAACCCTCATGAACCCCATTAGTCCCAAGAAACACTATTAAAATCCCATGAGAAACCCTTGGGAACCACTTTTGAATTCCATGAGAACCTCTTGGGAACCCCACTGAAATCCCCATTAAAACTCCATTAAAATCATGAAAATCCAATTAAAATCCCAGGAGAACCCCATTAAAATCTCATGGAAATCCAATTAAAATCCCATGAGAACCCTATTAAAATCCCATTGGGTAAGTGAAAGTTAAAATCATGGGTTTTTCATGGGTCCCAATTCACCATAGGAATCCCATGGAAATTTCCCCATGTGAGTTTTCCATAAGGGTTATTTTTACACAAAAAACAAGCTGTAAACGTAAGTGTGGCAAGTGAAGCGCTTCTGTTAATAATCGGGTGTTTGTTAGTTATATTCCTGGATATTAAGAGTTAAGACATTTTACTGTCGACTTGAGAAAACATAATTATAATTTAATTAATTAATTTGGTTGTATTCAATCATTTAACAATTCATGATTTAATTGTTGTGTTTCATTTTCATTGTTATATCCAAAATAAGTATGTAGAAAAGTTGCACGTGCACATGTTACATTTGTTGTATGTGTTACAGTGAAATGTGCATACCGTGTTCATAGGTAATTGATTACTTAGAGAGGATTCTTTCCTGCATATCTTCTGTTTAAAACAGAGTAGCTATGCAATAAGCTACAATACAATAGCCTACTTGACTAGAAAAAAATTAAAATAAAAAACTGAACCAGTATTAACCAGTATTTAATTTCGTTCGAACCAGAACGGAATCACCCATTCGGAACCGAAGCCGGAATGAAAAAAAATCAGATTCAAATCCCTGGTCTAAAAGTTGAATCATTTAATTTATTGTTTCCTTTAATATTTCCATATTTAGAGGCTCCAAATTTAACGCTCTTGGTGCACAAAGCACCCTAATTCACTTAATGGCAGTGGTACTTGGATTTGCAAATCTTTAGATACCGGTACATTAAATAAGAACATAAGAATGTTTACAAACGAGAGGAGACCATTTGGCTCATCTTGCTCGTTTGGTTGTTAGTAGCCTATTGATCCCATAACCTCATCAAGCAGCTTCTTGAAGGATCCCAGGGTGTCAGTTTCAACATCATTACTGGGGAGTTGGTTCCAAACTCTCACAATTCTCTGTGTAAAAAAGTGCCTCCTATTTACTGTTCAGAATGCCCCTTTATCTAATCTCCATTTGTGACCCCTGGTCCTTGTTTCTTTTTCAGGTTTTCATTGGTTTTCAGTTTTAATAAAATCTTCAGTTATTATTATTATTATTATTATTTATTTCTTAGCAGACGCCCCTATCCAGGGTGACTTACAGTCGTAAACAAAAATACATTTCAAGCAGCACAGTACAAGTAATAATACAACTAGGAGCAAGATAAAATACAATAACTTTGGTTCTAGCAAGTACAAGTATAACAAAATACCATTCAATAACGGAGCAGATAACAGTGTCCGTGATAGTTACATCAGGATATAATTAAATACAAAATAATACAGATTAAATAACACTTGTGACAGATTACAGTACTCAAAGTACAGGATTAAATACAGTAAAATAGGGGGCAGATAAGAGCAAGTAAAGCGCATTTAAGGAAGAGTGATAAATGTCCAGAGGGAAAAAAAAGTTCTACATGTGCTGTCTGAAGAGGTGAGTCTTGAGGAGGCGCCGGAATGTGGTCACGGACTGGGCAGTCCTGACATCTGTAGGAAGGTCATACCACCACTGTGGGGCGAGGGTGGAGAAGGAGCGGGCTCTGGAGGCAGGGGAGCGTAGAGGAGGTAGAGCCAGTCTTCTAGTGCAGGCGGAGCGGAGAGGTCGAGTGGGGGTGTAGGGAGAGATGAGGGTCTGGAGGTAGCTGGGTGCAGTCTGGTCAAGGCATCTGTAGGCTAGTACAAGAGTCTTGAACTGGATGCGAGCGGTGATAGGGAGCCAGTGGAGTGAGCGGAGCAGTGGAGTTGCGAGGGAGAAGCGAGGCAGAGAGAACACCAGGCGAGCAGCGGAGTTCTGGATGAGCTGGAGCGGACGTGTGGCGGATGCAAGGAGGCCAGCCAGGAGGGAGTTGCAGTAGTCTAGGCGGGAGAGTACCAGGGCATAGACCAGGAGCTGGGTGGCATAGTTGGTGAGGAACGGTCGGATTCTTCGTATGTTGCTCAGGAAGAATCGGCAAGTGCGTGCCAGAGTGGAGATGTGCTGGGAATACGGGAGGCAGGGGTCCAGGGTGGCTCCGAAGTTCTTAGCTGAGGAGGAGGGAGAGTGTGGTAAATTCCAGAGGAGCGGAGATAGAGAGATCAGAGGAGGGGGAGGAGGAGGAGGGAAAAAACAGGAGGTCAGATTTAGAGAGGTTGAGTTTGAGGTGATGCGAGTGCATCCAGGAGGAGATAGCAGACAGACAGGTAGATATATGGGAGGGGATGGTGGAGTCAGAGGTGGGGATGGAGAGTAAAATCTGAGCATCATCAGCATAGAAATGGTATGAGAAACCATAGGATGCGATGAGTGGGCCCAGGGAGCGGGTGTAGAGAGAGAACAGGAGAGGACCCAAGACTGACCTGTTGAGAGAGGGCGAGGTGTGGAGGTAGCTCCACGCCAGATTACCTGGTAAGTGCGGATGGAGAGGTAGGAGGAGAACCAGGCCAGAGCAGTGCCAGATTCCCAGGTCAGCGAGAGAGGATAGTAGAATAGAGTGATCGACAGTGTCAAAGGCAGCAGAGAGGTCGAGGAGAATTAGGACAGAGGAGAGAGAGGCAGCTCGGGCAGAGTTTAGTGAGTTGGTGACAGACAGGAGGGCGGTTTCAGTGGAGTGAGCAGAGCGGAAGACAGATTGGAGAGGGTCGAGCAGAGAGTGGTTGGACAGGAAAGCAGAGAGCTGGCGGTGTTCAGCCCGCTCAAGAGTTTTGGAGAGGAAGGGTAGGAGGGAGACAGAACGGTAGCTCTGGAGGGAGGTGGGGCCGAGGGTTGGTTTTTTGAGGAGGGGAGTGATAGAGGCTTGTTTGAAGGAGTTAGTGTATGAATGTGATTATTATTATTATTGGTCATCATTATTAAAACAAAGAAGCATCCTTTTACAGAAATACAAAACCAGTGTGTGGCGCTCCCTGTCACTTTGACCAAAATTAAGGTGAAATAGAGATAGACATACCATCAATTTCCAATTGTTCTGTTATTTCTTACCATATGGTATGTTTATTTGTATTGTCTTTATAACCACTGACACCATAAAGAACATTATATTTTTCGACTTTAACTACATTCCCATTGATGTCCATTTCTCTTATTTCTGTGGTAATTTCTGCATGAATGAGACAGTGACAGCCTCTCCTTCGACTCTCTCGAGTAATGACGTGTTGTGTACAGAAACATAGAGGCTCGCGCAGACAAACCGTCAGTTTGAGACAACAAGGCAATTCTATCTTTGGAGTAAGGGGGGAGTTTGCGTAGCAGCTACAGGAATATAGTAATGTGCACCTCTTCATGGTGACCCCCACCCCCAAAAAAAGGAATACGCTTGGACAGTTGTATTGGATTTACCACTGTATCATGTATAAAGGGTTTCACAGCCTCGCAAACAATAACAAACTTAATATGCACAAATGTGAGAATCCGTCACACGGCTGTGAGACTCTCAGAATTGTGAAAAACCGTGAATTTCACGGGTAAACCTTGAGACTTGACCTCTATGCGCCCACATAATTTTTAATGCACATTTTTATTGCTTGCTTGCAGTACCTTACACTTTTATCTATTAAATGTCATTTGCCATGTGTCTGCCAAGTTCTCAATGCTGTCTAGATCATTTTGAATGACCTTTGCTTCTGCAACGGTGTTTGCCAGTCCTCCTATTTTTGTGTCGTCTTCAAATTTAACACGTTTGCTTACTATACCAGAATCTAAGTCATTAATGTAGATTAGGAATAGCAGAGGACCTAATACTGATCCCTATGATACTCCATTAGTTACCTCACTCCATTTTGAGGTTTCTCCTCTCATCAGTATTTTGTTTTCTACATGTTAACCACTCCCTAATCCATGTGAATGCATTTCCTTGAATCCCTACTGCGTTGAGTTTGAGAATTCATCTTTTATGCAGGACCTTGTCAAAAGCTTTCTGGCAATCTAAATAAACCATGTCATATGCTTTGCAATTATTAATTGTCGATGTTGCATCCTCAAAAAAATCAAGCAGGTTAGTTAGACACGATCTCCCTTTCCTAAAACCATGCTGACTGTCTCCCAGGATACGGTTACCATATAGGTTTTGGATCTTATTAGTTTCCATAAGTTTACATATAATAGAAGTCAGGCTTATTGGTCTGTAGTTACCTGCTTTTGTCTCCCTTTTTGTGGATCGGTATTGCGTTTTCAATTCTCCAGTCTGTCGGTACAACCCCTGTGTCAAGAGACTGTTGCATGGACCACTTTGTTATTCAACAAAGTGCAATGGCTATCAAGCTTTAATTATGGGTTCTAAAAATGACAGCTATTAGCAATCAAAATCAGTAAATGGCTAACATATATTTTTTGTTCAAGACCTATCCATTCAGTTCACTAAATAGTAAAGCATATGGCTTTGTCAAAATTCTGGTTTCACACAAGAGCAACCGTTGCTCAGGCTATTTAACTTTCTCTGCAGTAACTTTCCATAATATCACATAAAGCCCAAAAGCACAAGTTTAATAGAGAAAGGCTTTCATTGTGGTTTGAAAAAAAAACAAAAAAACTCTCAAACACTGAGATTCAGACTACCAGTGAGTAAATATCGGGCAAGTTTACACAGGAGATACAAGTTTGGAATGACTCCAAAGTAAGAGGAAGGTTATAACAGTTGGTCTTGAGTTACGCAAAATTTTGTGGTGCCTCAGGCGGGTGGCAAGACCAGACAGAGAAAGGAACTGTATTCCTGCCAGAACAGAGAAGAACAACTCAATCCTACTGCAGGCTGTATATAACCACTGAAATAAAGATACTTCAGGTTAACCGACGTATCCTCTTATTTTATTTTTCTTGCATTGGTGTGGCTACCCAAGCAAAAATAGTAATGCAAGACCCAGACGTATTAACATATCTCCAAATTTGTCTTCATTATAAATGCTTCAGCCACCAGGTCTTAAATTATTACCTGATTGATGATGTCCGCTTACACAATCCACAGCTGAAGTAGCCCAGCCATGATTAACAGTGTAATATTGGGGACATTTTTAGTGCCGATTTGCTAGGGATATTCAGTTATGTACAGGACATACTGTAACATGATAAATAATAAAAATTAAAAAAAAATATTGTAAAATATTTTATTAAACAAAAGTGCCAACCTATGCTTTAAATGAAATGTTCTTGCCTCTCGCCTTGTATTGAGACGAGAATCTTTTGGTTATTCACAAGTTTTTTTATATTAACTCTATATAAAGCTGTGCACCCTGGTAACCGTGTAGTGAACACTGTGCTGCAGCTAGACAGCTGCAGCGAGTTTGAAATACAACACATGAAGGTAGAGAAAAGGGGTGGTGGTGTATGTGGTGGGGCAGTGATCATGTTGCCTGTGCTAATCATTTGTGAGAAAATTTATTTTAAAACCTTAATTCTCACCTTTTAAGCAATTATCGAAGCTTGCAAAGGGTTACAATCAACATCAAATTCCCTCAGCTACTGGAGTTCCAGATGAATCGGCTGAATCATTAATAACTAATTAAAATGTCCAGTTTGCATAACGACACAATCGTTAAGAAAATCTACAGGGAAAAGCTTTTAGCAATGAGAGTCCTTGAGTCAGGCATTTTCTCCACTCTGGTTCAAATAAATGCAGTAGACATAATGCACATTAACTGTGACCCTAACTAAAACTGCCAGCTATTGATAATCTAAGCAAAAGGGAAATGTCATTATGAAAACCAGAACTGAAACAATGCAGCTTTTAAAGTTGTACTTGGCCAGGTTTTTGTTTGTGTTTAAAACCTTTAAAAATATGTGAGCCATGCTAAAATGTGTTGAGAAAGTAAATGAAACTAATTGAGAGGTTAATAGTATACAGTATTCAGTGACTGCAAACTGGCATCTTAATGAAAATAGTATTGGCTAGTTACATTTGTGTGTAAATAACAACTGTTTCATTGTTAGTATATGTCTTTCAGAGCAGTATTTAACTTTAATCTTGCTTTTTCATATTCCTTCCTTATACTGATGCACCTCGGTGGTCTGATTGCAAAGCCAAGTCTTACATTATAAAACAACACTCTGAGGGGAAAATGATTGATCCTTTCTGTTTGGTATATAATTAGTTTTTGAAGTACAGCTGAAATGAGTGTTAGAATTTCATTCTTCATCTTTTATAACACACTAGAACGATAATTACCAGTGCACGTAATAATAAACTTGGAAACCTTTTTATCGTCTGATACAATATTAAAGGCTACTTATAGTGGAAACAAATGCTGGGACATTTAATCTACCTAGGCTCAGCCATTACAATATTTTCACCAGGGTATCATCCATTTGTTTTTGAAATTCCTCTGATGTTTTAACCAATATGGCCACACTAGGTTAACTACTGTATAATCTTGAGATTCATAATTTTAACTTGGCACCAAAGTTCCAATTATACTGTATCTTCTAGTCCACTGTATTTAACCCATGCTTGTCTACACAACTTTAATTTCTAATATAAGCTTTAAGGGATGGGTTTGGTATTCGAGAGCATTTGACGAGCCATATATGCCCATCCTTATGGACTAACCTAGCTCAAAGCACTGAGGGGGTTGGGGGTTGGGGGGCCGGGACTCATCCACAGGAAGACTGAGATTGCCCTGACTGGTACTGAGCTCGTTCAAATAATATTTCTGCAGTTGCCAAGAATGTTAACTCCCACTATTGTATGTGATATATTTAAAATTTGTTTAGTGCTGTACACTTTACCAATATCACTACCATGACCAGACCCAATGCTAGTTTTATCTTCTTGGGGCCAGTTTTTCAAAAACTAATCTGGATCAAAATTATCTGGATTTTGTAATCTGGATAAATGTAATCCAGCAGTTACATTTTCCGAAAAACCGGATCTAAACGATCCAGATAAAAGTAATCTCTATCACAAAATCCGGATCACTTTTATCCAGATTACAAGTTTTGAAAAACCGGCCCCAGAACACTGCTTTGTAGAATATTTAATAGAAATGACCAGGGTTGGGAAACACCAACTAGAGGACAAACAGCAGCCGTGCAGGTGTCTGCAGGTGAAACCAGCGTGTTCACAAAGCCAATGCAACACTTAGATCAACACAGGAAAAAGACTCCTCACCCAGCACAGAACACATACAGGCAGCCATGTTTACTGCAAGTACAACTGGGGTTTCAGTTATATCAGTATCTCACATAAATATTTGCCAATTAAACTGTGATTTTTTATTATTATAATTTATTTGATTAAAATCAAAATCAGTACAACTTTCGTAAAACTACTTAATGCAAAATAAGTGACAGTAAGATTTGTGCTCAATCACCCTTTTTTTCTTCAAGCAATGGCTGGATGCTTGTATACAGTAAAACATGTCTCTCGCTAATACACATAATCCGTTCTTTTGAACAACCTGCATGTCATGCAAACTGAATGTCATTTAACCTTCACATAAAATGGAGGCTTACTTAGTTTTATTCAATGATATTAGCCAATTCTGGTTATGTAAAGCCACAATCATACATTTATCATAGTGATAGCTGTCATGACGATATGTCCAACATATTGACTGTGCCACTGTACAAAAATGGGAATTGGTCACATGTGTTGAATTCATCCTCTATATTTAAACACAGTACTGTATATAAAATGTAACTTAAAAGTAAAGAATAAGAACATATATTAACACTGCACACAATTATGTCCCCAGCTGTGTGACAAGCATCAAATCCATTAAGACGTTAACAAGGGTCTGTTCTAGAGTGTTATGCATGGATTCCATCGAATTACACACTGTGCTCCATGCTTATAGTTTTTAGATACACATTGAGATTCAATTGATCTGAAAACAAATATTATGGGTCCTATTATGTAGCTACTCCATTTCTTAAGGAATAAAATAGAGATGCCAGTAACCTTTGATACACTGTAAGACCTATTTTAATTCTCTACAAATGGTGGAGGTAATTTGATCAACCAACATTCTGTTGGTGTACAGTCTGTGTTGGAACATTGGAACACATGCACATATTACAGTTTTTCATAGTAAAGAAATAACTGAAACAAATATTGTTGGTCTGAAACTAAAAGGCATAATGATTGATTATGCTATATAAAAAAAAGATTCCAACAGAATCTATATTAGTGTAACTGTGGCTAAGGATACTGTGTTAAGTATTTAAACTGGATATAGCTTTTTTTTTTTTTTATAGTGGAAACTGAATTTATTTCAGCAGCTCATATTCTTTTATATAATGTTTCCTGTAGTGTAATGCTTCATATTTCCTATTTCTAATCATTCCAATGCATCTGAATCCAATGCATAACCAGACACTCTGTAGCCTAAATAGTATGTCCATCCAAAGATATGTTATCATTGTGATGTCATAAACAACATTACCAGAAAATGTTTATAGAAGGGTTAAATCTTTGTCACATATTAAACTAAGCATCTACTACCAAGGATATACTTTTTTCTTATTTTTAATGTAAATCTTTAAACAATGTTTACCAAATATATATACTGCATGGCTTGGTATGTGATAATAATAATAATAATAATAATAATAATAATAATAATAATAATAATAATAATAATAATAATAATAAATATGGTTATTAACCCTGTACTGCAGTTTTTTTTTTTTGACAAAACATTATTTGTTTTCCAACAAGATCTCCCAACCAATGAAGCAGATTGACTCATATCATTATTAAAATGGTGGTTCAGCATTCACACTGAGCTAAGCATCTTCTAGATATACCAAAGCTATGGAACAACTGGAAAATCATGTAAAATCACAGGGAGCCCACTGTTTGTTTAAAATATAGCAATATTTTAGATCTGCCACCTATTAGATGAACTGAAATGAACCCTATTTTTTAAACAAACAGGACAGAATATCCTTTATACAGATTTACTATGGTGGTTTTGCATGGTCTTTTTGCTGTTTTCCCATGATTATACTATGTGTTTACTATAGTTTACCCTGGTTTGCCATGTTTTTTTATATAGCTCGATGGTTTAACTATGTTACACTTTTATTACATTTCCCTTTTAGTTATAAAAAAAGTTTGAGCCAAATTTATATATAAAGTAATAACAAGATTACAAACAAACAACTACATTAGTACTGTATAGCAGTAAATAAACAGCAACACAATTGCAATGAACAATACATTTTATTACAATCTTTTGGTTATTTTTAAGTTTGTCAAAACACCTAAAGAAAAATATGCCTTTTTAAACAACTTAACTACATTCAAAGTCATAAGCTTATGGATTCCCTTTTTTGGAAAATATTTTTTTCACAACTAGACTTAATTTCAAAAACTGATTGTGCCAGGAGCCACCCTACATTTCTTTTATAAAATGTGCAATCAATCTTGCACTGACAGCAATACAAGGGGGAAGGGAACTGAAATACATAATGGTTAACCACATCCAGGTTACTTTAACATTTTAGCATTGTGAACATTTAATTATGTATGCTTATACACACAACATAACATATATATACTTCCAATACCAAAAAAGAAAATTACGCTAAACTGGTCAGCCTGTTAAATGCGTAACATAGGTGCAATATGCTTCCTATAGAATACATGGTAGCAAATTAGAAAAAACATCATACATATATGTTTTTGTTGTTTCATAAATGTACTGGCATCCCTAATACTAAAATGTACTGCTTTCCTGGATCTGTTGAAAGCCATTAGCATCAGGTTTTTAACAAATGTATTCCCAATTAAATTTCCTACTGTACATTCACAGGTCAATCGAATTATCCTTGGATGTGTGATCCCCAAAGTAAAGTGGAAATAAAAAGTGGAAATAAAATAAAAAGATGAGCCTTTTAGCCTTTTCAATGTAACTTTTTTGGGGGGATTCAGCATGGTGGGGATTCTGAATAAATAGTAAGCATTTTGTTGTTTACCCTTTGAAAATACACTGTGGGAGAAAACCATTTCCAGCATTACTGTTTCCTAGATAAACGGACAGTATTAGAGGCAATGACTCTTTTAAAACAACCACTCATTACTTTCATAAAGCAGTCTATTGAACATACAACATAATATAAAAATGAAGTTTAGTTGACCTAGTATCCCCTTTTAAAAAATATGTTTGTAAATTACACTGACCAACTTCAAAATTTACAAAAACAGCATATCACTATATTTTAATTTCTCCAAACTTCCCATAAATGTCTGACATTAAAGGTGTGTTTTTCTTTTTTAAGAAAAACATTGTTACAAAATTGGCCACTGAAATTGCCAAGCATGAATTGAAAAGGGACATTGCTCTTAAATAATATGTATAGTGCTTTTATTAACATAAACTTTCAGAAGATGGTTGTGAATTTGTTGATACAGCAGGCACCTTGGCTTCAGCTTTTGGCATACGAGAATTGCACTTAACTTTTAAAGTTCTGTTAAAGCACTGGGATTTTTCAGAGCAAGGTACAGGTGCAGTTTCTGTACTCTGAGGACTGTTTTGCTTTCTATTGTGATCAGCTTCTTTTACATGTTCCTCTTCGTTTACTAGCATTTTCTGTGACAAGTCAGGACCACCAGGTTTATTTTCGCTATGGTCTTTTTGCTCCAAATCACAATTGTCTGTATTCTGGCTGATGGTTTTATCTGCCTCTAATAAGTCATTGTTTTCTCCACTACCACCACATTCTTTTTGGTTTTGGCACATGCTGTTCTGAGAAGCAGCTACACCACGACATGGTTTTACCTTTTTCGCGCTGAGAACTGTGTCTTTCGGAACTGCCTTGTGTTCCTCCACACAGCGGGAGCATTGAGGTTCTGGAGCACCCACATTTTCGTGATGATGTTGTTGTAGCTGCTGTTGAAGCTGATGGACTGAATGCACGCAATAATTTCTGAGTAGAGAGTTTGGAGCAGAGTGTCTTTTCCCTCTTCCTTGCAAACAGGCGTGGTGGTGGGGGTGAGCATGCTGAACGTGATGCATAAGGCATTCCAAAGCTGGGTGCGGCGTGTCCAATGTGGACACTGGATTTTGAACTCTTGCAGATTTTCCAGTGTGGGGGATGCATTGAGAACACAAGCAGTCTCCAATCTGCTGGCATGAATGGGGTTTCCACTGCATGCCTACACATTGATAGGGGTCTACACAATTGCAGTTCATATTAAGAGAAGAATATTGGCACATATGGGGTGGGTCTGAGCAGCATTGAAACCCATGATCAGTGGTCCCACTTTTATCAAGGTCATTCTTGTTGTAGGGTTTGTGTGTGCATGTATGCTTGGGTCTGCCATTATACAATCTGGTGCAGACCTGTGTTTCTTCAGATGTTGTTTTTTCCACTGCCCTGCAACTGTGAGAAGCTAGAGGTTCCAATTCATAATGCTCATGTTCCACGTCTGAATCTCTGGGGTCTAACTGATACGTGTTCATCTGGCACAATTTGCTTTGGCTTCTAGTGGCTGAAGTTGTGGAAGTAGGGGGCGAATATGCGTGACATTGCAATTTTTTCGGCAGTGGAATCTGACCACAAGTACCTTGCGGTCCAATACATCTGCACATGCACTGAAAGAAAAATGTGGCAAAAGCCCAGCTAATGACCATGATGAGCATCATAAAGGTTCCTAGCTGGGTGTAAGCCAAGACAGTCGATGGCATCATCATCGCTCCAGCCACAAATGTCGTCAGCGCAGCCATGGCAATAGCAGAGCCCATGTGACTTAAGGAGAAAACCACTTTGCCTTCTCGATCAGGCTCAGGTGCAAGGCGGTAAGCCACTCCGTAATGAACAGCAAAGTCCACTGACAGGCCTACAGCAACAGATATAGTCACAGACTCCAGAACATTCAGCTCCCATCCCAGAAGCACCAATGAACCAACTGTGACGAAAATGGTTCCAGCAATGGATATAATAGCATAGAGACTTATTATAATATTCCAGGTAGTAAGCAGCATTACAGTAAAGGCAACCCCCACAGACAGCCCCATAGCAATCAAAGTGCCATCTGATAAACTGTCCTGTAGGTCATAGAATTCCAGGTTGCTCACAAACCACCCGTGACTCAAACCAGCAGGCGCACTTTTCAACTCTTCTTTGATCCAAGCATCGACCTCTCTGTAGAACTGGTGCATCTTTTCATAAGCTAACGTGAAGAGGTAAGTGCTCTGAAACTCCAGCACCACAGCTCTGATTGTATCGTTGATATCAAACCTTGGCCCAGGAGTCTTACTATCAAGATGATAGCCTGTACTCCTTTCAAGTTCCATGATTGCTCTCTTTATACAAAGTTCAAAGACCTCCTGCTTATAGGGGAAGATAGACTGGCTGCAGCAAGGGTAAACAGTTGCCTCATCACAGTCTTGGTTTTCCATCCACTGTTTAAACGTCTCAATAAAGCAGCTGGTGAAGTCCTGCTCATCTGTTTGGTAAAAAAAGGTCTGGTTTCTCAGTTTCTGGCAAAAATTCAAAATCCAAAGTTGTGAGGCTGGGCTGGCAATATTAAAATCACTGTCTAGTGTCAGTTTGCCTTTGTTTTTTGGGTTAAGGGGATCTCCATTGTCTTCTGGAGTTATACCCCAAATTATAGTGATGGGCATGTGCAGTTCCTCTCCATGGTGGACCCTTTCAAACATGAAAAGCTTTTTGTATTCAGCATCATACCGTTCAAAAGGGTGGGAGGATCTGAAGACCTGAAACTCTGAAAGCTCGAGTGAAGGCAGCTTCATTTTTGGGTTAACGCACACAATGTAGGCTCCGCCCACAGTGAAGGCAAGGAACCAAAACAGCCATATGTAACGGAACTTAATTACAATGCAAGGCAGCACTTTCTCAAAGAATATCCTTGATGCTTCAGAGACAGTAAAAATAAACTTGTTAATCTTTTGGCACAGCAAGGTCCAGTAGCTTTTGGTGTTGTACACCCGCTGCTGGGGTTTCTTGACGCAGCTAAATGTGTTCAGGAGGTAACGTTCATGCAACACAACAACTGCTGGCAACCAGGTCACCATCAGAATATAATTGACTAAAATGGCAGTACCAGCATATACACCAAAGCACCGTATTGCAGTGATGTTACTGACATAGTTAGCATAGAAGGCGGCGGCAGTGGTAAAACTGGTGACGAACATGGAGAGGGCAGCATGCTGCAAAGTGATGCTAACTGTCTGTGAAAGATCGGCATTAGGTTTATCAAATTTGGTGTAGTTCCAAACATCACACAGAACAAAGGCATCGTCTGCACCGATCCCAACAAGGATGATCAACGCTGTGAGGTTCATGAAGGGGAAAAACTCAAAGTTAAAGGCGATGCAGTACAAGAAGTAGGAGACAATCAGGGAGCTAATGATTGCAAACATGGTCATCAAGGTAATGAACATGGACTTGGTGTACACGCACATGACTAAAAGAACAATGACGATTGCGATGGCAGGATACTTAGTATCCATTAGAAGGTAGTCTTGAAATAAGTTATGTTTGATTCCAAACTCAATCCCAGTGATGGTTGTGATCCCATCAGAGCAGTTCCAATTTTCGAAATTGTCCAAGTATATGTTCATCATGCTTTCTCCCTTTTCGGTAGGGGAAAACAGCATGCTGTACTTTAAAGCTGGCATCACATAATCTGCAGTCTTTGGACTCAAGAAGTCTTTGTCCACTACAAAGTGGAGAATCTGGTAAACGGCATTGTATTTTGTACATTTCCTAGGCACATTTGTACACTTGAGCTGATCTTTCTTTCGAGTCGCCATGTCCCAGCAGTCTGGTCCCAAAGTACTATTGTGGTAATATTTGGCACATGATCTGAGTATTTTCAGAGTATGAGAAACATCACGCTCTGTAATTTTCTGACAAGATGACCTATTGTTTAAAATAGCAATATAGTTGCCCAATGTCCAGCTCGGGCAGCATGATTCATTAGTGGTCCGCTGGCAAAGGTTTCGATACTGTGGATGAGATCGAACCTGTAATTGATATAAAGATCTCAGGTTATTACACAGTTTCATATTTATACTTGTGTATAGATAGCTAAATCAAACTATATAGAATGAAGTGTAATCAGCTAGGTTAATACTTATAAGTTATTGGGTGATGTGATCAACTCTCCATTTTTTTCTAACATTCAAAACATTTTTATGCTGAATATTAGCAGGCCAAAAACAAAAATAAATAAAAAGGATTTTTGGTTGCGTAGATTTAAAAATAATTTGATTTATGTATGGTGTGACACGCTATTAGCCTTTTGGAGCTTAATTTAGGGGCAAATCAATTTATAACACATGACTTGTCACTACAGTTGGTGATCCATTTGCTTCAACCTATTTTCAGGTATACAATAATATACTTTGCACAATATGTGTTTTCCATTAAAAAAAATCAAAACAGTGCTGGAAGTTGTTGCAGACCTGGGACATTAAACCCTGTTAACAACTGAATGTAATATGGATTTTATTTCATGGAAGAGGTTTTAAATACAGGATAATACACATTTAATTATTTAAAGATAAAAACATATGCATTTTGCATGTTAATTGTGTCTTGATTAAGAGGAAAAGTAATTATAAACTTGACCATATCGTATCTCAACAATGTTCTTAAATTGAACACACATCTGTAATGTGTAATCTGCTGCAATGATATCTGCTTTGCCTGAATCATGACTATAAGAATCACTTTCCCCTTGGTCACTCTGGCTAGAACCTATAATTTACGTCCATCTACAATTAGTACTTTAGTGTTCAAAAAAGTCAACGCCCATTTCCTCAGATTGGTCTACCTCCAAACTATTGAACTTTATATGCAGAGGCTTAGGGCAGTGTGTCTCATGCCATTGTTTTACTGTACAACCAAAAAACTGCAGAACACAACTCAAACACTGTATGCAGTATGTAATATAATTAAATCTGATCTGACCTACTTGAGCACAAACCACTCTCTGGAGTTAGACAAAACACAACACTGGCTGTGTCGATTCTATTAGTATGAGTAGAAGTAGAAGTAAAAAAATGTGCTTTGATCCCCTTATTTTCTGCAACATCAAACAGCTTGGCATACAGATCGTGATTGATGATCAGCGAATTGTGCTGATAAATGCCTGTGAATGCATAACTAGAGCATTGCTCTGCGACATAACACACTTCAATTTTAAATGGCAGCCTTAAATCCAACAGGAGCTGGATAATATCAATATTTATTAAAAATAAATGTCATTTTGAGAAACAGGCTTCATCAGTGGATAAGAAGTGACTTATTTTTAAGAAAATGAAAATGTATCTTGGTATAGTTGGAATGTTTTATTGAACTTGAATAAGAGAGCATAAAAAATTAAAGCTGTACCTACCCTTGCATTATCTAGATTGCACATTGATTTAATAGCTTGGATACTCCACAAATTCTTCCCTTCTGCTGAGGTAAATACCACTCGAGAATACCGGTCATCTGTTTGAAAACAAAGTGGGCATGTCAATAGTGTACTTTCAATTTAAAGTGCTGAATCACTGCTTATTAAATGTAACACAGTACAGCTCTCTATCATGATTGTGTACATTTCTTCTTTTATTTAAGCAATGCAACTTCTAAAGAATGGTATGTCTATCTTTTTTTATGGAAGAATGCCTTTTCAAGCTTTTTAAAATCATACTGAATGTAAGCCCCACCCTTTTATTGGTATGACCTTCTTTTCATCTACATTGACTAACTGCACATTTTGTACACCAACCACTATAATGGTTTTACTACAGCTAAAATCTATGTTGAGTTTCTTGAATAAAAACTTCAGTTTAAAAGGGGGTTATTGTTTGTATTTTACAAGTTATTTTAGTTTAAAGAATTAGGCATATGACTGGGTATGAACAACAACCTATATATATGGTTTGTACAGATGAGCTTTTAAGCATATTTCTAATGCTTTTTACCAAATGTCTCCTCTCACTAAAAGCTTTAAGAACAGACTCCAGCAGTCTAAAAATATATATATATATATATCTTAATTTTAGATGACTGATGCATGGAGAATTATTTTTTAAAGACTTCAGAAGTCCTGCATATTAAGGTATTGCATATTTTTCACTAATTCCCTTACCGGGAACATCACAGAAAAAGCTGTCCTTGTGGAAGTTCCAGTCAGCCTGTCTTTTGTCTCGCTCATGGTAATCATCTGACCGCCTGTCTTCCCGGTAACTGAAATGAGGAAAAAAAAAAAAAAAACACACATCTGAGTGATTCAAAGAGAATACAAAATTACTTTATTTATTATTTCACAAAGACCCGTTAACATTTTAATTTATTTTCAAAAGGGGACATTAAAAGACGGCAGTAGCTGTCAGAGAGGTCATAAAAAGCAATTAATTACAACTCTTTCAAAACGAAGGCAGTTTGTTTAACGTAGCTAAAGTTACAGTTTGGGGTCAGTAACTTTCAAACAAAATCTGAATCGTTTGCCAAGTATGAGCGGCTAGAAAGGCGAAAGCTCTATGGATATACTCTACAATAAAAAAAAAATACTCTGTTATATAAAAATATATAAAAGGACCCTCAGTTATACATAATGACCCTCAGATGTTGGGGCATGTCTTTCAGTAATCTTTACATGTTACTTCTAGGATATCTCCTTTCTAACAGAAAATGCCTCAAATAAAAGAAAAAATACGTATTCCCTGTTTATAATCTGTGTAAATTACATTAAAAAAAACAAGTTCGACAGTTCTCAGACCTTTAGCTACATCTATTGACAGACTGGACTTAATCTTTTAGCAAAGAAGTTGTGTTAGACCAAACCCAATGGATGGTTCCTCCTGATTTAGAATCTCGTTGACAGTTCTGCAGTAGATTTTACAAGGGTGATTTGTGCCCAATTATCAACAGCAGGCTTTTGAATCAGCAATTAAGAATACATTGATTAGAGAGGCACAAGCTATACAAGTCTGACAACACTGTAGATAAGATCAAAGCTACATCAAATTACCTTTTTGCTTGCTCATCTGCATATTTAAATGGATAGTTTGCTAGTGTTGCTTTGTACCCTGTATTTTTCACCATGTTGTTCCATGTAACAAGCCTCTGGCCAATTGCTGTACCTCTTGGTTCAAAGCCCTGTTGTAGAAATTCAGATGAGTTAAATTTACATTACACAATATTATGTCAAACTTGAAATAAAATTCTCCCCTTAAAATCGAGTATATAGCCACTGTGTTTTTTGCGAAGACACGACAATGGCAGGGGTTTGTCTTTGTTTTATTTTTATTTTTTTTAACGTATATACATTGTTACATACAATGGCTTTGATAACATTTAGCAAATGAATGCATATTCAAATACTTGTCTGAATCATGAATGGATACCCAAACATGAAAATTCTGTGTTCGTCCCAGCACCATCATAAATCCAATGATTTCTGGTATCTGCTAATAATTTAAACCTTACCGTCTTACCTTCATATTTTCCACATCCCTGGAAAGTATCCAAAATGACATTTGACATCCTCTAAATCCACTCCCCATTTATATATTCTAATAGGTCACCATCGTGGCCCACAAAGACAGCTTCTGAAAGCTCTTTCCTGTTTTCCAATTGTGAACAGCTGTTGTTCATAAGGGGTAGATACTTTTCTGCAGCAGTTTTACAGCATGGAAGGAGGGGGAGGGAGGCTAAAATTAAAACCAAATGATGCCTAAACAATCTTAAGAGTCCATTATGTACCTCTTATTATTAGATTGATGTAACAACCAACATATTTTAAAACAATTCCAACTAATTTTCTTAGATAAACATTGGCACTTACCAGCAATGGATCAGAAAATTCAGGAAGGTCTGGCACCAAAATCCCCACAAGTGCACAGAGCACGATTAGCACAGTACATACTCCCAGAACCACTACCGGCCAGTCAGCTATCAGTGCGGCATAGCTGCAAGAAGTATATGAGAACAATCTGATATATGAACAAGCTGTATAGATTTTATCTGAGACACGTACAATCCACAGAAATACTCACACAAAATGTACAAGCTATTTTTTTTTCATTTTCACAGATAAATAATAAATATGCAATTTTATGCAATAGCACACGACATCTGTATAGTTTAAGACAATTTATCTGGTAGTGTAGTTAATAAAATTCACACGAGAAGCCCACATTGAAAAAGAAATGTAATGTAAGAGATGGTGGTTCTAAATTTTAACATACTAGGAATGGATATTTCCAAGAAATAATCATTCTAATGTTTTCATTAAAATGTAATCTCTGTTACACAGAAGAGATTCGCTTTTTGTTAAAGTGAACTAGTAAATCTAAAGCAAATGCAAATACACACGTTGTTCAATCTAATCCAATTATTAGGCTGTTTCAGCCTTTATAATATACAAAACAAAACAAAACAAAACAAAATATGAATCATTATTGGAGGCATTTCCAAAGAAAACTGACACTTGCAGAACCAAGACATTTTATCTACCCATAACTAAATGGTCAGTGGTTCCACAAATATGAAATCTGATCTTTGAACAAACTGGCATCTGGCCCTCTTTCCAGGTTTATGTAACCCACCCAATGCACAAGATATCTAGCTGCTCTATGTCTCTGTGTGCAGTGTGTTCTTTCAGTGTAACTTTTTACACGTGAAGACTAAGAGACTTGGCACCAAACTGTAACACTATAGTGTTACCAACAGTACTCTACACCTTTATATTTTATGCAGCAGTATTACCACAGGATATATTATTTAGCTGTTATTTGTTAAACATGTTTCCTTTACTGATGACTTCTGACAAGTATCAACCGATAATTTGATAATGTTAGGTTACGGATGTAACCCTGGTTCCCTGAAAGAGAAGATGACCACCAACCATACTTTTGGGATATGCCTGCCACAGGTCAGGTATTCACTAAGCATTTTATGTACTAGCTGCTGATAGGCCCCTCTGGGCAGTAACATCCTCGGCCCCACCTTCTCGAGGGAACTCCACGGAGCTCACTTCCTCTTTTGTATCAAACCCACGAAGGCGACCGATGCGACCCATAGGTTGGTGGTCGTCTTCTTAATGTTCCCTTTCAGTTCAAGTATATGAGAAGTATACCAAAGCCGTCGCGAGGGAGCATGAGCGGAGACAGTAGACGAGGGATGTCTCAAGAGAGTGCAACCTCAAGGACCCTTGTGCCTAATGAAGGCATAGAGGGATCTACAACATGGTGGCAGTGTATGGGGTAGCCCAGCTAGCGGCAGTACATATGTGGGACAATGAAGCTCCTCTAAAGAGGGCCCATGATGTAGCCACTCCTCTGGTAGAGTGTGTGGCCACCCGCCTAGGTAGGGGTAGGCCGGCATTAGTATATGCAGTCGAGACTGTGTCCACAATCCAGTGAGACAGCTGCTACTTTGAGAGGGCCTGATCCAGGGTCCTTAAACCATGACAGACGAAGAGCTGGTCAGACTGATGCAGAGCTCTCGTCCCGTCAACAGAACATCTCAATGCCCGAACCGGGCAGAGGGAGTTTAGTCTTTGATCCTCCTCCAAAGAAAAAAAGAGGGGGGTGGAAAGCCTCTAGCTCCACTGACTGATTTAAGTGAAAAGCCATAACCAAGGAGGAATATGGGGTTCATATTATTATTATTATTATTTATTTCTTAGCAGACGCCCTTATCCAGGGCGACTTACAATTGTTACAAGATATCACATTATTTTTTACATACAATTACCCATTTATACAGTTGGGTTTTTAATGGAGCAATCTAGGTAAAGTACCTTGCTCAAGGGTACAGCAGCAGTGTCCCCACCGGGGATTTAACCCACGACCCTCTGGTCAAGAGTCCAGGACAACTGCCGCATTCTCTCTCCGGACCTTCTCTAGGAAGGCCGAGAGCAACGGTATTGACAGGAATGCGTATAAAAGCTTCCTGGGCCACTCATGAGATAGGGCGATGACGCCTAGTGGAACGCAGAAGTGGTGGAGGGAGAACCATATAGGGCAGTGAGTCGTTTCCGCCTTGGCGAAGAGATTGACTCGGGCCTTGCCAAGACACTCCCAAATGCGCTCCACCGCCTGAGAGTGGAGCCGCCATTCTGACGGGTGAGGACCCTCCCTCGAGAGAAGGTCCGCTGCCCAATTCACTACTCCGGGAACATGAACAGCCCAGAGGGATAACAGGTTACGTTGTACCCAAGTCAATGCAATGTAACCCCGGGGACCGAAGTCCTCCTGGTGGTTGACATACGCCACTACTGACATGTTGTCCGTCCAGACCAGGACATATACGCCACTACCGACATGTTGTCCGTCCGCGCCAGGAGAAAATGCTGGAGAGCAGGGTGAACCGTTCACAGTTCCACCGCATCTATATGCAGGGATGTCTAATGGACCAACCAGGACCCACCGACTCCTCTGCCGGCCCAGACTGCACCCCAACCTACATTCGATGCGTCTGTTGTCACCACCTGACTGCTGTAGATCACCCCATCCTTACACCTTCGTGTAGGAGAAAGGTTTGCCCACCAGCGCAGGGCTTCCCAACATGCGCGAGACAGTCAGCCGACAGAATCTGTCTCGTTTGGGATGTAGCCGGAATGCATTGAGCCACGCCATTCAGCAACTTTTGACACACCACCAGAGGTACTATCGATCCCTGTTGAAACAGGGATAGACAATTCTGTACGGTGGCCACTCTGTCTTCTGACAGGTAGGCTCGCATTGCAAGGAAGTCCAGCCGGAGTCCCAAGTAAACTGTACTTTGTACCGGTACTAATTGGCTTTTGGCATCGTTGAGGGTGAGACCCAGCCTCAACAGATGCTCCATCACGATCGGCATGTGGGCTACTGCTCCTTCCTGCGACTGGAAACAGATCAACCAGTCGTCCAGGTAGTTCAACACCTTGATTCCTTGCAGCCGCAAGGGGGCCAGGATGGCATCCACACACTTTGAGAACGTGTGGGGGATTGGGACCATCAGTCATTGTGCGTGCCACAGGTGGACACTAGCGTCTCGTTCTATCTCGTACCAGAGCACAGGAAGGAAGCATCGAGGCTACCTGCTGAGATGCCTCACGTTCTCGGTGGGAGTGTTGTTACATCTCCTCCACTGTTGGCTTGAAGGTATGGCCAGGAGATATCAGCGAGTCCAGCAAGGCTGATTTGTCTGCATCAGGGACACTCGCTTGGGACAGCCAAAGCTGCCTGCGAGGTACTACAAAGCTTACCAGGCTCTCGCCCAGGGCCTGCTCTTGGAAGCCGGAAATCTGGAGCAAATTGCATGATACTAGGCGCAGCTCCGAAGCCATCGGTCCAGGGATGGGCGCCAACTGCAGTATGCCATCCAGGTAAGCCGTAAGGAGGCCTGCCATTTTAACCAGGGCATGAGTTGTGCTTCATCTACATAGGCTTTTTTAAAAATGGGTCTCTGTTACCGTGCATTGATAATTAGGGCATGCAGGGTCCTTAGGTAAACCCCCTACTGGAGGGGCTCACACCAGGGCTGCGATGGTCAAGTCCACTGGTGGGAATTCCGCCAAGCCCAGCGCCCCTGCACCTCCTAAAGAATCCAGCGGGATTGCTTGTTTCACCACACTCGACGCAGAGGCTGGGTGGTTCCAAGAGGAGCGTACCTCTTCCAGGAAATCAGGGAACGATGGGAAGGGCTAAAGGTGGGGCAATGAAGCCTACGCCCTGAAGACAGAAGGTACCTGCAGGAACTTGGAGGCTCGCTCCATAAGTGACGGGATCGTGCTTGGAAGAGGGGAAAGCCCAGCGTCTAAGGTTGCCTCAGAGCTGGGACCCGTCCTGAAGGTTAGCTCCTGGACATCTCCTTCCTCCTCATCCTGAGGGAAGGAGTTACCGTCCCTGGAGGCCGCAATTGAGATTGCATTCTGGTCTTCCTCAGCCACAGCCAAGTCTGGCTCTGAAACGTCTCGGGCGACCACCAGTAAGGGCGGTGTCAGTTCTGGGGCAGGTGCTAGCGGTGGAGCCGGGGCCGGAGCAGGGGGTTGGGCCTGCTGCCTGGCCAAATACTCCAGGACTTGAGCCACTTGGTCCTTCAAGTTGGAGATGTTCTGTGCCTGCTTTGCCTGTTTCGCCCGCTTACCACTCTGCACAGGAGACTTACAGTGGCTGTGAGCGTGAGGCGTCAGAGCCTGAGCGTAGGAAATGCCCTGTGAGGGGCTCTGGGATAGATGGCGGATGGGGGAGACCGGGGCTCCCAGTGCTGTGGACGGCTCAGCCAAGCTAGCTGGAGAAGCCGCACCAGTGAACCTGGCGAGTCTGCTGCGCAAGACCCGAGGCTGGAACACTACACAGATGTCGCAAAAAGTGGAACTAAAAGGCACTGGACGCAGAGGAGGTGCTTGTCCTTTGGAGGAAGCGTCCCTCCGCAAGACATGCAAGCATGAAACTTTGGCATGTTTACAGTCAAGGTCACATAAGATGCATGAGGTGTCAAGTACCGAGGCACGAGCGAGCGAGAAAATCGATTGCTCAATCACCGAGGGCGCCCAGAAATTGAAGCACTGACGTGCTGAGGGCGGCGAACCACCAGAAGCACCAAGGGCCCTGAGGCGCTGGGGCTATGAGGCTTCGAGGCATTGAAAGCACCAAGTGTGCCGATCAACTAGTGCGTCTAACGCCAGAGCGTCGAGGCACCGAGGCTCTGAGATCCCGAAGACATTGAAGCACCGAGGGCGTCTGCAGTAGAGCACCGAAGCACCAAGGGTACAGAAGGTATTGGGGGTCTGAGGCTCTGAGGCCTGAGGTTGCGAAGCACAGGGGGGCGTTAACCAGTGGCGCGCTGAGGCACCGAGGCACCAAAACATTGAGGGCAGCGCATGCACCGAGGCCCCGAAGCACAGAGGGGCGATGAGCACCGAGGGCATTTAAACTCTAGCCTTAACCACGTGCAGTCACACAACCGGTGTGCTGAACTGCTACGAGACAGTTACGAAAAAAAGACGGTACTCCCGTTTTATTTTTTGGGTGGGCCGAGACAGCCAGTGAAGTCTACTCAACAGCGGTGCAAGGTAGAACCAGGGCCCCGGTAGAGGAAATGAAGGCTGACAAACTAAAGCATCAGTTTTGTGAACAGCAAAATAGTTTTTTTTTTTTTGTTTTTTTTTAAACTTTTCATTTAGAAAAGTGTTTGCCTGTACAAATTGATTTTATTTTTTTAACTGCTAAAAGAAGAATGCCATTGAGCTTAAATGTATTTATGTATTAAATAGATGGCATTGTTCAAATCAGGGATAGTATTCATCAGGCTTACAGTTGAGCCACAAACGTTCAAATGACCAGTACAGTAAAAAAAAATAATAATAATGTTTTATTAAAATGGCCTGGAGATACTGTAATTGTATAACTAACAAAATAAAACGTTTGAATTTATTTTAACATAGAAGGTTGTGGTTTTTTTTGTTTGTTTTTTTTGACCCTCACTATAACGCCACCCTCGCTTATTGCCCGTTTTTGCCCATGGCCCTTAACAAGGGGTATAAAGAGGATTGACTGTATTAGAAAGACTGGAAGGGACTATCATTATTTATATGTAATGTCTGCTTTACTTGAGTAGTACTATGATTCATCAGATAGGTATTACAGCTCAACAATTTTGATATTCATTTACAACTTCCAAATAAAAGCAAAACATTTCTGACATGTCTTACCTTTTCGGGAATCTAAAAGGTCTTGCAGGTCTGCAAAACAAAGACAAAAAATAGGCTTAAATTCAAAACACATCTACAGTAAAGCAAAAGTGAATTTAAAATGTTTTTAATAAACTGTAATGGATCTAAAAATGGAGAGAGACATACTGTAGTACGAGCTTTTAGGGAAACATTTTATACAGCTAAAAAAAGTGAGGGATGGATTCTTAATATGAAAAGAAAAATATTACAAGAATATATTAATTAATACCCTTCAAGAAGACAAAACCCTTGTGAACCAGCTGACCGACTGCCAAGGTTAGAAAGCTATGGTCAGCTTAAAATCTAGTTTCAAGATGCTTGAGTCTAAATTTCATAATGCCTATCTGTACAGAAAAATAAAAGCAGCACTTCAAGGCCATTGTTAATTTGAGATGATTTTGCGGCCATGTCTTATTGAGGAAAAAAAAACTAAACAAAAACACTGGAATATTAAACAGAAACAAATAACCCAATTAAAAAAAAAAGCTAAGAAAAGTTTGATCAGTTGGATCCCTGGGTAAGCAATTACATTGCATGCTTTCCAATGTATTCTCATTAGGCAAATCCCAGTTTGACAAAGAATTCTAAATTGGTTAGAGTCATATACTATGCTACCTAGTGCCCTTTAACTATCTAGGCTAAAGCCATGGGTAACAACTTGTAAAAGCTTAGTAACCAAAAGACTTAAGGATATTAATAATGAAGCATCCAGTAATGGTGTGAAATATTGTCCGTATCGACATCATTTGCCAAACATTTGGCAGATTAGCGTCAGAATGTGTATCTTGGAGATGCCTTTTTTGCTAGTCTCAAATAGCGTCTCAATAAAAAGTCTTCATGATCAACACAGCTTTATGATCAATATCTAAAAGTCAAAGTAATTCAAAGTAATACGACCAAGAGGCCAATAGGTCACTGTATTTTCCTTTTTTTTCCTTCTTTAAAGTGAATTTATAGAATGCTATAATTAGTGGTTGCTATAGCACTGAGAGGCACATATGAGTAAAAACTACTGGCAGGAATTCTTCACCACAGGAATACCTTCTGGGAAGGGTGTAAATCTTTAAAGTTACCGGACATGTTAATACAACTACCAGATGTTGCAAAAAAGGCCTTTGAAGAAACGCCATATTCGGAACAAGATGACATCTATTAAGATCTGACTGAAAAAGTAAATCTTGGCCATTCCTAGGAGTGCCTACAATTTGGTTTGGTCTGCAATTTATTATATACACAGTAATTTTTTATTCGACAAACAAAAAAAGGGTATAAATGCTTTTGTATCCAAAATAAATTCTTGGTGTGTAAACATTGAAAACAGACTGCAATAGAATAAAAATAATAATAATAATGAAGTGAAAGTGATACATCAGTTAGGTCCTTGTATTACATAGCCTGTTGCGTCTTCTGTTCAATTTCACAAAAAAAGTGTTGCTACATTTGAAGACGATTAAAAATAAAAATGTGACACAGCATGCTTTCGGTCACAGTAAAGTACTGTACATTACAATTGGAAAACCAGGTTTAACATAATCTTTGATTGATTAATGAAGTGTTCTCTAACCTGTGGCCCAACGAGACGTCTGACGTTTTCCAGGGTATTCACATGAATGACTAATAGCCTTTGTAATAATAATCCAAAGGCTGTATGTATATATAAGGTGTATGAGTCCTGCAGGCCAAAAGAAGGATGTCACTGCTCTCTTGGGAAGGACTTGAAATACTTGGGAATAAAGATCTGTCATGACAGACTTACACTTTGCAAATTAGCTTTTTCTTTAAATATGACATTTTTTATTTATGGTCCTTCAATGTTTTTGTTTTAAATATTTACAGATCACTGGGTTAATTTATAAAGCAAATGTTGGTTTTGAAGGGTCTAGAACAGGGTTTCTCAAACTCGGTCCTGGGGACCCCCTGTGGCTGTTGCTTTTCATTCCAACCGAGCTCTCAATTACTTAACTAGACCCTTAATTGAACAAATAATTTGCTTAATTACACCTCTTTACTTATTTTTAGCTCTGAAAACAGTTGCAGTTCAAGTTACTTATACAATGCTATAGCTAACTTGAAATATGCAACTGTTCAAGAGCTGAAAACAAGTAAAAAGTTCTAATTAAGCAAATTATCAGTTCAATTAAGGGTCTAGTTAAGTAACTGAGAGCTCAGTTGGAATGAAAACCAGCAGCCACAGGGGATCCCGAGGACCGAGTTTGAGAAGCCCTGGTCTAGAAGTATTACGATACTGTTGATGTATTGTGCCTCGCTAGGACTGGAAAGGGTTAAAGGACCCTGTGCTTTGGAAAACTGCAAACACATGTGTCAAGGTATTTATTGAATAAGGGTTCAGGACAGGGAGAGCCCAATTACTGTCAACTCATTTAACATTTGATACAAATGCATGTGGACATGCCATGTCATTAAACAATGAAACTGTTAAGGTGGACCAGTTGAAACAAGAATAAGAATTTTGTTGACATAAATGTCCTTGCACTTGCATGATAATCCTGGACAACCTTTAATATTAAATAATTAATATCCAATTAATAATCTTAACCAAATCGACACATAATTTGTTTTAGTCCATTTATAGACAAAACAATCAAAAGGCAAATTATGACAACATGTCATTATTAGTTTTGATTTTACCTGTTTATTAGTAAGGAGAATGAAATTAAATGATTAAATATGTTACCAATAAATTACTTTAGATCACTGTTGGTTAACAAGCATTTATTAACACCATGGTAATTCGAGAAAGACTAAATTTTTCCATGCTACCTCATACAGATTCATACACAAATTGCAGTCATCTTAGTCCTCTAGAACAGGGTTTAGACCTCTAGACCAATCTTGGAACTGGGTACCAACTGTGTCTGCTGGTTTTCATTCCAACTGAGTTCTCAATTACTTAATTAAACCCTTAATTGCACTGATAATTTGAGTAATTAGACAGTTTTACTTGTTTTCAGCTCTTAAGCAGTTGCAGAATTCAAGTTCACTATAACATTTATTAACAATTAAGTGTCTAGTTAAGTAACTGAGAGCTCAGTTGGAATGAAAACTGGCAGACACAGTGGGTGCGTTCACGACACATTTTTTGTCGGCTAGATTGCAGACGGGAGTCTGCGTCTGACGTCACCGTCTGTGCAGATGCAGCGTGGACAGCTTTGGTAGATTAACAACAGTTCTGAGCAGAACCAAAATGGAGGTGGTGTTGAGAGAAATTCCTATCGCAGAAGAAGTGGGTGCAATCGAAGTTCCCTTTGTGCTCCACCAGCTTCATAATTTACAGCATGATCAGAAAATGTATAGTAGAAAAATGTCCCTGCTATAAAGAGATAATATAAACGTCTGTTTTGTGATGTGGGACAAATTAATGAATATTATAATGGATCCCCCCGCTCTCTCACAAAGGGGTTGTTAAGACAGTACTGTATTTTGATCTGGAACAAAAATAGTTCAAATACTTGCACATATGGTCACATATCTCACTTCAACTACCTGTTATTAAAGCAAATTTATTCTCCTTAATTCAAAGTAGGTTATTACCTGTCCCTGATAGCCTTTCATCAATAACCAATTACACCTGCTGAAAATAACAGAGCGGTTTTAGGTTCATTTCAACCGTTTAGCATTATTTGTTTAAACCTTTAGAATAAATATCTGAATATTTGAAAAGTATTTTAGAGTCAAATCATTTTAATTTGTATTACAAATCATTCATAAGATAATTAAATGACATGACTCGAAGGCGATTCACACCCCCTGACTAGGTGGCAGTAGCACATGGAGGATTTGACACTTCTTTGTCAGCCAACGATCGTCTATTGTTTTGAGCCGTGGCTGCTCCAGCGCAGTACCTCTTGAGAAGCTGCGCGGCTGTGCAGACTTTTAAGCCCGTGGATGCGTGACCTGGTGACGTCTTTTCCGGCTGAGTTCACGCAGACGATGAATTTGGACAGGTTTTCCGCAAAGTCTGTGTATCGTGAACGCAGCCAGTGAGTACCTGGCTACATCTACCTGTCAAAATTGGCAGGCAAAGGTTAGTCTTGATTCCAAACAGTAATATTAATCGACTTTGAATGAGACCAAGATAGAGCTTTTTGGCCAAAACTCAAAGCGCTATGTATGGTGCAAACCTAACACTGCCCATGCCTCAAGACACACCATCCCTACAGTGAAGTATGGTGGTGGCAGCATCATGCTGTGGGGATGCTTCTCATCAGCAGGGACTGGGCATCTTGTTAAAATTGAAGGAAGAATGGATGGAGCAAAATACAGGGAAATACTGCAAGAGAGCCTGCTTCTGTCCGCTAAAAAACTGAAGCTTGGGAGGAAATTCACCTTTCAGCAGGACAATGATCCCAAGCACAAGGCCAAAGCAACATTGGAGTGGCTCAAGAACAAAAAGGTGAATGTCCTACAGTGGCCCAGTCAAAGTCCTGATCTTAATCCCACTGAGAATCTGTGGCACTATTTGAAAATTGCAGTCCACAAGCGTCGTCCAACCAACCTGAACAACCTGGAGCAAATCTGCTAAGAATGGGCCAAAATCACTCCGACACTGTGTGCAAAGCTGGTACATACTTACCCCAAAAGACTTAAAGCGGTTATTGCAGCGAAAGGTGGCTCTACCAAATATTAATGTGTGAGGGTTGAATACTTATGCAAGCAAGATATTTCAGTTTTTTATTTTTCTTAAATATTTCCCAACATAAAACCAATGTCACCTTACAATAATTGATTTTGAGTTTCAGTGTTTTAAAATAAAATATCAAACAGAACAAAATTTCAATGTACCATTTGTAATTCAGTAATATGAGAGAATTGGTCAGGGGTCTGAATACTTTTGCAAGGCACTGTATATATACTCTCAAGGATATGACTGCAGACATCAGAAAAGGTTTTCTATCAACTCACTATTTTTTCTGCTCTATCTGGGGGGAAAGCATTAATATCAGTCTATAAATTAAAATCACCTCCAGGTCTTAGTTTGCAAACATCAGTTGCGTCACAACTCATTACACTACTACAGTAAATTACCTCTGGTACTGTTCAATCAACGCCTGTCGAGATGAAAGTTCTGAAAATCTAATGAAAAATTATCTTTGCCCTCATATCAATCTTTCATGAACAGCAGATACAGCAATTGTAAATGGTCCGTGACAAATCAAAGGAATGCCAACTGCAACAATTTTTCTTAATTTATTGCATAGAATGAATACAGCAAGCAACGTGATTAAACACACGACTGCCAAGCTACTATGCTAGTTAATTAACCAAGTATACTTCAATTATAGGGTATGCAAGCTTTTTTTTTTTTTACATTGGTAGCAAACTGAACTTATTTTGTAAGGATATTATCTATTTAGAAAAGGTTAATTTCTGCAATATAAAAAATGAGACCAAAAACCAAAATTTAACATGTATACCGTGATATGTAAAACATACAAAGTCAATATTAATAGGATAAAAAAATAAAAGAAAATAAAAACTTTGGCTAACACAGCTGTTGTGGTTTACTTTTGCACCTAATGAACAAATACTAAAAAAAAACCCTTCATACTACATGTGATAACAATTCAGTAAAGTGGTTAAAGTAAACTCTTCACAGCTGTCCACAAAAATCAGCACGCACAGCAAATGCAAACAATTTGTTTTTAGCTTTAGAAAAGTTATGCTGCTGGTGTGTGAGGGGTTACATCCGCTGATGCACAGAGGCTTAAGGTCACACCTGCTATCGTTAAATTCTTTTGCTTGGAAAATGTATGTGTAGAATTCCATGCATACAGAAATGATTTCAGCAGTGTAGCCAATAGTTACAAGCTGTCCAAGTGATGTCTTTATTATCCTGTTGTCATTCAGTTTATGACAATGTTTTCCACTTTTTATTAGTGTTTTTTTTATTATTATTAACCAAGCATCAAGCCATATTATATATACAGGGTGTCTACAAAGTCCTGTTACTCCCATGTTTTTTCTCTATAATGAATTTAAATTTTCTGTTGCAGCTGAGGTCAAGTGTAACAAGCTGTCAGAGATGCACTTCTATTCCATGTTATGGAAGATGTCGCACTGAACATGGCAACGGATATTGCGGACTGCAATACATCGCTAGATGTTGTTAATTAAGGTGCAAATATGGTCAAAATAAATAAACACATCTTGATAAAGGGGTACTAACAAGAAACCTTGACCCCTGTTGAGAAGTAAATTAATCTTGGTTGTGTGTCAAACCTATGGTTAATTCTGTTATGGCATTATCACTAACAAGCTTTACTACATTAAAACTCCCTCAGTAATTGAGACTGGTACACGGCTGGGTTAATTTAAGGAAACTGGTCAGTAATAATTTTACATAGTGTTCCGAATACTGAACAGTGTTTTGGAACAAACTCATTGCTTACCATTGCTGTTTCGTGTGGTGTAATACAAACTCTTCCTCTGGAGCAGTCATATCCTTGAGTATATATATATATATATATATATATATATATATATATATATATATATATATATATATATATATATATATATATATATATTCTTTTAAATCACACTTTTTTTTACCGTCTACACACGCTCATCGTGGTTGTACAAATAAGCTATTATATTTCTTTGAATGTCTCTGCTGATCAGAATGTATAGCAATCGCAATTGAGTTTAAAATATATTACATCTTGTGGCATTAATGGATTAAAAATGGATCATTTTGCATTGTACATTCATTTTTATTAATATTTATCAGAAAATTAAAAAGAAACTATGGATCTTCGAGGTACCAATCAAGTTCTTTAAAAATTATTGAAAATGCTTCATAACATGGAACATTGAAGTAACCTCAAGTTCAACTATATATATTTACTTTGTCTAAATTATAAAAACAAAACTTTTAACACCCAACTTGTTATTCATGTGCTCCCCAGGACAGCTCACTGAAGCCTGTAACCCATGACAAAGAACTACATTTAATAGTTTTGAATTTAATGGATTCAAAACATAAAATTAAATACAGTAATGTATAGTGTCTTACAGACTTGAGGGGTTGGAGTAACTTTTCTAGAGGAATGTTTGGCTGCAAGGTACTTCAAAGTCCCTCCCTTCAAAAAAGACCCCAGTTCAGCTGGACAATACATTTTCTAAGCAGCTGGAATAGTCTCATAATTGTCCCCTTCACACTTTGTATTCCCTCCCACCCAGCAGCTGCAGATCAGACCGTATGCAAGCCCAAACATATGGACACAAAGGAATCTCAGTTACGAATAAAAGTTTCAGCTGTCTGTCCTTGTGCGATATCTTTATTACCCTTGTTTTACGGTTTTTAAAACAGAAAATGCCTAAAAACCATTAGGACGAAAAGTGTACAGTAGCATTCTCACCTGCATGCATTTCAGAACTATGTGACCACTAAAGAAATTCAGTTGTGTAACCAGTTATTTGCAGCTGTTTGCGGATAACTTTATTACTGCACATCTGCTGCTGTTTCATGAATGGGCATGCATAACAAATACAGCATTTCACAAGGGGCGCCTGTGCCTCTTTACATCAATGTATGACAAAAATCCATTTACCAAGTAAACTCTAGCAGTAGAACTCTAGCAGTGGTTTGAAAATAATTTTATTGTACAATTGTCTGCACTATTTCAAAACAGTTTTTTCAGTGGAGAAACAAACCACTTGGATCGATTTACTGGGTAGCAGATACTTTACAGCTCATCTGGTTTGAAAAGAAGATAAATACATTTTGATGATCTGACTGCACTTGCTATGGCAATAGTGTACATTCTTTGTTATGTATTCCCTACAAATAACATGGTTTCTAGACAAACAGAGCAAATTCCTATATATTTACAGCTCCTAAATCTATAGAGGCAGCTTCTCATGCAATCAGAAACACATTTTCAATAAGCTGTGAAGTGGACTGAGGGGTAGGTTTACTAAAGTGTTGTGCCTGTCACAATAGGCGCAAACCAGTTGCAAACGAGTTGTAAGTCTTGGGTGAAATGTACTAAACAGTTGCAATGCTATTTGTGACTTTTTAGGGAATGCTTTGCAGCAGCAGTTTTTCTTTGCGGTTCAACCTTAGATGAATATGTAATTATGGGCGTTCCTGCATAAATTCAAAAAGGGGGTGGGGATAGTGCAAATGAGGGTTCTCAAATATTATAATGAGATGTACGAAAACTGCAGACAATTGCGACACTTCCAACTGCATCAATTTTTTAAAAACATTTTAAAGCACGTTTTAAACGGTCACAATTGTTGCTGGCATTTCCCAGTCCACCTTTTCTTGTGCATTGCCAGTTGTGCTCAATACATTTGTGAGGCGAACAGTGAAATACCTATTTTTCTTAAAACCAGGGAGCAACAGACTGCACACATCTGCCAACCCCTCCAGCTCATTCTGAGCATCTGTATAGGAATAGGAAACACATCTACTCTTATTAATGTGCAGGTGGTTTTTTAATCATGCACTATTGAGCACTGCATCACCGACTAACTAAAATAAAAACGGACAGTATACATTTGGCTTATAGGCTACTCATAATATGAATTAGTGGTGTAATGCAAAGGCTGTTGCTAGTCCTTTTTCAAGTGTAAACAGGTGGGAAATAAGAATATTTTAATCGCATCGACTCCCAGACAGCTCAGGTCCAAGTTGTAAGTGTAAACACACTAAGAATGTAATTTGCAAGTTTTGTTGCAATTGGATAATGTAAAGCTCTGAAGTGTGACACACACAGACAAAGTGTATGGGCACCTCCATTGTGCCTTTGCTGCCTGGGAAGCATGGAATTGTTTTTTCAGCAAAATTCTGTTTTGCATATATGTCAGTCATTTCATAGCAATTCTGTATGGAAAGTATAATTCATAGCTGAATGAAATGTCTCTTTTGCTTATTTGCTCCTCTGAGTCTATTCATCTTGCAAAGATGTTTTCGCTGTAAATTACAGCACTCCAATTATGAAGAATTAGACTGAGAAGGGGTCTTTTGTCAATTAATTATCCAACTACTAAACTATCTGCAATCACCGTTTTTGATGCATTAAACAAAAAGAATGCCAGCTATAATAGATTTTGGTTATAGTTACACTGTTACTGTAGCTTTGTTACAGCATAGGAGTATGGCTGTTTATTTTCTCTATTTCAGCATTTCGAGGACATGCATTTAAGTGCCCTTATGATCTTTCTAGATTTTGGACAATATCCATATTACTCCGACCGAAATCTCTGCTACGTACACTTCAAGGTACTGAGGAAATGTGTCTAAAGAAGCGCTAGGGGTTTTCAAAACAGTGAAAAAGCAATGCTTGTCATAGAAAGTTCAATTTGAACTTTAACAAGGTGCTAACAGGTACAGAAAAATGTGTGTGGCAGTTGTGTTTAAGGCCACAGAAAGGGAAATGCTGGGGCAGGGAATGTTGACAGAACAAGCTGTTGTAAACCCACTAAACTAGACAGTGCACCATGTAGGTAGAGCCTTGTAGGTAGACATGGAATTTAGCCATACAGTGGTTTGATTTTTTTTCTTTTAAACCAGTATGCCACATTTGCAAATCATGTGTGCTTAAAAGGGATTTCTTTTCATTTGTTTAATCTATTTTTAAAAGGAACTCTCAGTACAGAGTTCAAGACAATGACAGTGAAACGTATCTCATTACAAAAACTGTCTTGGTGGAAGATTTATCACCTGGGAAAAAAAAAAACAAAAAAAAACATTAATGGACTATGGCACATGTAACCCTGATAGTTCACTCTGCCCTAGGGAGATACCCCCCTTTGTTTATATGTACAACTGCTCTGTTTTTACGTACCTGTGTACGGCCTGGAGATTAAATGGTTAAGCTTCCAAATAGCCATGAATATTTGCCAAGGGGAGATTCTAAAAAGTGTGTTCAGTGGCTAACATTAAGATACAAGGGCTCATTTACCTGTGGTAAAACAAAGTCACAAATGACTATATATATAAAAGCTAGTCAGATAATGAGGTAAAATTGATCTGTCATTCAGTTCTATCTTCAACAGTGGTCTCAAAAGAAAACCACAGCCTCTAATCCCTACACTGAGAATGTCCACAGCAGAATCGCTTACAATATGTAGCTCCTGGCACATTGTTCGAGCGGAAGCAGGTGGGTCTAGACCAGTGTTAAAGGAGTCTGCGATTTGTGCCAATGTTCTAAAACACATCGGTTGCTTGTCACAATACATGGCACAAGTCTGTAGGCTCGATCCTTCATGACCCGCTTGCAAACAGAGTGGTTTTCTTCAAACAATGGGAGACTGTTTTGATGGATGAAGACCCACTATCATGTCTCTTGTGAAGTCTCTGGGATCTAACTACGTTCATGTATTTGTTGATAAATAGTCGCACACTCTCCTATAACTTATACTGTTGGTCTGGTGCAGGAGTTTTCAACTGGTGTAAGGGTCCCCCTGTGGGTACTTCTAATGGTCATATGGGGTAACGCAGGATGACTCAGAAATGCAAAAATAAAAATGAAAGTAAAATAAAATGATCTTGATTTTTTTTTATATCGCTAAACTTCTGTACATAAATATATATTTTTTGCTTTAGCAGCTCAAAGTTTATTCTGACTAGTTTCAAAATTATTATCCACCTGTACAAATATGTGATTTCAATTGAGTGGATTTCCACTCTGATATTATAATAGGTGAAGAAGGCGTCTGCTGATTGTGCCTATGGAGAGCTCTGCTCAGAGCGCTCTGTGCTGCTTATGAACTTGGCTGTTTTCAACTCACCGTATAATTGAATACTAATCAGTGAAGCACAATCTTTCCGCATTTTTAGAAGTATAAATGATCCAGTAAACAGGAATAATAAATCACAATACTCAAACTTTGACATTGTTTTATTTATTAGGCGCGGCTGCATTTTAGTAACAGCAATAGTGGTTGGTTGAATTTGTTTTCGGTGTTTGGTATTGTACATCCAGATTATCCTGTGTATCGTTTCGAGTCAAAAATTGATACATTTCTTACTTGCAAAAGAAAAATGAAGGAAGAAACACAAGTCTACAGAAAGTGCAAAGCCACAGAAAGTTAAGTTAAGAGTTCCTTTAGATAATTTGTATGTTGGCTTTAATAAAAAGCTTATCATTGGCAGGGTTTCCATGGAAAAATAAATACAAGTCTCTGCTATTTTGGTAGTATTTCAGGTAATTTGGGTTTCCATGTAGTTTTCTTTTAGGGAGAGAAATGCTCTTTCCAAATGCAAATAACCTAATTCATGTTTCTGTCCGAGTTCCAATTTGGCGTTGCGCGACTACTGATGTTGTCCAGACATATCCTTACAGAAATAGAAAAACACACATTCCATAAGAAAGTGCTGTGTACTATCCTTGTATTATTTGCCAAAGAAATTGACAGCATGCATATATATTATAAACCTATACACGTACATCTATAATATATACAAGTTTTCCTACAGAACTGTAGCTTCAGCAACTCTGATACTTATTGTAGTCTATGAATGGAGCTAAAATACCAGCACTTTAGGTTAACAATAATAAAATTATCCAGTCAAAATGTTTAAATACTGGTAGTAAATCTAGGCTACCCTACTCGCCCACATTTCTCACTACATAATATTCTTATATTATTATTATTATTAGTAGTAGTATTAATAATCATCATAATTCCGCAGTGACAGCTCTCGCCAGTAGAATGTGTTTATATATTTTGTTGTTGTTATTTAGGATTGAGTATATTGGTAGTCCATACGAGTTCAACAAATTTCTAAATAGATTCTAATCCACCCAGGACTTTATGCAAGCCTTGCAGCAAGCTGATGTTAAGCCCTGAATTTGTCTTTTTAAACAAATTCGTGGAACTTTTTTCATGTTTTCGTTCTTCTAAAACAAATCTTGCCCAATGAATTAGTAAGAGACTTCAGATCTAGGTGGTCATTGAAGCCTGGTGCAGTCGATAGTCCTTAACAATAATACAGGAGACCACCGGCATCAATTCTATGCTAATTTAATACATTTTGGGGTACAAACGTGACTCTTGTTGTCATTGTTAGGTACCCATGATAGATGCTACTTAAGGCTAGTGTAGAATGAATGGCATATTATTGCTAAGGGACAGAAAAGTCTAGACTTAAAGCAAATCGGCTATCTGATGATCAAACACAAAGATAACAAAAGGATGAAAAAATATATTCTTTCGGTGCTTTGCAAAGGGCTTTGTTATTTATGTACTTCTTGCTTTGCAAAGGGCTACATTTTTTTATTTGTAGTAGCTTCAGTGAAAACAACTGAACTATACAGCACTATACTTTTATGTTAAATGGCAATAATTGGAAAAGTTGAATAAATAGTGTCACACACACAAAAAAAAAAAACTGAATGAAGACGTTTCTAAACCCCTTGTACTGTATGCTTATTTCTTCCTATTTAGTCAAAGAGCTTGCCGGGGCTACTTCCAGCAGATCTCAGTTGTTCATAAAGAATTGCTTGGTACCGCCTTTAGTTATAGTAGAAAGTTGTGCGAGGTTAATTCACTGATGAAGTCTCGTGAACATGACTTTTGGACATGTTTCTATGCATAAAAACATTAGTTGTTGCTACGTCACATTCTCACGACAATGGAGAGAGAATTTGGAGTTTCTAAAACTGCAATAAAACCCTGCGATTGTTAATTATAGTTTTATCTTGAGGTTAATGTTTTTGATGTTGTAAACATTTTAAAGCACACAATTATGCTGAGATGGGAAGTAAATGGTAACATGATAAAGATGTGTCAGATGAGATTCATAAATACTGGGTTTTGATTCTGTGCAGCCAAAGACTTGTAATTAAAAGTTTTAAGAATTACTGTATTCTGTCCTAAACCAGCAGTTTGTCAGTCCCAAATTGTTGTGATACACATCTTAATATTAAATAAACAAGGAAAAAGAAATGTTAATCTTTTATTGCAACTGTGGTACCATTGAGTAGAACACAAATTGTAAAGGGGTACTTGAGCTGAAACCTCTAGACAGAAGTGGTAGAGTTTTAAAAAAAGGTTGAAAACCACTGGTGATTGTGAATCATGGGACATCACATGACTACATATCTTGCAGACTATGGGACTTGTAATTTTACTTCCATTTTAATTTTTCTGTCTAGTCAGTCAGTGTACCTATCAAGTGCACTGGCTATAATTTCCTAGTTGCTGAAATGATAGGAAGTCACACTCTCGTGATTCAAAGACACAATTGCTTTGCAAAGGATAGAGGATCGATATATATATATATGCAGTGCAACTAAAGAACATCTTGTTTCTAGTAATTATTACCTTTTTACATATTTCATTATATGAGAGGTATTCTGGTACTAGTCAGTATTTGCTGTTTTTTTCCCCCACTGACATTATGGAACTTGGAAGTATTGTGATACAAACAATGCTTTCTTCTTGGATAAACACCACAAGGAGTCTTGGGGGTGCAAAATCAATCCATTTTGTGAATCTTTTCCATTACTGTGAAAGCATAATCAGATCCAGAGATTTAATCCTGAAGGTAGAGATGTTATTTTGCCATACATTGGTTTGATATTACATTTGTAAACTGATGATTGGCATCTTCAAGATTTTTTTTTTTAAACAAAAGTAATTAAGTTGTACCATCACATGTATCTTTTCACATACTGTTTCCTGGCCTGCATCGTGACGAAGTAAGCTCTAAAAGGGTTAGTCAGGAAATTCTTGAGGCACAGTATAACACACAAGTAAATAACATTACAACACTCTGCCTTAACTTGACTGTCAGTCAGTCCAGGTGTTCATTTTTTGTTTGGTTGGTGGAAGGCATTGTGTGTTCACAGTGGGGTGGGTATCTGCTACATGTTGCACTTAAGGCTTTAACTAACCAACTGTACAACAGGCTAGAAAGAAAGACAAAAAAAATTCAAAAGGTTAATTCTTCCACCGTGTAAGATACAGACTCATTTGGGATTCTCTCATAGTGGTGGGTCTTAGAAAACAGACAAAGCACACCAGCTGGGCTGTTTTACAAAACTGCAAGGACATCTATAATCTTTCTCCTAATAATCTCTTTCCAATTATAAAAGTTTAAATCACAGAGCTTTATAAAAGCTTATGAAAGAGACACAAACACAGCATTCTGCTCAATGTAATCTTGTAAGAAGCTCAGATACACTGTTTTAATAAGGATATAAAGTCTTATCCTTTTTTTAAGTTCATCCTGTGCTGACAGACCAATTTGTTGATCTTCCCACGGTACATTCAAGGTGACATACTTTATGTATGTTGTAATACTTTATATAGCCTGTGCATTTTGCGGAATAGACAATGCACCACACCACATGTTATATGGGTGAGTATGACTTCTGACATCAAGCTGTTACTGTACTTTATTTTGAACTGCTTTTAAAATGATCTACTTCACCAAGAATTAAGTAAAAATCGACTTGATCTCAAATGCAATAGGCAAACGGGTCATTACTATTAAAGGTTTAAAAAGTTAGCTAACTATTCATTATATATTTAAAAAAAAAAAAAAAAAAAAAAAAAAAAAAAAAAAACGGGCGGGGTTGTCCTGGGCAAGATGATTGATGGTTTTAAGTCGTACTTTTTTATTTTTAAATTCCTGGTAAGGTGCTGTATTTTTAAACCATATCAAATCTGCCCTACTAATATGTCTCTATACACAAGAGGTAAATGCATATTTGAATTAAAAGGTGTGTTTTTATGTGGTTTTTTGACAACAATGTACAAAAAGATAATTAAAATATATTTTTGCACACCCAGCAATTAACATACAAATTACAGGCCAGCTCCCTCACCCTGCAATCTGAAAATGATGCATGCAGGACATAAATCTTTTTTTACATGGGCTAAACTGTATGGTAATGGTTTAAAATGGTAGTGTTTCACAGCAGCATGAAGGTGGGTTTTTTATATTTCAATAACTGTGTCCACAAATACACTACTTAATGCAGGCTGGTTATGTGCAAACCTTGACTTCTGTATGATAAAGTACCGTAAAAATCATTGCATAGGTCACACTGGCGTAAAAGTTGCAAAAGTCGCTCCCCCCTTTCTGAGATTTAAATTTTAGGAAAACACCTTTTTGTTTTTTAAAATACTTTTTTTACAATTGATTTTTTTTCCTACATGCTCAACACCAATAAAGATACACAGGTTGTTTGCGACATTTTATTACATTAATAATTTTACAGTGCTGTTTTTAATTTAAGTTAAACTGATAGAAACTATTCTGTTTTTCAAAATTTCTACATAATTGGTTCAAGTAAATTGAAGTGCAATGTCAAAAATACATCAAAATATAGATATCATGCTACTACAGTACTGTAAATTTAAATCCATTCAAGTACCAGTAGTAACAGTGTAAACCACTGACAGAATGGTACTTGATTGGATTTAAAAAGTAATAATTAACAGAGCATACAATCAAGTTATACATCCCACATCACATCTGTAGTAACCTATTTTATTTCAGCTTTCTACATCGGGCCATAAACACTTTCCTCCTCTATCAGCTCATTTTTCTTTCGCTATATTTAAGTTTGTCTGTTTCGTCTCCAGTCACGTACTGTTTTTTCAAGCATTGTGATTGCCATGCATTTCGGCAAAGCCAACAACGCGCAATTTCAAACCTGTTGTGTAGCATTTTCATTTTTTGTCTGACTGTCCTACTTTATCCAGGCTCAAATATACCTGAATTATAGCATTGCAGTTACAACGAACGGAAGACTTGTGTATCCCTCTCAAGGTCCCTGCAAAATGCCTAGAAAATCGACTTACAACGGTTTTTATGGTAATTCCAAAAAGCCTGTAGGGGACAAAGTTTTAATTTTGCCATGTTTCAAAGGAACTGAACTGCAGTTGTTTGTGCAGAGCATTCATTACATTAACTGTAGCTACTCAATCATTGCTGCTAATCAATTTTAGTGTAACGCACACCTATTTAGAAATTATTGAGGCTCATGAAGAGGGGTGCGAGGAATTAATTGAAGCATGTTATCTAGGGCGTGTTTTCCGTGCATGTGCAACAAACACAAACGCGCACGTGTTGCGTGCATGTTGCAGAGCACAGCTGAGATTAAAGCAGAAGGTGCCACTAAAACTTTAATAATATTGAAATATTTAATATTGATGTAGTTTAAAGCATTTAAGATTTTTTTATAAGGATATGCTAAATTAAAATTAACTAAAATCTAGAATTAACTAGAATTATTTCTAGGTGATAAAATAAATTCATTAGGATCAGTGGAGATGTATAGTATATAAAAATCGGATCGATTAATCAACTAAAGAGTTGATTGCAGATTTTTTTTTAAATCATGCAGAATTTTATTTTCTTGTATAAAATAAACCAATAGAAGATCTGCATTTTCTCTGCAGCTGTCCAATCATTACTGAGCAGAGGCGGGACATAAATATGCTAGGGTGCGCGGTGTGAGAATAGTTGAATTTTGGCCAATATTGCTATTATAGAGACCGTTATTGAAAATGATATTGAGAACTTCAAAGTAATATTTAGAATTGATTTTTACAAATTAAAAAAATGTCATCAGACAACGGAGACATTGTAGTCGATTTGGTTACGAATCCATTTTCAAGAAAAACTCTCAGAAAAATTAGAGATTGTTAAAAAAGGGAGGTATACACCACACATACCTGCAATGTCACAGGAAGGGAAGGGATATACTCTCCACTTCCAACATTCAAATTTTGAAAGGTATCCGTGGATTAACGGTATCTGTAAATTAAAAAAATTATACTGCTGGAACTGTCTTTTGTTCAGTACAGAAAAGACGACATGGAACAGCACTGGCTACAGCAATTTAGGCTGTCTAACAAAGTCAGCACAAAAACATGAGTGTTCCCAAAGTCACTTGCGAGCCAGCCACTCTAACACGCAAACTTTTGGATAAACCTGGATTGATGTCCAACTGGATGAGCAGAAGCGTAGGGATACAATACATCACAATGAACAAGTAAGAAAAAATCGTGAGGTTAAACGCTTGATTGATTCTGTTTTTTACCGTGGCAAGCAAGAACTGGCATTAAGAGGGCACGATGAAGGTACCAATTCCTCAAATAGAGGTAATTATGTGGAATTACTTTGTGATTTCTGGCTATGACAGCATGTTAAGCAATCGCTTGTCAATAGCCACAGTATTCATGGCTACGTCTAACAAGATTCCGAATTAATAAAAGCAGAAGTATAGGAAGCCAAGTACGTAGCTGTAATGTTAAACGCAGCTCAGCTGTCTTGTGTTTTCAGGTATGTGACTGACAGTGGCCCGAAGGAACAGTTGTTCTGTGAAAATGTGTTACATTTACTAAAATAAAAATAATAATGAAAATGCTCTTAAAAAGACCAACATTCCTATTGGGCTTTTTTTATTATATAGATTTTTTAGTATTACTATGTAGGACAGCTGCTATAAGATTGTTACCTTTATTAAAAATGTGCATGGATTAATCAACTAATTAATCTACGATTAATCAACTATGTCTATAAATTAACCAATCAAAATGTTTTAAAATCGAGTGACAGTCAATTTTATATAACTCGACTGGTGGATAACTCGACACCTTTGCTTAATTCGACAGTCTTGGTCCCGAATTTTCTCCATTTAAGATATATGCATCCTACCTCTTAATTTTTTTAATTCGACACCACACTTTACTCGGCACTTACATGTCTTTTTCTATTGTCTGTTGTATGTGTGCGACTGCATGTACAGTACTGATTTAAAGGAGTGCATGTGTGTTGTCTTTTCAGCCTACACTCTTGGGGAGAACGCAGTTCCTGCGCCGGGGCTAGGCTTTGCTGTACCCCCGCCGTTAAATGTTTCTGCAGGCTGCCGTATGTGCTGTTGGGCGAAATATAAATAAATATTATTGTGTACTGTTGTTGTTGCGTGTCCACTTGTGTGTTGACCCTGTCGCACAACCCCGCTTTGGCTGTGTTGTGCTGTGAATTTTAGCAGCAGTGCAGTTTAAAAAAAAAAACACAAACAACAGCAGCCAGTCAGCCGTGTAATTCCTTCATCGGGGCTGTGTTTTAACCTGCCCCCCTGTAAAGTAGCCCTCGCCGTCTGCCTCGTCCTACCCACCCCAGTGTGTTGGGCCTTTTTTAAAAAAAACAAAAAAAAAACAAAGTGTGTTCTCCCTCCTGTTGTTTTTCAACTTGCCCACCGCAGCTTTAGCCTGTGTGTCTCCCTGGTGTGCTGTGCGCTGAATAGGTGTGTAACTACACACGATCAAGGTAGGCACCGCCTTCATTAGCTGCACCCAGGTGTGTCGGCACCTCGGTGTAAGCTCAGCCCTTGGTACTTTGGTGCCTCGGTGCGGTACTTCGGTGCCTTGCTGTGCGTAGTGCCTCCGTGCATATGGTGCTCAGTGCACATGGTACTCTGTGCGCACAGTGCTCGGTGTCTAGTACCTCGGTGAGCATAGTGCCCTCAGTGCTCAGTACATTCTGTGCACACGGCGCACTTGTTGCGCACAGTACTCAGGGCACTCAGTACGCACGGCGTCTAGGAACCCAGTGCGCATAGCGCCCTCGGTGCTCGGTGCACGCGGTGCCTTGATGCCCTCTGCCTTCAGATGGTGCTCCACTCCGCTGCAGGCTACGCAATAGCCTACATCGCTTTGTGATTGTAATCTGCTTTTCTAACCGTACAGCGCTCACCGTTTTGTGTTTTCCTCTGCTATAGCAGCAAAAGAAAAAAAAAAAAAAAAGAAAAAGAAAAAAAAGGAGACGCGTGATCCTCCACCGGACCCCAGCTCTGCTGCGCCCCGCTGTGGCATGGACTCCGCTGGGATTGTCTCGGCCCGCCCTCTCGGTGCGTTAAAAATTCAGTTCACCCGCGTTGCCATGGTGTCTGTTCTATTTACCCTCACAGCTTGCTGTTGTGTGTGTATGTACTTTTTCTTCTACTGCCTTGCAGTTTAAAAAATATATATACATACATACATACATAAATAAATAAATAAAATACAAGCGTGATTCCACCACCGGGACCCAGCTCTGCTGCGCCCTACTGTTGAGTTGACTCAGCCAGCTTGTTTCAGCCCACCTGCTCAGTGCGCTTGGTAATAACAATAAATACAAATTTACAGCTCATCCACCTGGCGTGGTGACTGTGTTTCTCCCATAGCTGAATTGCTGTGTGTGTAAGCCTACATTTTTCCCATTACTGCCTTTGCAGTTAAACAAACAAACAGTACACTTTTTCTTCCTGTCCAACATGCCGCAGCTCCTTACGCCTGTGCTCCACTGTGGTATATGCTAAGCGCTGTCCTGTTGTGTGACTACACGCGGTCCAGAACCAGGTTATTGCCGCGCTGCACTCTAGTGCAGCACTGTGTGCTTCCCTGTACTGCTCTCCTGATTGCCTACCGCAGCCACTCTGGCCTGTGTATCCACCCCGGTGCATGCTATGCGCTACTCCAGGTTGTGCTGACTACACGCGGTTAAGGCTAGGCGCCTCTCGGTGCTTCGGCGCCCTCGGTGCTTAGATGCTCCATGCCTCGGTGCTTAGCGCCCCAGCATTAACGCTTAGCGCCCCGTCAATAAAACCTTCACTCGGTGCCCCGATTCTTCGATGCACCAGTACTGCATTCTACCTCACTCAGTGTCCTCTGTGCTTCTGCACCCTTGGTGCCTGAGTGCTCTGATACAAAGCATGTTTTCAACAGATAACAGATTAAAATGCATGAACAATGGATAGATTTCAACAGCGTTTGTTAAGTAAATCACCCCAATGAACACTTTACCTTTGTGATCTTACTTTTGCCATCTCCCAATGGGTTAATCAACTCATTAAATACATGCACCCATCTCTGCCTCCAACACTATAGTCAGAACCACTTTTTTTTTTTGCACAAACCTAAATCTAATAAAAGAGCAATTCCAATCAAGTATGCTAAACATGCAAATACATGTGGAACTCAAGTGTATAAATCTCAGCAGACCCAAACTGCTCCTGCATCATCACCAACACATATCATAAATCAGCAGCCAGATCTATTGAACAGCTTTAAATCAGATAATTGGGAAGCATCCAATGGCAATAAAAAAATAAACAATTTAAGAGGTGTTTTTATACACAGTGGAACATACTTAGTGGAAATCCATCAGTATGTCCAAATGAGATCCTTGTAAATTACTACCTGTTATTTAGAGCTACAGCAAGTTGTTAGGACCAGTATATTTAATTACTGTCTGAACTTTACCACAGACCAAAAGGCACATTCAATTGAATTGTGTTTGTTACCACCAACTGACAGTTAAATTATTAAAAAGTATGTGAATTATACAGTGTGCGTATATTAAAAAAAAATAGAATATATAATTTGTTTTACAGCAAAACTTCAAATTCCTTTGCAGTCAACAGATTGTCAGTGTCTCAGCGAATTTGTATGCAACAGACAGGCTTCTCTTTCAAGAGTGACTTACACCTTTCAACAGAGGCTTACCCCATCCAATGTGCTGAATGGAGATAGGTGTTTTCTAATTTACCCCATCTAAGCTGTAACTGCGGCTTCAGGCATTGTAGCGCCCTGTTGGTAAAAATAGTTTTCCCTCGGATCAATCATTTTTCACTACAGCCCTCCTCTCCAGTCCATCCATATCCATCTATATATATATATATATATATATATATATATATATATATATATATATATATATATATATATATATATATAATCAGTCATTGGAAATCCTGGCCAGTGATTGGGTTAAAACCTCATCATAGGAGGAAAAATAGATCCTTACACCACCGGTCAGAAGTCTCCGTCTGTCATGTGATTGGTTCACATCGCTGTTAGTCCCACCCCTTTTCACAGGAACACCTTTCTCCCTGCACTCTTCACAAGAGGAAATGGCTGAACACACGATTTACACTGAATACTGAATTACAAAACATACTACAAAAGAAAGATGCTCCAAACACTAACATGGTGATTCAAATGTCACTGTCACTGTTTTCTGACTTTCTAAAATTCACCTCTATGAAAACAAATATGACGGACGGGACATAAACTGGGTTAAGCAACAGTCGCAAACCAGAGATAGAGAAAAAACTTTGCTAACTATATGGTATGAACTTCAAAAACATTTTCTGTTATTTATTGATGTTATTTATTTACTTATGCTGTATCAGCTACAGTAAAACAACATATATGAAGCTGTATTTACTATCCAACCTTGTTTCACTTATTTTTAGGGCTGCAACGAAGGGTACATTTTGACCATCAAAGGTTCAGAACACATTACCGCAGTAAGGTTCGAACCGTCAATGGTACTAATTTGCATAAGACGTTGCATGTTTTATAGGGTACTAATGCAGGGTACTAATGCAAGAGTCATAAGTGCCGTGCGTCGTAAGTCGAGGAGCGCCTGTATGTATATATATATATATATATATATATATATATATATATATATATATATATATGGCTTTGTGTTCAGCAGGAACCACCTTATATATACACACACACACACATACATATTTTCTGGAGTAGTGGTTAGGGCTCTGGACTCTTGACGGGAGGGTTGTGGGTTCAATCCTAGGTGGGGGACACTGCTGCTGTACCCTTGAGCAAGGTACTTCACCTAGATTGCTCCAGCAAAAACCCAACTGTACAAATGGATAATTGTATGTAAAAATAATGTGATATCTTGTGGATAAGGGCATCTGCTAATAAATAATAATAATAATAATATATCTTAGACTGCAATGTAAGGAGACATGTATAATGTACACATTGTCATTTGATCATTTCTAGTTTTTAGGTTTTAGAAAGTGGATAACAAATTAATTTAGTCACTGACAATAGAGAAGTAGCAGTACTTTTGCAGAAGGCACAATATTCAGTTGCCCTAAGTAATTCAATGTAGAGCCAGTATGGTGTGTGACCCAGTGCTTTTCATTGTTGTTTTGTTAATGTATCAATTACACAAATTCACTTTTTCACATAGGCCACACACATCTTTTAAATATGAATGTTTTTTTATTTATTTTTAAGTCAACTTTAAAATCTCCAAGCTGTCAAAAATTGAAAAACAAGCAGAGGCTTATTACAGAAACTTTGGTAACGCTTTATATTGCGTGGCATAAATTAATATTAAATAGATATGCAATTGCATATTAAATTTACATTCAATTATTCCTTGTTACTTTCCATTAAAAAGTCAGATTAACTAATTTTCAATAAACAACATGTAAACAATGGGAAATTATTACATATTTTCAAGGGTAACAAAACTTAATATAAATGGACGTGATATGCAATTACATTTTCAATCGACATTTGGTTAACATTTCGCAAGAAACCAGCTATTGCATATTTATTAAATATTAATTTAACATTAATTTAATATGCAATTATTAAATTTAATATTAATTTATGCCACGCAATATAAAGCGTTACTGAAACTTCTTAAATGGAACACAAACCAAAAAACGAAAAAATAAACCTCACAAGACTGAAGCCAAACTATAATTATTTATCTGCAAAAATGTCTGGTCCCAAAACCTTTTTTTTTTTGCTTTTTGGTAATAACAATTATTTGACTGAAATGAAGGAAAATGTAAGCAAACTTGCAAGATGTTCCTGGGAAACTGCCATAAATAAATACACACTTTGAATAACATAGCTTTATAGGACTAAGACACAGTTACACATATTGACAAGTAGCAAGTTTTATGGCATACCTACTCTACATAAAGACAAGTTCTAACATTTCCTCCAGACAAAGTATTCTGAATACAACTTATAATATTCAACTTCCAGAAATTATGGGAACTCCCAGACTTTAAACTGTGTGACCTTAAGAGACTACTGAAGTATTGAGCATTACCAGTAATTGGCCTCTTATTAAAGTGAATAAGACAGACATTAAACTTGGGCCACAAAGAGAATCCAGCAGTGCATTAAATCATTTGGCTGTAAATATGATCTGATTTGCTGGTTGGTACACATACAGCAGTTGTATGTTACCTGACATCATATTCGCATACAGTCATACAGTATGTTTAGTTTGAAGCTAACTTACTATACATGGTTTGACTAAATCAACAGCAACACAACCAGTAGTACAAAACAAATGAATGATCATTTGATCTTATTACACCCCACACTGGTGGATTTATAGTAGATGTACAGCAGTCGCATGCAGAATGCTGAGCCAAGAACTTTTTGGGGAATATTCTAGGGATAATGGGGTTCCCATTAATTTAGAATGACACTGTATGCAATACAACAGTTTAAAATTATTAGCTTAATTGGATGGGAACTGAACAAGTACATATTTCTGTTTTGTGTTTGGAAACCCAATAGTCACAGTGCCTGTGGCATTGAAGGAAGCAAGATTTGCTAGAAATTGATAAAACTAGCAATCCACAGCTTTCACATTGCTGCATGAGTCAGTAACTTAATTTGTTTATTTTTTGTACAGGTTAAAACAGCAATTTGAGACTTTGAAATCCGGTAATTTTAATTTATTTGTGTGTTAAGCAATGAGTAATAGGCATATTTCTCTATTACCGGGACACAATCCATCTTGTTGGGGGGGAATAAATGTTTGTTAGGTCATGCTAAGTGTAATGTCTCACTTTCCCATGTATCTTTACTTCTTAAGTGTTGTCTGTTAAAACAGTTATAAATGGCAAGCTGAAACAATAGCTGCAAGTATCTGCTGAATCAAACCAAGCAAGTCTTTCTAATGTGTTAACTGTTAGAACATGGTGGCAAACTGTACCAACAAAATTATTTTTTGGCACAAATTCTTTAAAACAAGATGTAAATTAAGTTCTTATTTTGAAGTTTGTAACATTTTATTGTTTCCTTTCTGTGACTGTTAAACTAGTTATCAAAAAATTAAAAAATAAAAAACGTTAGATAATGATGAACAGCATCATCATCACTTCATATTCATTACTGGTTATAAGTTATTGGTTATAAGCTGGCAATCTGTGTTGCTTAATGTTATTAACGTTCAACACATACTGGATGTTTTATGCCATGAGACACACCTTGTCGGATGATATATTAAAGCTAATACATTTTGAAAGTGCCCCAAGGATAGTTTGGCTAGTTTACTTAGATTTGTTCCTCCGATAACCTGCCAGAGTACCCTCATTCCTGACACTGGCCTTGATGCTTTAATCTGTCTGGCCATGTTAAATGTACTGTACCACATTTATTAACTAGGATTTGAGCATTACAATCTGTAATCAAATTAAGATAGACATCAAAACTTTAGGAAAAGTACTTGCTCTTGGTTGCTAAAAAGAACTTGCTTAACAATCCTGTTGTTTACAACTCAAATGGATTGTGATGCCCTATGGCTGTTCTGTCCATGATCTCACCTAGATAAATATACTTAAATTAAATTAAACTGTATCATCCATGGCTCGTTACATTTTTTTGTCTGATTTTTATTTATTTGGTTTATTTATTTATTTGTTAACAGAAATGATGAACCTTCTATAACCTCTTAAATTATGTTTTTTAGTTAGGTTTTTTTTTTTTTTTTTGGTATGTACCAATTTACCTTTACAAAAATGTTTCTTTTTGCTAATTTGGTTATTGTTTTGCACAGTATCCTGTTTCTCCACCAGCAGGTAAACAAGATCCAATACAGCCTTATACATGGACAAAGAAAAGCCTTGTTTACGGCAGGGAACAAGAATCTCAAGCTAAATTCAGATGACTTAATCCCAACTAAAAAGAGGACAATGCCAAAGCCATTCAAACCAAGCTCAGGATGATCAATCAGACAGCTGCAGTTTTACATTATAATTAGGCACCAGCCGCAAACTGAGGTCTTTCTAAAACAGTGGAGTCAAACTGTTACTGGCAATTTCAGTGGAGTTTCCTTACCTCATGCTGGCCACACACGGCTGTACAGGCTGATGCTGAAAATGGTCTTGCCAGCGGTGATGCAAACAGAATGATGGAGAGGGCTGGAGGCAGCAGGTGGTTTGATGGACAGGCGAATGGTTTTGGCAGACAGCCGGATAGTCAGGGTGCTGATGCGGGCAACAAGAAGTCAGTGGGGAGGTTACAGGGCTACTGCCACCCACTGAATGACAGTCTTGTTGGTTATTATGGCAACATAAAGGGTGATGGAATGGACAACGATGGCAGCACTGAGGCAATGCTTGTTGCTTTAACTGGGGAGGCCTTTGGTTGTCTGAAGGAAGTGAGGATGGTTTAAGTGTGCCGTTTTGTTTGATGCTGCCATTTTGACTCACTTTTGTCCGCTGCACCTCCTTGGGCGACTGCTGGTTGGGGGAGGCGGTGATGTCTCCATCGGTGGAGGAGGTGGTGCTGAGACCGGTAGCATTGGATGGGATGCTGCCATTGCTGTGAACCAGAAAGTCACCATTCCCGTTACTCATAGCCATGCTCTTGTCACCTCGAGCCTCTTGCAGAGTCAGCCACTCGTCTGGAAGAAAAATGTTTTTTTTACATCATGTTCCATGAGATATAAGCACATAAGAAAATGTACAGATGACAGGCAGCCATATGGCCAATATAAGCATGTCTAATTCCTATTAGCTGATTGACCTCAAAACTTTGTCGTTTATTAACATTCTTATTTTGTTTATTATTAAATAATTAAAAAAAATACAAAAACATTGTAATAATCTACTGGTTCACACACAATACAGTTTACCTACAACTTTTCCATACAACATATAACCATTACATCATGAAACAACAATAAATTATGTTTTTATTTTGTATTTTCCACATTAGAAAGCACAACGGATTTTAGAGATCAATATGTATTACCTACATTATATGTTTAAATAAAACCCTGGCAACTAGAACATATTTTTGTTAATATTTGCTTTGTGGCCATAAACATGCTTCTGTACTGTACATGCACTTACCATGCTATTACATTATATAGCCATTCTAAAATTAGGCACATCTACTGCAGAATAAACATGAATCGATTTTTAATTTAAATTAATGCATGGGAGTGACAGGGTGGAAATCCCTGCATAAATCAATTCTATTTATATTGTTTTGAAATGCAGGAATAAGTGCCGACAACCTGATTGTAAAAAAATGCTATCTACGAGTCAATCATTAGGTGATAACTGTTACTGACCAAATTAAAACTGAATGCAAAAGGGACAGCAGTACAGTGCAATACAAAATAATCCTTTGAACTTGGAAATTGGCAAGCAAAAAAACTAAGTGTTGCGAAAAACAAACAGTTAAGACTTGTGCAAAGCAGCCAAAGTTTGTAAATAAAAAGATGAAACAGCACAGTATGCATGGCAATAAAATTTAACAAGAATATTTTCAGTGCCAACAGGCCTTATAAAATAGTAAAGCTGACTTTGAAGACACATTGCTATCTTAGACGCTACAGAAGAAAGACATTGATAAGCCTTAACAAGGAAGACGCATAATGAAACCTATAATATACCCTGCTTATTTAATGTAATTATGTGCCCCCAAAGAAACAGCAATAGTGCATTTGGCAAATAAAGTGATGATTGAGATAACGTAGAGCACATGATGGGATGAGAAGAGTTTGACTTCAAAGCTTTTAAATTACAAGAAATGGAAACCCAGCAGATGGCAGGTGCATCGAGGAAAACAAAATGCAGAGTGGCTTTAATATAAAATGAAAACCACAACAATAAATCAAGAACCTAAACAGTTAGTAGAGGCGTTAGTCAACTTCTCTATTTACTGTATCAAATTATAAATGATAAGGTATAACATCTGCATACCAATCTAACTTTTTAAAATGAGAGACTATGTAAAACATGAGTACACAGTTGCAAAGTACTACAATTATTTTGACATAAGTATAACACAACTTCATCAAAAAGAAAAAAGTACAAATGAGACAGCACCACTAAATTTGAAAATAAATAATCCAAAATTGCCTTTGCAGTCCAGTAGACAAATATTTTAACTTAAAAAAAAATACACAAAGCAAAAAAAACAAATCTGCTTTTATCAACCGAAAATAAATAAACAAAACAAACAAATAAATTAAAATAATCAACAGCTAGCATCAAACTTAGCTATTACTATGCACCATCTTAAAAGAAAAAAATATTTCTTTAAGAAAACCCTGTTAAAACATATTCCTGCAACAATATTTGAAAAGAAACACAAAACATGACATTATTGGTGCAAACAAAAAGTAGTATGCAATGATTAAAAATATTTAAAAATCACCATTTAACTTTGGCTGTTGAGATTCATTCCAAAAATGTCTTTAAAATTCCACAGTTTGCAGTCGCTTATATTTTAACAGTTTTGTCAACGACCACACATCCCAGCTTTATTCCTAAACTTTAATAGAACATTGATTGATGATTGCCTCAGCTGGGGGAGAGTCGCATTATACTGTAGGTGTCCATTTAGGTGCTTTAAAACTATTATGATTAAATGTCAAAAGTCTTGCTTTTATACTCTACATATTACAATCCTACTTGTGTGCTACAACTACTGCATTTTTTTTTTTTTTTTTTATAGGTTTTTAGAAACGACTTGATTTTACTGTAAGCTACCAATTACATTACAAAGTTGTACATAACCCTAGTTTAAAGAACATGTACACACAAATGTAGTCTCTAGTGAACTACTGCTATGCTAAATAACCCGCCTCCAAAAAAAAAACAGTCAATCTCTTTGTCAACTGACTCCTCTGTAAGAAACAGTAAGTTTGACACTCTTTCTATTTGAAACAATTCTGCAGTCAAACACCTACAAGTTCATGTTAGAGTGTTTGAAATATTGGTTTGTGTTTTGCTGAATGTAAACAGATACAGTGTACAATAACTTAAAAAAAAATACACACATGGGACCGGTTATCACTTATATTCAGTTGTAAAAATATAAATGTGAAAAAAAAAATTAAAAAAGGATTGCATGACAAAGTATACTGTAGTTATAATTTCTCCAATATGCCTAATATTTATCACTTGAAAGACAGCATTTTGAAACATTACTCAGATAAGAGGAATTCCTTGAAAAAGAAATACAAATACAAAAATGCTAAAAACAGCATCATGAATCACGCATAATCACGATAATACGAACCACTATATGGGAGATGGCTCCAGGGTGCTTTTTACTGTACATTTATTCAATGTAGTACAATATAAGTAGGCTACATTTTACAACTGAAAGGTTAAAAAAAAGTCTTTGGAACACAGTAATTACATAGAATCACCCTCTTTGTAATAAAAGCTAAGAACGTACCTTTCTGCGGATATCGTAAAATCAAGTTATCAGCAGTTTAAAAATGTCCTGGAAAGGTCTGGTTTACAAAATCCACGTCCAAACACACAGCATGAAGATCAACAAGTCTTTCCTACACGGCAGAGCAGTCTGAATGACAAGCACATGCAGTCTGTCTTGGACTGGGCATGCTGTGGGCTGGAACTTTATTAGCGTTTGCTTTGTGATAGGACAGCTGAGTTCCCCTTGTACTAAAACCACAGGGGCAATGTCCTTAAGGCAACAGCTGGTGTGGCGAGGGCTTTCTCCCAGCACAAGGTCAGTTGGCCAGGATGTGAAGATGACATGTGCAATTTTAGCCTCTTCCTGCTCCCACTTGAACATTTTGCCATTTGGATTATCTCTATTTCTTGCAAATATCTGAAGGAAATTCATAGAGTAGTAGCACAAGTGTGCTGCTTTTCTTTTCTTTTTTTTTATTGATACCACAAGCATACGAATACATTATCCCAAAAAATACCAACTTTCATTTATGATGAACAAAGATTTAGTTTGAAACAATATATTTATTTTAGGTGGAAATAATTATTGCTATCAAATTTGATCATTTTCTATAAGGCTGTCTTTACTGTGCAAGACAGGCAATAAAATAGCTTCTGTGTTGTTAAAATGTATAATTACCTGTAATGTCCTGCACCTGTGTGTTTGCTAAATAATGATCCTGTAAGTGTCAAAGATCAACTAATGATCACTTGAGGCACCACATAATTTAAAAGCATTTGACAACCCTGTATAAATCTCATTATTGGTTTTTATCTTTATTTTAATACCCTGCAAGCAGGATTAGGTCTCTGAGGTGCCTTGATCTCAACATAAACCAATAACTCATACTGCATTATATGAATCAGGGTTTTACAGTATATACTGTTTAGCACTGCGGTGGAACAATGTAAACTTGATTATGTTTACACATTTTTTTCAGCAATGACTACCCTATATTGTCCTTTGCTACAAAGCAATTCAAGGTAGTAAAACACAACAGATATAGATATAGATATATATATATATATATATATATATATATATATATAGATATAGATATAGATATAGATATAGATATATTATATATATATATATATATATATATATATATATATATATATATATATATATATATATATATATATATATATATATATTAGGGTTGTCAAGCAATTCAAATGATTTGTGATTAATCTCACGATTAAAAAAATGTATTTAATCTAGTTAATCTCAAATTTTAATAAACTGATACAATTAGTACATCCATCTAATTTAAATTTGTTTTATTACTGATGCTATTATTAATTACTATTATTAAGCTTAACTGTAAATAAAATGGTTTAAATTTGTACATATTTGTTTATTTAACCAGGAAATGTACCCATGAGACAGTCACCAAAGTTTACTAGGGGAAATAATTTAGAAATTACAAATACAACCAAAACATGCGGTTCAAGCTTGATCAGCAGCATACAGAGATCAGAAAACTGAACAAATAGGATATCTATTTTTAAATGTGATTGTGGACTGAAATTAAAAAAAAAATAAAATTATAAATATGTAGCTACAGTAAACACTTCTAGAAAATATGTTCATTGTGAAGAAAACATTAAAAAAAAGTCATATCCAAAAACTGCAAACTAAAACTAAAAAGAAAAATTGGTAAGCTTACATACTGCCCCCCCCCCCCCAACTGCTACTCTCTTTAAAAAAATAAAAATTAAAAAAAGTCTTATATTATAATACTTAGCTTGATTTATGGGCTTGCAGCGATCGTGAATTTCTGGTTGAAACTGGTGGTTTAATTCTTTGTTGTATTGCTGTTGTCTGTAGCAGAAGAGCTGCTAGTGTATTTTGAGAAGTGAAGGCGTGCTCAGCACGCAGGTGGTACAGCAGCAGACTAGATGTACTTCTATGTTTTGGAACTCACTTTGACAGTAGACATGTAGTTTTTCATTTTATCATCTGGTATAATTCTGCCTATCTTGTAAAATAAAACAAAAGCAAAAATATGTTGCTGTAAGAGACTACTTTGTAGACCAACACCCCAATACATCCAGAACCCACAATACTGAATTAATAGCTACTGTATAGCAATTTGACACTTCGTGAAAGAAAATGGTCTGGGGGAGATTTACTTTTACTTTTGGTCTACACCTTATCCAGTTGTTTAAAACTTTCAGTTCAATTAAATACACTCAACCAAAAATAACTGCAGCATACTGACCATCGCCTTATTTTTATTCCCATAAGCAATCATTATAGCAATATTCACCCGCTACAACATCACTAACAACAGAACACAATGGCAGACGCTAATCATTTTGTTAAATTGTGTATGTAGGTTAACAACCTGTTTTAATGTCATCCCTTAAGTACCACATTTCCTTCAGCGTCTTTAAAACTGAACTACAAATTTGTATGTTGTTGATTCGTCCGGAGTAAGGCGCTTCAGGAATATTGATTCCAGCAGGCTCTACACATACACCTAATCCCAACCTTAAAGAAGGATTCAGAACAATTTAGCCTACATAGTTTTCCAAAACACAGAATACATACTACATTTTTAGCTATGGAGGACAGTTAGAAACATTATTACTGTGATATGAATATTGCATTTTTTTCCCCTTACAATTGATAAATCAACACACAATATTTTTGTTCCAACCCTAAAAGCAGGGTAGTTCTAGTTACTTTGTGCTGCTGTAGTGGAAGAACACTCAATATAGAGCAAGGGCATGAATAGTCTGCATCCAGTTCAAGTATTTGTTCCAGTAATGTCCTTAATTATTAAACTGACCCAGTAAAGCCCCCAACCAGGTTCATAGAGAGCTCTGTAGCTGAAGTCTGTGTTTTTGCATGAACTGCTTAAACTGGCTACTACTCTAGGTCCAAAGGAGGGCCTCCATGATCCAAATAACTTTGAAAACTGTGGAATGCAGCATTTGCATTCATTTCCTCTTCTATGTCTACACTGCAAAGACAAATCCTAGAATTTATGCCTGGCTTGTGCCAACAGGGCAGTTTTCAAGCAGGTATAACAAAGTATTGTGCCATCCATCACAGTTTGGTGAGAACAGAACTGAATTTACCAGAAAATCTGTATTTTTTTATTCCTCTCACACAATCCTAGTTTTTTTGTATCTTAAACATAATAGTTTTATACCCAAAACCCTAATCATGCCAGTATACTTCAAGTGGTATTTGAAATAACTTGCTGTTAACCAAGCCACTTGAATTCAAAATGGAATCCAAACATCCCAATACATTTTAAATGAACTCAATGACCAGAATACAAGTTGAACTATATATATATATTTTTAAGTAAAGCTGTGTAGTATGTTGAATAGGTCAGACCAGAAATATATATTTCACGTTCTTTCAACGAGGATCTGGCTATTTAAAAACTAAAAGATGTCATACTTCCAAATTCCTTTTCAACCCACTGTGTTTTCAACTTGATACATCCGGTGTTGAGTCACACAATGCAAAAAGCTCAAGGGAAGACAACACAGTGGTAAAATATCAGTGCAATCTGTTTGGGATTAACTTTGATGTACAAAACAACAATAGTCTACCTTTAAAGAGGGAGAAATGAAAAGAAAATCCTGTATAAAAGGAATGTCTTTAGCATGGTCCAAATTATAAGCTTTAATTTAGTGTAATGATAAGCTCATACCCTACGAGTTGACACTAGATATCCTTGTCAGGGATAAATCGGAGAATATCATTCATTATCCTGTCACTAAACACTCACTTGCGGCTGTTTGGAATGAAAATATCCCCTTTAATTATTTTCTTTCATTCTAACTATTGTAGACCTACCTTTTGAAAAACCAAACACTTTGGGTGACTTATTTAGAATTGCATTTATATCGTGATTGTTTAATAATGTGGACCCAAAATTAAAAACTTCTGGCAATCTTACTTGGTTTAACTTAAAGCTGCAGTGTCCAATAATATACTAAAACGTATTTATTGATGTCTGTTATTGTTACTATATTCTAAACTACGTAATACAGGCATATAACATTTTACTTAGAAAAATATAGTACTGAGAACATGTAAAACATAATATACAGGACACTGTACTTTATATGGTAAATTATCAGAATTTCTGTAGAATGTTTTGATCTAAACCACAAATTATGTTATGATTAAGCCTATACAAATATAAAAAAGGTACGGTATTTTACAATCCAGATATATATTTTTTACAATCTTACAGGTCTACACAGTTTGAAGTTGAATCATATGTCTTATTAAACTTGACAACATTACATCAAAGGGTACTGAAGCTCTAACTATATCAAAAGTAACTACAAGAGACTTACATGCCAAGAGCAGTGAATATGGTTTACTCTACTTAAGACACGCCAGTATGTGAAAGTGAATTGGAAAACTTAAAAATCAGAACATTTCCACAAGTTGTGTTTTATTTTGATATACATGTGTACTGAGAAGCAGATACAGTCCTTAAATTCAACTGGCATTCTGTAGTGCAACTATTGTATCAGGCTGAAGCAACAAGTTTAAATACATTACTGAATTATTTATAGCTCAAAATATACAGGTTGCTTTCAAGAAAACTGACAATTATATGTCTGTCCCACCCCACCCTCGCCCACAAACTTCAATCATATAATAGTTCAAGTTTCCTCCAGGATAAATCTTTAAAATATTCTGACTGTAAAACATGCTTTACCAATGCCTTGGGTACAAAATGAATGCTGTTCTCATTCCAGATACCAGAGAAATACAATTTCAAAGCAACCTAAAAAAGAAAGGCTTCCTGCTATAAGTTAAACATCACACGACTTGTTTTCTGATACTCAAGTGATTTTTTTACTGAGATTTAATATGAGATTTTTACTGAGATTTAATATGTATATAAAAATGTAGGGAGGGTCAGACATTTTACCGGTACTGGATCTCTGGCTTTTATTAAACAAACAAACAAACAAACAAACAAATAAATAAGAGAAATATATGCATTCACCTACTGCTTTCAGTAACTCATTTAGATAAATCCTCAGTGTTATAATAGGAAGACAAACAGGACCACATGGTACATACTGACATCCCTCTGTAGTCAAGCAACTTAACTATCAGGGCCCCAATCAAGACAGGATGACTACAAAAATATATTCCCGTAGTGAGGTGACTTATCAAAAGCAATATTACATACAGAATCAATACCTCCTCAGTCCCTCAACTTCTATAGAACACTTATTAAACTTGCTTCACTATGAATAGTGATGTTGGTATCTTCAATGTTAATTACCTCACATTCCAATAAGACATGCAAGTTGTACTGCTGCACATAGAATCATGTAACATCTATCCCTGAAGTGGAAACATTTTTATTTTCCACTTGCACACATATAAAAAAGGCTTTTGATGTCAGTGCCTGTTCCTTAGACAAATACAAGGAATACAGAAAATGCTACTGAAGAAGCCACTGAAGCTACAGCCTGGGAGGTTGTTTCTCACTCCACAAAAGCAAGACAAGCGCTCTAATCACTTTGTTTTTACAAGGGATTTCGGTAAAGTAGTGTCAAAGCTTTTTAAAGCAACGTGCAGAAGAGCATTCTTCTGCTTTTGTCCTGCACCTATCCCCTGCCCCCCTACCCTCACCCACCTTTCCTGCAAAGGGAAATGACACGGCAGACTACTTTTTCCTCTCACAAAGAGCATTGAGTGCTTTAAGCAAACGAACACAGCTAGCAGTTCATACAGAGAGTTCTATTTGATCTGAAGCCTGCCGAGATGTTAATGAAGGCAGAGGCAGACAAGGCAAGGGAAAGCTTGTTTGAGCACAAATTTTACGTGTATTCATCAGACCAGCTTTCTCTTTGAGTGGCTGCCCAAACATAGCCCTCACAATCCGGAGTCAATCTTTTCTCACTGCCTCTTAGCAAACACATGGGAGCCTGGGAATTTCTCCTGCATACAGATAAATCAAGGACCAGCCCTTTCACAGTGCTAACCTTTAGAAGGAGATGTTAAATTTCTCTGGGACTCTCTGATTTCACATGGTGTAAATTACTTAAAAGGTGCACTATCTCCTTCAAGGATAATAACGTGATATATCAAAACATATAAATGTTATACCCTTCCAGCAAGAGAAATTGAAGTTTAACAGGTTACTGCATGCTGCAAACACACTCAGAAATCACCTTGATATTAACGGGTAAACCCGCCTCACAAAATCCAAAACAATTCAGACTACTAGTGTTTGTGAAAATAGCGGATTAAATTTTGAACCACTATGAACATGTTTTATTCATGATGAAAAATTAAAGAAAGGCATATAGCTGTATGTCAATAACAAACTAAAATTAAAAATCTAACCTCAGGAATCAGTGATTCAGCAACATTTATATGAAAAAAAGGTCAGGCAGATTTTGTTAAAACACAAAATCTGAAGTTTGCCCATAAACGTAATCTTTCTTTGAAGTATTTGCAACAAAAGAATATGTATTAAAATTACTAAAACTGCCTATTGAATATAGTGTCCTGGTTCTACACATATCATACTACTTTATATAATCCTTGTGGCATGTTTCAAACCACAATCTAACCATTTACTGTACAGCTATGGCCAGTAAATGGTTAGATATGTTACCCATGCTCAGAACTACCTATAACTGTAAAGTACTTTGACTTCTACCTGGAAATCTCCCAGGATCCAAGAATGTTCACAAATCAGTGCCCTCCCTACTGTATTTACCTTCAAGAATACAAAACATACATTTTTTGCTTTGGATCTAAATTACTTCAGTATCCAACAGTCGCAGGTCTGTGTGTCGCAGGCTCCTGTCCGCTGCTGGTGCTGCATAGCATCAAAATATAAGTAACATAACCCCCTGTAAGGCACTTTAATTTTAAACACAACTGGGTTTCTCTCTCTCTCTCTCTCTCTCTCTCTCTCTCTCTCTCTCTCTCTCTCTCTTGGAAAAGTTAGGGGAGTGGGTAACAGATCAAAATCCATGTCAATATAAATATACATTTTATCTGTCACAAATGTTTATTTATATTGACATGGAAGGCAAACTATTTACAGGCAACAATGGGCGATGGACTTGGATAACTCTTCTGTAGGTGCTTTCTTGTCATGCAACAGTGGTTCACAAAGATTGTCCCTCTACCAAAAGTTTGGGATGGTAGCAGAGGGCACAGCCAGTTTCTTCTTTTTTTTTATTTGTATTTAGCATGTTCTTATCTAAAACTCAGCTGTGGGTAAACACAAAATGCAAGACAGGTTGTTATAATTAGGACTGCTACTCCCTACCTGCCTTTAAGAACTGTAATTAACATTGTTAAACCATCTCCATTTCCTAATTACATCACTGACATAAATTCTGCCTGAAGCATATAACAAGTGCAGAATTAGCAAGAAACAATTCAGGGGATTTATTACGTGTTTAAATCAAAAAGGGTACAATATCTATCTAAGCATTAGGTAGGTCACATAGGTTGATACAATTAACTTGTGTCATTCTACCACTCTTGCAGTTAGCACTTTTATGGCCAGTGTAAATGTTTGAGGGGCACAGGACTATACAGTAAATGATTGAAGGGTACATTTTTACACATTACTTATACTTTGCACAAGAATGTCTGTAATCTCTCATTAGATGTAATCATTACTATTTTACAGGAGTGTATTTATTTATTTATTTCCATTATATTGGCATAATCCAGCTGTTTAAACATTTTCTATAGCCTATAGTTTAAACTATCAGGAATAGATAAAGAATATTTGACAGCTGCATTGTCCTCCGACGCTGTAGCTCTTGGGTGGCTGCATGGTGAGTCTGCAGTGTGAAAAAAAAAAAAAAGAAGTGGTCGGCTGACGGCACACGCTTCGGAGGACAGCGTGTGTTCGTCTTCGCCCTCTCGAGTCAGCGCAGGGGTGGTAGCGGTGAGCTGAGCATAAAAATAAATTGGCCATTTCAAATTGGGGAGAAAATAATAAAAATAATTGGCAACGACTAAATTTATTTATATAAATAAATAAATACATACTGGTATGCTGAACTCTGCCATTCTTTTCATTTTGAGGTCTGAAACTCTTACGCATGACTCTATATTGATGGACATTACATAAGCAAATGAGAAGTCCTTTTTTGGAATACCAGGTTCTTTCTCAAAAATGTGTTTTAATATTAACCTTTAATAAAGGGAAACTCCTGCTTTAATGAAGTGTCATATATCTATTTCAGTGCAAGAAAGTCAAGAAATACATCAACTTTGATTCATGTACTAAGGGTTACTCTTAAACAAATTCATCATCCAATTCTGGTGTACATTTTTATGGTAAACTGAGCATGACCTAGAAACTTGGCTGTTATCTGTAAGAGCAGAACATCCCCTGGGCTGAATTCGGAAACGCAGAGTGGCCCAGAATTTGGGACGTAGCCTGAGAACAGGGCAGTCTATATGTAAAACTGTGATTACATTAGAGATAAACTAATGTATCCTGTAACAAAACTGTAATAGTGGGCAGGATATATATTTGCAATTAAAATAAATCGTGCAAACAATTATAGATATATGCTATTTGAAAGAAAAAAAAGTACATAACCACAGAAAGTCAATTCTTACATTTGTGTATAACATGATAATTTATATAAAGTAATAGTCACCCATAGTTTGTTATATTAGTACAGCAAAATACCATATTATATTCTAATTGAAAGATTCTGGAAAGCAGGTCTATCTCTCTCCAATTACAATGTTAAAAATGCCTCCAAGCTTTCCCACTTGTGTTGATGTCATGTTCCTCTGACAGACAGCGACCAATCAAAAGACAAGACACAAACCGGGCCTGTGTCATATGACAATCATTTGTGTTTGTGTCTGAACAGCACAAATTGTTTCAAGAGCAAAGCAACACTCCAAAGTGAACTCAATGTTCAGAACTACAGTGCCAATAAGCGTAAGTTCTGGTAAAGTCTATGATTTTGTCTTTAAAAAAAAATAAAAGAAAGAAAATGAATGTGTAACATTATGCTATGGCTTCATTTTGTAAATCTGTTTTTAATCTGGTTATTTATTTAACAGTTTTACTTCATGAGATGTTTGTTCAAAATAAAAGTACATTCTCAAAATAATATTTTCATGTATTCTGGAAGCTTCAAAGCATACAAAATACAGAATGCTTGAAATATGTATGCATGAAAACAATTAAACTGTCTGTCTAAAAACCAGGCTTTCCATCCCGACAGTGGTAAAGAATTCAATGTGTAATTTTTGTGCCAAAATAATAACACGTCTGGTAGTATGGATAGTAATTCCACATTTAAAACTATTTGGTTTCATGTGTGTGAACCCCCTGAAAAGCAACAATGACACAAAGACTTGACCACATAAATCACCTAACCTGTACAGTTTTTGGGGGGGATTGAAATGGAAAATTCCTATCCTTGAAGTGATGGGGCCCTGTTTAAAGATTTGGATTAACCTCTACCCCATTAACAGTAGACTGAAATTATTAGTGACAGGCTCACTGGATTACATCATACAAAAGGTAAATATGGTTTTCCAGAAGGCAGGGTTTCCAAATATAACAACTATTTGGAACTAAAAATGAGAAACATAGCGCCTTCAGGGTTTTAATGTTGCATGAACAGTACTGTGCTACACTAGCAGTGATTTACTTCTGCAGTACCTTTGAGCAGTTCTAAACATACCACTTCATGGCCTCAATAGTTTTCTTTACTGACAATTATATAAAACTCATGGATTTTCATCCTACATTGATCAAATAGCTGACTCCATGTCTGTAATAATGGGCCTGATATTATCTTGACATTTTCTTTTTAAAAATCGGTTAAAATTAGGGGTGCTAGGTTCCATTTAATTTAATAAACATTGAAACTTTTAAAAATATATAGTTTAAAAGTTTAAATAAAAACATTTTGAAAAGACGCAGTATAAGGGAGGTTGTATGCATCCCCCTCGATGTGCGGTCTAAACAGCAGAAGAAAACCGGAAGTCGGCCATCTTGGGGGAAGTGCGTTACCTGCAAGGGCTCTGAGCATTTTAAAATAAATAGCTTTCAATAAATTACACATATATGTCTGTAAAAATAGGTACTTTACATCAGCTTTTCCACTCTCCTTAAATGCAATTGATACCTGTTAATCCATTTGTGTATCTCAATCACAACTGAGAAACGCGTTAATAGTAAAATTGGTTTAATTTACTTTTTTTCGTAAGTCTTACTTTTTTATTTTAAATACAGTTACTTGTCATAACAATTGTAATAATGTGCCCAGCAAAATGTTATATTTTTCACTATAGTTTTAATAAAGAGTAGTCACTTGACATGTGGCGATCTCGATTGTACGTTCTGCTTGTAATGAAAAATGAAGGCTTGGCTTACTTAAAAGCCAAGTTGTTTGACAGAAAAAAAAAAACTAAATTAAATCAAATTAATTACTAAATTAAGTCCTGTATATAAATAAATGTATAAAAACAGTGAAGCAATATAAAATAATAGCATCGGCGGTACGATAATGGTCTGTTTTGATTAGAGGGCGAGCATTAATTGCATTATTACAGAAATGTTATGCAGTCTAATTATTCCAACAGTGCTATATTCCAAATTGCTAATTTATCCTACTTACTGTATATAAAAGAGACAAGTTATGTTGACACCAAACTGACTTTATTCCAAGTATAGTATCACGTTAATTCAAAGAATCAATATTCTGTTTAAAAAAATTAATAATAATAATAATAATTAGTATTTTTATTAATTTACTAATAGCAATAGTTTGTACTTATCTGACTAACAGCATTAAAAAAAGACCAAAAAATAAACAAAATGGAAGCAATCTTCTGTTTAAAAAAACAAACAAACAAAAAAAAAACACATATTAACATCACTCGAGTCTCAAAATAGCAAAAAAAAAAAAAAAAAAAAAAGGATCAGGTCTTCTGTAATCTGGCTCAACAAAAGACATTAAAGTTGAATCCGGTATCCTCCACAATTGGTTGCATGCCATTTGCAATCGTCTCAAAAACCAACCGTGTTATGTTTTCAGCCCAAATTTTATCGCATTTCCTAAGATTTCGGTTGCATGTCTGGGCCCCATCTCCTCCACGCTAGATCAAGCTTCAGTAGAAACAGACTAGTCACATGACCAAAAGCATGCTGGACGTTGGGAGGTGAATATCCAATGACAATGATGCCACGTGACAAAGGTAGGAAGTAACAAAAACACAACACTGAATAGCCGTTATTTGCAGTCAGCCGCTTCTTAATACTTGACCTGCACATTTTTGACAAAGTTTAAACGATTAAGCAAAATTTATACTTTACTAACGTCTAAACGTTTAAACTCTAAACGATTTACACCCCTAGTTAAAATCAGACAAAGTACTTTGCATTACTGGCAGAAAGACCGAAAATGACCGTGTGTTATTACACAGCTCACATGGAGTAAGTTCGGTGGTCTCAGTCCAGTTCTTTTGCCACACACTTTGACTTTGATCAGCATGGAAAATGAATTACCCTTTCACCTTTGAATTCAAAAGACACACTGTAGGAGGATTCCTTAGTGGTGTCTGCCCAATCTACACATGGCTGCTTTATTTCATGTAATATCAGTACTATAAATGGGACTTCAAAGAGAATGCACCACAGTGAATTATTAAAAAAGTATTTAAAATATCCTTTGTTTGCAGCCTCCTACAAACACATGGATGTAATTTTCAGATTTTGTTGCCATGCTGTATTAAAAGAAAAGAAAATCCTGGATTCTGTGTTTCTGGAGGAGCACTTTGTATTTGCTGCCCAGCTAAAAAATTACATCAGTGTCCACTGTAATAACAGTCAACACGATCAGTCTGAAGGAATGCAAGGATTTGAGTAACAGTTCTTAAAGAAAACAAGAGATGTTAAAACACTGCTAGGAAATAGTTTTTAGAACTCCATTTTGGGGTCAAAATGTGCTTTATTTAAAAGGATCTACACAGCAGCAGCAGATCTAAATAACCACATCCAAATATCATTTTATCATTTTGATTCCTGATCGTATTCTGTATGAAATGTTAAAGAAAAAACACCATTTGAAAAGCTGCACAAACTGAAGAAAACACAAAGCACAAACTGACAAATCTCTGTTAACAAAACAAAATGTGCAACCTTGCAGTCAGTCTTGGTCTTGTCCCTTGCTTTCCATGTGATATGCTTCATGCATGCTATACAATTGGTGAGGCCCAATATAAACAGACCTGGCCCAGGTTGTTTTTATTTTAATTATCACATGGCCAGGATTGTCTTTAAATTCATCTATCAATAGATATCTGACATTCCCAAAACAACGCACAGGTTCCTGGATGTCTTTAACATTTAAAACTGCCTACAATATTCTGCTATGCAAAAAGGAAATGAGTTTCATCGTATTTGTATATGTGGAAGCGTGAAATACACATACTAAACATAAAATCAGACAACCATGCACCACCATGTATATCCCAGGATTATGTAAGGTTTGTATTCAGAGAAGATGGCGGTAATTTCCAGCCATTAAAAAAAAATTACAACATATACAATACAGGGTTCATACACTTTTTCAAAATCAAAATTCCATACTTTTCCCAGACTTGTGTTTGTTAGTTTCTACTAGTTTTTCAATAGTTATCCACATAGGCGGGCAGCTGCAGAGCATTATAGCTTTGTGATCCAGAGCAGAAGATGCAACTGGTTTTGTAAAAGTATTTGTCAGAATCTGGAGGTGCATATCTAGCAAGAGACAATGCAGGTATGCAAAAGAGAAGTAAGGTACAATCTAAGAAATGCCCAATATTTGAGAACTACGTTGCATTATTTACAAAGAGAATATAAAAAGTTGTAAACTTGTGCCAAAATAGGATAGTATAGTGGTACCAATAGTATTCTAAAACAAGACCAATTTTGGCACAAGTATACTTGCAGTATATTACTTTTTTGTAAGGGATGATCTTGGATTCTGATCCAAACTTCTTTATACCCTCTGTTAAATGTTGAACACCGTGGGAGAAGAAAAATGACAAAAATGAAATAACAAATGTGCACGCATTATATATTAAAATGTGCCAGTGTCTTAAAACATACAAGTCAAATACTAAATACAGCACACCCTCGCTATAAACAACCCTGTTTGGGTCCAAAGCCTTTTGTTCGCTATAGTAAAAAGGTCAATCCAGAACGAACAATATAAGCTGCTGGGGTAAGTTAAGGAAGTCACCTTGGATAAAGGCATTAGCTAAATAATAATAATAATAATAATAATAATAATAATAATAATAATAACAATAATGAGATTGTTTTTTTTACACCCTGGGTTGGGAAATAACGTTAACGATTTAATAAAGGTAACAACAAGATAACAAAATGTGAATCTTGGTGAGCAGTGTACAGTAGCTTGAAATTCCAGATTGTAACTTAAAAAAATCATAGCCTTCAATATAAATGTATATATTTTGGCTTTCGCAGTGCCCATTTTACCCTTCATCCTGAGCAACATCCGAAGAATCCGACCCTTCCTCACCAACTATGCTACCCAGCTCCTGGTCCAGGCCCTGGTACTCTCCCGCCTAGACTACTGCAACTCCCTCCTGGCTGGCCTCCCTGCGTCCGCCACCCGTCCGCTCCAGCTCATCCAGAACTCTGCTGCCCGCCTAGTGTTCTCTCTGCCTCGCTTCGCCCATGCTACTCCACTACTCCGCTCGCTCCACTGGCTCCCGATCACCGCTCGCATCCAGTTCAAGACTCTTGTACTAGCCTACAGATGCCTTGACCAGTCTGCACCCAGCTACCTCCAGACCCTCATCTCTCCCTACACCCCCACTCGACCTCTCCGCTCCGCCTGCACTAGAAGACTAGCTCTACCACCGCTACGCTCCCCTGCCTCCAAAGCCCGCTCCTTCTCCACCCTTGCTCCGCAGTGGTGGAATGACCTTCCTACAGATGTCAGGACTGCCCAGTCCCTGACCACATTCCGGCGCCTCCTTAAGACTCACCTCTTCAAAGAGCACCTGTAGAACTCCTCTGTTTGTATCCTGGGACACTATCACCCTTCATGTAAATGTGCTTTATTTTGCTCTTATCAGCCCCTATTTTACTGCATTTAATCCTGTACTTCAGAATACTGTAATCTGCCAAGTTTTTAACCTGTAGTACTTTGTATTTAAACACATCCTGATGTAACTATCACTATTTAATCATATCCTGATGTAACTATCACTATTACCTGCTGTATTATTGAATTGTGGTTTGTCAAACTTGTACTTTACTTGAACAAAAGTTATTGTATTTCTTGCTCTTATTGTATTACTTGTATTGTAACGCTTGAAATGTTTTTGCCTACGATTGTAAGTCGCCCTGGATAAGGGCGTCTGCTAAGAAATAAATAATAATAATAATAATTTCACTGGAGCAGACAGAGTCATGTGACATATACCAGTGCGCTGACTGGATAGGATTGCTTGAGTTGTCAGAACGTTGTCAGGGTTGTTACACGGGGCAATCCTCGCGGGATTTGGTTGCAAGCAATATAGTTCCTACTAGTAAATTGCCTAGACATTTGCCGCTAGAGCTGCTGACCCACTTTCGAGATCAAATTTTATTAATAATAAAAAATAAACAAATCGCAGAATTATTTTCATTCTCCCATGATACTAGTAAAATTCCAGACTTTTTCAAGACTTTCAGAACGGAGACATGGTTTTTTAAGCATTTTCAAACCCTGGAAATTAGTTTGGCATTTTTCCATACTTTTTCCCTCCCAGAGTTCCAGACTAGCGTATGAGCCCTGACAATACATCTCAAATTTACACCTTACCATACAAAAAGTAAAAGAAATAAAATACAGCTAGATTGAAAAATCGTTCCCGTCACACAATACTACTCACTTAAGGCGAAATTGGATTAGAAAACGCTACATATTTCTTGCAATTTATTTTTTGTTACTAAATACAACTTCTTGAGCTAACTAACAATCCCGTTTGACACAAATATGTATTTTAATATACAGCTATTGCATCACCTAGAATTTTCACATTTAGACAATTAAAAAAAAAAAAAAAAAAAATCTGTGAACATAATTTACAAAGAGAATATAAAAAGTTGTATACATCTTTTATTTAACATCATGTAATCAAAGAAACTATAAAATGATAATGCAAAAGTCTACCGGAAGTCATAACAGTAGTACAGTATTTCATGTTAGATTTCAGAACGTCATTTTTCAATTTTGGTCCGTTTTTCATTAAGTACAGTGTTTGGAAAACAACAAAGCGATATGAAATGTTTACTTTTTCCAACCACTAAGTAGCCTATCCTGTTCAGACGAGTTAACAATGCAATTTTAATGTATGCGTTACAAATTTAAAAAAAATCCTTAAATTCATAATTATTGGATAATTAAAAACAGACTTTGTATTCTTACTACTGGCTTAAACACATGTCCTAAATGCAGAAATTATGTGAGGAAATGATACCGTTAAGACACATCTCATTCTCCGCCTGGTCTATGGCACATGTTAATTATGATGCGGGTAAGGCTCAATTAATGGCACAATACAGATTTATGAATGGCAAATAATATGCCAATGAGAAAATTGGTCTAAGGGCACGTTATTCTAATGAGTGATGTTTGACAGTAAATGGCGTTTATGCATCGCCCAATGAAATACTGTCATGTTAAACATTATTACTGGCACGATAAAGGAGCCAGTAAGTTTTATGAGTATGGGCCTAAATAACATGTGCTAAATATTTCATAAACAAGTCTAAATTGGACAAGCAATCCTCCGAAAGGTCTGATTTAAGTACAGAAAACACAGTTCAGATGTCCATTAATTTAACTGTATCTGCTGTCAAATCAGGGGGAAGGGGAAACAACGTTTAATCTGTTAATATATTCACTTTTTCAGTTTTGCACAATCCTGTATATGGCCGATCATGGATGATCGTAGGTACGTTTTCAGCCGTCGAAGGCACAAAAAGCTGCGCTCAGCAGTAGCATTAGACCTCCAGATAGTAAGATAGGTTCTTGTATGATATAATTAGCACCTCACTTTTATGCAGGAAGCAGAGTATAACTTTAACTAAACAATGTGTGCTATACAAACGTCTTTCTCCTGCTGTGAACATGTTTTTATTGTCAAAAAGTGAGTGGGCATGCCCCCCTGCCCCAGCCAATCCCCTCCCCTGTAGCCCTGTCAAGGGCAACAACAAATTGTTATCCGGGAAAGCACTTCAAAAACATATAAAACGTAAAACTTGCTGTCACACAAAGAAAACATTGTTTGTCGAATGGTTAAAGTTACCGCACATTGCAAAAATAAGTTGTTAATTTGAGAGTCAGGTCTTTAAGTTTACAAATGGTTTGACGGGATAACGCTGGTAAAACTGCAGAATTCAGAAACACATTTTCTTTCAATCACATTACCTACTGTTTCACTGTACAAGTTACACTGGCTGAAGTAACTTTTTTTTTAATCAATTCAGAATGTTCAGTAAGCAGCAATGTTATGTGCACCAAGCAAAACTGGACCAAAACACAATTTAGAAGTTATATTTTAGACCAATGTACTTCAGGACTTTCTTTCATTGCATATAACACAGTTTATTTTTACTTTAAAAGATAATTTATTTGATCCACTACAGTATATATTTTCATATATACATTATGTTATCGCCATGGCTTTTGAGTCTGCGAATGAGTTTGAAAAGTTCACTACAGAATTTGTGGATATACAGACGTGCTCAAATTTGTTGGTACCCTTACAGCTCATTGAAATAATACTTCATTCCTCCTGAAAAGTGATGAAATTAAAAGCTATTTTATCATGTATACTTGCATGCCTTTGGTATGTCATAGAATAAAGCAAAGAAGCTGTGAAAAGAGATGAATTATTGCTTATTCTACAAAGATATTCTAAAATGGCCTGGACACATTTGTTGGTACCCCTTAGAAAAGATAATAAATAATTGGATTATAGTGATATTTCAAACTAATTAGTTTCTTTAATTAGTATCACACATGTCTCCAATCTTGTAATCAGTCATTCAGCCTATTTAAATGGAGAAAAGTAGTCACTGTGCTGTTTGGTATCATTGTGTGCACCACACTGAACATGGACCAGAGAAAGCAAAGGCGAGAGTTGTCTGAGGAGATCAGAAAGAAAATAATAGACAAGCATGGTAAAGGTAAAGGCTACAAGACCATCTCCAAGCAGCTTGATGTTCCTGTGACAACAGTTGCAAATATTATTAAGACGTTTAAGGTCCATGGAACTGTAGGCAACCTCCCTGGGCACGACCGCAAGAGGAAAATCAACCCCAGATTTAACAGAAAGATAGTGCGAATGGTAGAAAAAGAACCAAGGATAACTGCCAAAGAGATACAAGCTGAACTCCAAGGTGAAGGTACGTCAGTTTCTGATCGCATCATCCGTCGCTTTTTGAGCGGAAGTGGGCTCCATGGAAGAAGACCCAGGAGGACTCCACTTTTGAAAGAAAAACATAAAAAAGCCAGACTGGAATTTGCTAAAATGCATATTGACAAGCCACAATCCTTCTGGGAGAATGTCCTTTGGACAGATGAGTCAAAACTGGAGCTTTTTGGCAAGTCACATCAGCTCTATGTTCACAGACGAAAAAATGAAGCTTTCAAAGAAAAGAACACCATACCTACAGTGAAACATGGAGGAGGCTCGGTTATGTTTTGGGGCTGCTTTGCTGCGCTTGGCACAGGGTGCCTTGAATCTGTGCAGGGCACAATGAAATCTCAAGACTATCAAGGCATTCTGGAGCGAAACGTACTGCCCAATGTCAAAAAGCTCTGTCTCAGTCGCAGATCATGGGTCCTCCAACAGGATAATGACCCAAAACACACAGCTAAAAGCACCCAAGAATGGATAAGAACAAAACATTGGACTATTCTGAAGTGGCCTTCTATGAGTCCTGATCTGAATCCTATCGAACATCTATGCAAAGAGCTGAAACTTGCAGTCTGGAGAAGGCACCCATCAAACCTGAGACAGCTGGAGCAGTTTGCTCAGGAAGAGTGGGCCAAACTACCTGTTAACAGGTGCAGAAGTCTCATTGAGAGCTACAGAAAACGTTTGATTGCAGTGAATGCCAATTACTTTTGTCAGTTTCAAGTTATTTCAGAGAAAATTGTGCATTCTTCGTTTTTTGTGGAGGGGTACCAACAAATTTGAGCACGTCTGTAGATAATTTTGGACAGACACTGTATATACAATACTAGTACAAAAAAAATGTGAGGAGCTCAGAAGAAATAACAACTTAGAATACACTTGTCAGGAATGCACACAAACATTGTTTAACTTCCTGGACATCTTGTGCCCCCCCCCCGATGAACAGTGTCGTCTTTGTTTCATGGGGATGAACTATGCATCACAACTACTGATACAGAGTCACTTACAATTGGACCTTGGTTTTCCATCTCCTCCGAAGGACGGAGCAGAAGGAGGTTAAGGGACTTAACACACAGTGAGTCAGTGGCTGGGATTAAACCTGGAACCTCTTGGTAACAAGCCCCTTACTCAGCTTGATAGAGATCAAATATTGTCATAACAAAACCAGGCTATATTAATCCAGTTTCAAATCTGTTTTAAAACATTAAACTTTACCCAAGAAGGACAACTGCAAAACTGCTTTTTCAGGGCAAGATCTATTGCAAGATGATGTTTGGCTTCAATCTTCTTGCAATAGATCTTGCCAAGCTTTCCTTTCCTTCTGTCTGCTATTGTTGTGCAGCCCTGCTAAATATTTACCCTTCCCAGATTACTAAAACTGGGATGAAACGAGGTCCCTTTGTAGTGCAGATCATTTGCACAGCTCCTGCAAGCAAAAATACATTATCATGCCTTCATTAATTGCAACGGTGCAGCCGCCAAGATTTCACAATTGAATTTATTGGCACAAAGTTAATGACTACATAAAGACTGGGCAAGTAATTGTTTAGTGCAAGAGCCTTTTATAGACATGATTCTGAAATCTGAACTGCAAATTTAGTGTTCAACACCATTCTGCTACCGTTAACAACGAAAAGAAAAATTACAGGCACGTTGTTTAAACAGTTGTAGCAACACATGGGGACGTATAATGCTATATTTTTCAGAATACCGCTATTTACTATTTAAACAGTAGGCATACTGTCGAACTGAATGAAACAAAGTCTTAACACCAGTTCGTATAGTATTTATTAAAATCAGAAACTGCAAAAACATACAAAAAATCAGCTACTTGCACTCAACGCTTGAATTTAAAAACGTCTGGTGAGATGATCAGGATAGGTACTTCACAAGTGAATGAAAGTATTCTGCTAGCATTATTGCTCTAGTACAGGATACATCAGCAGCATTGTAAAATCTTTATTAAATTCTTTAGTGATGTATGATTTCCAATAAATGAAGATAACTGCAGATAGTACATGTAAGTAGTAACAGTGTGTGAGCTTTATGAATTGTGAAGCCTAAAGAAGTCAAGCTAAGCAGAAATATCTATCACATCAATATCGCTCTGGAGTGGACTTGTCATTAGAAAATAACTAGCAGCATCGGCATCTTTGTGTAGTCTGTCAAGAGCTGCCACTGAATGGAGAAACCAATGCAAGGAAAACCAACAACATAAGTGATGTGGAAATGCAGCTCACACTTTTTCATTGGATACATACCACTACAGTGAAAAGACTAATCTCAAATAAAGGCTCAGGGTGAAAAATTAGCATTGAAGTCATCTTGGGAATACATTCCCAAGAACATTGAAAATATCTTCCATGTACTGTAATCTCAGACATAAAACTGCAATGAGGGAAAATGTTTAGATGATAAAAAAAAAGAAGTGTCTTAGACCGTTAGACAGTTTCCTGCATATATTTTATCCCCAGATTTTGAAACTCGCAACTTCTTAGATAAGTAAAAATATGTGAAATACCTTCATGTAAAAAGACAGATGCAGGTCATCTGCAGTATCTCCCCAGGTTCCAATAACCACTGGCAGTGACAAGACCACTTAACTAGATGTCAAACAAACACATTTCTGAACAGCCTGTATTCTGAAAAGGGATGTATTTTAAATAACTAGGTCTACTGATTTTCTGCGATCAAGGAATCGCAAACGGAATTGCGGAATTTGGCATTGGAAACAGAATTAGGCACTTTGGAAATGGAATTTTGCAGTGTTGTGTTTTCTCCTTGCAACTCCAGTTTTCTGTTTTTTTTTTTTGCTATACACCATGCCAAGCTGAGTTAATTCATCATATTGTAGCATGCACGGGGGTAGGGGGCCAGGGCTGGTAGGTGATGCAGTCAAATATGAAGACATAAGCCCGATACCAGCTCTTGCAAGGGAGCCAGCTCGTTTGAACAGCAGTATCTGTGCTATGCTTCAATGCGGGAGGTCCCGGGTTCGTATCCCACCTCTGCCTGAGAGAAACCCCTGTCTGCAGTAACCACGGTTTGTTACAATATGCTGAAACTCAGCATGGCGATTGCACCAATGAAGAAAAAAAAAAAAGCAATGTTTCAGCAAAAGACAAAGCTGAAACATTTTCTGACTATCTATATGGGTATGGTGGGATACTAGTCTGCAAATGTTGCTGTCACTCGATTGATCATGTACAAGTCAGTAACATTAAAGATAATATTGCCAGTTGTAAAGACGTAGAGAACAAGGCGGCAAAAAAGACAGCAACAAAAAATGGCAAAGTACTGCATTCTTCTACACTGAAAAACGTAAGTGCTGTGCTCAAGGACAGGCTTTCTCAAAGTAAGCTAAATTAATTGCGTATTTCATTGTTGTTTAGTTCATTTCTTTCCACTCTACCGACAGTGAACCTGTGTAGAGCAACAAGTCAGTTAACATGCCTTTTTTTTTATCAAAGTGTTTCATATTTTATCCTGGTTATTGTAATGCCAGTAAAACACCAAACTTAATTTGTGGAGTGCTGTACATAGGATTACTCTCACATGACATTGCTGTACTGTTACTAAACCGTTTCATATTAATTTTATTGTTATTGTAATGCCAGCAATAAAGCTGAACAAAAATGGGAAAAACTGAAAAAACAGAATTGGTCATTTTTGAAAAATGGAATTTGCTGTTCTCCAGAATGGAAAATTAGTAGACGTAAATAACCATTATTCATATTATTTTCTGTGGTCCAACCCTCAGCATAGATTTCCAATTCAGAAACCAAAATTGATTCTTCTTCGGGAATATAAATTAGACTGCTCCATCACAAGGGAGCTGTGAAACAACGCTTATTTGTTAAATAAAAGGATTGCCCCTTAGCATGTCTCGGGGATAAACAAGGAATTTCCCCATATGAAAGACCACACTATAAACACTAAAGAGTTGTACATGAAAGCTAAAATTAGATGGCTGGTGAAAAATAAAATCAGGAAAACTGCTGTTACCAAACAAAGAACGCTATAACGCCAAAATAAGAATTGTGTGTGCCAGCAGCTTTTACTCATGATACAAATAATAAAAAAAAAAAACTTTGTATTACTTGCCAGTGCCAGTTCTAAAATAAGCTGTGGTTGATATTCTATTTCAGGGGGAAAAATCTATTTGACACATCAGATAATCTGGGTGACCCTTATGCTCAAATAACTGTTTTTTTTTTAATGCTTTTTTTTTTTCAACCAATGGACATTTCATCCAAATGCATCAAGGCAGAAAGTTGTTCAAACCTATGAAATTAATCCGGCACACAACTCACTAAAACCGTCAGCCTCATGGCTTAAACATCAAAGAAAGACAACCGTTAACAGCTGTAAGTTTATTCAGTACAAAAACCAGGCATTAAGAAGTTGTAAGACGATACTGCATAAAAAATATGTTACTGTAGTGCAGTCGGCAGCAAACGAATGCCTAAAACGTGATGTTCTTCCACCATTACCAATATAGAATAAAGCTGAAATACAAGAAAACATTGGTATTGTCAACAGAGCTCAACACACCTCGCACCTGCTTCCTCAACTGCTGTCTACAAAACATACAAAAACAGGCTGCTTCTTTTGCAAATACCTTTTTGTGTTCTTATGAAATCTCAGGTGTACTATTATACTGCACCTCATACAAAAATGTAACTTTGTACATAAGAAATCACTTATGTACAAAGTTTACATGAGATGTAAATTAAAAACTTTTGGTATAAAAAGAATAAAAGGCATAATAAAAATAGAGATATTGTACAAAAGCCTAGGGATTCGACTTGGGATTTATACTGGGTCAGTGCTACCCTGAAACAAACCTAACAAAACAAATACACATGGCAAGTATAACTTGTCCCTTGTAATCAGCAACTCACTTTGGGGAGCTTTCAGAAAAGAGCAACCAGACTAAACCAACAAAGAGATGATAAATTGACAAATTTAACCCAAGTGAATATTTTATCTGCAGAACAGTCCAGGAACAGAGGACACCAGAAATTCATTGGAGACAGACTTAGGACAGTGTGTAGGCACTTTTACACAGACAGTGGTGAGTGCATGGAATGGGATACCATGCCAGGATGGTGCTTAATCATTGCGACTAATGCCTTGGACAGGTTAGCTCTGTAAAGTACACAAATGTAGATGATGCTTCTGACAGACATCATTTCAGATCCTCAGATCATTAATATCACATGAAAAAATAAACTTAAATTATGCTTATAACCACGAATTATAAGGAACAGTAAGCTAGTAGTAAAGGTAATCTGTGTATTAAACCAATATGTACTAAATAAAAAAAAATGATTACAGCAAGAAAAAACAAATTTACAAGATGTTAAATGTATGGAATATAAAAAGCTGAACAAATGATATACACCAAGGAAAACTTCAAACAGAATTCAGTCTGCAGCTCTGAAGTCGCCATTAATTCAAAGTGAATTACTTGATAAATTCCATATGAACTATTCCATTGATATGGAGTTGAATTGTGCATGTGTTGCTTGACATGGAAAAGTTTAATATCCTAGCGATATGGCAATATGGAAAAAACTGTAGATCTGGAGTAGATTATTCAAAATTAGCTATTGTAAGTAATTTCCTTATACTTTCACTCCAATAGGTTTCCATAGATAGGAACCCATTCTGTGCTTTTCTTTAACAAGAAACACAGTCTAAGACCTGATAACTCATAATCATACATCCCAAGTCATCTGTAAATAAAAAAAAATCATATCTATGTATATCAAGAAAAAGTACATCACCAATACTGTCACAACTTTCATTTTCATCACAACTGGGAAAGCAGTTTGTCTAGCAAAACCCAAAGAAGAGACTATGGCATGTGGTTTAAAATAGGCTACTGCAGTGCTATATTTTGGTTTTATTTAATCCAAGTCTAGATTACAAACTGGGGTGGAAAGCAAATTTAAAACTATCTGTACAAAACGTCTCACCATACTGTAGATGGAAGTTACTTTTGCTTTGAATTTTTTAGGTAAAATCTTGAAACGATCAAAACCATCTCAATAACTCTATGAAGCTGAACACAGTCATCAACGTTAGCACTATCCCATGCTAGGTCACCGTTTTCCCCTGGAAACGGCCATTTATTACTGTATTTCCTGTTCACTTACAGTAGCAAAAACATCTTGAACCTAACACAAACTAAATTATATGGTAGGTCATTCAGGCGACCCTGTATTAAACGTGATTTGTACTTGAAATTGTATTTGAGAGATGGACATGTTTGTGTTTAAGAATATTTCCACTCCATTCCAATTCCAATTTGAGTACTAAGCCTATTTTAAAACATTCAATTATAGGATGAATTTTACATTTTCAGTTAAACTTGTGAAAACAAAGTTATCTGAAAGCCTTATATCCACAGGTACATGTTTCATGAAACAGATTGGACTTGAAATTAATGTGATCCCTAGACTAAAAGTAGAAGCTAGCTGTCATTCCTTTAATGAACATGGTTTTATAATACGATTAGGTTTCTTCATTTTTGTTTATTTTTTTCCCCAGAATTTCTGGGTAATTTTTGTGTGTTTATTTTTACAATAAAAAATTGGTAGAAAACTGGTGGGAAAAAAAAAAAATGATGTCAATGACGTGTGGGAAAAATCGGTACTCATAATTCTCAACAATGTGGTAGTTTTGGTACTGTATGTTGTTCAAATGAAAATAAAATGTGTTTAACATTATTTATTAAGGTGTAGTCAACAACTGATCAATAGCCATGCGTCTCAATGAAATTAAATATTTAAAACACACTTTAAAAGTAGTTCTCTCACAGTATCACCACTGTAATACATACATAGGTGTAATATGAACTTAAATTCAGGCTGCTTTACCTTTAGCCATTATAAAAATAAAAAAAAAACAGCTGCAAAACACAGAATCATGCCACAACCATATTGCAACATGAAGCGATCGGAATCATATATGTAGGGCTTCTAGTTTTTGGTTTTTATTTTCCTTCTCTCTCCCTCCCTTTGACTCTTAACTAATAGTTGTTAAGCCTTAACTGAATACCAGATTGTTTAAATTAGCGACGCACTACTTGAAACTAAGGCAGTGGAAATTAATAAACTGAATGCGGCGATTACAGCCAGATCGAAATGCAGGTTCAAATAGAATCTGGCGAGATCAATGCATGTCGTCTGTTAACTCAGTCAAGTTATGAGGCTAAAAAACGAATCAACTTTCTTTGGTAATTAGTGTTTGATTAAGAAAGCAAATCGGCTAAAAATATGTTCAAAGGGACATCACGTGATCAAAAATAAAACCCGAAAACTAGAAGCCCTACATACATGTAAGGTTTTAAACAGAATATTGATACAACAATATTTCAGGGCTCCAGACTGTAACTAAAATGGTTGCAACCCCCCCCCCCCCCCCCCCAAAAAAAAGGGGTGCATTGTTAAATTCGTCGGTGCTCTGGATCGCTGAGTCAGAAGAGACATCACCTGGTGCTCATCGGTGCAGGGAATTTAACAACAGTTTGGTGAATCAACATAACTGATATAGAAAGGTTGCTGTTGCGGCACGATAAAAAAAATAAAATAATTGTTCTCTTTCTCATCGAATTCTTGTACGTCACCAGCTCAGTCGGCTACTCTGGATAAGTTGGCAAATGTGATATTGTTTATCAATATGTTTATTGGAGCTATTATATATTTATTGAAAATACACAACTTCATATGCATTTTCAAAAGATTTGGCGTCTCTGAATCTACAATTACATAGTATCTCAGTACAAGACAAACCTCCACAGTGTGAGCGGACATTTTGGTTTTGCTGCAGTTCACTGACTCAACCCCGGTCATGTTGTTTTTTTTTTGTTTTTTTAAACTACGGTAATGTGTGAGAAGTCCTGTTAAAATGAAAATGAAATAACTAAAATTGTCACAAAACCCACCACAAATACTGTAAGAAACGATAAAAAAGGGGTGGGGGTGGGGGGAATTTAAAAATTCGCCATACCATGCTGAAAGAAATTGTGCCCTCTCCCATAACCAATGTAGACTTTGCTGGTACACTGTAGTAAAGAGCTTTATTTCGAGTTATGCTGAAAAGAAAAATATCCTATTTTTTCTCCAGTTCGTCTGCTGCATCTAGCACTACTACTGCAGAATCTGCATCAACGATACTCTAAGTCTTGCGAGTCGAGAGTTTGCTGAAGGTGATTTACCGGTAATTGCGCAGCAGACTCCCTGGTCAGACAAGGTACCACCACCGACAGAAAAACTTGCACAGCAGTTTAAGACTTCGTGGCTTCAAGAATTTGCTTTTTTTACGTTACAATGGTGAAAAACAGAAAATGTATTGCAAGTTTTGCACAAAGGCAGGACCCGCTATTGCAAGGAAAACTGATTTTATTTGTGGAACAGAGACTGTGAAAAAGCACAGTGAAAGCAGAAAGCATAAAAATGCCAAGGACTGCGTTATTGCAAAGTGTACGCCAACCGAGACACCCATGGCCAGAGCAATGGTATGTGCTACTGAAATCAATGCAGAAAAAAAAATTACAGGGAATTAAAAATGAAATTCAATGCTGCTTATATGTTTGCAGTAGACAGAAGAATTGCCATTCACTAATTTTAACTGGCAGATTGTTATCATGAATGGTTTGGATGTATCAAAAACATATGAATGATACAGCATGTGCTGAATTTGTTGCTGTCATTGCTGAAGATTTGCAGAAATGGGTTCACAGTGCAAATTACATTTCTGTTTTAACTGACTGTGGAACAGATCTAGCTGGGAGAGATAATGTAATTGTGTACTGTAGGTATGTTTCTGCAGGTGTGGTAGTGAATCGTCTGGTAGGCTTAGCTGAACTAGATTGTCATGCTCAAGGAATCTTAAACACAACCAAGAATTTGCTTGGAAAGGTTGACAAAGAATGTTCAAATTGATGGCGAGACAAATTAAGTGCTTTTGGAGCGGATGGGGTCAGTGTTAATATGGGAGCTACAGGAGGGGTATGAGCTGTCTTGAGATTGGACAGCATATTCTGTCATTTCACAGCTTACCACATAGGCTTGAATTGGCAGTTTTAAGTGCTCAAAGATCAGTTCCAGTGATTGAGAAAGCATATGACCTTCTGCAGTTGGTGTGGAAAACCTACCACTTCAGTCCAAAAAGTAAGCATGAGTTGAAAGCCATTGGGGCTGAGTTAGGCTGCAGAATTAGGACACCTTCAGCTGTAAAGACACAGCGCTGGCTGCCTCACATTTAAATCGGGCTGTTTTTTTGCAGTCAAATGATGAGAATCTTGCTACTGGACAGGGACAATATACTGCTGTGCATCACCACATGGAGCACCTCGCTTCCACTTCCAAAACACAGACATTAGAGGAAGAGCAAATAATGTTGTACAGGAAATGGAAAAACTTGCTTTTGTAGGGTTTTGTCATTTTTTACATGATCTTTTTTCAGAGGTGTCAAAACTTAGCCTTACACTGCAGAAGAATAGTTTAATTCTTCCCAAGGCTGTTGCAGCAATTGAGAACTGTGTTTTGACAATTAAAAGTTTGAATGAAATGCCATTTAAAAAATGGCAAACTAGAGACATTTTTGCAACATGTGGATTCCCATCCCCAGGCAGGTGCACAGCAGCAGGATCAGTCAGGAAGCAGGAGGGGTAGGGCTACCAGAAATATCTTTACCAGCATTACATTTCCGGATATCAAACTTAAGGGCCTCCACACTCATGACATTTTTAAAAATGACTTAGACACAAATTGGAAAAACTGTTGAAATCAGTCAGGGGGTTTGACAACATAATTAAGCTTTCCACAGAGGAAGTGGTTTCAGGAGGACACAGAGTGATACAGTGCTTTCTAATTTTCTGCTATGATGCATGGCCTGATGATCTTGTTAACTTTGGAGATGAGCAGTTAGAAGTCTTACTGAATTGGTATAGTGCCCTATTTGAAACTTTGTTGCTTAAAACATTGGTCAAAAGGTCAGTTTATGGATAAATCCTACATTGGTTTATGGGAGGTCATGCCAACAAAAGAACCCTTTTGTTGCACAGATTTAAAGAATCTCTGCATTTAGTGGAAATCATGCTTGTGCTGTCAATATCTGCTGCCCAATGCGAACATGGATTTTCTGCACAAAACAGAACTAAATCCAAGCTACGCAACTTACTTAATGTGGCTACAGTTGAAGATCTTATGAGAATCAGTGCAGAGGGCCCTTCACTTGAACTTTTTGACCCAGAGCCTTGTCTTAAGCATTGGCTTTGCACAAGTAAAAGGAGACAAAGTCCAAATTACACTTCCTGGCCAAGTGATGCAGACATTTGAACTGTTGGTGACACCTGGCTCAGACTCTGATGAATAAGAAAGATTTGATAGTTGTATATAGTTCACAGGTTTAAGTTAAGGCCAAATTTCAGCTAATTTGTTAAGAAACAAAATCAAAAGGCAGATGTGCAGGATATTTGAAGTTCACGTTTAAAGCATGAAAGATGAGGAACAGCAGCATAAGGAGGAAGGACAGGTGTACTGGCAGAATAGCAGATTACACAGAGGACAAGGAAGGCAGAGGAAGTCAGAGACAGGCAGCATAGAGGAAGAACAAGGCAACACATGAGGCAAAGAGAGTACAAACATTCTGTTTTTGTATTGTTTTGTTTTCTTGTATTTTGAAGGTGCTGAAATTTGGAGGCAACTAACTTCCTATTAAACTGGCACCCAACAACTGGATTTGGCACCAACATTTTTTTGTCTAGGAGCCATTGGCTCCTTGGGTAAAAGGTTTGTCTGTAGCCCTGAAATTCTGCTACTGCGCTCATCACTGCTTAAAACTTTGCATACAAATCACCTTAAGGATCATCTTAACAATGGTATCCCCTTCCTAAAGCAATGCATTGAAAGTGCAATACAAGCAAACAAGAACCTAGTTATGCTACTGTTGCTATTTACCAAACCAATACATATTACAAAGCATTTCAGGGTGTTTTATAGGGCGTGACTATACCAACAGAATTAAGAAGTCCCAATGAAATTCTTTTATTTTTTAGCAAACAGTCTTTTACTTTGCAGAGTTTGAAAGTAGACTTCAAATAAAAGGTTTTCTGAAGAACAGATTTGTGGTTGCAAGAATTTTATAACACAGCAAATAAAAAACCTAAAACAGAAATAAAAATGTTTATGTAAATATTAAATATATCAATTGACATTTACCTTCAGCTTACTGTACATTATAAGTAGGCTTGCTACTGTTCGATTTTTATTTTTTTGCCAAATCGACGATTAATATCTACATTTATTTTTTAAAAGAATTTACCGTTTTTTTCGATCTTTATTTTAAAATTTTAAAATTCAAAATCGACCCACAAGTTCACCTTTTTATCTTGAGCATTTCCACAGCATATTAAAAAATCTTCACCTTTATCCTCATAAAAGTAGTTTTATTAATTCCAATAGCATACAACTGAAGCAACACTCTCTCCCCACTAACGCAGAAAAAAAACATTTGTGTGCAGAGACACCCCTTACACCAGACTGACATAACACACTTTAGAACCATATATGTATGCAGTGGTTTAGAAAAGGATATTAAATTCCTTACCGAAAGGAGCTTTTGGGTCACTATAACGAAGCCAGTCATAGGTTCAATGTTGAAACACTTTCCTTCACAGATGTCTAGCTGCAAGAAACATTTACAAGATTAATATCTGTTGCAATACACAATAAATTACATTGTAATGGATCCAAAACATAGGGAAGGGACCTAAATACTGACTTAATATAAATTGTTATAGTGCCTTTCTGTAACAAAATACATGAAAATTAAAAGTTAAAAGATCATAAAAGCTTCTTCAGATTATTTCTGGTATGTAATAAAGGTGACCAGATTTTTAAGTCCTTAAATTCGGACAGTATGGAAATATTGTGAATAGCTTCCAACTTTTAAGCTACAGGGAAGCTCTAGGGTTTTTATTTTCACTTTGGCAATGTTTGATCTAATATCATATTGAAAGTGTATGCTAAGACTCATGGTGATATTCAGAGTGGAATCTTTCACTTTCAAAAAACGTTTTTGTGAATACATTATCTCAGTAAAAATCTGTTTTACTGCCGATTACTGCTGCAAATCTAGTCTTTTCTGCCTAAGAAACTGCATTGCCTCTCTTTGATTTCCACTTGCCATTTTTCTATCTCTCTCTATGCTATCCTCCAGTGTCCAATCTGCAAACCAGGCCCTTCCTGTATGAAAACATTACATATCTCAATATTTCTATTTATTAAATAGTTACTTGATAGAATAATCTATTTGTTTCAAAATACCTTTTCATATGCCATAGTATTTGTTCTGTATATATATTTTTCCTATTGCAGTTTCTTCTTGGATCATTAGTGTGCCGTGATTAATAGATACTAGAACATTTTTTACAGCTACTTTCTACTATTAAACTATTAAAGGTGATGAAATGTGTTAAATATATACACATGTCAATTGTATGATGACATTTCCTGCCTTGTCTATGCAGTTTTTCATTACCAATCAATGATAATGAGAAAGCATCTCCTGACAGGGTTGTTTTTTGAATAATAATAATAATAATAATAATAATAATAATAATAATAATAATAATAATAATAATACTACAATGACTATATAATACAAATTTCACGTATATAGCGCTCTTCATGCAAGCATTCCAGGGCGCTTTACAAAAGAAATATAAAAAAGCATGTGTCTAATATATAATCCTACTACAAATAAAACAGGCCCAAACAAATACATTTTCAAACAGGATTTAAAAGATTGAATTGTGCTAGCATTTTGAATCGGGAGCAAGTTCCAAAGACAAGGGACATTATAACTAGATGCCCTGGCTCTTACAGAGTTCAAATGAATTTTATGGACTGTCGGAAGATGAGCATTTTCCGATCTCAGGGAACAACCAAGAACATGGGGTCAGCAGATCTTGAAGATAAGAAGATCCAAGGCCAAGTAATTTTTTATAGGTAATAAGAACATAATAATAAGAAGAACATAATAATAATAATAATAATAATAATAATAATAATAATAATAATAATAATAATTACAAAAATGAGATGGATGCAGTATTTGTATCAATTAAATGTGTGATTAAAACCAAGATTAACTAAGAATAAAAAAAAATGTAATAGTGATTCATTCTTTTTTTTTTTTTAGTCACTTGACAGCCCTAAATTTAATTTATTACTAAAAACATAAAATGTATACTTAAAGAAATAAAATATGTTCTGAAACTTAAAATATTTTTTACAACAAATGTGAAAATAACTAGTTCCCAAAATTAATTTTGTATTATTCACAAACTTACATTTCTTATGGGGTATCTGTGGTGAATAGACTTATTTCAATAGAAAATCTGTTTCCAAATTGTTTTGTCACATTTTACAGCCCCTCCTATTGCTGTGATGGGCTATTTTGTTGCACAAAGTGTACAATCCACAACAAGCTTCAGTGCACTGCGTTGTAAACATGGCACGGTGATGTGACATGACAGCGTTGATTTCCACAATTGTCACCTATAGCTGCACATGAAGCAAAGTCGTTTTCACACAGATATAAAAATATCATGGATGAAGAGAATAATTCCAACACCATACAATGGTACCTGTATGAGCCGTTAATGTTAGACTACCCTAGTCTAACCTCTTCAGGCAGCGAGAGTGATGATTCAGAAGAAGATAGCCGCCAGTTCGTTAAGCAACAGTCATGGATAAACCCACCCGCAATTCTGATTGGTTGTAAATATGAGTGTTGACTGTTCAGTAATTCTCCAGATTTACACGCCGCTGTACAGACGCTTTTTAGTGCTACTGGTCGTTTAACTTTCCCTTTAGTCACATCAAGTGTATTTGTATTGTTAGAAGTATACATGGTAGTAACACAGCAGCTGCATGAAAATACAATATTCTCTTACCGGCGCGACAACGCTCGGGGTGGGGGGGTGGGGGGGTGGGGACATCATGAAATAAGTGCCCCAAGAAAGGTTCTGGGACCAGTGTTCCAAAAGTGGGACATTTTAGTAAGAAATAAAAGCATAATGCCCATAGGGTTTAACGATTTTAACATCAGTAACCAGACAGCCACCATTTATATCAGGTATCCAATCACGGTCCTGGAGGTTCCACAGGTTTAACAGGTAAAATTATATAATTTCCTACTTCAGGGTCTGTATGGAGGTTTAATGAAACAACTTAGAACAGGGTTGGAAAAAAGACCAGTAGTGGACGGGCTAACTTTGGCCACTCCTGATTTAGATCAATTGAATAGACTAGTGGTTTTCAACCTTATTTTAAAACAGTACCCTTTCTGCAGGGTTTAATGTCAAATTTGCAAGTGTGGTCTATTTATTTATTGCCATTATACAGGGCTTGTCATGCATATTCATAAACCTATTCCTGTGAACCTGTGCCAGAGCGAGCGGGTAGGATCCAATCAAAATGCTCAGAGGAGTCGGAAACCAATGAAATCTCAAAACAATTGTGATTAGGTTTAAAAAGATATTGCAGGAATACGCACAACAAAGCAGAAAGTTAGGTAAAGTAATGTGTTGTGTTTTAAACCCAGTTCAGTAACACTTGCATGGGTCAAGGTGCAGTACCAATGATAGTTATTTACAGTTTTAAAAAACAGTTTAGACCCCCAATAAATCACAAGTCTTTAAAAACAGTGGTCCTTTAAAATGAATTTAATAGCTGCTATTTCAAATGGTAAGCACCTCAGTGGGATATTAAACAAAAAATTCTCAAGTACACAATTCTGTTTTGGAATACCTTCAATTAAATTGGGGGAAAACACACACACACACACACACAAACACAACTTCAGCACCAACCTAACTAAGTTAAATACTAAGGCCCAGATATTCAAAGGACATGCGTGTTAAGCAAGGGCAGTTGAAGGGATTTCCCCACCTCAAATCTGCATTGTGAAGAAAGAAATCATTATTTTTTTTTTTTTTAATTTATACAAATCACAAGCATGAATAATTGAAAAATGAATCATTATAGAAATCCACCTACAGACCTGTAAAATTCAAACAACGTTTTCTGCAAATCACAATCACAATGTTGAGGACAACAATGTTGCACGTGTTTGACTTCACTTAACTAATTCACTCCTATGAAGAGGATTTTAGTTCTAGTTTCAGGTACTTAAAGCAGCCTCTTTACCATACCTTTAACATGTATAGGTTCAGAGCATTTGTTTTTACAAATACAACTATACCTTTTAATGACATACAGATATGAATCTAGCAAAAAGACTGTATTCTCCTAGCATTAAAAGAAGAATTTGGGCCAAATACTGGAAATGAATAACTTTATTTAATATATTATGCTTTAAAAAAAAAAAGGTTTGGTTGTTCCCAATAAATAACTCAGGGGTACAAAAAACAGCACAAATTTAATTGGAATAAAAGAAAAACACTAACAGGCTTCCTGTGGTTTTAAAAGACATACTTCAAGAAGCTTTCATGCTAGTGGATGCTCTAGTTTGAGAAACTTTAACCCCTTGGGCAAAGGTCAAAGAAACCCCACAGCTTTTCCTCTGGCTTCGTCGTACTGTTAATATGGTCACTGGGGAGTCAACTTTAGCATCATCAGTATTGTCTAGCCTTACATCTCTCAGCTACTAGTTAGCATTTAGCACCCAACCGCTAAATGAGCTGCAGCAGTGAAGCGCAAATCCTTCACTAAGTTGCTGCATAGAGGGTAAACCAAGTTTGAAAGCAGATACAAATGAACATAGCCACATTCAGCCTAGGGAAAATACAGACATGAAGAACATAGATCTTAAAATTGAGGGACAATACATATTTAAATTGTAATGAAAGCTAGCAAAATCTGGGTAAGATGGGGTGATGTGCTAATTTTAATTTAGGGACCAAATCCAATTAAAGAAATGCCTAAAACCATGAAAATCATATTATTGTGGTGTTCTTATACTGTACAAGGGAAACAGACACTGCTTAAAAAAAAAAAAAACATTAACATTTGACAAGGAAACATACATCTCATAAAAATTGGGGCTTTACTGCAGAAGCCAAGTTATAAAATGTTATAGTTTTATAAGACTGCTTGTTGTGATTACAGCTACCATAACTAGAAATTACCAAAGCATAAGTAGTCCTTTTAAATGTAATCATATCCTTATGGATATTATATGATACATAATACAAGGTAACTAGGTGTATATAGCAAGTGCTGCAAAAAACAGAAAAACAGCATTACATTTAAACAAAAGATAACAAAAACTGAATAGTTGTCAACTATAAAAGTAGTAAACATTCTTGTCAGACAGAACACACCAACTCAAATAAATAGCATAAGTAATACATTTATTCTTTACATTTATGCTAGAAATTATTTCCAGCTATTTCACTGCTGTGGTTATCACAGCATGGTGCAAAGCAATTACTTCAGTCTTAGTCTGCCTAAATCAAAGTCAGTTGTAATTTCCAAAAAAGTCAATCTGATATAATTGGAAGTACAGGGCCCCTATTCAGCATTGCATTTGCATTAGAAAATGTAAATTAAATATTTTGTAAAAGTTTCAGGTTTACTTGAACCTTGGTTTAATAAAAACAGGGGATGAGACTTCTTAATAAAAAGAATATAACCAGGTCCCAATATTTTGACAAATATGTATGTAAAACAAACGTGTGTTGAAAGATGTGTTGTGCAGACAGGTTACCACAAGTCTTAGAATAACTTACATTTGCACTGAAAAAGTAGTAGCATAGCTTCCGAAGACAGACGTGTGTGTTATTGAGATACAATGACTTGGACTTGCTACAGTGTCTTTAATATTGTGACCACGTGGTAACATCATATTAGTACCAAAATAATTTATATTGTGAAAACCTCAATTTGTCCAACAATGTTCTACATTTGACACACAGGTACAACAGAATCAAACGCATCTTCATATGATCATTGTTTCTAGTTTTAGAGATAAGGGGTGTATTCAATTAAGATCTGAATACTGCAGTTGTTGTATTCATTAAAGAGGACTCTCCTTGGTCTTTTTCATGCAGAAATGCATTGAAAGATATACAAGAAGCCCCACAGTATATTAAATTATCTAAACATCATTTAGATCAGTGGAATAGAGCCCAAGGTGTTTTTTTTTCCTATTATTTAATGTTTCAAACTGGCTTTCCCTGAACCAGTGATTGTGACCACAGATGTGAGCTATTAATTTAAATTCCTTCTGGGCAGTAAGGAATCTCTGCATGGCAAACAGTGGAATTCCATCCAAGAATACCTGCCACTCTAGACAAGACAGCCAAACAGCAGACATTTCAATGTTGCATATCTCCTTTCCAGCCCTGGTAACAATCATTGCATGAGCAGAGGGAATGGATCAAAACTGGACACGGTTTTATGTGTGTTGCTGCATGCTGGAAAGCAATCATTTGTATATGAAAATACTACAGATCCTAGCATAGACACAGTATATGAATGACAAGCTAACGTTGCTTTAACAATTCTCATAAGACCAAAAAAAAAAATCCTAAAGTAACTGAAAGGAGGCTCTATTTTTAATATACTGTCAGAAAAACTACCCTGCCAAGAAATGTATACAAGGCCCCTTTATTGCGGTAACAGTAAGTATTAACTGAATTTTATTTGCACTGTGCACCGGATAGCAGTGCAGCAACATTGATTCTGTATTACTATTGCAGCCACTGAGTTTTGTCAACAGTATTTGAATGCTTCTTTTCTTGCTGTGATACATGGTGACGCTAGTAAAGGTCAGTCCTGCATGGCAACATCAGTTCCCCAAGTGGATATTTTCACCTTGTCACTCCAAAGTCATTATCAATCCAACCCCTGGCCAGCAAAGCATGATAAAGATCTATTTGCTCTGGGCTACAGAAGAAACCCAGTCAATGATAATGCATGAAAATTACACCAAGTCGTAGGGGGTAATAATGGGCTGGAGATTCTCACATCCAGTGCTCCTCTTTTTCCTGCAGTTTAGAGATTTTAAACAACATTCAGCAATATGTATTACTAGTGTATGCACCACTAATTACATTCAGTACAGTGACGTGGATTGATGAAAGCATTTCAGTAAAGATGCTCTGCAAAGGGTCCGTATATAGAGAATGTTATTGCTGTCTTTGGTATATTTTGAAGTGAAGTGTCCTGCAATCATGTTGTGGCTGTTTAAGGAAAATGTCTCCAAGTTATGATATCATCAGCGTTCACATGCTAATGAACTTAATATTATTAGGATGAGGAACAGGACAACTAGCAAGGCCTACTAGTACTCCGAAGCAGGCTTTGCAACAAGCACACCGTTTTAAACTGAACAATGAATTCAGACAAAAGGGTGCTTTTCTAAATACAAGCATTAAGATGTACTGATGTTGGGATCTATTAAATTGATCTAAACAGTGGCAGATCTACAAATACTGCTGCCGCTTAAGCACATTGACCACACTGGTCTAATTAATATTTATTTTTAATACAATTAAAAAAACTCACACACACACACACTGTTAGAGATGTTGATTTTCACAAATTCCCTTTTTAAAACTATAGCAGTATTTTCATTAATTGAATAGGGCCAGTCATCTCAAAAGCCCTGTTGTGCTCAGTCTAAATTAACTTTACAGAAATAAGGCAATAGGTGAATGTTGCCATAACTTAAACTCAGTTTGACTTGTCCAACTACAGCACTTTCTTTTCAGAATATCTGTTTTCTTATTACAGTACTGTACTTTATAAACCGAATCAGAAAAGCCAAGCAGCTGCCAAAAAAACTAAATGGACAATATATCTATTTTTATTATTTTAATGGAGTAAGCGTTTTGGCTGTATTTATGTATTTATCATGGAAAAGGAAAATGTCCAACCATCACTTAATACAACAGCGGTAATGTCTACTTACACAAATGTCAAATACAGCTGGGGATGCCAAACTGCAGCCACGTTCCAGAAATCCATTTGGATGTCACTTCTGCAATGTGTCGATATGTTGATGATTATCGTCTCCCAATGACCAAACTATAGGATTGAGATTGTAAACGCATACATATTCCAGCTTGGTAACAGCTAGCAGTTTATAATTCAGTTTGATTACAAACCAGACATTTTGGTAACAGGAGTATATAAAAAGTTTAGTGTTAGTTAAGACTTTTGGCCACATGTCCAAAGATATTTCTTTAATAAAAAGCGTTCACCTCTTACGTTTATATCAGGAGGGAGCTTACAGTTCTCAGTCATTAGTAAGGCTGTAAAGGATTAAATGTCCTAAACAGCATGCCATTTTACTAAACGTTTAACCAAGGATCTAGCTCTGATTTTCATATTTATTAAAAGTTCAATTATTTGTAGTATCTTTTTTACTAAAATGTTTTTAACCGAAAATGTAACATTTTATGGGGACCTTACTCTGCTTTTCACATTTATTTCCACTGTAATTGAATACTGCATTGAAAAACTATTTAAGATTTTAAATAAATACAAAGTAAATTATAAAAGCAGACTACAAAAAAAAGAAATCAAGTCTTTTTCTAGAGAATTCGTATGATTTTGAAACGATTGTTGATGGGCATCAGGCTTAACCATACAAATTGTTCTATAAAAAGTACATATGGCTACAGTAATCTTTTCCTTCCAACAGTATGCACAGCTGGAATTCAAGGTTTATGGCCGCATGTTGGAGCTATTCCTAAATAGATTATTCAGTGTTGTTACTTGAGATTAACAAAGGAATGAAGGCTTAGTTTTGTGGGGTGTCTGTTTCACTAAGTAGGAAAGATAGAAGCAGGACGCTTGAAAGGGCTGTTATGGAACATCCTGTCAACACATAACCCACCCCTAGCTTTGTAACAGAACCTGAGAGCAGAGCATTGGAATTTTAAATGGATACAACCATCATAATCAAACTAGCTGATACAAGTGGGCCAGTGCGATTTAAAGAGTCAAAAAAAAAAAAAAAAAAGAAAACAATGTTTTCCATAGAAAGCTACAATTCCCTATCTTTAATAAATACATGAAAGCATCATTGAAAGCAATGCATATCGTATTTTTAAACCACAAATTATAAATGATTGCTTGTTTGTTTTGCAGAAAAAAACTTTTTAGTTCATCCTGTCATTCTGGCTGTCCAATTTTCTTCAAGTTATACTGTTTTTCAAGAGGGGTTGTTATTCGTGACAACACTACTGAAATTATAGAATTGGCTGACGTGGGAATTGCTAACAAACTATTACTCTTTCAATTTTGTTGTAGCTGTGTTATTCGTATTCATCTCACAGCTCTTCTAAAAATCAGCTATAAAGCTTTAAACTTTCATTCCTGGTTGCTGGTGTCGGTTACATCCCCAGGAGGGTCAAGGAATAAAAATGTTCATGGTCAAATTTTTTGGGGGAAATCTACCAGCACATTAATTCATATTAAAACCAGACGCATTTAATAACTGTAAGAAAGCTCCCACTCAAAACAAATTAAATCTTCCATATTACAATAACATAATCTCCAATTAAGGAGTCGGTCTCCAACCTGACATCCATAGAGAAGAGAAAAATTGTCCTCCAGTACTATGTATAGGTGTGGATGCATGTATGGTACAGTACAGTGATACTCCGTTTACATTAGCCACTTCTAAGTCAACTCTTAGGCGGCTTAGGTCTTTTTAATTTTGTAGTGTAAACGCGACTGGTTCAGCCCTCCTAAATCTGCAAGCTGGTGGAAGTTTAATTTAAATGTATAGGCTTTATTTTTTTAAGTGTATAATCGTAAGTGTCATGATATGAATAGGGTTACTAAACATACCTGGAAAACTCGGATTGTCCCAGTTTTCAGCCTTAATGTTTTTTGTGCCGGTCGGAAACAGTAAAATGGTTTAAAATTGTCCCAGTTTGTTCCGGAAGTTAACCGCTTATTAGTCACTTATTAGGTTGTTATCGCCATTCAAAATAAAATAAACAGCCTTATCCATTACGTGTTTAATAATTCTGATTATGTGTATATCGCATGTTTAAATGGCAATAGCTGACCTGTTTTTTCTTATCAGCTTTTTTGTACATTTAATGTTTTGATTAGATGATAAATGGTAAAAAATTAGTTATGATCTGCAATAAATACACCCAATACTTATTTATTTTTTAAAATTATGATTGTGTTATTATATACTATTAATTTAATGCCGTCAGTGAATTGAAGAAAAAAAAAATCCCAGTTTTTGGCTCTGGAAATCTGGTAACCCTAGATGTGTATATATGTATAAGCACTAGCTTCAGGTCCAAAAGCACTTAACTTTTAAGCAAAGGACTGTATTCATCCCCTAGAAAAAAAAATCTTCTTATTTATGAAAGGCTTTATTTTAATTGCATCATCGATAGTACGGTGATGCGTTATGGTAAATAAACTTGAGTTCTGGGAGAAATGACAATTGAAAAGGTACAGATGTTTCTTTTTATCTATTAAGGAGTTTCGCTTTTGTTGAATAGTAAAAAATAAGTATTTTTCATGGTTAAGAAAATAAACCGTTGTTGTTTACACTTGCATATAAGAAGAGTTGTCAGACTTGTGTAAATGTATACAATAACACCTGTGTCCGATATGCATGTTTTCAATGCTTCGCTCCATTTCTGATGGCAAAATGTAATCTTAATTAGCACGGAACGACCACCTTGAAGTAGAAACACACAAGTGACACAATGATAGGCTTGTTGTTGATTTAAACACTTCAGCCTCTGGGTTTTAGGGAGGGGAAATGTCTTCACGCAAGGGGTGGTTGATATAGTGTCATCGGACACTCAACAGTTCAGAGGCGATGCGTGCGAATAATGAGCCAGGTCTGTGCTCAAGTGTAAACGAGTGGCTCAAATGATAAGAAGCTTCTAATCTGATTGACTCTGAGCCAGTTCAGGTCCGAGTTGTAAGTGTAAACACAGTATGAGTCTAGGCCTGCAAGAGCAAAGATATTCCCTTGAAAATAAATCTAAAAGCAAGGTTTTCAAATAGTATTCAAAAGTGCTTTAATAGAGGGTTTCAAAATACATGTACTGGAACCTGACAGGAAAACTCCTGTAGAGAAAAGGCAGTCAACCCTCTAAAATTTGTGTTGTAATATGTAAAAACTACAGGATAGGATTTATGGCTGTGTTTGCTGATTTAATTGAATGCTGTATTAAACCAATATTTTACCTCTTTGAAAAATCAACCCTTCTAGCAAGAAAAGACAGTAGGAGATAATGTCAAAGAACTGCTCTCTTCATTGAGGACCTGGGGCTTTAACTTATGCATGCTTATACTTCAAATAAACTTCCAAGTGCTTGCACATTAACAACACTTAATTGTATTTTTATTTCAAAAATAGGTCAATGAGCGGATGTTACCAGTGCTGCCTATTGTAACGAATGACCCCTGCTGGCAGGATAGGCACATTACACTATGTAACACAATTTTTGTTCCAGGGTAGTAAGTGTTATTTCCTAATTGCTTATGCCTCAAAAGTATAGAAAATGGCTATTATTCCCCACAAACTTTGCTTTTGTGACCAGGACAGTGATATTTTGAAATTTACCTTTCCAATGAGAAAACGGGCGAATTTGTGTCTTTTCGTTCACATAAAGTCAGAAAAAAAACAACATATGAATCCAAATTAACATGTATTTATACTAAAGTAATACAAAAATGACTACAAAAGATTTAGAAGTGAGTAGTTTTTCGAGATTTACGGTTATACTGTAAATCACTTGCACGAATCAGCCCCCAAATGTAGTCTCCCATCTGGATCCATCTTATATTGTAATTTGGTTAGAGATTTAACTACCAGTAAAGTGAACCTCAATAATGAGTTTTGAAGTAATACTAAAAATCAGTTGTGACAAACTTTTGTTTGTTATACATCTTCCAAAAATATTTTAGACACTTTATTATAATAACTATTCAAAGCCCTTCTCAAGTGAACACTTTATAACAAAAAAATACCTTAAAACAACAACTTAACATCTGTTTTTTGTATTGTCCACACCTGCAAAATGACAATCTCACACACTTAATCAAAGAGAAGAACCATTTGGCAGCGACATACAGCCTTGATGCATACTTCCACACTTTCCTGGTCAATAGCCATGTGAAAAATCCCAATTACTGGATACATGAGAAGGGCAGAGTTGGCTGTGAATTAAGGATCCAAAAACAAGCTGCTTTAATCAAAACCACATTGTAATGCGATAGACCAAAATCGGCAGATTGTAAACCTTTCAAGATCAATGGAATTACAAAAGCATACTCACTTTTTTTTTTTTGGGGGGGGGGGGGGGGGGGTGCAAAACTAGTTGCAAATGTTCTTAAAGCACTAGTTAAGGGCTTTCTTAAAACAGCTGGTAACAATCAATACAAAACTCAACGCAGTAAAATAAAATATTCCGTCAAACATTATATAGAAGAAATCCATTCGATTAACATGGGCTGCTAAGAATTTAGTTGTCATTAGAAACAGCAAACCAGCACATGTGATTCTTTATGAGGACAAACAGTACAGTAAGGGGAAAATAATATGCATTACTGATATGAAAAAGTGTCAAGGTTTTAAAATGAGCCTATTACTCATTAAAAATATTAACCAACAACAATTTGATGTAAAGTTTGCGCTGGTTAATATAATTTGCTGTTTATAAGAAAGAGGAACAAAGCTGTGATGATACTAAGCCATCAGGGGCTGGTGATGAAATAGTACAAAAAGCATGTGGACACCTGGACACTTTTGCTGGAATTGGAGTCTGAAAAAAGGATTTTTATTCATTTAAATATTTTTAACCTAAAAAAAACAGATGATGTTCATTATCTACTGTTGTAGCTGTACCTTCCTATTTTATTTTCCCCACGAGTTTAGACAATTGCTCAGAATCCAGGGAAGACACAGTACACAGCCCAAAAGGAGGGAAAGAAAAACAGCTACACCTTCCACAGAAAAATAAAGTACCGTAAAACTTCAATTAAATGCCTCTGGCGTTTATTTACAATATTTGCCAGCAGACCCGGCGCATATTGGAGACCGGCGATTATTTGAGACCGGTGTTTATATTAGATCACTAGCTAACATTCCAGCAACTATGTTAAAAGTTGTGTGTCAGTGGGAACTAAGTAACAGTTTTGTTTTATAACAATTACATTGTATTGTATACCCTCAAGTATAAAACAAAAGCATAGTCTTTTTATATACACTGGTTAACAAGGATACAGTATGCAAAACGTTGGAAAATGGACAAGCAGAAGAACATCTGTATTTAAAAATGGAATTAGATCTACCATTGACAACAACGACAAGTTAAATTCACTAAAAGAGAGCTCTGTAGATATCAGAACACAGGTGTGTAGGCTATACTTACAGCATAATAATAATAATAATAATAACAAATAACAATAATAATAACAATAATAATAATAACAACAACTTCTAAAATGTTTTTAAAATTAACAATAAAAGCAATAAGTATAATTATCAAAAATAATGTATTGCTTAATCTCAAACTTGTACATTGCTAATACAATAGAACACCTTAAAATACACCAAGAGGTTTGTATCTGGCCTACTTTCAACACGCTTTATTATCATTATATATATATATATATATATATATATATATATATATATATATATATATATATATATATATATATATATATATTGCCATTAAGTAGTACACTGATGTGACCTCCAATTATACTGTATAACAGTATATGGTAAGTGTTCTTTTTTTTTTTTTAATAGTTCTTGATTTTAATTTGTAAAAAAGTAGTATGTACTTCTCCTGCTCAATGACAGACTTGTTGTTATGCTGCCAATATGAGCCTTGTGATGTTTGTTTATTCAAACTGTGTTGTGTTTCTGAACAACAGGATTTTGAATCCCAATGAAAGTGAATGGCAGTGAGATTTCACTCGTCACAGAATTTACTATACATAGCCAAACTTTGAAAGCAATTAAGTGCATCCAAACTCCCAATTAATCCTATTGCAATTAACCTGTGCTTAAGGCTAAATGCTTCACAGTATAATGCCGCAGTCCAGGATACAGACCAGCTGTTATGCAGAACAACATAATCACCCTCTATTTTGATCTGAAGAAACTATGTTGATTGCAGCCTTCGACAGAATATAATTAACAACTCCATTCCTTAAAGAAAGTGAATGTCTGCTGGCAGTTAATGCCAGCTCCTGGAGTGGATGCAAGAAAATATGAGGCATGGTTGGGTTGGCCTGAGGAACTGTAATAAACGGCTGGCAGGAGAATACTTTTAATTCTTAAGGATAATTGTTTTGAGAATGCTCCTGAAGCCTACGGAAATCTAAGCAGGAGGGCACGATGACAACATTTTCCACAAAAAATGTAATTGCAAAGCATTACGTAAACACCTCCACAATAACGTCAGCAATGATCCTGAGCCAAACACAATCCAGAAGCTGAAATGCAGCATAAAAAACATATTGCTTCAATGCAGGCTTTCATTTGTCTCTAGGCAACTCTTGCTTTGTTTTTTGCAAACAGTGCTGACAGAGGGGGAAATGAAGTAGATGTGGGCTGCCCTGGTACATTCAGCGATTCAATGCCCATGTCCATGCTCTTTCCCCAGTGGATATCTCTCTGTCCACTAAGGTCTTTCACGAAATTTAATAATAATGGAAAGCTATGCCCTGCATTCCACAATAAAGATCTGGAAATCTGTTATCTACTGTATCTGGTATAGATTTGAGACAGACCAGGGTTGCAGATAGTCAAAATCAAGTGGTTAGAAGTGCATGCAGAGGAAATGTTTTAGTCAAGGCCCCTGCAATTAGAATTCAAAAGAATGCTGGCTTATAGGAGGGGGACAACACAGTTTAATTTATATTTAAAAAAAAAACACACAACATTGATTATATCAGAAGTGATCCTAATTCCCTTTAATGCATATGAAAAGTGCAAGAAACTTATCATTACCATCTGATATAAACCACAAAAGGCATAGCTACACATTAATCAAAATGTAGATTAGCCATTGTGGTTTTGACCAGATGTAAATGATCTGTGCAGCTGCTGTAAATGCTAGCTCCCTGCATCCCAAACTCTACAGCAGGACATGAGCATGTAATGTGTACACAGTGATTTGTCTGGTATTTTAAATTACACTCCCTTTTTTTTTTTTTAAAGAAAGAAATCTAGCAGTCAAAAGTCCATGCAGAAGAGCTCTGAGCCGACACATTCGGTAGTTTGTTTCAATTAAATGGTTTTCATGTTTAGATTTTAAGTTACCACAGCGTTAGAAAATAGAGGCTTCAAACCACCATTCTGTTTGCTGCAAGATCCTATTACTTTTTAAATGGTATACTGTATTAGATTATTTTACATCTGGTTTCACAGACCCCGGGCAGTCTTAAATTACTTTACCTAAAATATTAGTTAGTCCAAGATTAGTGATAAATCAGGGCATGTGAAAAAAGCCATAAGATTTAAATGTGAGTTTCCAGTTTGTGAAATGGTCAAATGTTCAGAGAAATCAATTCTATGAGTTGCCATTCTTCTTTTCTTTTTCTTAAATGTTTTATGTGCACTTTTGTAATATATACTTCCTATTGAAATGGTACTTCACTATCACCCCCCTAGCCATAGGAGGGCACTTAGTATAGGAATATATACTAGGCTTTCCCATGCTCAAACATCATTAAGACAAAAATATAAAAAGTAACACTCTAATTTAGACTGAACAATTTGCATCTGGATTGCATCGGACATCAGTGTATAAAGTGAGGAGCCATGTGTCCCTGCTTTAGGGTAAGCGAAAAAAAATGCATGAGGCCCTGCTGGGGAGGCACCCCACTGTTTTGGCTGAAGCAGCAAGTAACGCAGTATTTTAAAAATGCACCCTTAGACTCTTTGACCCTCCACCTGTTACAAACTGGTTTAAAAAACAATGGAAACTGATAGCATTCCAAAAGTCTTAGACATACAACAAGATATACAGTATTTTGTTTCAGTTATACAAAGTGAAAGCAGTAAACTCTTTCGGCAAAGGTTTTGAAGAGAACAACATTAAACACTTGCTTAACCTTGCCAATTGCAACTAATGTTAATGTTGAAAAGCACATCAAAATACTTCAGCTACATGAACGACAGAATCCTGAAGTTTCTAATGCACAAGTAGTAAGGTTTTGACATTTACAACTTTGCTGTTTAAATCTCTGTTTGAAATTTCACCTTAAAGTTTTAGTACTATTTTTTTCAAAAATATTATAAGCGCAACTAAAACGTGGCATACCTTAACAAGCGCTATTATTGCATTCTGTCATCCTCTGTACTTCTTTATACAGTGATGCAGAAATGCAGCATATTTGTGACAGGCCAGATAGCAAAAGAGGCCTTTGTATAACAGAGACCAAAAATAACTGTTCTACAATTACAGACATTACAAATTGAACACTCCTTTTATACTATTAATCATACAGTATTCATTCCCGGATGGTCTTGCTATGATTATATTTTTTCTTCAAGACAATTTTATTTATTTATTTATTTTTTATAAACAAATTCTTAACATTAACTACCATCTAAATGACATACAATGTCCAGAAAAGACCAACACTACTTTTTTATACATCACAAAAAATATAAATGAATTGTCATGTCATGTTGTTGTTTCTCGACTAGAATTATGGGGGAAAACCTTTGAGTAAAGTGACTGTTGCATTTAATATACTTCCACTCAAACTAAAATATCTTATTGTAAAGCTAGAGGCTACACAGGCGACAGCTGACTTGTGTGGCTAAGAAGCATTTTCAAGGTCAAGGCAGCCAAGCCTAGAAATACACGTCATCTTGTTTACATTGAGTGGCAAATGAATACATCAAATAATGTAGATGGCTGCCTAGGCAAGCCACATCATTGTAAGTGCATATAGTTCTTAAGATGAATACAAATACAAAGCAGATAAAGCTTAAAAACCCAACTGAAGAAGTTGACAATTTAAAACACATTTTTAAAAAATCTGCTAAATACAATTTCTCAACAAATCAGTTTACCACTAACTATTACAGCATATTACCTTTTTACATAGAAGTGGTGAAAGGGTTTTGACATCATTAAGAATCAATTTTACATCAAATTAAAAGCACTGCAATCTTACTTTAATATTTAGAGGAGAAATGTTATTTCCTGTGTTAATTTGTTTAACATTTTACATAACAGCCGCTGTGAAACTACCAAAGTGCAGTAACATTCAATGTTCCCTTTAGGATTGTGTTTCACTATCAATGTGTAAACATACATTTCTGAATCTTAGTTTTAAATCACCAAGTCAAATGTTTACAGCTGACCACCTGGAAATGTACTTAGCAGAGTATAACAAGTGCACATTAAGAAAACTTAATTCTCTAAAATGTGCTATTGTTTATACATTCATGCAAGTGTCTTAAGTTTTAGATAATACTAAGTCTAAAAGAAAATGACAATGTTGCTTTTCAATCACGAACACATGAAATGTATATAATGAAAATAAAATGATGGTGCCAATAATAAAATTAGGAGATTTGCATCCTATATTGTACACTGTGGTTTATACAAATTTGGAAAGTCATACTGTATTAATTTGTTTCTTATATTTGCCATAGTATTTTTGTATATATAATTTGACCTCTCAATGGATGAGAAGTAAAAAGTGTAGCAGAAGACCTTAAGAAAAGTTTTGTTCCCTTTTTGAACTAGTAGCATCAGTAATTTTACAATTCAAGTTTTGATATATTATTTTGACATGCTGTGACAACTCTATTAACTGCAGTCCACAGTTTTTTGGCAAATAAACAGTGGAACTAATATACAGCACCTGTTCCCTACCAGCATTCAAAGTATTTCAATTATACAAACAGTGACAGCTGCTGGAGAGCCTGAAATAGCAGGCATGGAACAGGAAATACAGCAATGTGCTGTTATACTAGATGCTCCAGGTCAAACAGTTTAACACAGAGTGTAATGTGTAAGCTCATAATATTTTACATGTGGTTTGCACAAGGACTACAATCACAAATAAAAACGATATATACACTTTCTAACATGGATGCTTAATCAGGTGTAAATAATTCATGTTAAATTAGAATGTGAATTTGTCAGCAACATCTCAGCAACACTGATGTTATCAATATATGTCAAAAGGTACATTCTGTAACTAGACAATTATTCGTTTTATTCTTATTGATTCATATTGTGTCTGGTGGTCACCTCTGTCTTGAACACTTTGCTTGCTTTCCGAGGGGTGTTCTCTTGGAGACTACTGTACAAAGATGCATTTCTCATTGAGCTCTTTATACACAATAAACTTTCATGTCATCTGTTGCATGAATCAAGTATACCGAGCATCAAAAGAAACTTAGCACTATTATAACTTTTATTTTCGAAAACAATAAAGTATATAAAATGGACGTTGACGAAATGTTTAATCCATACCTCCTTTACATTGACACTATTGTGCAATAAAGAGGGTCAATGTGGTTAAATAATTTATTTCTATGTTGCATTTTCTCAGTAAACGAATTTCAAAGAAATGTCTAAGCTCAATAACAAACTAGAATTATGAGTACCTCCTTAAGTTCTGGACATCCCTACATAATACTTGGTGAGCACCTTCTTTAGATAGTCAGTGAGGGTATTGTAACACAAGTTATTGAGTGTATCAGAGGGTATATGCAGGCTGTCAAATATTTTTACATGTACATAGTAGATTTTGCTGTAGGTCATGGTGACCTGCTTTTTCGTGTTACTGATAGCTCTAATTTTGTATTTACAGTTGTGGCAGCGGGATGAATGTCCTAAACATGCTTGTTGATTGTGCCACATTCACAAAGAAGCAGGGACCAACTCGCTGAATGAAAAAGTAAAAAACAAACATTTGAGAATTTGTTATATTGCTAAAAATCAGTGTTTTTTTTTTTTTTATAAGCAAATAGTATATTTACTACAGAAAAAACTGTTAAGGATTAGAGAATGCCTAAAAGTTTAGTAGTAACTAACATGTACCTTTAAACTTGACCCTTCAAGACAAAACACCTTATATTTCAATGTGTAGTTTCCAGCTCACATTGCTTCGATGTTGCAATCTCTATTTTGTTTAGAGTAACCCAGAGTGCAAATATTCAACTGTGCGATTTGCAGAAATCCATCAAGAGGATTTGTCCAGTCCCTAAATAATACTCTCTCATCTGATTTATCTGCCATATTGAGGGCAAGATAGTAGTATGAGCAGCATGGTATGTCCTAAAACTGGATCTGCGATTCAAATTGCTACTTGTGACAGCCAGACAGCAACCACAAGTTTAATTGTAAATTGACGATGTAGCAGCCCTGCGAAAGTTTTACGAAACCCACACTTTAATCTGCGAGGTGCCTGCGACTGTGATTCAGCGCAAATTGCTTTTATGAAACAGACCCCTGGTTTTCTGGAATATTTGTAAACAGTTGCAATATTAATTTAATTAATCCCTGGGGAGTGTAATGTAAGGGGAATTGCATCTCAGAACATTTTCTAAATATGTTTTTAAAATCAAATAAGTACAGTACATTAGTATGTACAGTAAACAGTTTCTGAAATATGGCAGTCCTATGCATTTATTGGAATGCTTCTGGCCCATAATTATTGAATGCACATTACAGCTGGAGGCTAAATGTAAGTGTCATTATTGCCTAAACCAATCTTTAAGAATGTCTTAATTAATGTAAAGTGCACTGTTAAATGTGTAGAGTCCCACTGTAGTCATTATACTGTTTGAAAAATATTTGTCTGCCTAAGCAAAAAGCTGTCACTGAAAAGTTTGGCCGACATGCGGTAACGATGCAAAACTCTTTTAAAAGCCTCTAATGAAAAAACAATACATCCAAAAGCGGTACAGAGTATTTTTTTGTTTGTTTTTTTTAAGTACATTTTCAGCCCACAGAAATGTTAAATGTTTTTTTTTTTTTTTTTTTTACTAATGGATTGAGGCTTTCATAAGAAATACAACTTTATATTAGAAACCTCAAATCAGGAAGCTCCATTTCAAGGCACGACCACATTGTAGATAGCTGTGGTCCATTCTGATACAATGTCAACCTTTTATTTAAAAAAAAAAACACACACACCTAACACAAGGAAAGCAAAACATTAAAGAGTTTACTATATCGTTCAATGTGAGACTTAAAATGTTTACCAATAAAGTTAATGTTTATTGGTTTCCAACCACAATAAAACCCTGATTATACAACATTACATTTGTAGACGACCTTGTGTGAACATAAGCTCCCTTGCCTGCCACTCAGCATCTTACCTTCCTGACATGGTCAACCATCAGTTAATGCCCTCAAATCGGTGTTTTACTGCTTAAGTATAGTGACTTTGGAAGTCTGCTTTTGCTTTTTTTCGTTGTAAATGATATACATAAGGTATAAACCACGACGGATCATGCAATTCCCATTGAAAATATGCACGGCTGGGTGGTGATTAGGCCGGAGGCGAAGCCACAGCCCGAAGTAGTTTATACCGCTTATAAAACATCTATTTCAAAGTGAATTATCATTTGAGGGAAGAAAAATTAAAACGCTTTATAAATTAAAAACATAGGAAATCTTTATTGTGTATACATCCGAAGTGTTATATCATCCCAAAGGACATAAGCTTTAAATTTGTATTGAATAATTTGTTTTAAAAAGTTTATTGAATACAAATAAACTGCACATTTCCATTTATTGTGAAGTTCTGCATTGAAAAAGTGGCATCTCAAAAGTAGAGGGTGGAGCATGAGTCCTGTGCGGGTCCAATTTTTATGACCCGCTTCCGACCCGAACCCGCAACCCGACCTGCTTTAAGACCTGCAACCCGACCCGAACCCGCAAGTGTTTGTCCTTTACCTACTGCCTGCATCAACTGACTCTCACACATTCACACACAGATGTCTCTACCATTCTCCACAGATTGAGTTTATACAATAGGCTATACAGCGTGGTAGCTTTCTCTAGTGGTCTGGATATATTTTAACATTGTAACATAGTAACTATCTCTACTTACTTTACTATAAAATACCTGTCTATTCCATTTGTGCTTTCGCAGAGATGTACCAGTTTTGTGGCTGTCATACACAAAAACATAACACTGCTTAGTCAGCTGACTCTTCCCTAAATCGCCTCCTGCTTTAGTGCAGGAAATACCGGTACATTGACCTTCTCAGTCTTTTCATTTTTATGTAAAGTAGGAGACTAGAAATGCTAAGTAGAAGGCAGGGGGGTATGGGGGTCCTCCCCCAGCGCGGGTGCAGGTGGCAACGCCCCCCACCAAAAACTAATTGCACGGGTCTAAAACTGCAAATCCTGGGCCTAAAGATGTGCCTTAATAGGGACACGAGATTCAAAGTAAGTGTATAACTTTGTTTATCATATTTTATGATTTTAGGCATCCAGATTTAAAGAGCAAGTAAAAGTTATGGCTATGAAGAGTAATTACAAAATAATTTATTTATATCAGAATTTTAAAACCAGAAACTTATCCTGGCACACAGTAATTTTCAAAGCAAGTAAAGTCCACATAGTTAAGCAAACTGTTTGGCTTTGCAATAATTTATTACACAGAAAAAAAGTGGTGAAAGAAAGAACCAGACACCAATGAAACAGAGAAATTATGTTTCAGGCACAAAAATAAACAATGTCACATTATATAGATACCATATACCAAGTGAGACAGAAGAGAAAAATGTGAAGCGTATGGATTTCTTTAAGTGATTAGCCCCTTTTTGAAAATAAGTTCCAACCCATGGGGATATGCTGCAATACACACCCCCATGTGACCTGTTTTGACCAATTAGGATAGAGTATTTAAAATACCTATTTAGTCCAACTATCAGCTGTAGACGTTATTATACTGGTTGCCAATTGAACTTCTTGCAGTGACATAAAATTCCCCTAGAATGCTGTTGAGGTTTTCTGGACTGTTTCCTTAAAATACAACTTACCGGTATTTAAACAAAAAAAAAAAAAAACTATATATATATTTTTATTTTTATTTATTATTATTTGTTTTAAATTACCTGACACGGGTCTCTTTTTACCACCTGGGTATTGATTATTAATTGGAGATTTAAAAAAAAAAAATGTAGAAAATATGACAATGCAGTTGAAAGCTTTGCATTAAGCCTTTTCTTAACTGACAGGATATCAAGGTTTTACAGAAAATAATAACACAGCGAGTGGCAAGTACACCATAACTGTGGTGACTATTCTTCTCAGGAACTAAATCAGAAAGAAAACAACATAACATTCTGTTGGGTTTATGTCAGTGATAACTCTGTGATCCATTAGCCCTTTGCAATCCAATTATTTTGACCCTGTCAGGCTGGTCAGGTCTTATTTCATTTTGTGGAAAGAAAATCAAAAAATGGTTGGTTTTGCTGAGTTAGAGAGACTTTAGAACAATCACTCAGGTTCCAAACTTATTGTAAATCAACACCCCTGAAAAAAAAATAACCAAAAACAATTATGTATTTTATAACTATTACTGCAAAATATAAAATAAAGGGCACAAATTTGAACAAACAACAATTATAGAACAAACATAACTATGTACATGCAATCCAAAGATTTATCTGCAAGTATCACAAAACTATCTGCTCTTTGCCACAATGCTCTCTCCAAGTCTGTCTGCGCTTCTCTGTTCAAAACGTTTTTCTCCAGCTTTTGAAGAGATACACAGCTGGTTCTGCCTTCTTTCAGATCAGAGACGATTGGGGAACACCGTCTGTCGGTATTTCTCCGCTCAGAGCCGACACATGACCTGTCAAAACAGGTTTTTTTTTTTTACGATGTCGGACTAAGTCCGACAAAGGACCAGAAAGGGTTAATAATAATAACCGTGTGGCTTTCAATACGGAATGCTTTTCTACAGTTATTGCGCGGATATAGTTTCTTACCAAAAAGATCAAGTAAGTAGGCTGTATTTAATGATAAAACAAATATATACAATATTGTGAGCGGTGTATCCCAGAAAACAGACTGAAAACTGTAAACATTTATTTTATGAAGTATTTTACCAAAAAAAAAAAAAAAAAAGAAATCCAAAATGTTTAAGGTGCCAAGTACAAAATTATATTCAAAGGTCAAACAAAGTTCAAGGTCAACAGAAATCAGTAACGGGTATGCCCACCATTGTCATCGATGACCTCCTGCCCATGGATCGAATCAGAGCCTGGAAAAGTCCTTGTAACATCTGTGGCTTGGGGGGACGTCGTCGCACACTTGAACACGAACAAGGTTGGTTAAGCCACTGTCTGAGATTCCCGCCCACATCATTACACTCCCACCACCAAAACGTGCTTTGGCATTTTGGCGTACGTCATGCATTTTCGATCCTGACAGTGTAACACACTGTCAGCAAAATGTGTTTAAATAAAATACAATCATTTTGATCAAGTTTTGTTACAATTTTTAAGAGATATGCATTTCTTTTTTTGAAGGGTATATTTCCTTGGCAGAGTTGGCAAATTCTGTTTTCTCCTGCTTTGGTAAAGAAATTCCACACAATGCTCCTTTGCTGGATGGCATGTTTTAAAACAACAACAACAACAACAACAACAACAGCGGAATATGGCCAATAGATGTCACAAAGTATCCCACAGCATGAAGCGCATTTAACATTAATAACGGTATTCAAACTGAGACGTTTATTATTATTTCGATGTTCCAGTACTTAAAAAGGCTGCACATATAGATCAGTCTATAGATCTGAAGGGACTAAATGTAGGTGTACTATATAGTATTTAAATATGTATCATGCTCTCAAAACATTAATAAATAATTTATATTATATATATATATATATATATATATATATATATATATATATATATATATATATACACACACACACACACACAGTACTGTGCAAAAGTTTTAGGCAGGTGTGAAAAAATGCTGTAAAGTAAGAATGCTTTCAAAAATAGACATGTTAATAGATTATATTTATCAGTTAACTAACTGCAAAGTGAGTGACCAGAAGAAAAATCTAAATCAAATCCATATTTTGTGTGACCACCCTTTGCCTTCAAAACAGCATAAATTTTTCTAGGTACACTTGCACAAAGGGATTTTGTAGGCATATAGTCAGGTGTATGATTAAACAATTATACCAAACAGGTGCTAATGATCATCAATTCAATATGTAGGTTGAAACACAATCATTAACTGAAACAGAAACAGCTGTGTAGGAGGAATAAAACTGGGTGAGGAACAGCCAAACTCAGCTAATAAGGTGAGGTTGCGGAAGACAGTTTACTGTCAAAAGTCATACACCATGGCAAGACTGAGCACAGCAACAAGACACAAGGTAGTTATACTGCATCAGCAAGGTCTCTCCCAGGCAGAAATTTCAAGGCAGACAGGGGTTTCCAGATGTGCTGTCCAAGCTCTTTTGAAGAAGCACAAAGAAACGGGCAACGTTGAGGACCGTAGACGCAGTGGTCGGCCAAGGAAACTTACTGCAGCAGATGAAAGACACATCATGCTTACTTCCCTTCGCAATCGGAAGATGTCCAGCAGTGCCATCAGCTCAGAATTGGCAGAAAACAGTGGGACCCTGGTACACCCATCTATTGTCCGGAGAAGTCTGGTCAGAAGTGGCCTTCATGGAAGACTTGCGGCCAAAAAGCCATACCTCCGACGTGGAAACAAGGCCAAGCGACTCAACTATGCACGAAAACACAGGAACTGGGGTGCAGAAAAATGGCAGCAGGTGCTCTGGACTGATGAGTCAAAATTTGAAATATTTGGCTGTAGCAGAAGGCAGTTTGTTCGCCGAAGGGCTGGAGAGCGGTACACGAACGAGTGTCTGCAGGCAACAGTGCAGCATGGTAGAGGTTCCTTGCAAGTTTGGGGCGGCATTTCTGCAAATGGAGTTGGGGATTTGGTCAGAATGAATGGTCTCCTCAATGCTGAGAAGTACAGGCAGATACTTATCCATCATGCAATACCATCAGGGAGGCATCTGATTGGCCCCAAATTTATTCTGCAGCATGACAACAACCCCAAACATACAGCGACAGTCATTAAGAACTATCTTCAGTGTAAAGAAGAACAAGGAGTCCTGGAAGTGATGGTATGGCCCCCACAGAGCCCTGATCTCAACATCATCGAGTCTGTCTGGGATTACATGAAGAGAGAGAAGCAACTGAGGCTGCCTAAATCCATAGAAGAACTGTGGTTAGTTCTCCAAGATGTTTGGGCCAACCTACCTGCCGAGTTCCTTCAAAAACTGTGTGCAAGTGTACCTAGAAGAATTGATGCTGTTTTAAAGGCAAAGGGTGGTCACACCAAATATTGATTTGATGTAGATTTTTCTTCTGTTCACTCACTTTGCATTTTGTTAATTGATAAATATAAACTATTAACATGTCTATTTTTGAAAGCATTCTTACTTTATAGCATTTTTTCACACCTGCCTAAAACTTTTGCACAGTACTGTATATATATATATATATATATATATATATATATATATATATATATATATATATATATATATATATATATATATATAAATAGTGGCTTCTTACATTGCTGGAAAGTTCAGTTATGTGCAAAGAAACAGCTGTCTGAAACAGCTATTTGATTTCATAGTCAAACTGTTTGGATAGTCTGACTTGATGTTCGGGCCAGGGCCAAGGACAAGGTCCAAGAGTCACGTGTCCTTCTTGTGAAACAACTATAGAGAAATAACTTCTGTGTTTGGCGGGTTTATGTTGGCCGCACAGATGAATGTACTTAGTCATCGCTCTGCAACGAGGCTTACAAAGAAAGCAATTGTTTCTCAGGGAAATGTCCAGAGTTCTCACCTCAATCAACAAATCGACCCATGTTTATCATTTTAAAAGTCAAACTTACAGAGGGTTACCAAACAAGTGCTGCTGTACGGTATTACAAAAAGTTGCCTGTCTCTCAGGAACAAATATATATATATAAAAAATAAAATTGTATTCTCTGTATACCAACTCTCAAATTAGTTGGGTCAGGTAAAACTAATTGAGTAATTAACTTGCTGCTAAACAAGAAGAATATCTCACTTCAAGAACATGAAGTGAGATATTTTAAAAGATGACATGCTGTTTACAAAGGAACTTGATATACTACAGGTGAGGGTGTCCTTGAGTCTTAAAATGCTAGGTCTGTACAACCCAGTCTCTGAAAGCCAAAGCTAAGATGGTCAAACAGACCTTGCATACAAAGAATAAAAAAAAAACAGTCCAATAAGAAAGCAGCTTAACTGGAGAGCACAGATATTGTTACACCTTAGGTTTAGTCTAGGATTTGTCTTTTTGAAACATAGTATAGTGCAGAGGTACTTATTTTAGTGAAGGTCCAAAATTCTTGGTTACAGCAAGGTCACGGTCCAGAGCACATTTTCACTCCCATCCCCATACCAACAAACAGAGCTACACAAATATAGTTTTGTTGGTTTGAGAGTTCTTCACTAGGTTTAAGGGAATTTTTGGGGGAATCTGTCTAATTTTTACTAGTCTGCCTTCTTTACTGATTTGTTACTGCATGAGTTGTTTCCCTGCCATAACCATATAATTGTATAACTACTGTATTCTTATGCGTCTGTGTTAGCAGAGCCAAACATTGTGTTTCACCATTGCAAAAACAAAGCAAATTGTAGCAAACAAAACTGAAGAACAAGAAAAAAACTGAACTGAAAAAATCACTGTGCTTTCAGCTAATACCCACAGTAAGTGGGAGAAGTGGCAGGTCCTCATGGGCCTTGGAGTTAAGGTGAGCTCAGCAAGAGCAATAGAGAGACGCACATATTTGCATCAGTCAGAACAGAATGCTGATATTAACATTAATAATGTTCGTCTTGGAGAATGAATATCCACACACATCGAGTGATCTGCAGAAACCTAACAGGAAACACTAACTGCATGTGTGTAATTTCACCATTTCAATGCTGTAATTTCACCAATACAATCTGCATGCTCATTGCTAAGCTTTGCACACATAGCACGTCTTGGTGGATCGTGGAATGATTAGATGTCTGTCGTGGCCGGGTTCTGTCCGTTGCGCTACCATTGCTTGCAAAGTGAAGTTTCGTACACAAGAGTAGTACAGTACGGTACCATATTGTGTGCTTTCCCCGAGTCAGGAGTACCAACAGTAACACAAGTTTTTAAAAAGAGCATTATATTGTATGTTTTACCGGTAATATTTTTTAATTAGCTTGGAACAGCTACCTAACAAAAATAGGCTTTGTAGCACCGGTACTGTTTTCTTGGTCTTTGTGAAGTCCAATTTTCTGAACTCGTACCACAAGGTATGAAAATGGTATCTTTCTTGTGTACTTTCAAAAAAATTACTAATGATGGTTGTTTTATTAGCAATAGAGAAGAGATATGTTGACGCCACAGCAGCCAACAGCAGTTTCACTTCATTTGAGCTGCTAGTACTGTTGACTTGTATATTTTGTTTCATTCATAGCTCGCACGACTATCTGCTACTTACTATCACAGCGACACCTACTGCACCCTCATGCACCACACTCTCATAAGAACTGTGTTGTCTGAACAATTCACAGCATTTCCAATGTGAATGCAAGTAAAACATAGATTGGCATATGACTTGGCGGTCTGGTCAAAATGTACTTGCAGTCTGGATTCAGACCGGAGTCTGTCTATCGAGTACCCCTGGTATAGTGTTCCTGTTCTTTCCCTAAAATCACAAACAAAGCATAATATCTAGCCCTTTGATTGCCAAAGTATTTCAGGCAATGTGACCAAAATATGATATCAAAACAAATATAGTACTTGAAAATGCAGTGCTCCCTTGCTAGAAGGCTCTCGATTATAACACGCCTCAGATATAACGCTCCTACAGCACGTCCCCCATTTCCCTATTCTAGTAATTCATGCAATATTTCTACAGTAAATACAGTACTGGTGTTGTTCAAACTGTAAACAACTTCTCAGTCTAACTTCCATTTCTTTCTCTCCCTTTTGATACAGTATCTGAACTGAAGAAAAGCTGTGCTGGCACTTTATAACACAGACATCTTATTCAGCATTCGTTTTTATAACTAAATAAATATTAGGCCTATTACGTGGTTCTTTCCTAATGTATTTACTTTTTTGCTGCAGCTCTCTGGGAGATGAGACGCTTCAGCTTCGCTTCAGCCCCGCTCCGGCAGCTGAACCTGGGGCGAGCCCATTCCCTCTTCCCCTTGCCTGACCCGCTCTCCTTCTCACACTTGGTTTGCTTGTCTGTCGCTTGGAACTGAACTCCCGACCACCATTTAGCCAGGCTATTTATAGTGTAAAAACTGCTAAATAAAATGATCCACGAGTGGGAACGTTACCTTTTTTTTTTTTTTTTTTGAAAATATAGCGTTAATTACATGATGCTTTATGCATGGTTAATTCAAAGAAAGTTACATTTTTGCTTCACTATCGTGCATTATAGAGAGGAAGTTATTTTATTTTGTATTTTAGTTAGATGTGTGTTGTGTCCCGCAGCACCCCCACCCCCACCCCCACCCCCACCCCCATTTATAACGCTCTTCGGTTGCAACGCTCATATTGTGTGTCCCCCTGAGACCCGTGTTATATAGTGAGGGAGCACTGTATACCTTTATAAACAAATACATTTTACAGTTGGACTCACTGACTGGTTGTTGGCCGTGTCTTTTTCCTGTTTAAAGTGAATTATATTTCTGAGCAGCAAACAGAAGTTTAACAGTCTACATTTTAGTGTTACAGGCTACGAGCTTACTAGTTAGTCCACCTCCCATTTGGTCAGCCACCACTGTAATCACTGCAATCAACTTAAACCAAACAGTTTCAACTACATTTCTGTGCTGAACATTAAAAGTTTAGAAAATGAATTAATTGTAGACTTTATACTGTGAATGCATCCTGTTATTCCCATTGATTCAGCAATAAAACATTTAGGGAAACCACACCTTAAAAACAGAAAAATAGTTGACAGAAATAAGCAAAGCCGAGTCGATGATTGATTTACCATGCAGTTTGGATCCTCATACTGTACACTTCAGCCTTAAATTAAAACCATAGTTTAGTTTGCTTAATTTATGATTAAACAATAGGATGGCTATCCCAGAAATGTGAGTATTGATGAGCTGCCAAGTGTGTACTGGGCCCTTGTAACAGATTTTTTTTTTTTTTTTGGCAAACTAACGAAAATATGCTGAAAATAAACAGAATTATTTAAAAAAAACAAGCAGTTTAATGAAATCTCTTGAACTAGCCATTGATTGCTTTCCTCTAAAAGTAATTTAATGTCCCCTACACTTTGCAACACATATTTTCTTGGTTCAGCCCTCCATATCCATTTCCTAAAACAAGTGATTTGTTTTGCCTTCATTTTTATTCCTTTTATGGTCTAAAATAAAGTTAAGAAATACTTGAACATAACAGTTTGATGTAGGATGAAATATGAATTATGGCACTGTTTTTTACAATGTTTGCCAGCAGACCCGGCGTGTGCTGGAAACAAAAGCAATTACGAAAGCAATTATTTGTAGTTGATAGAGGTAGAGATAGATAGATATTTACTATTAAAACTCAATCAGTACATTTACATGGCACACTCTCTGCTCGACCCTCTGCAATCTGGCTTCCGCTCTGCTCACTCCACTGAAACCGCCCTCCTGTCTGTCACTAACTCACTAAACTCTGCCCGAGCTGCCTCTCTCTCCTCTGTCCCAATTCTCTTTGACCTCTCTGCTGCCTTTGACACTGTCGATCACTCTATTCTACTATCCTCTCTCGCTGACCTGGGAATCTCTGGCACTGCTCTGGCCTGGTTCTCCTCCTACCTCTCCAACCGCACTTACCAGGTAACCTGGCGTGGAGCAACCTCCACACCTCGCCCTCTCTCAACAGGTCCCCCAAAGGTCAGTCTTGGGTCCTCTCCTGTTCTCTCTCTACACCCGTTCCCTGGGCCCCCTCATCGCATCCTATGGTTTCTCATACCATTTCTATGCTGATGATTCTCAGATTTTCCTTTCCTTCCCCACTTCTGACTCCACCATCCCCTCCTGTATCTCTACCTGTCTGTCTGCTATCTCCTCCTGGATGCACTTGCATCACCTCAAACTCAACCTCTCTAAATCTTTTCTATCCCTCCTCCTCCTCCTCCCCCTCCTCCTCTGATCTCTCTATCTCCGTTCCTCTAGAATCTACCACACTCTCTCCCTCCTCCTCAGCTAAGAACCTCGGGGTCACCCTGGACCCCTGCCTCTCTTATTCCCAGCACATCTTCACTCTGGCACGCACTTGCAGATTCTTGCTGAGCAACATACGAAGAATCTGACTACGCCACCCAGCTCCTGGTCCAGACCCTGGTACTCTCCTGCCTAGACTACTGCAACTCCCTCCTGGCTGGCCTCCCTGCGTCCGCCACCCGTCCACTCCAGCTCATCCAGAACCCCGCTGCTCGCCTGGTGTTCTCTCTGCCTCGCTTCTCCCACACAACTCCACTGCTCCGCTCACTCCACTGGCTCCCAATCACCACTCGCATCCAGTTCAAGACTCTTGTACTAGCCTACAGATGCCTTGACCAGTCTGCACCCAGCTACCTCCAGACCCTCATCTCTCCCTACACCCCCACTCGACCTCTCCGCTCCTCCTGCACTAGAAGACTGGCTCTACCTCCTCTACGCTCCCCTGCCTCCAGAGCCCGCTCCTTCTCCACCCTCGCCCCCTAGATGTGGAATGACTTTCCTACAGATGTCAGGACTGCCTCCTCAAGACTCACCTCTTCAGACAGCAACTGTAGAACTCCTCTTTTCCCTCTGGACACTATCACTCTTCCTTAATGCGCTTTACTTGCTCTTATCTGCTCCCTATTTTACTGCATTTAATCCTGTACTTTAGAGTACTGTAATCTGTCAAGTGTCATTTAATCTGTAGTATTTTGTATTTAATTATATCCTGAGATAACTATCACTGACACTGCTATCTGCTCCGTTATTGAATCGTATGTTGTCATATACTTGTACTTGCTAGAACCAAAGTCATTGTATTTTATCTTGCTCTTAATTGTATTAATACTTGTACTGTGATTCTTTGAAATGTATTTTTGTTTACGACTGCAAGTCGCCCTGGATAAGGGCGTCTTCTAAGAAATAAATAATAATATTCAGAATATTAAGTATTCGGAATACCAGAATAAATAGTTCTTAAGTTAAAAATCTCTGTGTTACTTATGACCCTAGTCTAACCTTTGAGTCTCATGTGCGGAATGTCACCAAGATGTCATGTTTCCTTCCAAGTAACATTGCCTGACTACAATCTATTCTTTCTCTACCTGATGCGGAGAAGCTAGTGCATGGTTTTGTCTCATCTCAACTCGACAACTGCAATGCTTTGCTTGCCTGTTCACAGTAGGCTACAGTAGGTTGAGAACTCAGCTGCTCGAGTCTTAAAATTAGATCTAAATCCTGTGGACATACAACACCTGTTCTGGCATCATTGCATTGGCTGCCCGTTAAGAGTTGGATTAATTTTAAAATGTTGTTGTTGACCTATAAGGTCTTGAATGGTTTGGGTCTAAGTTACATTTCAGACCTATTCATTAATTATATTCCTGTGCGTAGCTTGTGATCTGCAGCCTCTGGACTTAAGTGTCCCCAAAACCAGGCTCCATTCTATGGGTGATAGGGCTTTTTGCAGTTACGCACCTCGGCTCTGGAATGCTCTCCCCTGGTAATCAAGGACTCTGGAAGTGTCGGCATTTTTAAAGCACGACAAACTTTTTTTTTTACAGTGCTGTTTTTACCTATTTACACTATTTGTATGTGTTTTAATTGTAAAGCGTCTTGAGATGTTTTACATAAAAGGCACTGTATAAAATAAACAAATAATAATAATAATAATAATAATAATAATAATAATAATAATAATAATAATAATAATAATAATAATTTCTGTAACTTAAGAACACCCTAACATAACCAAGTAAATACAGTAATTTCATTGTCTTATAATATTAAACTATTGAAAAAATAAATGAAAATGGGCATACTGTACTAGTCTGCTGTTTTGAGTTATCTTCTGCTATTAGACCAGTCTGCAGTTCTGATCGGAGTTATCTTTTCTTGACCTGCAGTATATTGAAAACAAAAATGATTAGTGAGCATTTACTGCCACTTGCAAAGACAACTGAGAAAAATCTTCATCACACACAGTAGAACCATATGGATATGGTGTACAAGATTAATAGAAAAAGCACACTAATCTGGTTTTTCTCACAGGATTCAACTCAAGTTTTTGGCTGAGGAGTCAAAAGGTCCTATTTGTCCTGCTAATGCTGACAAAAAAAAAAAAGAAAAAAGAAATTAGGCCTAGTTATTCAGACATGGGTGAGAACCAAGAAACTCTCTACTGCTAGGTCATCAGCGACCCTGTTTTCCCTCTACTGTGTCTTGAAATATTTTTTTAAATTGACATTAAGCAGGTTGTTTTTGCATGTCTCATTTTCCCTAGACAGCCCTATCATACACTACCGTCTGCAACAGAGAGAAGTGAAGGAAATATTTAGCATTCCAAACAATATAATACGAGTCTGAATTTAAATCCATCAACACTTTCAGGAACTCAAAACATAAACATTTATGTTTTAGAAAGCTGATATTGAATTTCCTGATAAGTTTTATCTGAAGAAATTATATCCTTTGCATTCCTGGTAATGTATTTACGTCAACCCCCCCTCCAAGGTTTTTTTTTCAATTCCTTAAATGTTTGCACAGATAGCCTACTACCAATTTTACATCTCACCATAACTACTGAGTTACCAGACCTACTGAGGATAGGAAGAGAGTTCAGCTAAAAAAATAAATAAATACATAAACCTTTATTTACACAAATCAGTACTTAATTGGTATGCTGCTGCCGGGCAGACTAGAGTAGACAATGCTTTATTTCACAAGTTCGAAGGATTTCGCCCAAATCTCATAAATCTGAAGACTGAAAGCAGACAACATTTATATTGTACACCTTTCCTAATTTGCTCATCCTCCAACACCTTAGTAGAGCTTGCATTTATGACGACACTCGGGTGAGGGTCAATGATGTTGAGTTAATTTGCCATTCCAACTGAAATTTAAAAAAAAACAGCTGCTTACTTTCATTTTTGTTGATTGCTACTCTCCACAAAGCAGTCTGCTTTTCTTCACCTCTATGGTGAATCAATCACCACAAATTTCAGCAGCTGTTTAACCCTGTGTTGGTGGCATGGGATGAAAATGCACCCAAGCGTGTTTAAAATGATAATATCCCACTCTTAAGATCACTTGATATCCTTACATGTGATTAAACTTTTTTTTTAAAAATCGCTGACCATTAATTTTGATACCAAGCATGACCTTGTCTGATTGGCAAACAGGAGTAATCTTTCTTCAAAGTTTACCGCATTTAAGCACGTGGGGTACATTTACACCCCTCTGCCTTACGTGTGAAGCCAATTACTGCTGCTGACAAACAGTTAATAATATTCCATAATTAACAGTTTCCAAAGATTTCTAGTTCTATTAAAGCAGGTTATTCTACGAAATGACAGCTACCTCATATGGCATTCTAATATTAGTAGAAAAAGGGTCACTTCCCAAGAGCATTTGAATGAAGTAAAACAAGAACTCTGTCACCGACAGTCAATCATCATTTAAAACTATGAAACGTTATTTAAACTACAGCCCACTGAAGTCGGAGAAGATATGCTTACCACCTCCTTGTGGCAACCACAGTTTCTGCTCCCTGAACACTGTCTCTAATTTTCAACTCACCATCTGGTGGGGCTGTGAATCTACAGAGCAGATTCAAGTAAAGTATAACATGTAGTGAAAAAAGCATAGTTTCCATGGACAAATAGAAAACAGTCTCACCTTTTTTAGTGCTATTCTGGGAGTATCTTTTGGGTAATTTGGGTTTCCATGTAGTTTTCTTTTAGGGAGAGAACTTTTCCTTTCAAATGCAAAAAGCCATAATTAATTTTAAAAATACAGGAGGGTATGTTTCTGTTTGAGTTCCAATTTGACCTTGCACGACTTCTGATAGTGTGCAGCTTTCTTAAACTGGGTTTAAACTACAAAGTTTTTAGGTTGTGTTGAAGAACCACAAGTGCAGCCTATCTCATTCAGCCACAAAACAAATAATAAAAAAGCAAGGGAAACAAACCAAGTCTTAAATAAAGAAAAAATAAATACCAACATTCCATAAGGAGCTCTGTAGTATCCATGTATTATTTGCTACATTAAAATTTTTGATTGCATATACAGTCAGGTCCACTTACACTGACCCTGGAGAAAGAGCATTTTCTTTAACAAAGCGTGTCAAAAAACACTTCCGATCAACAGTAAAGCAAAGATAGTTCACTGCCTTTACTGTATTGGCGATTGAGAAAGAAGTAAGCCACGTTAAACTGCATTTGACTGAAGGTTGCCTACTGTCCATTAAGGCCAGTCATTTTGTATTGTGTGCGGCTTTCCCAATCAGCTCGAATGATACGTACACCTTATGTGATGGCAGTGAAAAGTAGCAAAAGAAGAATACCAATTAACATGTGCTGAAATGAATACATGTTCAACCAAGTAGCCAAAGCACAGCGAGCTCAGGAGACATCCAGTTTGCTACTGTAAATATGCTGGATAGCCTAGATGGAATAAAAACAAAATGACAAAGTTGGCAACCCCCTGATTTGACTACACGACAACATGCAGGTGTGTTTGTTTTTTAATATATATTTTTGTGGACTATGGGGGACCTACAGTTAGCGGACAAAAGTTTGAGCACCCTCCTATATAGAAGTATCATGTTTTTGAAACTGGATAACAATCAACATGGTACTCTTGTCCATATTGGAACTGTTGTATTTGTATTCAGTAAATCGTGTAAGGTGATTATTAAGCTCTGCTATGGGATTTGACGTAGGCTTCAGGTTTTTCCAAATTTATTTTGAAATGTATTTAGCTCACCGCCTTCAATTGAACTGTTTCTGGCAGATTCGGGCAGTCGTTCTTTTCAGAGCAGTGCGTGAAACTTTCGTCAATTAATAACTAGAATTCGGCATAATTTACAGTTTCTGAACAGTTTCAAAACCATGTATAATAACTTAATGAAAATTATACATTTTGCAAATTGGTGGAGCGCGAGTCAAGTTAATATATACATATATATTACAAATCGTATATTTGTTGTTATTCATATAAGATGATAGGGGCCTAGAATTGTATGTTTGCCTAGGGCCCTAGTGATGGGTTAATCCGGCCCTGATTAGGGTTACCTAAAAGGAGAGGTGTGCCATGAAGAGAAAAAAAAATTAAAATAAAAAAAAGGTTGAAATCTATGTATGCATGTGTAACAGGGCGAGCAGCCCTGTACATTGTTTTGTGTTATTTTTAGAACGAGGGTTCATCCTCCGCCCCTATGCAAAGTATTGTTTGTGTTTATTATGATTTATTGTATTTATGTCGGCAAGCGCCGTATGTTTTATTGTATACATGACGGCGAGCGCCGTATGTTTGTTATTGTTTCGTTTATTTTTAAAACGTGTCCTGGCAGAGGCGAGATCGGTGCTCGTCCTCTGCCAGGAGTAATAATTAATAAACTCGTGCAGAAGGTGAACCATCTCCCGAATTAATTACGGGATTAATTTTGTTGCTAATTGGGAGATGGTTCACCTTAATAAAAGCCTGCAGCTCTCTAGTTCGGGGTGGGTGATAGAGACGGAGAGCGAGAGGATTAAAACGAAACTAACAGTAAACAGGAACAGTGACGGCGATCTGCCCAGCCTGACCGGTGTTTTTGTGTTAGTGATTTCTTTTTGTTTAATTATTTATTTTGCTCTGTGAGTGAGTGTTTTCTGTTTGAATATTTTATTTATTTTTTTTGGATTCATTAAATAAAACGGCGCCCGCGCCACTGCACAATACCTTTTTGTTTTTGTTGTCCCTGCTTCTGCCGTGACGTCAGACCCTCAGCCATTCCTGTCACACGTGGTGTCCTGCGTGGGATTGCAGCGCCTCCAGGACGCAGGCAGAAGAGGGTACTGCAGGTTTTTTCGTTTTTTTTTTCGTTTTTGTGTGTGGAGAAAAGGAGAGTGAAGAGGAGGATGGGAGGAAGGAAGATGGGAGGAAGGAGGATGAGGAGACAGCAGCAGCGGCCACCAGGGGTTGTTGTGGTGAATGAGTGGTGCCCTGGTTGTGGGGAGTTTGGGCACACCGTGGCCATCTGCCCCACCCAATACCAGGGAGAGGAGTGGATGACCCAGATCGACTGGGTCTACCAGGAGCGAGAGGGGAGAGAGCGGAAGGTGAGGAGAAGGAGGCAGAGAGGGAACACGGACCTGGAAAGGAAGGAGCCCAAACGTCCTGCGCCTAAAAGGGAGGAGCCCGAACGTCCTGCGCCTAAAAGGGAGGAGCCCGAACGTCCTGCGCCTAAAAGGGAGGAGTCGGTGCGTCCACGGCCCAAGAGGGGGGAGTCGGTGCGTCCACGACCCAAGAGGGGGGAGTCGGTGCGTCCACGGCCCAAGAGGGGGGAGTCGGTGCGTCCACGGCCCAAGAGGGGGGAGTCGGTGCGTCCACGGCCCAAGAGGGGGGAGTCGGTGCGTCCACGGCCCAAGAAGGGGAAGGCCGAAGGTCCACAGCCCAGGTACCTGCCAGCAGAGGGAGAATACCTGCTGGTGCCACCTCCGTCTCCGTGGGAGGACGACATGTCACTCCCACCACCACCACCAGCAGAGGGAGCATGCCTGCTGGTTCCGCTTCCACCACCGCCAGCAGAGGGAGAATACCTGCTGGTGCCACCTCCACTGCCCTGGGAGGACTGTGAGTTGCTCCCACCTCCGCCAGCAGAGGGAGCATTCCTGCTGGTTCCACCTCCACTGCCCTGGGAGGACTGTGAGTCGCTCCCACCTCCGCCAGCAGAGGGAGCATTCCTGCTGGTTCCACCTCCACCGCCGTGGGAGGACTGTGAGTCGCTCCCACCTCCGCCAGCAGAGGGAGCATTCCTGCTGGTTGCACCTCCACCGCCCTGGGAGGACTGTGAGTCGCTCCCACCTCCGCCAGCAGAGGGAGAATACCTGCTGGTGCCACCTCCGTCTCCGTGGGAGGACGACATGTCGCTCCCCCCACCACCACCACCACCAGCAGAGGGAGCATGCCTGCTGGTTCCGCTTCCACCACTGCCAGCAGAGGGAACATGCCTGCTGGTTTCCCTGTTGCAGCCAGAAGGGGAGGCGCCCCTGCCGCCTTGGCTGCCAGAAGGGGAGGAGCCGCCTTGGCTGCCAGAAGGGGAGGAGCCGCCTTGGCTGCCAGAAGGGGAGGAGCCGCCTTGGCTGCCAGAAGGGGAGGAGCCGCCTTGGCTGCCAGAAGGGGAGGAGCCGCCTTGGCTGCCAGAAGGGGAGGAGCCCCTGCCGCCTTCGCAGCCTGAAGGGGAGGAAGCCCTGCCGCCTTCGCAGCCTGAAGGGGAGGAAGCCCTGCCGCCTTCGCAGCCTGAAGGGGAGGAAGCCCTGCCGCCTTCGCAGCCTGAAGGGGAGGAAGCCCTGCCGCCTTCGCAGCCTGAAGGGGAGGAAGCCCTGCCGCCTTCGCAGCCTGAAGGGGAGGAAGCCCTGCCGCCTTCGCAGCCTGAAGGGGAGGAAGCCCTGCCGCCTTCGCAGCCTGAAGGGGAGGAAGCCCTGCCACCTTCGGAGCCTGAAGGGGAGGAAGCCCTGCCGCCTTGGCCGCCTGAAGGGGAGGAAGCCCTGCCGCCTTGGCCGCCTGAAGGGGAGGAAGCCCTGCCGCCTTGGCCGCCTGAAGGGGAGGAAGCCCTGCCGCCTTGGCCGCCTGAAGGGGAGGAAGCCCTGCCGCCTTGGCCGCCTGAAGGGGAGGAAGCCCTGCCGCCTTGGCCGCCTGAAGGGGAGGAAGCCCTGCCGCCTTGGCCGCCTGAAGGGGAGGAAGCCCTGCCGCCTTGGCCGCCTGAAGGGGAGGAAGCCCTGCCGCCTTCGCAGCCTGAAGGGGAGGAAGCCCTGCCGCCTTCGCAGCCTGAAGGGGAGGAAGCCCTGCCGCCTTCGCAGCCTGAAGGGGAGGAAGCCCTGCCGCCTTCGCAGCCTGAAGGGGAGGAAGCCCTGCCGCCTTCGCAGCCTGAAGGGGAGGAAGCCCTGCCACCTTCGGAGCCTGAAGGGGAGGAAGCCCTGCCGCCTTGGCCGCCTGAAGGGGAGGAAGCCCTGCCGCCTTGGCCGCCTGAAGGGGAGGAAGCCCTGCCGCCTTGGCCGCCTGAAGGGGAGGAAGCCCTGCCGCCTTGGCCGCCTGAAGGGGAGGAAGCCCTGCCGCCTTGGCCGCCTGAAGGGGAGGAAGCCCTGCCGCCTTGGCCGCCAGAAGGGGAGGAGCCCCTGCCGCCCTGGCTGCCAGAAGGGGAGAAGCCCCTGCCGCCTTGGCCGCCAGAAGAGGAGGAGCCCCTGCCGCCTTTACTGTCAGGAGGAGAGGAGCAGGAGCTACCTCTACCTCCACCACCACCATTGGGAGAAGTGGAGCTCCTGCTGCCGCCTTCATGGCCAGGGGCTCCCCTCCCGCCGTCGGCATCGCCTAGGGTCGCCTGTGTCTCCCTTGCATCTCCTAGGGTTGCTGCCGGTCCTGCGTTGCCTCCCGAGGGTCCGCTGCCGTCGCCTCCCGAGGGTCCGCTGCCGTCGCCTCCCGAGGGTCCGCTGCCGTCGCCTCCCGAGGGTCCGCTGCCGCTGCCGTCGCCTCCCGAGGGTCCGCTGCCGTCGCCTCCCGAGGGTCCGCTGCCGCTGCCGTCGCCTCCCGAGGGTCCGCTGCCGTCGCCTGGGGTCGCCAGGGATCCTGCTTCATCTGGGGTCCCTACACTGTGGTCGGAGCCCCATGGAGGGGAGCTGCCGACCATCAAGAAAGGGGGGGAGGTCAGGAGACCAGCTCCCCCAGCCGCACTTTCGCGGCCAGAGGTCATGTGGTCGGAGCCCCACGGAGGGGAGCTGCCGGCCATCAAGAAAGGTGGGGAGGTCAGGAGACCAGCTCCCCCAGCCGCACTTTCGCGGCAGGATATTGTGTGGTCGGAGCCCCACGGAGGGGAACTGCCGGCTATGAAGAAGGGGGGGGAGGTCAGGAGACCAGCTCCCCCAGCCGCAATTTCGCGGCAGGAGAGAGTGTGGAGGGAGCCCCAGAAGAGGGAGCTGCCGGCCACGAAGAATTGGGGGGTGCCGGAGATTCCACCATGGCCACCCCCCAGAAGCAACTCTCTTCCCCCTCGTCCGGGACTTTGAGACTGAGGGGGGAGGTGGCCGTTGGGGCCATGTGTGCTTCGCACAAGGAGGGGGATATGTAACAGGGCGAGCAGCCCTGTACATTGTTTTGTGTTATTTTTAGAACGAGGGTTCATCCTCCGCCCCTGTGCAAAGTATTGTTTGTGTTTATTATGATTTATTGTATTTATGTCGGCAAGCGCCGTATGTTTTATTGTATACATGACGGCGAGCGCCGTATGTTTGTTATTGTTTCGTTTATTTTTAAAACGTGTCCTGGCAGAGGCGAGATCGGTGCTCGTCCTCTGCCATGAGTAATAATTAATAAACTCGTGCAGAAGGTGAACCATCTCCCGAATTAATTACGGGATTAATTTTGTTGCTAATTGGGAGATGGTTCACCTTAATAAAAGCCTGCAGCTCTCTAGTTCGGGGTGGGTGATAGAGACGGAGAGCGAGAGGATTAAAACGAAACTAACAGTAAACAGGAACAGTGACGGCGATCTGCCCAGCCTGACCGGTGTTTTTGTGTTAGTGATTTCTTTTTGTTTAATTATTTATTTTGCTCTGTGAGCGAGTGTTTTCTGTTTGAATATTTTATTTATTTTTTTTGGATTCATTAAATAAAACGGCGCCCGCGCCACTGCACAATACCTTTTTGTTTTTGTTGTCCCTGCTTCTGCCGTGACGTCAGACCCTCAGCCATTCCTGTCACAGCATGTTATTAGATATTAAACATTCTTAGGAAACTATGAAAGAGTTAATATTGTCATTTTGATAACTTGTGGTATTCATTGCAAGGTAATTTCATAGAAATGTATTGTATGCAATACTATAGCAGTTACTTTTAGTGCGTTTACACTTAAAACTCCAACCTGAGCTGGCTTAGGGTTAATTCGATTAAAAGATTATCATCATTTGAGCCACACGTTTACACTTAAGCACAGACCTGATCCGGCTCTGAGCCTGTAAGCGCACGCATAGCCCCTGAACTAACTTGCGTGATCTCAGACGTAACTTCATGGCGACCTCACTATACACAGGACAAAAAGCCATTACATGTGTATTGTGATTTCCTAGTTTACAAATAATTAAAATCCTTTTTCATTTTATAGGCAACAGTCCTTATTTGATCATTAACAAGCGTTTTCTTTCCGATTAGCTACAACCAGAGGGCCTAGAAAAAGCAGAGACCATGCAGTACGAATTTGTCTGTATAAAGTTACCAGTATATAATTGTTTTACTTTTTTTGTACATTTTATGATCTGTGTGTTCTGGAAAGGGTCTGTCTCAAATATATTTTTTATAGCACTTTAAAAGACAGTGGTAAATAACGGTCATAAAATGCTTGGCTGTGGGATGACATCTATGACAAAAAAGCTTGGCCTACCGGGATATGGTGGTGAAACTTTGGGGGCCCAAAGAAATATTTGGCGTCTACGGGTAAGGGTGTAACGCTTCATCAGTACAGACTCAAAGTTCAGTGCAATCAAAACACCAACAGCGGTATTGGTACAAAACTATATGAATACAAGGTTTCTTAAATAAAAGACAGTGATGTAGGCTATACAGTTTATTGAAAAATAAAGCAGAGAAGGAGCAAGATATATTTTACTTACTGTTTTAGCTGGGTCAGATATTTTTTGTTGTACAAATTAAAAGTGCTCATTGGAATCTATTAGTAGCAACTGCATTTTCACCGAGTTTGTAGATCATGTACGGACTCAGTATGTCAAAGACAAAGGATTCTAAAATGTTTAAACCACAACGTGTTCTATAAAAACAGATGAAGCGTGTTACCACGTTTAGTCTGTTATTTATTTAGGTTTAACGATTTTGAACATGTTTAAGTGAACGGTGGCTACCTCTAATCAAGTTGAGAGTGCACTTTCCCTTGTACTCGCTGACACAGCAAAGAGTGTATTTCTTGTGCACTCTCAACTTTAGAGGTTGCCAACAAACACATATGCATACAAAAAAACTCCCATTGTTAAAATAGCAGTCATAAAAGAACAAGCATCTGACAAAGAAAAAATAAGATAAACCTATACAAGAAACTGAAAATCAGAAGTGTGGGATCATTTTGGCTCATAGGTAAAGGGAAAATAAATTAGATTGATATCACTTGCGACTTGAAAAATACGCAACAAAGAAATTAACTATACTGGAAATGCAACCAATCTTTCCATCCACTTGAAAAACGACTCAAGACATTAAAACAGATTGCAAATCTCGAATAGAAACAACAGTGTGCCTTCAGAAACAGTGTACAGTAGAGAAGGTACTACAGGTATATAACAGTGCTCTAAATGCTAAACATGTTCAACAGTTTGTGTTTTTGAAGAAAACCTTAAGTGTACAATGCATGTCTTATAATTTCATGGGGCTTACAGTGTGATGTCCCTACAGCTTACACTGAAGAATGTAAACCAACTGGACTGGCAACACGTTTTGATAAAGTACAGTACACAGAAGCTTAACTATGGGGAACAAATTGTAAAAAATTGTGTTAAATGCTTTTTTTCTGATAAATGTTTAGATTTTTAGGGTGCATCACACTTGGTTTTGAATGAGTATGTCAAACCCTTGCTCTCAAATTTAAAAAAAATTATTTGCATTTATGATTAAAATAATCTTTAACAGACGGATTGAGAATTGCATGTTTTTCCTGATCTCATTATACTGTTGAATACAATGGAAATGTTTCATACTGACATATCTTTAAGACGTCTGATTAAGTGAACAATTTAAAGTTGTGCTGCATTTAAGCAGTGTGTGCTTAAAATAATAATTTAACAAACGTTGTAGTTGACATTGCGTAGGCTACGTTTCTTTTCTAGTACTGTACAGTATAGGTAGACGTTACAATACGCAATGTTTGACAGCAAGTGACTATAAAAGTTAATGTCACATTATATATTTTTTTTCTACAGAAGTGTTTTTACTAGTACAAATGCAAAGTGTTATTTTTGTGCGACTGTTGTAAAACAAATGTATAAATTGCTGTCCAGCACACAATATAATACTACGTTATTCTCTGTATTCATTTTCTGAAGTAAATGCAACAAGTAAACAATACCTATTCATTTTTGTCAAAAATACAAGTAAACGATATCTGTTTATTTTTTAACGTTTATAATTATAAAACAGTTTAAATATAAGCCCTATGTCTTGTTCTAGTAGTTTACGTGCACTGTCTATTTATTATCTGCATCGGCCGATATGGGTAGATAACCATCGGCTATCGTTGTCGGCCAAGAAAATCTTTATCGGTGCACCCCTAATTAAAATAGTTTAAATATTTCAGCAGCTGATATCATATTATGTATTTTTTGTACTTGTTTACATTGCTACTTTTAAAAAAGCACATAAACTTAACAATTTATTTTGTAAGTTCACAATAACAAAGAAGAATTGTTCATGTTTTATTAATTGTATCGTATCGAGTTATGTATCCTATCATTGTCAACCCAAAGATACACAGCCCTATCTACAGACCACTGGGTCACCATTAATTTCCTGCAACATTTCACCCAGCACCGAATATTTTTCAGTATACTTTTTCATGTACTTTTATTTAATTTAGTTAGTTAGTTACAAAGAAGTAATATACAGCCCATATCTTTATGTATGAAATAAAATTGCTTACACAGTGTGCATAAGGGAAATCATATCCTACCCAAACTTTAAAAATGTATAATTTTGTGCACTTTTCTATATTATTGTCACAAAAATTATTTGTACCATTATAACTAACTTAATTGGCACAGTACTATTAGACATACACTGTACAACCTTATTAATAATTGTCATCCTAATCTTCTCTTATCTGTTTGCATTTTGGTTACCAATTTCCAGTTAATGGAATAAACATTAGTGGTAGGTGTTGGAGGGACTGACTTTGGAAAGTCTTTGTAGTTGTACTCTTTTGAGGGCTGTGACATTTGCCTTACTTTGATTCCCCTCAGAAACACGAGCAAAGGGCATACTGTATAATAATGAAACAAAAAGTCCAGCAGCAACTGCTGACGTGTTGCTAGACATTTTCAAGTCATAAAATCTGTCCTCTGAGCAGGGGCAATTCAAAGTCTTTGAGGTTTCGTGGAGTCATGTTATGATAAAGTGCTTGAGCCAGTAGTCATACCCTTCCTGCAGCAGCATTGGGGCGTTCTGGTTTCAGCAGCACAATGGAATGTTCAACCTCACTCCACTTCTTTTAGCAAAAAGAAATGATGTGTTGCTATTGCCAGCCAGAACCAAACATGAGATTGAAAGATGCATTTGAAACATCCTGACATCAAAACGAGTCATTCAATGTGAAATGATAGCATGCAGGGCCTGTAAATATGTGAAATGACACGGCTTTATTGTAATGTTTTATTTAAATTAGACACCAAGGTATCAAGGCTCTCGGGGTACCGGCATCCTTTATGCATGCATGGTTTGTCGGGACTCTCAGGTTTGCAGTTGTCTGTGCGTCTGACGCAGGATGATTATTATTATTATTTATTTATTTATTTATTTTTAAAATCATGCCAGTAATACATTTGCGTTGTCTGAAGTGCAAACTTCAGAATGCTGGCGAGCTCAAGCTCTGTGTTGTAGTTCCCACAGTGGAGAACTGGAAAACATGGACACGGGTACGACTTGGTACTGTTCACGTGTACTGTTGCATTTTTAATGAAATTTATTTAATGCTTTTGTTGATTCTATGGCTATGCCTTTTTGTTATTTGTTCTTTTTAGACTGAAACATTCTGTTTGTGGCTTTTAGTGTTTGTTTCTTATTGTTAAAAAAAAAAAAGGTCAGACCTTTAACACTAGAACCACCATGCTGTCAATTTGACCGTTTTAGGGTTTCAAATGTAAATAACTTGTGCGTTAATGAATCCCATGCGCATGCAAGCGGTGCTTGTGAAGGCAATGCCCAACCAAAACTGTATGACGCAGCAGGAGTCGTCGTATGAATACCGGCTCATAAGTAGGTTAGTTTAGGGGATAGTGATCCCAGGAAGTAATGTACAGCGAGGGTTACATAGTGTAGCCGGTTCCTGGAGCGGGATGCCTCGTTTATAAGGCTAGCGCTCGCCCGGGTTTTATTTTGCCTTTTGTACAGCTTGCTGTATGTATCCTCTGTGCGTTACCATTGCTGGTAACGTCACATAACCTTTTGTTTATTTACTTTCTTTTGTATTAATAAATCCTGCGTGCCTGTGCTGGCATTTCAACTCCAACTCCCATGTCTCTCTGTTATATCAGCGGTTACCCACGCACGTGACACAAGCACCCTGTCACAAGGAGATATTTAATTTTGGAACTAGCCACAAAGCTTCGGCACAAACATTTTGATCACAGTACTGCAAAACTGCACTCTGAGTACACACACTAGGTAGGTAAACAATAATAAAACTTCTGGTGTCTGTGCCCATTATGAAACGGCAGTATGTCTTTATGCAGAGTCAAAGTATGTCTTGTTGGATTGTGTTATTTTGAAAGCACCATGCATACTGTACATAACAATAATTTAGTTACATTTTCTTTTTTAGGTTACATTTGTGTGAATTGTTATTCCGTTATTCAGGGTGCTTGTGAAGTATGTTTTCCTCAAAGCATTCGCGTTACACAGCCTAATTAATATTATTATTATTTTATTTAGCTGACGCCTTTATCCAAAGCGACTTACAAGTGTATAAGAAGTGCAAGTTATAAATAAATACAAGCAATATATTTGTAGTTGTGCTGTATCAACTAATATTATCTTTAATTTTCCATTTAAATATGGTGTTTTTTCTATGCAAATGTTAGATATGATATGACCAGCACAGCAGTTCTAGGTAGTAAGAAAATCCAGCGTTCTAGTGTTAATAAATAAATAAAATAAAAAGATGAGTACCAGGACATTAAGACGTTGTACTGGGGTTACCAAACGTCCCGGGAAAGGTGGGATTGTCCCAGTTTTTTTAAGTTTTTGTCCTGGCCGGAAACAGTAACATTGTTAAATCATCCCGGTTTTGCTACTGTATTCAATATTTTAGTAGTACAAAACTGTAGCAGTGTGCTCAGCAACTTAACAGTAGTCATTTATTATTCAAAAATAAAATGAAACTTATGGATTATGATTGTGTTTAATAATTAACATTTTATTTACAGGGCTCCGAACTGCAACTAAAATGGTTGCAAATGCGACTACAATTTTTATTTGGGCAACTGTCTTTTTGGATTTAGGAACCACAGGCACCTGTAACCCCAAAAATGGTGATTCTAAGTTAAAAAGGTGTGTCAATATTTATTATTACACTATAGGTGCTTTCACACAGAGGAGTTATGACGGTTCAGAACTGCCACTGAAGGTGCTTATAGGTCTGTGTGAATTACCTATACTGGCACAGGACTGTCATATTTTACGCCGTCTCTGAACCACCTCGCGAGATAGTTCAGAGATGGCACTGAACTGTCATAACTGCTTGTGTGAAAGGCTATACCGCAACAGAAGCGCTATAGTGGGTGTGGTTTCAAAGTCAACATGCCACGTCACTATAGTGTAGATAGGTAAGGGGCGTGCATGCACTGCTTAAATCTCAAAACGCTTTCTTTTTAAAATCTCAACACAGTTGCATTAAGGATGCAAGCTCTTGCATGCGCGCTCAAGTGAGACAGTCCGCTGCCACATTTACAGCCTACTTTAAAATTACTTATTACTTATACGATTTCAGCTTGAGTGCCTTTAAGTAAGATTACACTTGCCGCAACTCTATTGTCGTTTTTTTTTATTCACAAATAAGCTTACTTGATTTGAAAAACGTCATGAACGATACAAGCAACTTCTTATACTACTTGGCTTTATTAAATGAGTAGTACACAACAAAATATGAACGCTGAACATTAATTTCAACAATGAACAACGACAACTTTAATGAAAAAATATATTGTAGCCTACTTCAATAGGAACATTAGCCTGCTATATTATATTAAACCAAAACAATAAAAATAATAACAATCTGGTTCTCTCTTGCCTTTTTTCAATGAATATAATTGAATTAATAGAGAATAAAACATACCAAGTTAACAACTACCTAGCCTAAGTTTAATTAATCGTTTTTGTAATCTACCAGCGGCTTCTGTCACATACACATCACTGTTATAGTGCAGACCGTGGGTCAAACCAATGTTCGTGTTGGGGTGTGTTTTTATGCAAATGAAAAACCATTACAAAACATGTATACAGGCTTTTTTTATTTTTTCATTATTTGTCCTGCAGTTGCCTTTAATTAATTTCTCTGCACGCACTACTACTTTGTATATGATGTGGAATACGTGAATGTAAACATCTAACACAAGTACGTACAATACTCTTTCAAATAAACGTGTTATTGAATATGCGCTTCTTAGGGTCGGTATTATTGTCATTGCTTGTGCCCCGGCACCTCTTTCTTTACAAATTAACCACGGCATGCATGTGTTAGGTCTTGTCAGTGTTTCAGATTGCACAAGAACAGTTGTTGCCATGAGAACAATCTGTTGATTGACAGGTTTGAAAGTTGTACTCGCGCGATCTCTTTGGCTGTGTGAAAGGGTTATGACGGTATTACACCGGCATAGATTGCGCAATTTCATGCTGTGTGAAAGGGTATTTTACACACTGGTTAAAACATTTCAGAGATGGCACAGTAGCTGCATTTCTGTGTGAAAATTGTATATGACAGTGTAACAGGGCGAGCAGCCCTGTACATTGTTTATTTATTTTTAGATCGGGGTCTCCCCCTCCGCCCCTGTGCAGAGTATTGTTTTTGTTTATTATGATTTATTGTATTATTGTATTTATGACGGCGTAGCGCCGTGTTGTTGTTTTGTTTATTTTTAAAACGTGTCCTGGCAGAGGCGAGATCGGTGCTCGTCCTCTGCCAGGAGTAATTAATTAAAACTCGTGCAGAAGGTGGCCATCTCCCGAATGAATTAAGTGGTTTAATTTGTTGCTAATCGGGAGATGGTCACCTGTTATAAAAAGCTTGCAGCTCTTTAGATCGGGGTGGGTGATAGAGACGGAGAGCGAGAGAAGGTTTATTTAAAAACGAAACTAAAGCATAGCATACAGGAACAGTGACAGCGACTGCCCAGCCTGACCTGTATGGTTTATGGTTTATTTATTTTGGATTTTGTGTTCGTGATTTGTTTTTGTTTAACCTTTTATTTTGCTCTGTGAGCGAGTGCTTTCTGTTTGAAATATTTATTTTATTTTTGGTTGATTTAAATAAAACGGCGCCCGCGCCAATGCACAATACCTTTTTGTTTTTGTTGTCCCTGCTTCTGCCGTGACGTCAGACCCTCAGCCATTCCTGTCACACGTGGTGGCAGCGGTGGGATTGCAGCGCCTCCAGGACGCAGGCAGAAGAGGGTACTGCAGGTTTTTTCGTTTTTTTTCGTTTTTGTGTGTGGAGAAAAGGAGAGTGAAGAGGAGGAAGGAAGATGGGAGGAAGAAGGAGGATGAGGGGACAGCAGCCGCTGCAGCAGCAACAGCCGCAGCAAGTCTGCCTTACCTGCCTGTTGGGGGAGGAGTGGTGTTTTAACTGTGGGGAGCCATGGCACATTTCCCCTGGCACCTTCCCCATATGGCAGGAGGAGGGGACACAGACAGAGGTGAGGAGGAGGAGGAGGCAGAGAGGAAAAGTGGAACGAGGGGAAGAGGAGTGGTGCACCAACTGCATGAGATACGGGCATGAGGAGCACCACTGCCTGGAGGTCTTCAAAGACACGGACCTGGAGTGGGAGGAACCCGAACGTCCTGCGCCTAAAAGGGAGGAGCCCGAACGTCCTGCGCCTAAAAGGGAGGAGCCCGAACGTCCTGCGCCTAAAAGGGAGGAGCCCGAACGTCCTGCGCCTAAAAGGGAGGAGTCGGTGCGTCCACGGCCCAAGAGGGGGGAGTCGGTGCGTCCATGACCCAAGAGGGGGGAGTCGGTGCGTCCACGACCCAAGAGGGGGGAGTCGGTGCGTCCACGGCCCAAGAAGGGGAAGGCCGAAGGTCCACAGCCCAGGTACCTGCCAGCAGAGGGGGAATACCTGCTGGTGCCGCCTCCATCTCCATGGGAGGACTGTGAGTCGCTCCCACCGCCGCCAGCAGAGGGAGCATACCTGCTGGTGCCATCTCCACTGCCCTGGGAGGACTGTGAGTCGCTCCCACCTCCGCCAGCAGAGGGAGAATACCTGCTGGTTCCACCTCCGTCTCCGTGGGAGGACTGTGAGCCGCTCCCACCTCCGCCAGCAGAGGGAGCATACCTGCTGGTTCCACCTCCACCGCCATGGGAGAACGACGTGTCGCTCCCACCACCAGCAGAGGGAGAATACCTGCTGGTGCCACCTCCGTCTCCGTGGGAGGACGACATGTCGCTCCCACCACCACCACCACCAGCAGAGGGAGCATGCCTGCTGGTTCCGCTTCCACCACTGCCAGCAGAGGGAACATGCCTGCTGGTTTCCCTGTTGCAGCCAGAAGGGGAGGCGCCCCTGCCGCCTTCGCTGCCAGAAGGGGAGGAGCCGCCTTCGCTGCCAGAAGGGGAGGAGCCGCCTTCGCTGCCAGAAGGGGAGGAAGCCCTGCCGCCTTCGCAGCCTGAAGGGGAGGAAGCCCTGCCGCCTTCGCAGCCTGAAGGGGAGGAAGCCCTGCCGCCTTCGCAGCCTGAAGGGGAGGAAGCCCTGCCGCCTTCGCAGCCTGAAGGGGAGGAAGCCCTGCTGCCTTCGCAGCCAGAAGGGGAGGAAGCCCTGCCGCCTTCGCAGCCTGAAGGAGAGGAAGCCCTGCCGCCTTGGCCGCCTGAAGGGGAGGAAGCCCTGCCGCCTTGGCCGCCTGAAGGGGAGGAAGCCCTGCCGCCTTGGCCGCCTGAAGGGGAGGAAGCCCTGCCGCCTTGGCCGCCTGAAGGGGAGGAGCCCCTACCGCCTCGGCCAGAAGGGGAGAAGCCCCTGCCGCCTTGGCCGCCAGAAGGGGAGGAGCCCCTACCGCCTCGGCCAGAAGAGGAGGAGCCCCTGCCGCCCTGGCCGCCAGAAGGGGAGAAGCCCCTGCCGCCTTGGCCGCCAGAAGAGGAGGAGCCCCTGCCGCCTTTACTGTCAAGAGGAGAGGAGCAGGAGCTACCTCTACCTCCACCACCACCACCACCATTGGGAGAAGTGGAGCTCCTGCTGCCGCCTTCATGGCCAGGGGCTCCCCTCCCGCCGTCGGCATCGCCTAGGGTCGCCTGTGTCTCCCTTGCATCTCCTAGGGTTGCTGCCGGTCCTGCGTCGCCTCCCGAGGGTCCGCTGCCGTCGCCTCCCGAGGGTCCGCTGCCGTCGCCTCCCGAGGGTCCGCTGCCGTCGCCTCCCGAGGGTCCGCTGCCGCTGCCGTCGCCTCCCGAGGGTCCGCTGCCGTCGCCTGGGGTCGCCAGGGATCCTGCTTCACCTGGGGTCCCTACACTGTGGTCGGAGCCCCACGGAGGGGAGCTGCCGGCCATCAAGAAAGGGGGGGAGGTCAGGAGACCAGCTCCCCCAGCCGCACTTTCGCGGCAGGAGATCATGTGGTCGGAGCCCCACGGAGGGGAGCTGCCGGCCATGAAGAAAGGGGGAGAGGTCAGGAGACCAGCTCCCCCAGCCGCACTTTCGCGGCCGGAGATAATGTGGTCGGAGCCCCACGGAGGGGAACTGCCGGCCATGAAGAAGGGGGGGGAGGTCAGGAGACCAGCTCCCCCAGCCGCACTTTCGCGGCAGGAGTTTGTGTGGCCAGAGCCCCACGGAGGGGAACTGCTGGCCATGAAGAGGAGGGGGAAGGTCAGGAGACCAGCTCCCCCAGCCGCAATTTCGCGGCAGGACAGAGTGTGGAGGGAGCCCCGGAAGAGGGAGCTGTCGGCCACGAAGAATTGGGGGGTGCTGGAGATTCCACCATGGCCACCCCCCAGAAGCAACTTGCTTCCCCCTCTCCCAGGACATTGAGACTGAGGGGGGAGGTGGCCGTTGGGGCCATGTGTGCTTCGCACAAGGAGGGGGATATGTAACAGGGCGAGCAGCCCTGTACATTGTTTATTTATTTTTAGATCGGGGTCTCCCCCTCCGCCCCTGTGCAGAGTATTGTTTTTGTTTATTATGATTTATTGTATTATTGTATTTATGACGGCGTAGCGCCGTGTTGTTGTTTTGTTTATTTTTAAAACGTGTCCTGGCAGAGGCGAGATCGGTGCTCGTCCTCTGCCAGGAGTAATTAATTAAAACTCGTGCAGAAGGTGGCCATCTCCCGAATGAATTAAGTGGTTTAATTTGTTGCTAATCGGGAGATGGTCACCTGTTATAAAAAGCTTGCAGCTCTTTAGATCGGGGTGGGTGATAGAGACGGAGAGCGAGAGAAGGTTTATTTAAAAACGAAACTAAAGCATAGCATACAGGAACAGTGACAGCGACTGCCCAGCCTGACCTGTATGGTTTATGGTTTATTTATTTTGGATTTTGTGTTCGTGATTTGTTTTTGTTTAACCTTTTATTTTGCTCTGTGAGCGAGTGCTTTCTGTTTGAAATATTTATTTTATTTTTGGTTGATTTAAATAAAACGGCGCCCGCGCCAATGCACAATACCTTTTTGTTTTTGTTGTCCCTGCTTCTGCCGTGACGTCAGACCCTCAGCCATTCCTGTCACAGACAGTATTAAACATTAACCACAGTTGAGTACAGTTGTGTGAAAACGTACCTTAAAATGAACAGTTGCTTTCTAGAAATGCAGAACCAAAAAAAAAAAAAAAAAAAATACTTGGGTTGTGTGTTGCTCGCATGCCATAAACAAAATGCCCAAAAACTTTAAATAAAGAAAATTATAATGAAGAGCTGAAACGTAAAAAATGAACTAAAGAACTAAAAATAAATAAATAAATACAAAAAAAAAAACTGAAGTGAAAAGGGTACCATACCAAACTAAAAAAAGTTATCTATGGAAATCCAATAAACCAGTTGTATTTCGCCAGGGAAATCGTAGGGTATCTAAATAAAGAACTGAATTAACATAAAGGGTTTTTTCTCCATCTATTGCATCTCTTTATCAGGCACATATATCCCAGATAGAATAGATTCGGTTACTGTTTACCACCAAGAGTTTGACGATAATTGTGCAGCAGCTTTCCTAGTTAGATGATGAGCTGATATCTCTTCAGTTAACAAAACAGGCATGACAATTCAAGAACAGTAAATGTATTGCGAGTTTTGTACTAGAGCACAGTCGGCTGTTATAGGGAAAAGGGAGTTTATTTCTCAAACTAACCATCTGAAGAATGGTGAAAGCAGAAAGCACAGAAATACTTGCTACTGTAATTAGGAAGTGTACACCATTAGCCAGAGCTATGTGCTACTAAAGTAACTGCTGAGAGAACAAACTATATATAGGGAATTAAAAATTATAATGCATCTTATTTGATTTCAGTAGAAAACCTGCCATTTAGTGTCATAAGTTGTTGTTGTACTTTAAGCAGTTGAATATGGTAGCAGCCAACCTGCTCCTAAAGTGACACCCAACAATTGGATTTGACAAGCATTGACTCCTAAGGCAAAAAGTTTGTCTGGAGCCCTGTATTTAACTTCCTGGACCATGTTGTTGTTGTTGTTAAAACTTAACAACAACATTAACATTTTATTTATATAGTGCCTTTCATAGCAAGTATCCCAAGGCACTTTACAAGATTTAAACAAACAAAAAGAAAAAGTACAATTAAGTACAGTTAAAAGCCAGTTAAAGTACAGTTAGATGCAATTAAAAGCCAACTTAAAATAATAAGTCTTTAAAGAAGTTTTGAAAAACTCCAGAACTTTTAATATAATTTGGCAAGGAGTTCCAAAGTGTGGGTGCATAAACAGAACAAGCCCCGTCACCCTGAGTGCGTAGCCTGGAGTTGAGCATTTACAGGTTAGCATTGCAATGTAAAAATGAATCCTAAAGTTAACAAGCAACCAATGGAGTTGACACAGTACAGGTGAAACATGATCACGAGCTTTTGATCTTGTTAGGATACAAGCAACAGCATTCTGGACATATTGGAGCCTTCTAAGAGTATTATTAGGAAGGCCACAGAACAAAGTGTAGCAGTAAGAGCTGAAGAGTGCATGAACTAACCTTTCTGCACCTACTGATGATAGAAAAGGACGTAAACCGGCAATATTGCGGAGGTGAAAAAAGGCTGTCCTAACAACACTGCGTACGTCAGGTTCAAAGGTTAAGGAGGAATCCATAATAACACCCAAGTTCCTAATACTAGAACTGACTTTAATATCAGAACCATCTAATGACAGTGAGGAGAAAGTAACTCTGCTCAAATGATTCACAGATCCCAGTAGCAAAATTTCAGATTTGTCAGAATTTAACTGAAGGAAATTATCATGCATCCATCTTTCTATATCAGCAATACAGTCAAAATTTGTTTTAAAAATAAAATAAACCTGGATGTCAAATGAAAATTTACACAAATGTCTTAAAACCTGACCTAAAGGCAGCATATAGTAGAGGGCCCAACACAGAGCCCTGTGGGACACCAGAAATAATTAATTCAGAATCAGATGTGAAAGTACAAAGAGAAACATCTATTGGACAAATATGATCTAAACCAATCTAGAGCAATGCCTGAAATTCCAACAGTCTCCTCTAACCTTCTAAACAAAATATTGTGGTCAACCGTGTCAAATGATGCACTAAGATCAAGTAAAACTAGAATGGAATAACATCCAGAATCAGCAGCCATTAGTAGATTATTTACAACTTTAACAAGAGCTGTTTCTGTACTATGCTGTTTACGGAAACCAGACTGAAAGGGCTCAAAGAAGTTATATCGAGCTAGATGTTGTTGTAATTGAGAAACAACCACGTGTCCAACTTTGGCCAGAAAAGGGCCTGTAATTCCTCAGCTGACTAGGATCAAGAGTGGGCTTCTTGAGAAACAGTTTAAATACTGCTTGTTTTAAAAGTGCAGGAACCGGGGGGCTCCCGAGTGGCGCATCCAGTAAAGGCGCTCCTCGCAGGATGTGCCCTATAGCCTGGAGATCGCTGGTTCGAATCCAGGCTATGTCACAGCTGACCGTGACCGAGAGTTCCTAGGGGGCGGCGCACAATTGGCTGAGCGCTGCCCGGGTAGGGAGGGCTTAGGTCGGCAGGGGAATCCACGGCTCACCGCGCATCAGCGACCCCTGTGGCCGATAGGGCGCCTGTGGCTCTGCAGCGGAGCCGCCAGATCTGTGTTGTCCTCCGGCACTATAGGTCTGGTAGCATTGCTGTGGATCTGCAGTGCGAAAAATGACGGCTTGGAAGGAGCACGTTTCGGAGGACGCGTGTTTCAGCCTCCGTTTCCTGAGTCGGCGGGGGGGTTGCGAGCGGTGAGCCGGGGATACAGATAATAATTGGGCATGCTAAATTGGGGTGAAAACCGGGGTAAAAATAATTGGCGACGACTAAATTTTAAAAAAAAAAGAAAAAAAAAAAAAATGCAGGAACCACCCCAGTATTCAGAGAGGAGTTAATAACAGTAGTAATAACCGGTCCAATTGCAGAGATACTTGAACAAATTAACGAAGGGGGGACAGGACCCAGAAAAGATGTAGAGGGCTTCAATTCTGAAATAAGAATAGTGACCTCTGACACAGAAACCTCCTGGAAACCCATCACAGGAGCTCCCAAGAAGGCCTGGTCAGATCTTAATGAGGTAACAGGTTCTGAAGAAAGAAAACTGCTGTCTAATGTGTTACCTTATTTTGAAAGAAATTCAAAAACATGTTACAGTGTTTAAAAAGATGGCTCAAAGTGGGGAAGAGAATTACATTGAGGCTAAAGCTACCTATCCACTATAGAGAAAAGATATTTAGGATTTGAATAATTATTTTCACTCTGTTTAGAATAGTACTGAGATTTTGCTGATGAAAGTGCTTCTCTGTATGCTAGCTGGTGATCCTTCCACATCTGATAGTGAACTGGCAGTTCACTATCAAATATGTTATCTTGGTAACCATACTTTGTACTTTATTGGGACCCCCAAATATTTCCCTCTGGGACATTTTTTTTAGTCCTGGACCCTCAAATGGAAAAAGTTTTGAAGAGCCATGAGGTATGTAGAGTACATAACGCCTTCATAAAAAGTTACATAGCAATGTATAACTAGATGCATAATCCTTCTGAATCACTTTAAAAAATCGGCATTATATATATAGAGATAGGATAGATAGATAGATAAAGATAGATAAGATAGATAAGATAGATAAGATAGAGATAGATAGATAGGATGGATAGATAGGATAGATAGGATAGATAGATAGATAGATAGATAGATAGATAGATAGATAGATAGATAGATAGATAGATAGATAGATATCTATATATCTATATATATCTATATATATATATATATATATATATATAGTATAATATATCTCAATAATACCAGTCACAGATATGTAGGCCTACTTCAAATGCAGAATGTTCCGTTGTAGTTAATTTTGTTTATAACAGGACAACATTTTATAAATACAGTATGCATGCTACGTTGGTTTTAAAGGTGAATATGGTTGGACTGTGCGTGCCTTTTGAAGGTTTTATAAAAGTGACATGGTGTCCAACTCAAATAAAGCATTAGCAACTTTCCAAAGCAACAAGAGTTGTGGGTCCAATTTTGAAGCAAGTGCAAATTAGTAAAATATTTTAATACCATAAAACTAGCAAGAAACTACTCAAAACATGAATTTAACTGTTTTGCATACAGGGTGTTTTTCCTGTTACAGATGTTGTTGCGTATCAGAAAACGTGCCTTTGCACTTGCATCAAAATAGGCCCCAAGTTGTATTGTTCAAAACAGTTACAAATATAGTGCTTTCTATATCATATTCAGAGAAAGTAAAGAAAGTATATTTATTTAAAACTTACAATATTCTTTGTTTAAGTTCCAAGGTAACTTTTTTTTTTAAATCAGCAGTCTGCGCTTCACGTAAAACGAATCTCTAACATACAGTAAGCCACAGGATTTCAGTGCAGCTCTGTGAAGACTCGCTGATGAGAAAGCCATGAAGAAGAAATAAATTGCTAAAACAGATCAAAACATTTGGCTATCCAAGAGTCCAGCAGATCTACTACTTCATGACAACATAAGGTAATCTGATAGAAAGCACATTGTTCAAAAACTGAACCAAAATGTTAGGATTCAATATTTAACTATATTTAAACTATAAAAAGCTACAGGATTTTAAACATTAAGTACCCTAGCTTAGAACCAAAAAGATCTCCTATTAAAAGGTATCGCCAAAGTAAACGTTGTACTTTGTGTATGGGCCAGAACATCTTATCCTATTCAACAAACAATGCAAATATTATGCAAACCAATTACATTTGTATATTTCCAAAATCCTGCATCAAACCACTACCTTTATTTTTTTTATGTTTCAAAATAGTATAACATAACTGATTTGTAGTTCTTTATTCACATATGTAGGTTGAACTCAATACACTATTTGATAAAATTGTATCACATTGTTTGTTATAAATTCTAACTCTAAACAGATTTATAAAAATGCACAGTTCTCAGCTTTTTTAAAGTGATTCACTGAACAGCATCACATCTGCCTGATAAATTCTGCTTCCATTTACCACTGCACAGATGCAGTCTTCACAACTATGTGCTATGTTTTTGCAACTGTTGCAGTATGATGTAATGGCTCAAGATGTCCTCTTCTGAAAGCAGTTCTCATCCAGTTTGTTTTACTCTTGAGAGAACAAGGCTGGATAACTAAGTAATCTATTGAGTAAACTGCCAGGAAATCTAAACAGTAGTGTTTAACCCCAGAAGGGCTACTTGTTTAGATATAGAACATTCCTAATATAAATATTTTACTTATTCCATTAGCATCTGTGCCCTGGATACACACACATACATACATACATGCACACACACACACACACACACATTCACATTAGCTTGCCAGAGCTGTCTGTGGTCAGTGTTCGATTCAATTCATTTTATCAGATTGTATGATGATAATCATTCAGTCACAGCACACATCAATAAACTTTAAACGAGTGACACAATTCAAGAAACAAATGTATTAATCTCCAGGTACTTTTTTTATTTCTTAAGATATTGCTTTAGAAAAGTAACAAACACTAAAAATAGTTTGATTTAAGTCTCCAAGATTCCAAAAATCCTAACTGTTATAAAGCAGAACAGTGGGATAGTCTTCATGTAAAACACATTTAGAAATTGTGTTTTCTGAATAGTGCTAATTTGTGTTTTAATCAATGTCAGAAGCAATAGTCCAAGAATTTTGTGCCTCAATCATAGGCACCTAACTTTGTTAAAAGATGGGGGGCAAACGAAAAGGACTAACTGCCGAGCATATAAGAAACCAAGCAAACCTTGCTGTTGTGAAGTTATGGTTTTAATAATTGCAAGCCGACAAAATTAGGCAGGTGTTTCAGCATAAAATGTTCAATATGTTCTTACTGAGCGTGCATTATTACAAATACATGCAAGTAGCACCAAATGGCACAACCAGTACCGATGGCATTCTAGGTGCACAGTGCTACACCTAGAATTCCCACATTAAACAAGCAAAGAAAAGCATGTAAAGCACTGTTGTTTTGCAAGCAAGAATTCCCTAATTAAGGCAGTTGAAAATACTTGCCATGTCAGAAGCACTGGTTTACTATATAAACAAATAACTTCATTCTGCTAAATAAAACAAAGAATCTCAACAGTATAAACTTAGTTGCAGGTAGGACCAATCAAGTGTTGTTTCTTGTTGTATACCATTAAAATGGTCTTATTCCTCTAAGAAATTGTGTCTCTGCCTTTGTGCTTGCTTCTAAATATGGTCCATTGAGTTAAAGGGCAAAGTTTGCCCATAATAAAATAACTTAAAAACAACAATGTGTCTGCTGCTAGTCATTTCTTGCTAGTTTTAAAATATTTATTTTTTACTTTAAATATTGGGGCAAGTTTTGCACTTGCTTCGGATCAGGTACGTTATGTTATATCTTTAAGGGCGCAGAACGACGGGGAGAGTAATATAAACAACAATACTTTCATTACCTTACGATTTCCGGTACGTGCCTTTAAAGTAAGATGACACTGGCTGCAAAAGAAGGTCTGGGACTATTGTCGTCTTTGATACACAAATAATCTTACTTGATTTGAAAAACGTCTTAAACGATGCAAGCAAATTTCCAACTTGCTTTGATAGAATGAGTCGTCATATACACAGCAAGCTTCATGAAAGCTGAAAATAAATCAAAACTTCAGCCTCATCATTTACACTGCCCTCAGCCACATCACATTACAATTAGCAAAAGCGCCTCTGCGCATCAGCAGTTTAAATACAGTATACAAATGTTATTGGTGCTCAATCACTGAGGACAATACATCAAAACAAGTCCTCGTGGGTAAGCAACTTGTTATATGATCACGATATGCACACTGCTATACTCAGTATGTATTCAATGAATGTGTATTCGCTTTACTGAAACAAATCTTCACTTAAACACATTGGCACTTCTACACGAATCACAGGAATGGACCTGGGAGCGGCCATTTTAATGGAATTCCATCTACAGACGGAAAACTTTCACCCATGTTTGATAGATAGTCCAATTAGGAATTCATTGAATTGTATATTGTCATATACTTGTACTTGCTAGAACTGAAGTCATTATATTTTATCTTGATCTTAATTGTATTAATACTTGCACTGTGATCTTTGAAATGTATTTGTTTACGACTGTAAGTCGCCCTGGAGAAGGGCGTCTGCTAAGAAAAATAATAAATAATTGATGTACTTCACAAAACCCAGGAGCATTGTTAAATATATTAAAATACAGGGAGATTCAGAAATATAGTCCAGTAAATGGCATGCCTATGATAGGCACACTGTACATTAATTTTGCTTCACTGTAATTTATTTAGACGACAATATAAAAAAATGCACCCTTTCTCACGTGAAGCAAGTACACTTGAAATACAATTAAACATTAAGAAAAAGCTACTGTGTTAGAACATGAATAATAGAAAACAGTGGGCCCTTGTATTTTGTCCCCTCTCATTCAATGGTTGTTGTGAGACAAACCTTCAAACAATGCCACTCCATAGAAAACAAAGCTCTTTAGCAAGTTCATAGGCTAAGGAGTTTTTAATTTAAAAAAACGATGGTACCTGTCCTCTGCTTACATCAGCGTGTATGTGTAACATCAGTTACTTAGCCTTGTAACTACTCTGCAGTACCATACTAGTATCCAAGATCGCCTGTTAAAAGTGGTGTAGACCTGTGATGAACTTCTAAAAGCAAGCAGTTTATTACAGCAGTGTGGAGTAGTGGTTAGGGCTCTGGACTCTTGACCGGAGGGTCGTGGGTTCAGTCCCCAGTGCGGGACACTGCTGCTGTACCCTTGAGCAAGGTACTTTACCTAGATTGCTCCAGTAAAAACCCAACTGTATAAATGGGTAATTGTATTTAAAAAAAATAATGTGATATCTTGTAAGAATTGTAAGTCGCCCTGGATAAGGGCGTCTGCTAAGAAATAAATAATAATAATAATAATAATATTACAAACCTGCCGAATCAACACGTACGATGCTTTTATGCATTTAAGATTAATGCTTTCCATTACATGAGAGTAGATGTTAAAAAAAATGGAATCTGTGCTATATATATAATTAATTAAATTAATTAATAAACTCAAAATCAATAAAAAGGGCAAACCAATAATATTAATAACAATAGAGACCAAATACAGAAATTGAGCAAGAGATAGCGACCCACAATTCCAATTGATCAGGGTCTGAACGAGTGTGAAATTCATCTTCTGCATCTCATGTTGTACATACTGCCTAATTATTGATAAAGTGGTGCACTTATCCTTTTATGTCAATGATAGGTATATATCCTGCAATGGCCAGTGATATAACAGCTCCTAATGTATGAATTCTGTTAAATCTGTAGCAAAAAAAAGGTCTAACGATACAGACTCATGCCTCATCCATGATGATAATTGTTCACCCACCGCACAGGTACAGTAGGTTAGTCACATAAACTCAAAATTGCAATTGCAGACAGTAGACCTACACTACGACAAATAGTTAACGATTTAAATCAAATAACTTTGAATAGTATTTCTTTCAAAATAGCTGCATTAAAACCGCTATGAAAAGTAATACTGTGTAACTAATATAATCATGCTATGTACGACACTTTGCAACTGCTATTCTACTTAACACTCAATGACCTACTGTAGCAGAATTAAACACGCCCAGATATTATCGAAAGCCCAGGTATTTATGCAAACAATACCTACACAGCAAACGAAAACGGCAGTCAGAATACAACCAGGTAACAATCAGGTAGGCAGAAATAATTCCTCCTCATCACTGCTAAAATACAATAAATTAAATAGTAGTAATAATAATAATAGTAATAATAATAATAATAATAATAATAATAATAATAATAATAATAATAATAATAATAATAAATGCATACATACATACATACATGAATGAACCGAGTTTCTTTTCAAAACAAGTTTTACTAACAAAGGGCATCAATTTCAAACCGTGGGGCAGCAAACGTGGTATTCGTCCACATACACGCAGTACAATGCTAGAAATTGTACCGAACTTCCTTTACCGTATAAACAGTGCTGTGTTGCGCTAATTACATTACCTAAAAAAAATCAGGTTTGTCGATATTATTGTGAGTATACTGTTACATCAATCAAATAACCCAGGTAAAGGGTTTACGACAACATCCAAGATGATTACCAACATCGTTTCAAATATATAATACTTACACAAAGTTAATCGAAAAATCAGCTTCTGCAGAAACTCTTGTAAAAATGTACACTGCTTTAAATAATAATTTGATTTTTATTATTATTATTATTATTTCCAGGGACCGCTTAAACCGCAACATTTAATAAGAATATTTAACTAAGAACCTGGAAACTGAGTAAATGATGTAAATTAAAATAAATTCTTACTTGAATTCAGCTCGACTCCGTTTTGGAGTTTGCATGAATCTCAGCAACCCTCAGTGCGTCTCCCTGTTGTCTGTTTGCTGTGCAAATCAAACAGGAAGTGAACTCCTGCAGCGTCCAAACAGTGGTGCAGTTACCAGGCGCTCGCGGATGTAACGTCACATTGTTAAGCACAGTAAAAGCATTTCTGATGGATAGGAAATTTTGTATATGATGTACAGGACTAAGCTATATATACATACAACCAAGAAAATAAAACCTGCGTCTCACTATGCAATTAAGTAGTTACTAACAAAAACGTTTTCTTATTATTTTGTAAAACAAATGGGATAACGAACACCCCACCTAATACTAGTGTACATTTGGTTTGCCATATAAGTAAGTATACCATTTTACAGGGCTAACACATTCACACATCTAGCCAATGTGGACCCAATATAATAAGCAATAAAAAAATGCCCATAGGGGAGGTATTGAAGAACACATCACATGGCTAACTATGTTGAATGAATCAGCTGAGATTTCAAACACAAATTTTGATGGCCCCCATTGTCTGCCAACCCTACCAAAAGCAAGGATTTCTACAATAAGGCAAGATATGCAAGACCATCAAATGCAAGTTTAAAGCAAGACTTATACAACACAAGGATAAAGGTTTTCATGCATGTCTTTCACAAAACTTGTATAATCCTCGTAGTACTTTTGATTCTCCAGTCTTTGCAAATGTCTTCTGTTATGGATGCATCCCTTGTTGTATCATCAAAGCCTGACCTATGCATGAAACTCTTTTGTTTAGCCACTTTATCAGTGGCTAACTAAATATACTGCTGTAGATATTTTTGTTCTTTTATACAATGTGTATACATTTTTGCAACGCTGTTGATTATGAAAATTTAAACTGCTGCCTCCTGGAACCTTATAACTTTTACTCACTCAGTCGCATGGACGAGAGATGACATGGCTTTTATTTTGTGATACTTATATTCCTAGTTAAAGTAAAAAATAATAATAAAAAAAAAACAACAATAACGACAAACATAAAATATATCGAGCCCTACATAAAGGGATTCAACGCTTTCGCGATCAGTCTTATAATAATATATATGGAACTACTTTCTGATTCCTTGTAATTTCTTGTTATGATTAGTAATATAATGACTGATTTGGCAGTGCGAAATTGCGTGCCGTGAAGCAACAACAAGGCTTAATATGCAGTGTTCTATTTTAAATATATGTGTGTGTGTGTGTGTGTGTGTGTGTGTGTGTGTGTGTGTGTGTGTGTGTGTGTGTGTATACGTAAATTAGTAAATAGATTTCTAAGCCTTGGTTATCACTCGTTTGATATTTGAGGTGTCTAGTAATTTGTTTGCTTTCCACGCACAATGAATTACAAACTGTTTCAGCAGTAGCAGCATTAATAACAATGGATTATTCACATGCATTTTAACTGCAGCACACTGCAGATGATCATTTTAGCAGTAACAGAGTGCAAAGCAAGATCTTAACTGAGCCTGTATTCAAAGAGTGCTACAAAATTGTCTTTTTATTTCTTTTAATATGCCTTAATAATGTTGGATATGTTGCTGATGTAATTGTTTAACCATGTATTCAAACACTGTATTCTGTTATACATGACTAGGACCGGGAGTATTTGTTTTCAAATGTTCTATTGTTAAAGAAATAATTCAGATTAATACTAGGAATTACTGCATACTCACACAGTGAATGGAAAAAAACGCGAAGATTATGAAGCTTCAAATTGTATTATAATATTGGTTTTATTGCCCCCCTGAACTTGTTATGACGTTTGCCATCATTATGAGTGGTTCATACTTATTTATTCGAATGATATGTTTTGTGATCAGAAAATGCTCTTCATTTCAATTTGCTTGGCATAGATACACGTTAATGAGATCAATGAAATTGTCTTTAGGTCACATCTAGTGAGCTGCCACTTTGGCTCAAGTTTTGTTTTATTACCAAAACATAGCATGTTGTTGATGTTTCTGGTGCTCACTTAGAAACATTGGCTGATCTAGCCCACAGTACAAATGTAGTCAACTGGCAGAACTGAATGGCAGCTTCTGAACTCCAGAACACAGACACATACAAATACATAAAACATAATATTTGAATAATTATAGCACTCATAGTGATTGAAAACATAATAGAAAGGTAAATGGATAGCAATAACAATGACATATCTACCGGTATTGTAATATAACATTTTCCAGCTCAAATGAATCTGATTGACTGGAAAATCAGTGACGCCATTAATATTAAGCATGCAAACGTTGACGTAGATGACGGGCTAATAGTGCTTTACATTCTGCATATACTTCCATTTGTCTTTAATTTGAGTCGTCTGACGAGGTGGCCGAGTGGTTAAGGCGATGGACTGCTAATCCATTGTGCTCTGCACGCGTGGGTTCGAATCCCATCCTCGTCGATGTTTATTTTACATTATTGTTACGAATGCTGTACTATATAACTCTTTAAAACCCTGCATTTAAAACCTTAAATCTGGCAGATACATGAATACAGTACACAGAGATAATTCTGAGCTTTTTCCAGGTCTCAACTCAATAAATATGAAATATCTCTTCTTTATCATTATTTTAGTATTTAAATGATTTGAAAGAAACATACAAAATATTACCATTAGCGGAACTTTTGAAATTCAACTAATTTGTAAACATGCAATTAGAAAAATAATACAAGTGAAATGCTAATTGTAAAAGCATTTTCGTCCCCTTGTGGCCTGTAAGTGAAATAACACTATACTTGTAAAGATCAAGTTCAACACTAGCACCTAATAAGCACTTTTATTTGTAAATCAATTGCATCTCATTTGTTATATATTTTGTAGTGAAGAGAGCGACTGTTTAAGGTCATAAGAAGTGGTGAATACAAAGTGCATGAAACTGTAATAATATTGTGTGCAATAAAATACTGATGTAAAGTGAGAAGCATATATGCTTCCCCTTTTGTGAAAGCATGGGACAGTCGGGCAAGTTTGAAAAATCACTTAAATATGTTAAACCAACATATTATATATATATATATATATATATATATATATATATATATATATATATATATATAGGGAATGCATGTTTTTGTGAGGAGTGTGTTAGGCTACAAAATTGTTGTACACATTTGCTGTAATAAACCTTAGTAAGGATCACTTACATTGGCAAAGGCAATGAGTTTGACCATTTACATTTTATTATGTAGGCACTATTGAGTGGTCAAAATTGAAAATTGACAGCTTTGAATATCTACGTAATTTTACATCTTAAAAATTTGACATTTTCTCAGTAATGGGCGATTAATTAGAAATTAGGAAACTACACAATACTGAGAATATATATGTTTAATGTGTCTGAATTATAACCATCCCTTGTAGGCTAATTCTCTATCTCATCACTGCTAGTCCTTTGACACACTGCCAATATACCTACATATAAGAATTTGTATTATATTTTATAGGACAACACAATTCAGCTCCAACGCTCAACGTTCTCATCTAATAAAAGCATTAACTGTGATTGACCTTGCCTGGTTCCAGACAGGACCAAGGGTATAATTTAATTTTGTTTGGTTTAAAAGAAACCATTACCTTTTTGGTATTAGCATCTGTCACACTCAAGTTTTGTAAACCGAAATCAGAAACAGGATTTTGGGGCCCTTGACATTTGTATGAAATTTAACCAAAAAGTAACAAAAAAAAATAAAAAATAAAATAATGTAGACTTTTAGCTATTACAGAAATGTAATAAAGACAGAAAGGATCACTGTTGTAAATCTCCCTCCTGTCCAGAAAGGGCGCTGTGTAAGGATGGTGGTATGCTGCCTCCTAGATGGACTGCCTTGACGGTAGGTGAAAACCGGAAGGTGGCCATATTAGGGGGAGTGCGTAGTTGCACGTACCCGGAAGGACTCCACTGCAATCAGCTGCGGGACGGCCCTCTATTGAAGAAACCATGGTGATGGGTTGTTTGCAGGGAGGAGTTTGTGGGTAGAAAGGGGAAGCAGCTACGTCAGTACATCCCCTTGCTCTGAAAAAGTAACTTGCGGCCAGAGTACTGCTTGTTTGTTTTGTTTGTTACGTGTTTGCTTTTGTGTCTCGCAGAAGAGGACGGAGCCAGAGTCTGCAGCCACGGAGCCAGCCCGAGCTACTGAGCACTACCCTCATCTCACGACACCAACCCTCACTACCACTCCGCAGATTTGGGAAACACACTTTCGTGCACGGGATTGTGGATTGGGTATCAATTTGGAAAATGTGTTATTGTTTTATTTTTGGCCTGCAAGCCAGCCGTGTACCCACTGATACCATCGCTGGTAGAGTGGCGGATCTTGTTTATTTGTTAATAAACACAGACGTTTTTGGGAGAATCACTGTCTGGACATTATATTTATTGCCACACCACTCGTACTCATCCACAGTTGGTGATCAGAAGTGGGATCCAAGATGGACACTGACACATTTGGAGCAATGTTGGCGGCACAGGAGCGAAGACACCAGGAGGGAATGGCGGAAATGATGGAGCGGATGCACGCCATGTTCCTGGAAGCCAATCGGAGTTGGGAACCGGTGACTGAACCAAGGGGACCCGTACAAAAGATAAGCATAGTAAAGATGTCGCTGGAGGATGATCCTGAGGCCTATCTGACAGCTTTTGAGAGGCAGGTAACTGCAGCACAGTGGCCTTGGGAGTGGTGGGCTACCGAGTTGGGACCCAATTTGAAGCAGGCCATTCTCCAGCAGATAGACATCACTGAAGAAACGCATCGGCGTCGGTTCCGGGAATACCAACGACCCTCAGGACTGCGACCTCGTGTGGTGGCACAACAACTGGTGGACCATGTTACCCGGTGGCTCTACCCCGGCACCAACAATGTTTCGTCCCATTTGTTACTGGTGCCAGGAGGTCAGCCACCTCGCCAGAATTTGCCCATCGGCAATGGGGTGTGGTGTGACCTCCCACTATGTCCTGACAGCACCAGGTAAGTCCAGGGGTAATGATTGGGAGGGGCCTTGCATTGTTAACGTACAGGTTGGTGATGTGAGCAACCACACGTTAGTGGACTCAGGATGTGGACAAACTTTAATTAAAAAAAGCTCTATTGATGGGGGTACCTTGGTGGTCACGCGGGGTTGTGGTCATTTCCTGTATCCATGGGGATAACAAGGACTACCCTCTCACTAAATTAGACTTGACTATTGGATGTCATACCCATCGCGTAATGGTGGCCGTGGCTGACAAGTTGCCATATCCAGTAATTTTAGGTCGAGACTGGCCGCATTTTGATACAATGATTAATAAAAAGGTAAAGCCAGTCTCTGGTAAGACCCTGGGAGCAGCCGGGAAAGCTATTGGGAACATTTTTCCGCTACATGCTGATTTGTTCCATTTCAGATTTTGCCCGAAAAAGACAAAAAGATAGCAAAGGGTTAAAAAATAGGAAGGAATGTTAGTGAGGCAAGGCTTGGTCGGGGAAACCTCGGAGTCTATCAAATGTAAGGGAAAGGGGATCTGGACTCAGTGTGACCTGCGGGGACAGGTTACTGAGACTCCCAGTGCTGAAGCTACTTTAGCTCCGCTCGATATCCCGAAATTCTGGGACTGAGATGTCGACCTAGCATTGGAACAAAAGAAGGATCCTTCACTGGCTCACATCTGGGGGCAGGTTCGGTCTATCGAGGGGAAGGATGTAGAGGATAACCAGCCACTTACATATCCTCACCACATTATTTCCAGGCATTTACTATATAGAGTATCTCAAGCCACAAGCACAAGTCAGACTGTAACACAATTACTCGTTCATCAGTCTTTTCGATGTGAGATCATGCGGTTGGCTCACGTCATCCCCTGCTCTGGCCATTAGGTAGCGATAAGACTCGGGAACAAATATTGGCTCGATTTTATTGGATGGGAGTTTGTAATGAGGTGACAAGGCATGTAGCGGAGTGTCCGGAATGCCAGCAAGTAGCGCCGGGGCCGGTTCGCCCGGCCGTGCTGGTCCCACTGCCCCTGATCTCAGTTCCCTTTGAACGCATTGCTATGGACGTGATGGGTCCATTGAGCCAGGTAGTGGTGGGCTAAGCGACCAGATATCCACAGGCAGTTCCATTGAGATCCACTAGTGCTGCCGCAATTGCTCGGGAGTTAGTACACATTATAGCGAGAGTAGGGATTCCAAAAGAAATTCTGACTAATCACAGAACAAACTTTATGTCACAATGTTTGAAGGAATTGTATAAATTATTGCAAATTAAGTCCCTTCGAACCTCCATTTATCATCCGCAGACAGACGGTTTGGTGGAACGTTTTAATCAGACTTTAAAACAGATGCTGAAGCGGTTTGACAACCAAGAACAGAAACATTGGGCTAAACTCCTCCCCTACCTGATGTTTGCAGTGAGAGAGGTACCTCAGAGCTCGTCCGGGTCGTTTGGTGCAAATCTAAAACTAGCTCAGCATCGCCAGGAGCAGCAGTACAACAAATAAGCATGAATTCAGACTTTCCGGCCAGGTGATAAAGTACTGTTGCTACGTCCTACATCGGAGTCTAAGTTGTATGCTAATACAAGGTGATACAGGGAATTGGTAATGTAAATTATTAAATTAGACAGCCAATTCGCCAAAATAAGACCGAAAATTATCATATTAACTTGCTAAAACCCTGGAATGAAATGGAGGCCCTATTTATAGCTTGTCACAGTTTAGAAGAGGATTTTGGTCCCATTGTCAATCCACCAGCTACAACTAACATTCCGATGTGTGTTTTATTTTTGGCCTGCAAGCCAGCCGTGTACCCCCCGATAGAGTTTATTAATAAACTGACGTTTTGGGGATAATTACTGTCTGGACATTGTATTTATTGCCACACCACTCGCATTCATCCACAGAAGTTATGGATGTCATTCATTATCATTACGTTCTAGTTGATACTCACACTTTACCCTTCTTGCTGTAAATAGCTTGTATCAAAATTGACTTTGAATTCAGTATGCTCAGCAATTAGAAAGGCTACCGACAAGCTAAAAGGCTCTACTTTAATTTCAAAGGTCTGGTGCATAGCTTTCTTGATCCATATTGTAATTGTGCTTACTGGAAATTGTCTAAAAATGAAGTAAATAAACTATTCAACATTTTTCCCAGTACAGAACCAAGAACAGGGAAGCTAAATTATTAATGCAGTTGAACAGCAGCCTAGAAACTCTGGTCCCTCACTGCATTTAAAAAAATATGAACATGATGACACATTTTTTCCCCCTGTAACTCTAGTTAAATTCAAGTTTGAGAAAAGCTGTGTGGGCCAATGATGATAAATGGTTTTCACTATTTGAATGTATATAATTTGAATATTTGAAGCCTCACAGTTTACCGCTGAACAAGAAAGGGAGTGAACTAATTACTTTTTTGTACAGTCTCCAAGCCTCTTAACCTCTTTGTTTTCATTTGGTCAAGGCCTACTCTGAGGTAATCAATCCTGGCACATTTCTCTAGGAGTTCTGCATGCAACAAAATCTGTGTTTTTCTGTTGTTTTTACTATCTTAAAACACATTATTTAGACTTAGTTTATTTATATTCTATAAACACATTCAGAGACAGTAAAACTAGAATGAAATCTATTCTCCTTTGTCGTTTCATCTAATCAATGCATTGCAGTTGTTTATTTAGATTTGTTATATAAATACAATGTGTTCTTTAAATATAGTCACCTCATTAACATGGGCTGCCTTAAGGGTTCCCGTCACTTTAAAAAACCCAGTCATTTCCTTCTTGGAGCCTACCTTTTAGGATTTCAAACATCAGCTTTAATTGGATCACTTTATCCCTGGTTCCTTGATGCATTGGTTTTTAGCATAGAATAATCTAAAATCAGACTTTTAAAAAGCATAACCAACTTGTGAACCAGCTAAAGTAACATATAAGGCTGTTTCACATGGCACACCTCTGTTACAAACACTATTGACACGAGCTGGTGAGCTAAGGTAATGAAATATACACACTTTTCTGGTCTTTTTAAGATATCTGATTAAGATGGCAACATTTGGTAGCTGGTTACTCCCATTCTCTGCCAATCAAAACTAAATCTCATATACTGTACTAACATGATCAGCTCTGAACAGTAATTCTGGTCAAGGTTTGATTCATGTGCATCAAAACTGTTCTGTAGGTCTGTAAAGCCACCCAAAAGCTGCCTATAATGTATGTAATCATCATCACATTGCAACATTGCAATTGATTATCACTTCTGACAGCTTCCAAATGGTTTACATCTAAAGGAAGTAAAAAGGGCAAAGTACATTCAGCACTTCATATACAGAATGTTTTAGATTTCCAGGATGACATCTCCTTTATTCTTCTGCATAGCCGGTGTTCTGAATTCCATGCTGTGCAACTTCATTGATTTCTTCCACGGAAGTGTTCTGGTGTATTGTACCATATTCGACATTCTGGAGAGGAAGGTGTTGCTTTTCCTGAGACTGGCTACACTCCTGCATCTCTGTGACTTCCTCCCCATCTTCATCTTCTGATTCCTAGAATAAAAATGATACAGCAAAATCAGAAACGCATTCCAAACAAGAAACTGGGTGCCTCAAAAACTTTTTTATTTTAATCACTGATGTAACAATTTTGCTTCAGTACATTAAGTATGCAAAAAAGAAGCATACTTTTCTGATATATATATATATATATATATATATATATATATAGATATACTGTATATATATATAGTGCCTATAGAAAGTCTACACCCCCTTGAACTTTCACATTTTGTTGTGTCAGTGCCTCAGAGTTTCATGCATTTAAATTAGGATTTTTTCCACTTATCTACACACCATACTCCACACTGTTAAGGGGAAAAAGTTTTTTATTGAGAAAAAGATTATATATTAAAAATACAAAACTGAAAGATCATAATTGGATAAGTCTCCACCCCCCTGAGTTAATACTTGGTGGAAGCACCTTTGGCAGCAATTACAGCTGTGAGTCTGTTGGGATAGGTCTCTACCAACTTTGCACACCTAGATTTGGCAATATTTGACCATTCTTCTTTACAAAACTGTTAAAGCTCTGTCAAGTTCCTTGGGGAGCGTTGATGGACAGCAATCTTCAAGTCATGCCACATATTTTCGATTGAATTTGGGTCAGGGCTCTGACTGGGCCACTCAAGGACATTTACCTTTTTGTTCCTTAGCCACTCCAGTGTAGCTTTGGCTGTGTGCTTTGGGTCGCTGTCATGCTGAAAAGTGAACTTCCATCCCAGTTTCAGCTTTCTTGCAGAGGGCAGCAGATTTTCCTCAAGGACTTCACTGTACTTTGCTCCATTCATTTTCTCTTCTATCCTGACAAGTGCCCCAGTCCCTGCCGATGAGAAACATCCCCATAACATGATGCTACCACCACCATGCTTCACAGTAGGGATGGTGTTCTTTGGGTGATGCGCTGTGTTGGGTTTGTGCCAAACACAACACTTTGAATTTAGGCCAAAAAGTTCTATTTTAGTTTCGTCAGACCACAAAACTTTTGCCACATGGCTACAGAATCTCCTGAGTGTTTTTTTGCAAACTTCAAACAGGATTGAAGGTGGTCTTTCTTGAGTAAAATACCGACCAGATTTGTGGAGTGCTTTGGATATTGTTGTCACATGCACACTTTGACCAGTCTTGGCCATAAAAGCCTGTAGCTCTTGCAAAGTTGCCATTGACCTCTTGGTAGCCTCTCTGATCAGTCTCCTTCTTCATCGGTCATCCAGTTTGGAGGGACGGCCTGATGTAGGCAGGGTCTTGGTGGTGCCATACACCTTCCACTTCTTAATAATCGTCTTGACCGTGCTCCAAGGGATATTCAAGGCCTTTGATATTTTTTATACCCATCCCCTGATCTGTGCCTTTCAACAACTTTGTCCCGGAGTTCTTTTGAAAGCTCCTTGGTGCTCATGGTTGAGTCTTTGCTTTGAAATGCACTACCCAGCAGAGGGAACCTACAGGAACTGCTGAATTTATCCTGAAATCATGTGAATCACTACAATTTAACACAGGTGGAGGCCACTTAACTTGGTGTGTGATTTTGAAGGCGATTGGTTACACCTGAGCTAATTTAGGATTGCTATTACAAGGGGGTGGACACTCCAACCAAGCTATTTCAGTTTTTATCTTTAATTAATTTTCTACAAATTTCTATAATATTTTTTCACTTGGAAGTTGTGGGGTAGGATGTTTAGATCAATGAAAAAAAAAAAAAATTAATGCATTTTAATTCCAGGCTATAAAGCAACAAGAGGTGAACATTTTGAAAGGGGGTGTAGGCTTTCTATAGGCACTGTATACAAAAATGACAAACAACTCAAAGGAGTATGGAAAGATGCATTCTGGGAATAACAAGAAGAGACAGGAAAAGGAAGGAATGGATAAGAGCATAAACAAAAGTATATGATGTTATTATAAGAGCGAAATGAAATGGCAGTGGGCCGGACATGTAGCAAGAAGAACAGACCATCGCTGGACTAAGGAGATACTAGACTGGATCCCAAGAGATATAAAGCGACCAAGAAGAAGACCTCCAGGAAGATGGCAAGATGAAATTAGGAAACACACCGGAGCAACGTGGATGAGGGACACAGCAGACAGGCTGTAGTGGAAGAATCTTGGGGAGGCCTTCATCCAGAAGTGGATTGAAAAAGGCTGAAGAAGAAGAAGAAGAAGAAGAAGAAGAAGAAGAAGAAGAAGAAGAAGAAGATACAGCTATGCTCAAAAGTTTTCCATCACCCTATAGAATTAACTAATTTTGCTTCATAAAGTCAAATGGAACCTGCTGAATAATGTTACATTAACATACTGAATTACATACCGCTTTGTAGCTTTCCATTTACTTAACAAAAAACTGAAAAATGTGACATTTTGAAATCTAACATGAAATACTGTACTACTAGTATGGTATCCGGTAGACTTTTGCAATATAATTTTGTAGTTTCTTTGATTACATGATGTTAAATAAAATATCTACATTATGTTCATATAGTTTAATTTTCTTTAATTATGTCTCAATCCTAAAATTCTATGTGATGCAAAACGTTTGGCCATAGCTGTTTATTAATAAAATAGTGCATTAAAAATATTATGGTATTTAATATAAATTGTAGATTATGAAAGCATGCATCTTGTTTGAAAATCTATTTACGTCACTTGCATTAAAGTCATACCTCGTTTTGAGTTCGGTAGTATTCATCAATAGCATACTGGTATTTTGGCGAATTAAGTCCCAAGAGATTTGTCACTCTTTCTCCTAGATAATCACAGGCTGAATGAAAAAAAAAGTTAGTGACTCATCAGCACACAATCAGGAGCTTGCTGCTTCAAATCTTGGCTGGAGGTCCACGGGGAGTGCTGCCTAGGCCTTTGCAGTCCCATGGATTGGGGTGGAAAATTGGCTGTTTAGTTCACCTCACTGAGCTTCAGTTAAGTGAAAAACGTAAAAACTGAAAATCTCTGTCAAAGCCCACCAATGGTGAAAGATTATAGTGCATAGTCTCACATTATTGCAAATGTGCAGAGAAACTGACCAGACTTTCACAATTTGAATGCAATTTGACATACCTGAGATGACAATATGTAGCATTAAATGCTACAAAGCAGCTTGGGTGGGTACCACTAGAATATATCACTATTTATTGGAAGAAAAAAAACATCACTGTAAAATTATTTGTAGCTAATGAAATAATTCCATACATTTTCTCCACCCATGCATATCCATTCATTATATACGTATCAAATGTGCAGCTTTGAAAGAAATGCATACATTAGCAAACATGGTACTACATTAGGCTACTGGAAATCTGTTTGCAAGCTATGCTTTTAGACTTTTCTGTAGTTCCTCGTCATTTCACCTGGAGGGTGAAATTTACCTTACACCTTCACAGTCTTCTTTCTCGTCAATAACCAATAAGCAGGTTCCCCTATTGACTGGCATGCTTTTAGCCAGTAACATGCTTTGAACCAGAAAACACTGCTAGGGTGAAATAACCAAGAAGGTTATTTGCTATAACTTGTGTTAGTTTACAAACTGCACATCTGAGACCCATGTAGCGAATGGAAGTGCAAAATGGGTAAGATTTATGGAATAAAATTGTTAGCTACAATTCATTAATCAAACCTACTAAAATGAAGTATACAAACTTACTGACTTTTACTAATGTCTTTTATAATAAAAAAAATGTGGTTTAATCCTCTGCATAAAAGACCAATAGACGAGTTTGCTAACCCATTGTTTAGTGCATACACCCCTCATTGATTCACAGCATGATAATTCCCCACTGATAATTCCAGGTCTGTAAGGGAAACATGCCTCAGAGAGGTATCAAATACTTTTGAGTGATGTGTATAACACACGCCACTACTGTGTGAAATTATCAAGCTATTTACACTGGGTGCACCAGGGGGAAAAAAGTGTTACAACAGTAATATCAAACAAATTAGCAGCACTGTTAAACTTGTGAATTAACCTAAGCTGTTAGAAATTGTTTCTACCTTTAATTTTTGACAAAAAAAAATATATACTATATATATATATATATATATATATATATATATATATATATATATATATATATATATATATATATGTGACTTGCACCTTGGAGTAAAGACCGTATTTAAATGTAATGTAAAAGTAGAATGTACTTCTGTACATATGCATCATTCAATACTTACTATGTAATGTCATCCTGGTAAATTGTGCCATACGAAACCAAAAATATGGCCCCCATGAGAGTTTAGACTGAAAACAGAAGTAGTGTGTTATTAAAAATTGATTTTTATATTTTAATGGTTTGATAAAGTTTGCTGTGCAAAAGTCTTCTCTGTTGCATATTGAGCATCAACAATTTAGCCTCCACAAGTGTTTTCTACTATTATAACAACCTTGACTTGCATAAAGAAGGAAAAATATTGAGTGAAATGGCTCACATCACTTGATTTTCAAGGTGTGGTATCCGAAGCATAATTAACAAGTACAGAAACATCATCTGTAATTGACAAACCCAGAACTGGAAGACCTAAAAAGCTGTCTAACAAGGATGAGCAATACTTGAAAATAATATCCTTAAGGAATAGTGTTGAATTGACAACAGAACTGGCAGAAGGCACAGGTGTCGCTGTCCATCCATCAACAGTCAAAAGCACCTTTGACTATTGTTTCATAGTCCAATTTCTGTGTTCTTGTGCATATTTGAGTCGTTCCCCTTTCTTAACAGAGGTATTCTTACTGCAACACATCCTTTAAGATTGACCTTCATACTGTTGATTTGATGGACAACGACATGTGTCCCTTCTGTTGGAAATGGTGGTTTGTGAATAGTTACATACCAAACTAAATTACTCAATCTTAAATGAATACATAAATAAAGCAAATTATTTATCATTGTGGCATCCTCTAATTGTGAACTACAATATGTGAACTACAAGAATTCAGCGATGGAGTACGACAGAGAAAAATACCCCTCACTCATCCCAGTCATTCTTTTCTTTTACTTTTCTTTCTTTGATTTCCTCTTTCTGTGTCAGTCCAAACACATGCAATTGTTATTTAGGACTACTTTGCTTTTTATAGTGTGTTCAATTGTTAAAGTTCCTGATTGCACCACTAAATAAACCTGGTTTAAGCGGGTCTTAACACAGTGCTCAATTGTCTATTTGGGACCCCACTGCACTGTCACCAGAATCGCTTCGGCGAATATGTTAATGATGGGACAGGCGCTCTATCACGGGCAAGACAAGGCAAATCTTCAGAATACCATTTCAGTGCAGTATTTTTTTTCACTCCATTTATGCATCACAGAATTGGGGGTAAGCGTCGTTATCGCTTGCACTTGCATTTGCGCTGTGATCAGGATACAGCCCTAAGAGTTTTAGTTTATAGACAGTAAGAGTTTAAGATGTTTGTGTTAATAAAAGATAATAAAATATAATTTTCTTGTCTTTTCTTTGATAAACTATAAAATAGGTAGTAAATTAAACAATGATTTAAATCAATGATTAAAAAAAAAAATCAAGTGATTTAAATCATGATTTAAATCAGTGATTTTAATAGACTTGATTTAAATTGGCCAACCCTGGTGCCGTCTGCCAGTTCTGTTGTCAATTCAACACTTGTCTTCTTTTTATTCCTCAAGGATAATATCTTTAAGTATTGCTCATCCTTGTTAGACATCTTTTTGGGTTTTCCAGTCCTGGGTTTGTCAATTATAGATGATGTTTATCTGTACTTGTTGATCATGCTTCTGATACCACACCTTGAAAATCGAGTGATGCGAGCTTTTTCACTCAATGTTTTTCCTTCTTTACACTAGTCAAGGCTGTTATAATAGAAGAAAACACTAGTGGAGGCTTTGAGTAAATTTTTGATGCTCATAATGCATCAGAGTAGAAAAATGCAACATGTCTAAGACTTTTGCACAGCAGATCTGGACCACTTGTTGTAAAATACAAAAAATGTATATACTGTTTCAATTGAGGTCTTCTTAAGTTCCTGCTGAGTGTCCTCTTCTTCATCAGTGCTATACTCATCCAGAGTATCTCCATTAGCAAAGTGAATCACCCTCCTTGGCGCTTTCTGTTTGGTCATGTCGGTGGCCTCCAACTTTGCTACCTGCTGGATAGAAGCTTCCTTTGAGACAAATTTAATTGAAAAAACTATATAATTAACATTATGCATGCATTTCGTAGAATTCCAGTGAACCTTGTTACTATAAACAACAAGGTTCAGCTACTTTATTTGGATCCACCCCCAATATTTGCTAGACTGGTGCAGTCAGAATCATGCAAAATCATGGGTCATATGATTTACGTGGAGAGTATATAAGACTCTGAAATGACTTGTAGTAGACATGGATAGAGTTTGTTGTACAGGAGCACGATAGTCGATGCCCAGCGTGTTGGTACATCATTGTTTGTGACTGCAGCCGGGAATCTTCAAACCGTTGATGGGTTGTATAGACCCCACAGTGATAGAACAGGAATCCAGGGCTGTTTAAAGTTTATGTCCCATGTAATAGGTATGCGGATGTACAAGGTGGACTATAAATAGGTTTATACTTACAAAACTGTTGTAAATATGTGTTTATATGGTATAACGTTTGATCTGGAAGAACATTTTACTCTTCTTCTCTCCCTCCTGTAACAGCAGGTTCTAATTAGCAAATTAGTCCAATCCACACACAAAGAAACTGGTTGCACAAGGCTGTTGGAATGTCTGCTGAGATAATGGGCTTCATGTATAGAGGGGTGTAAAGTGTGGGAATGATCAATTAACCACTGACAGAGTGATTGGCTGGCTACTTCAATAGCCACAGTATAAAGCTGGAAAAGGGGAGAGACAGGAAGAGAGTGGATAACAGCTGGAAAGGCTCCCTGTGTTTGACAAACCATAAGCTGGAAATTAGACTTTGGTCTGAGAAAGACATTTTTGTTTGCTTTTCTTTTGTGGTTCACAATATCTTTTGACCCTTGCATAAAAAGTGCACAAAACATTTCTTGAACCTGAAATCACTTGTGTCCCAGCTCTATGAAAACACATATGATTACCTTGACCTTCCACACCCCCTAAAAAAAACTACTGATGAACATCTGTGAGGAAAGCTGGTGTCAAATTCCCATTTACACAAAAGTGTGTGCTACATATAGCAGGTGTTTACTTTTTGTGTACTTACAGGTACTTGTTCATGTTATTTGCAGAAGGCAGGGCATGAAGTAGATACGTGTATGATTTCATTTTAGAGCATGTGTGGTTGTTAGTGACACTCCAATGCAACTTAGTAGTAGCAACTTTGCTTTTGCAAAATGTGCTTAAAAAAAGTCTGTTTAAAGCCTTTTTAATAATAATAATAATAATAATAATAATAATAATAATAATAATAATAATAATAATAATAAGTAAACTCAATACAAACCCCTGTCATTGCTAATCTGGGTCTCTGGCTGCCTTAAAAGTAAATAATCATGTTCCAGTGATATTAAAACTAGTTAAAACTAAAAATAAATAAATAAATAAATATGGACACATCATTTTTCAGCTAAGCATTCCCAAAATATTTTGTAATGTAAAGCAAGTTTTACATGTATTTTATGAAGTTAGGCACTTGGCTTTAGTCATCTTTAAAATATAAAAAGCTTCACTTAACAAAATGTTACTGTGGTACACCACGGTAAAAGCATTAGATTTGCAAAGCTTGGCAAATACAAGCTAATACCTGTTAAATACATACTTGGGTAACTGCCAAATGACCATACAAGCTCACCATGATAAACATATTATACAGCTCTATACAGGGTACTCACAAATGACCTGCTTACCAATGAATGCATTCAAAACCAACAGTTTTTAATCAACGCTGTTGTCTATGCTATATACTAAATAACTCTGTCTACTTTTGTTCTGCTTTGTAAATATAATACAATTTTACAGAATTAAAGAGCCTGACCTGTTCCATTCCTTCCGTGTCAGCCAACCCTTTTCTTTAGATGTGTACAAAACATTATCCTGGAGCTCAAACCTGATTTACTGGTAAGAGCAAATACTTGCCCCTTAACCAAACAAACTGAAAGCAAGCTGTTCTTAATCAAATGAAGACAGATCTCAAAGAAAAGGATCCTGTTTTCAGAACGGTTTTGAGGTTCAATCTACTGTGTTTGTAAATGTTAGATGACTAATTTGATAACAAAAAGGGGAGTGTATATATCATTAAATAATGTATGGGTATTTGTTTAGTGTTGTAGTTACTGTTTTAGAGGAATTGAAGATTAGTATGAATGACTGGAGTTTGCTCTATGTTATTCTCTCTATGAAGAATTTAGATTGTCTTTGCTAATGTAGTTTGATTGCTTGCGTTACTAAAATAAATATGATTACAGTGTAACCTACATCACAACAATTGAACTGATCTGTAATTGCTGAACAGTTTGTAATAATACTTGCACACTGGTGTGTGGTATATTGTCCCTGTATTGGGTAACGGAGGAATGCAGTGCATTTAACCTTAAAAAGAGCCTGTTATGCTTTCGTGCATTAGTAAGACCTCACCTAGAATATTGTGTTCCGTTCTGGTCACCTTGTTACAAAAAGGATATTGCTGCTCTAGAAAGAGTGCAAAGAAGAGCAACCAGAATTATCCCGGGTTTTAAAAGGCATGTCGTATACAGACAGGCTAAAAGAATTGAATCTATTCAGTCTTGAACAAAGAAGACTACGTGGCGATCTGATTCAAGCATTTAAAATCCTAAAAGGTATAGACAATGTTGACCCAGGGGACTCTTTTGACCTGAAAAAAGAAACAAGGACAAGGGGTCATAAATGGAGATTAGATAAAGGGGCATTCAGAACAGAAAATAGTAGGCACTTTTTTACACAGAGAATTGTGAGGGTCTGGATTAATCTACTATTAAATAAATACATCACTGTAACAGGGTGGCTTGAGTGGCGATATACCCAACCAGACCTGGAAGCTGACACAGAGACACAGACAGGTACTTGCGGGGCTGAAAGCGCTGGTGCGCCATTTTTATTCACACAAAAATAAATCAAAACGTTGTACAAAACACTGCTCATACAGCAAAATAAAAGGTTGCACAAAAAATCAAATCTCGAATACAAAACAACAAATACCGTGCTGGTCTGCCCAGCATGTGGAGTAATTGCTTTTACTTTCTGTTTCGTTTTTTATTTTTCTTTCAGCTCGCTCACTCATATTCCTCCTTCCAAACACCCACCCTGAACACAGAAAAGCTGCAGGCTTTTATATATGTGACCATCTCCGAATTAACACTAAATTATTAAATTTGGAAATGGTCACATTCCACACGAGTTTACCAGGAAGAAGCTTTAACCCATCCATGCTGCCAAATAACACATATTCACCGGTTCTAAATAAACACAAACAATACATTAAACAATACCTTTTCTTTAAAAAATAATACAATAAACACAACACATTTATTTACAAGCAGGGCTTTGCCATGCCCCCTCTAATTATGTGCAGGTCTTTTCTTCTCCCCTGCCACAATCACTTTTGCCCATTTTGCACCTGTGAAATATTTTTCGATAATTCTGAGGAATGCAGGCACAGTAAAGTAAAACAAGATACCCTTTACTTTTTGTTTATTTATTCATGTACCTGTCAATACAGAACTGTAATATAGTTTGCAATAATCACAGAACTATGTACAGACGTCAGGGATGTGAAAGCAAAACATTGCAAAAAAAGCAAAAGGTAAATTACAAGGTTTGAAACTACACAAAAACAGTATAAAAAGAGAAAGCCATTCATGTTTTAAAATCTTGCTTAACAGATTATGGAGCTATTTTAAAATATACAATATGCATGACAGTTATTAATTTATTACATCTTGCAGTATCAAAATGCTGGAAACTCTGTATTACCAATTAATAATATACATTCAGCTTTTGTACAGTTTTGCGCATTGCCTAATAACCTCCTATCTCCATGGCATAATGATCAAAAGAAATGAAATCACAGCATTATGGACAGTGGAAACAATTGTTTGTTTAAACTATTTTAAAGGGGTTTAACCCTTCACATCAAAACTCAAAGAAAGAAAACCCCTAAACACTAACTTTATAGAAATGAAACACTTTTAATATACTGTATTGAGTGTGTGGAAAGGGTTAAAAAAAAAACTAATTAAAAAACCAACTGTATTCAGTGAAGTTACAATTAATTCTACCAGGATCGTTGAACATGAGGTACATTTCCTCCACATTGCAAAGGTACTCATAGACTCCCATTCCACACGGATTTCAAATAGTGACAAAAGTATCTAATGGAAAGGGACGTTCCCATATTCCCATTTTTCTGCGGACTATAAAATCATAATTTTTTTTTTTTTATAATTTTTACTCATTATACTTGTAACATTCTGTGAGACAACAGAAAAATGTTTTTCGATAGATTAAAAAACAAAAACAAAACATTCAATCATTTTTGACAGACTGGAACATTTTATTTCAAACCTTTATCTCTGCAGAAAGGCACTGCAAATGGACAGGAGAGTTAAGAAGAATATAGACACTGCAAATATGATAACTGATTGGAATTCAGGAATTAAGAACTTCAATATCTGGTCCCTATCTGGCTAAAACGTTTAGATAACCACCAAAAGTAGGAGAAAACATTTCTATATTGCATTAGTAACAGTAGGTCATCAGTGTTTTTCCTTGTTGAGGTTGCATACTTTGTATAGATGATGGGAGTTTTATATTCTTAGGATATAAGGCATCCAGAGTCTTTTTGTGGCTTTAGATCAGGTTCCTTCATTGGCTTTACTTCTTCCTCTTGTTTAGGTTTGGCCTGTAGGAGGAATCAAATATATAAAAGCATTAAAATGCACCTCTCCTACAATGTCCCCATAATAGGTTAATTGTACAGCTACTGTATGGCTAAAAGTTTTGAATCACCATAGAACAACTGAATTTTGCTTCATAAAGTTGAATAAAACCTGCTGAATAATGTTACCTTAACATATTCAATTACTTACCGCTTTGTAGTTTTCCTATTAACGAAAAACTGACAGAAATTGAAAAATGCGACACTTCGAAATCTAACATGAAATGACACACTTTCCGAAAAGACGTCACAAATCTTGACAAGTGTTACTCATTTAGAAGTAATCAAAAGGTGACAATTAATACATAGATTTTGTAACTTCAGAGCAAGCCATGGGGAAGAGCCATTGCTCCTCGGAAACACACTCAGCCATCATTGCACTTCATTAAGAAGGTTTTAGCAGTAGTCAGACTGCCAACAGAGGTTATGCCAGCCAAAGCACAGTATCTAGGATCATCCAGAAATACAAGAAGACTGGAAGCTGTAAAGCTGCCCCCAGGTCTTGAAGCCCAAATGTCAGCCCTGCTCACCAGGATCGCCACCTGTGCCATTCCATTTTGAGAGATAGGATGGCCAGTAGTGTCCACTTACTGCAGCAATGGAAAGAAGTTGGAGTGAAGGCGCCTGCGCGCACCATGAGAAGGCGACTCTTGGGAGAATGGTCTGGTGTCAGGGAGGCCTGCTAAGAAGCCCCCTTTGAGCAAGAAAAACTTCAGAGATCGTCTGAACTTTTGTCGCACATACAAAGACTGGACCAAATATGACTGGGCCAAAGTAATTTTCTCTGACGAGTCCCCCTTCAGCTGTTTTGGAAACCGAGGTGGATTAAGAGTTTGAAGGTGCAAAGGAGAAAGATACAAGCCAGAGTGTACTGTCCCAACGCTGAAGCATCTGGAAACTGCACATATCTGGGGATGCTTTTCTGCCAAAAGGCACAGGATCCCTACATGTTTCACCCAAGGGGACAACTATGAACAAGGACTGCTACCTGAAAACACTCCAAGACACCTCCTCCCTACGACTCAGAGACATTTTCCCCAATGGTGATTTATACTTCCAAGATGACAAGACCCTTGCCATGGAGCCAAACAAGTGCAGAAATGTTTAGAAGATGCTGGCCTGGAAATTAACCGAATCTCAATCCTATTGAGAATGTTTGGGGTCTGATAGGACAGGAAATCAGGAAAAGTCAACCTTGCAACCGAAACAAACTGGAATCAAATGTAAAAGCTGCATGGAGGAATCTAAAGGATAACTCAACCCTTCAGCGCCTCACTGAGTCCATACCTGAGAGGATTAAGGAAATCTTAAAACACAATGTAATGCACTGCAAATACTAAGTACTACTATTATGGCTTCCAGCAAACTTTTGCAATATAATTTTGAAGTTTTTTTTTTTTATGGCATGAATAAAAGATCTAAAAATGATGTTCATAATTTTTTTTTTTTTAAATGATGTCTTAATCTTAAAATTCTATGGTGATGCCAAACTTTTGGCCATAGCTGTACTTTGTATTGTATCTTCAAGAAACATGTACCTTGTCATCCTTTGGCCCTTTAGTGATGTCAAATGAAGCATATACTTCTGGTGACCACTGAGGATGGAGAGCCGGAAATTCAAACAGAATTGGTTCCACAAGCCCATAATTGGCCTTCAATTCCAACTGTGGGGCTTCTGGAGGAACCTTCTGGAAATATCTATGAACATAAATAAATAAATAGTACAGCCAATAATCTAATATTTCAATGTGTCAGATGTCAATGTATAAGGTCACCAACACATTCAGCATACAGTGTTTATATAATCTTGTCAGTATGAAATCATTACCTCTGATGGTGTCCCAGATGTGAGACTTTGACACTGTGGCAGCAACAGCTTTGTAAAATTACTATCACAATAGGGTTAATTTGTCTCATATGATACCCATAATCAAACTTGTCTTACTGAATTATGGAAGACAGTTGTGTACAGAGTATGAAGCTAGTATCTTTAAATCGTTAGGTTATTATCATCCAGAAACCAAAAAGTGACATGGGAGACATCTTATGTCACAGGTTGAAGTGAGTGTTACCTTTTCCATATCACTGAATATGAAGGCATATAAAAGTGGTTTATGAGATACTAGCAATGAAAACGGAGGCAGCTGAGGAATGGTAATTAAACATATTCATTATGATTACTCTTAATAAATGTGTGACATAAGAACAAAGATGTCAAATTTTGTAACCAACTTTATTTATAGTACTATTACTATGCAACCCCAATGAAACAGCGCAAATCCCATGTTACAGCAGTGTATACAGTTATAGTAAAGACCGACTTATGATTTCAAGGTTTGGCTTAATTCTGTCAATGTACTTACATGAACCCATTTTCTCTTTGACACTTCTCCAGCGTGTTTCTGATCAAAGACCCTAATTTCCTGAAGAAGAGCTGCTCTGACGGCTTGGCTATATTTCCTGGTCCCTTGGTCTGCCTATACTCTTTACACAGATCCTCTGCTTTGCCAAAGACTAAAACAAAAACAAGCACAGTAAAAATAATGATCTCTGAAAACCATGTCATTGTATACATTGTGATCAAAAGTCCTTATACATACATACATACATACATACACCACTGTTTCAGTCTATGCTTGCTATGCGTAGGGACTTTGAACACCCACAATAAAATTATTAAAAATCAACAGAGTCTGGCTTACGTTAGCTAGTGCTGGGACGAACACAGGATTTTCATAATAATTTAAATATTCATTCGGATATTCGCTCATTTTCAAAAAGTAATAAAAGCCATTATATTGCTCTGAACGCAGGCAGAGACAGCATAGCAGCAGGTTCTTCACAGTAAACAGTGGCTCTAGACACATTTTCTTGAAGTAATAACATGAGGTTTACTTGTGCCTTTTTGTAGCTGAACAAGAAAACAAAAACTGAAATTTAACTTTAAACACTTAAAATAAAACAAATGTGGAAATGGCATTGTATAAATGCAGGTGAAAAAAACATTGCAGGTTTTGGTTCTCGTTTATTACATTCCACATAACAGAAAGTCACAACAAAAAATATATAATATATAAAATCTATATAAAAATCACTACACATTTCCAGCTAGTTGGGCACTGTTTAAGCGAGGCATTTCAGAATGACGTGCTTGCCTTTTTTCTGTCCCATGAGATTCTGACTCGCTATGAAACAGCACAATGCTTTTTTGACCAAGATGGCCTTCCATAGAGATCACTATGCGTGCGCATAATCTGGTTTGTTTACCTTTTGCTGTATAAAACTTTTAAACAGCTGCTGTGTTGAGCCTGTGTTTTTTTTTATATATATATTAATCTCACATATCACAAAGATCTCTTTTTCAATTTCCATTTGAATATTTGGATATTTGTCCCAGCACACATACCTTATGAACAGTGCCAAAAAAATGTATTTTATATATATATATATATATATATATATATATATATATATATATATTTTAAAGTAAATACTTCAGGTGAATTACTAAACCACTAATAAAAGAGTATACATTTAGAAAAAGCAGACATTACAGGTATATTGTGAGTGTACCTATAATGGAATTGGTTAATACATATTTTAACATTATTGTGCATACTTAGATTGTAAATAGGGCCCTGACAAGTGGAAAAAAAATGAAGTGCTGCCTTGTATACAATACTAAGTAATGGTTGCCAATTCTTCTGACCTTTAGGTATTGGAGAATACTGACTAATTGTACAGTGCCTTGCGAAAGTATTCGGCCCCCTTGAACTTTGCGACCTTTTGCCACATTTCAGGCTTCAAACATAAAGATATGAAACTGTAATTTTTTGTGAAGAATCAACAACAAGTGGGATACAATCATGAAGTGGAACGAAATTTATTGGATATTTCAAACTTTTTTAACAAATAAAAAACTGTAAATTGGGCGTGCAAAATTATTCAGCCCCCTTAAGTTAATACTTTGTAGCGCCACCTTTTGCTGCGATTACAGCTGTAAGTCGCTTGGGGTATGTCTCTATCAGTTTTGCACATCGAGAGACTGAAATTTTTGCCCATTCCTCCTTGCAAAACAGCTCGAGCTCAGTGAGGTTGGATGGAGAGCATTTGTGAACAGCAGTTTTCAGTTCTTTCCACAGATTCTCGATTGGATTCAGGTCTGGACTTTGACTTGGCCATTCTATCACCTGGATATGTTTATTTGTGAACCATTCCATTGTAGATTTTGCTTTATGTTTTGGATCATTGTCTTGTTGGAAGACAAATCTCCGTCCCAGTCTCAGGTCTTTTGCAGACTCCATCAGGTTTTCTTCCAGAATGGTCCTGTATTTGGCTCCATCCATCTTCCCATCAATTTTAACCATCTTCCCTGTCCCTGCTGAAGAAAAGCAGGCCCAAACCATGATGCTGCCACCACCATGTTTGACAGTGGGGATGGTGTGTTCAGGGTGATGAGCTGTGTTGCTTTTACGCCAAACATAACGTTTTGCATTGTTGCCAAAAAGTTCGATTTTGGTTTCATCTGACCAGAGCACCTTCTTCCACATGTTTGGTGTGTCTCCCAGGTGGCTTGTGGCAAACTGTAAACGACACTTTTTATGGATATCTTTAAGAAATGGCTTTCTTCTTGCCACTCTTCCATAAAGGCCAGATTTGTGCAGTATACGACTGATTGTTGTCCTATGGACAGAGTCTCCCACCTCAGCTGTAGATCTCTGCAGTTCATCCAGAGTGATCATGGGCCTCTTGGCTGCATCTCTGATCAGTCTTCTCCTTGTATGAGCTGAAAGTTTAGAGGGACGGCCAGGTCTTGGTAGATTTGCAGTGGTCTGATACTCCTTCCATTTCAATATTATCGCTTGCACAGTGCTCCTTGGGATGTTTAAAGCTTGGGAAATCTTTTTGTATCCAAATCCGGCTTTAAACTTCTCCACAACAGTATCTCGGACCTGCCTGGTGTGTTCCTTGTTCTTCATGATGCTCTCTGCGCTTTAAACGGACCTCTGAGACTATCACAGTGCAGGTGCATTTATACGGAGACTTGATTACACACAGGTGGATTCTATTTATCATCATTAGTCATTTAGGTCAACATTGGATCATTCAGAGATCCTCACTGAACTTCTGGAGAGAGTTTGCTGCACTGAAAGTAAAGGGGCTGAATAATTTTGCACGCCCAATTTTTCAGTTTTTTATTTGTTAAAAAAGATTGAAATATCCAATAAATTTCGTTCCACTTCATGATTGTGTCCCACTTGTTGTTGATTCTTCACAAAAAATTACAGTTTCATATCTTTATGTTTGAAGCCTGAAATGTGGCAAAAGGTCGCAAAGTTCAAGGGGGCCGAATACTTTCGCAAGGCACTGTATATGTGCACATTTCATATAAATAAAATATTGTGTTTTGAACAGCACTTGGGGAAGCTTGATAGTTGTAAGGTGATAATGCCATTTAATTTGTTTCATTAAAATGTGGAATACACACACATTACAAGTCACATAATGAGGGCTCAAAACTGTACTTGTTCTTAACTTCACTGGTCCATGTTATTGAAATTAATAGTATTACCTCAAGTGCATACCTGAAATAAAACTGGGATACAATTGATGGAATGTATAGCATACATGCAGACAGTTTTCCGAACATTAAAAGTAGTCATGTTCTTAAAGGATGGCTTACACTTCTCTGCTTCCTGTAGAGACCGGATTTGTTTCTCCACATTTGTCACTTGCTAGAAGAGTCTGTCCATGGTAGCAGTACGCCTAGTAGTTCAGAAGGCAGAAGGTTAGAATATTTTTGAAAAGTAATCCAATACATACAATTTATTAAATTCAGGCCTTTTAAGGCTGCTTCCATAGAAGACAAATCTCTCTGCTGGCATGCAGCAACTCATTGCTTCCAACTTACTGACCGATATTAGATGTAGGGCGCCATCTGTTTTGCTTTTAAAGTGTAAACATGATTATTTTGTAGTTACTCCTATTATGTGTAGTGCGACTTCTTGCAGCTTCCAGGATTATAGTATTCTGAATGCCACGCAGCCCTTCTAAAGGCCAATTTGTTCATAGTGCTAATAGCATCCACAGTTTCCTAAAAACACATTTATTGCTTTTTGCTTAATTCACTAAAATTCTAACTGTACTTACATATGCCATATAGAAACACTGTTTCAACTGCAGGTACTTTCTCCATTTTGCAGTGTAGTCAGGCTCCAGGGAAGTAAGTGTATGATCTACAATTAAATTAAAACATAGCTAATGCCATGGTCACCAGCACATTTAGCATTCAGCACTTATAAAACCCTACAGATATAATTATGTGTTTATTTTAGCAGATGCCTTTATTCATGATGACTTACAGAGACTAGGATCTGTGAACTATGCATCAGCTGAGTCACTTACAACAACGTCTCACCCGAAAGATGGAGCACAAGGAGGTTAAGTGACTTGGTCAGGGTCACACAGTGAGTCAGTGAGTGAGCCGGGATTTGAACCGGGGACCTCCTGGTTACAAGCCCTTTTCTTTAACCACCAGACCACACAGCCTCCTATGTGTAATATGAAGTTACTACTTCATTGGTCTCAGAGAGAAGAGCAGGGAAACAATACTTTAAATACATTTTGGATGTTTTCAGATTTAATGAAAAAAAGGAATACCCAATTAAGATATTAAATAGTGTGAGGCAGCAGGGAGAGGGTTAAAACCTCCCTGCAGAAAAACATGTGCGCAAGGCACATTTTTGTTTTGTTTAATTGTTTTGTTAATTGTTTTATTGTTTAATCAGTACCTGCACCTGGCTATTATTGAAAATTAGAGCCAGGTGCAGGGTTTATAAGGAGAGCCGTCAGTCTGTTCTTGGCTACTGATGTGTGTGGAAGCCCGACTGTGCTGGTGTGTGGGTACAGCCGTAAAAGAAAGGAAAAAGGTAGAGTGAAGCCTTTTTTGTGTGTGCTGTTTTGTTCTGTTACAGGTAAACAGCTTAGCTGTCCTGTTTTTAGTTTAGGTTCCTGTTTTAGTTATTGCTCAAAGAAGAGCTAGGTGTTTGTTTTGTTTATTTTTGTTTGTGTGTGTTCTATTAATTGCGCAACCGCGCTTCAAAAATCCATTTGTGTGTGTTGGGTCGGAGTTTTTAAAGGGGCAATGAACCGCCGTGAGGGCGACTCTTTTACAATAGCAAAAACTGTATAGTAATTTACATTAAAAAAAAAAAAAAAAAAAACTTGATTTTCCGAAATGCATAGTTTGCACATAAGGTATGTAGTAAACAAAAGACAGCAACAGTAGTGACACTGTTGTACAAATAACACAATTTTCTACAACAATATAGTTGTCTTCTCTCTCATATGAGTTTTTTTCAGCATTGTTAACAAATGTATGCTATAGACTTACCAGACTTTTGGTAGAAATTGGCTGTTTCATAGGCCAGAGCTGCTACAAGACTTGCATTGTGTTTGAGTTCAACTGCCCGGGCAATGGTCACTTAAAAAAAATAAATGATATCAATATAAAAAACGCTGAGCATGGATTGGTTTAAATGAAAATTCTTCAAGTAGTTGAAGAAATGGTAATTGTGGTAAACTTAGCTCTAGCTGGGGCTATTGTTCTCCAGCATATACAGTATACTCATTTAATACCTAGTTGGTATCATTTTAAAAAGTGACATCATTCAGCGTGTCTTTGATATGCACATTTAGGGCTTCCAAAACCGAGATTCTGTATGGTATATATGTATAAATCTTCTTAAATGTGAAAAACAAATTATTTGTTTGGTATCTTGTATGAGTTTTGGAACTGACACACTTTGTAACAGTGATGCAACCACTAATTGGGTAAAGTGTTCCAGAAAGGAAAAAAAAAAAAGAATGACTTTGTACCTTCTTGTGCTTCTGCCTGGCACTGGATAATGTATGAGTCTATAACTCGAGCTTCTAGGTCTCTTCCTTTTTCTGCAGGAGTGATAAGCCGTGGTATGTAGCTATCCTGTTTAAAATATAGGCATAGTATGTGTAAGGAAAATGTGATCTTTCAAATTTGTAAAAAAATTACAGATTTTCTGCATACAAAGCAGTTCCAGTTGCTTTCTCGTGCAGTGTTCTCAATTAAGAATTTAAAAATGTATATTTAGTTTTTTTAGAACAGTGAGCAGTTTTAAAATAGTCCAGGTTTTTTTTTGTGTCTTTAACATTAGATATCCTAAATGACTTTTGAACAGAATAACAGCCACAATGTGAGACTTTCATCAGCTTTGATCAATGTAATAATTGATGTGGCCCCATAGGACCCATAGCATTTTATCCCTGTTCCTGGTGTTTAAAAACTGCCAGTGGTAAATCACTTAAATTATGTAGCACTGCCTCAAGAATCTTACCATCATGTAAAAAGGTGAAAAGTTTGTGAACACTAGTGTACAGGTAAAAAGACATACAGGCATATTTTTGAATCAGCAGGACAAAAAAAAAGACTTAGCCTAATAAATTCAGTGAATTATAACCTTAAGGTGTCTGAAGATGCCAGCTGCAGTTTTCAAGCTTCTGTGAACTTCTTTTGCTTCGTTTTCTGTTATACTGAGAAGTAGCAAAACAGCAGCATGATAAAATGGAATAAGAGTCATTGCCAGAATAATGTACAATTTACAGTAACTCACTGCTGTTATACTCACTCTTCTTTGCCTGACATTCTGGACCCAAACTTTGTGTACCACAAAGCAACATTAAACCCCATTGAGACAAGCTCAAACACTGCATCCTGCTGGGCACTACAAAAAATGCAGACGATCAGCATACCCACATGAAAAAAAATAATAATACAGCATTAAAACCAGTTAATTTAGGATCCAGTAAAAGGCATATAAGCTATAATGTGATATATTAATAAAAATCTTAAAAGAGAACTATAGTAGAAATGATTCCTCAACATTGTGCATTCTCTCTCTGTGTGACCTTGTAATGGGTAGACAAACACAATCAGTATAATACCACCAGCAAGGTAGTGATGAGAAATCTTTGCTTTGATTATGCATAAAAAGAGCAAAAATCTATAAAAATGCCAATATCTACAGACCAGTAAGCAAAATAACTTTTGATCATTCAAGAAAACATCATAAAGCAGCACACAACCTGTGTATTCTTCCAAATTCCTTTGAATTGTAATTACTGAAGAACATATATTCATTATTATAAATGTTAAGGGTGTGAAACAAATAGTGCCAGAGATAAGTAATTCACGTATATCCAGCAGCTGACACCGTTCGTTATGCAGGTATTACCTTGGAGTGTTTCCTTGCAAGGTGTCAGTCCATTTAAAATTCTGAATGAAGCGCAGCTTGTTTTCTTGGGTTGTACCATCCAGAGAAATTATGAAGCCTGTAGGACAATATATAGTTTACAAACGTTTTATGAACTGTTGCGTCGCACAGTGAAGAACTTATCTGAAGCAGCAGAGAGGAGCAGCAACTTGCTGTGGTTGAGATGGAAAGATTCTGGCTGGGGATCTCAAGCACAATAGAAAGAAAGAAACGCTGATGTACAGGTAAGTAAGCTGGGCTGAGTTGAGTGGGGGACGGAGGGGGGTGATGCTGGGACGCCAGAATCACCATCGAGCCCTCTTGAGGTGTTGTGGGCTAGTCGACGAAACACTGAGGATGGAAGGTGCCCACTTGAAGATCCCAGAGATGTACCCTACTTAGCTCAATCCAGACGGTTGTCATGCTGATGCGCTGGGGAGGCCGCACTTTGGTTGATCCCCGGAGCCAGCATCGCAGCCGTTGTGTGTGCTGATGCGCCAGGGAGGCAAAATAAGCTGATCCCTGGAGCCAGCATTACACTTCAGCCATTAACACCAGACAGAAGGATATCTACATCATCATATGGAAGGAAACGTAAATGGATGGAGACACATATGGATCACATTAGTTGACTGTAAAGCTACGTCTTAGTTGGTGCTTATCTTGGCGACAGCTGAGTTCAAATCAGCATGAAGTTTTATTATTGTTGTTGTGATTTGTTTTAAGTATATTGTGTTGGTTTTGTTTTATTTACTTAATGTAACATTTACATATGTTTTAAATGTTAATTGTAAAGACGGAATTTACCCATCATTGCTTTGGCAATATTTGTATTAATCAGTCATGCCAATAAAGCACTTGAGAGAGAGAGAGAGAGAGAGAGAGAGAGAGAGAGAGAGAGAGAGAAACCCTTGGATAAAGGATTGTCTGGCTGGTTTGAAAATGGTTGGCTGTAAGCAAATATTTTGGTGAAAACGATATGCAATACTGCAAAAAAGTAACCAGTACACACACCAAATATAAATACACCAAAAAATCTTTCCAATAACCAACATGTAGAATAATGCACCATAAAGGTCATTGTCACACAAAGTTACCAATTTGCTCCTGGGAAGCCTGGGATTTATGCTAGCAGAAAAACATGTAAAAAAAAAATTAAAACAAAATGACTGCTATTTAACTCCTTTAGATAATGTATGTATGAATAAAATGATGATAACCAAGACATTATTTGAAGGAAAACATCTGGTAATTTCCTTTTCTCTCAATCTAGTTGTATCAAGTAACCAATTCAGACCTGAATCAGAGAACAAAAACAATTCAAATCACTGGATAACATAGGCATTTATAAACTAAATTCTAACATCATCACCACCACCAAATGAGCATTTGTAAGGCATCGTTTACTAACCTTGTAGAAGTGAGAAGTATGCATCTGTAGCATTTTTCAGCATTTCAGCATTAGCAGTGACATCTGTTAACAGTTCTAACAGCCGTGCTCGTGTTGCCTTCAGGTCACTGGAATTAAAACAATGTAATTCCTAAATATAATTCTAAAAGAAATACCTTAACACTTCAGCCAAGATACCAGATTTCAGATATAAGTAAATTAATGCAACCTAGGTACATTTCAAATACGATATATTAATAAAAAAGACAATTATGAGACATTACAACAATGATATAAAACACAAGTAAAATCCTACAATAATTGCTACTTACAAAGGCATAGACCCTAATATTGTTTTGTAAAATTATACTGTATGAGAACAATCTGGAGAGAAAGGTTCACTGACACTCAACAGTCTGGAAACAACTTATGATTTTGAGAAATGGGTTTCTAAATGGTGACTCACAGGTTTACTGGAGAAACTCAGTCTTTGCATTTACCAACCCATTAATTGGAGGTCAAATGAAGAACAAATATCCCACCCACACATTAAGCACTGGCAGAATATAGATGATAATGGGGTACACATCAAATGCAAGACAGCTGGCTCACTAAATATTCTTGCTATTGTTGAGGGGATGATTATCTACTTAGTGTTACCAAGACATTTAGTGGGCAAAGGGTCTTAATGGGCAATATTGGCTAACCCCCTGTCACTCAAACAATTTGTTGCCCAGCCTGACATCCTAATGAACCAAATAATATATGCTGTTTACTGTACATAAATATTGGTATCTGGGGACTGACTTAATCAAAGCAAGCACTTACTTGCATATCTTATTAGCTCCAGTACTTGCAGCTACTCCATAGAGGCTGAAGGAGACAGGCGCAGTGGCCTTCAAAGGATTTCTGTGAAACCAATGCGTCATGGTTTGGAACAGCTACAGTATTTCTGTGAAAAATACAGATTTAAATGTCATTTATTTGAAATAATCTACATCCAAAAGACGATAGAAAACAATGTTAGTAAACAGAGCACACTCAGTTTCTATACTGTTCATATTTCCGTAATATAACACAAAATTCATAATTAAAATAAATTCCAAGCTAGGGGCCTTTATAACAAGCGTGCCTGTTAACGAACATGCGTACATAGTTTTGCATTCTGTCCTTGTGTAAAGTTATCACACTGAGTTTTTAATTTTAGGGGTATAAGCTTCTTTACCCTTTGACGCCTGCTGCCACTTTCTCATTTTAAAGAAGTCAACAGTTACATCAAGTTATGAATGACATCTACAAAGTAGGGTATGGCTAAAAGAATTTGAAAAGGGGAGAACACCAACAATTAGTTCACAGCCAAAAGTTTGGAAAAGTTAAGTCGTCACCATACAAGAAATGTGTGGCTTACACTCGACACTGGTGGCTATGTACTTAATTTGTAAAATATGCAATACTTTTTATCATAATAATACCTGTTAGGAGTGGTTGGTTACCCTGTAATCAGGATAGAACAAACAAATAACATCTTATAAAGATTTTTGTGTGCTTGTTTGCTGTTTGTTGTTTAAATGTCATAATCAAATCTTAAATGTGGGCTAGTCTGGAAGTAGCTGACCCAGACATGCGTCAAACAAGTACTTCAGACCATACCATTAACAGCGAATCTAAACATATAGGTTTCTTTGTTTTTACTGTTTTCCACAAAAATATAACAAACGCATTAAAAAAAAACCTCTACCGTGTGTGTGTGTGTGTGTGTGTGTGTGTGTGTGTGTGTGTGTGTGTATATATATATATATATATATATATATATATATATATATATATATATATATATACACACACACACACACACACAATGGCGTGATCTCATTTGTGTAAAATAAAAGTGATATAACTAACAACATCATGGTCAGTGGAGCCAGAAATCAGTTTTTCATAAATACTAAACTATCAAACCTTTTATTTTTGCCAATCAATCCAGGAAATTTTAAAAAACAACAACAAAAAACTTCTTCCTGTTTCTTCACTGAGTAAAAACACTAACTGTTCCTTGATTGGGTACTTTTCAGTGAGGTAATCTGCTAAAGCCCTGATTGGAGAATCCCAATCTCCATCCTACACCCACACGCGTGTCATGGCTGGAGCTGTGTTTACTGTTGTGCGTTGCGCGCCTGGAATTAGGCGTACCCAGCTGGTGTCTGCCTAACCGGAAGACGATGCACTTCAATGATTGAATACAAAGAAGAACCAAACATATATAATCACCTATAGCCTGGGAAACAATGTTATACTCTGGGTCGTATTTTAAAGCCACAGATTCACTACTGATACTGTTGTAAACCCAAACACCAGATGTACTAAACTTTTTTTTTAAGTAAAACTAACCATATAGCCACATTTACCTATGTGTCAGTTGAAGTTATTAGGTGAATTTGGTAAATGATAAAAAAAAAAGATAAAAATGGTCGCGTTTATGAAAACTGCTCCATCGTGACATATTTTGTTACTGTATATCACGATATCTCAATCCCACTGTTTTGTATTCCGCAAGTTATTGCCACAACATTACTACAATTGACTTGTAAGGCTTCTTTGAAAGGCGTGTCTGTGTACAGAAAAATAGACACTAGTTTAGGAGGCGGAACTTCCTTTCAGTAAAGTTTGGTTGAGGGAACAAATGGGCTTGGTCAGTGTGGGGGTGTTGGTAGCACTGGCTAGACTCAGTGATTATGGCTGTACCTGGTACACAATAATGAGAAGAGGAAAAACATATATATGTGTAATGCTAACCCGGAAAGTACTGTCAAACATTTAAAATACTCGTATTTAAAAATGACAGATATTAATAAGACCATCCAGAAATGGCACGCCAGTTTTAGTAAAGGCACAGATTTTGATTCCTGGGGACAGTTAGTGGAGGCAATTGACGAATACCACATGTAAGTTGCAAACATTTTCATATAACAATTCATTTTGAATAAAAAACCGAAATCACTTTTTTTTCAGTTTCAGTTTTTTTATTAAAAAAAAAAAAAAAAGTGTTGGAATGATGTGTTTATTTTAGTGTAATTGTACTTGGCGTTTTTTACTTTAATGAAAATGACATCTGTATAGCTATAGTCAGTTTCTGTCATCTCATGGTTACTGTACAGCCCCTTTTATGTAATAAAATTTTAAAATCCACTTTCTCTGTCACTAATATTAATCAATGTTAACTAACTATATGTCTTAGGAATGTTTCGGTTCAGCACTGTTCGCTTGAGAGATGAGCCTGTTTTACAACTACACCCTCCTTATTGTTTTTAGGTAGATAAGATACTGTTTCTTTGCAGGATGTAATGATATCGTGTCCTCAGCGGTTGTACAGTACAATGCAGTTATATATAACTACTTCTACTACATTTTTTTTCCGACAATAAATATAGTGAAAGTTGATATTGTTGACCCACGATCGCTATGATTTATTTTGCTAGATAAATGAAAGCATATTTAAAAAATAGTTAAATAACAGCTTAAAAATACAGTGTCCCTAATAAAGTTTTCATTAAAAGAAAAGGCCAAAACTGGTTACCTTTAACCAGTTTTAAATATTAGCGATGCATAATGAAAATGGCACTTGGTTATTGAAAAACAAAAAAACAAAACGTTTGTAACTACGGATACTTACATTGTTTACCTTACTGTACTAATGTGCAGAGCAGAGATTTCAGATGATGAACCTCCCTCTGCTACCAGCACAAGTATATTAAATTGTAAATTAAACTGGCAACGTAGTCGGTATAATTTGTTGGAAAAATGATAGTGATGTTGTACTGTGTGATGAAGTAATCCACCTTAACTGTCATATGACACATTTATTCTTACAAACTGTTTGTGGTTTTTATTTAGACTAGCAAGGCAGCTACAGAAAGAGGTTCAGTCATCCAATTCTTCAGATTTAACAGAAGATCAAAAGGTAGGTTGTTGCATTATACAAAACTGTGAATACTTGTCATTTGATGGAAGGGGAAAGAGATCTGATTCTAAAAGCAGTTTTTTCCCCTCTATTTAGCAATTGCAGCCTTACATTTAATATTCTAAACACCAAGAGACAAAGCTCAGACTGCACATATCTGATTGGGTTCTCCCCCAGATCATGGGGCTTTGTGTGAGAGCGCAGATAACATTATTATCTAATTGATTCACTGCTGCAGCAGCACCTGGGAAAAGTAACCCTTTTGAAATGCTGCTTGATTTGATCTCATTTACATGTTTTTATTTACAACTTATTCTTGGTTTAACTATATAGGACAGGTTATTTACTATGGAGTCCATACTTTAGATGTGGATTGTAAATCTGAAAAAAATACCAGTTTTCAAAAAGTAAAATCTTTCATCTACAGTATAAAATATTTGAAGTATGAATATCTGAACAATGAATATCTGAACAATGAATGAGGGCAGCCACCAAGGTAATGGATGAATTCAGGTTTCACTGCAACATAGCATATAAACAGTTCCCAGGGAGATTCAAAGGATCTTCCAATACTGATGATGTCCGTGAATGCCCTCAAAGAAGAGACTACAACCTCTGAAACAGCTGCCAATATGAATAGATGTTCTATTTTTGCATTTTACATCAGTCTTGAAATGTTGCGATTTATATGTTGTTTGTCTTTACAGAAAACATTAGGGAAAGTTGCAACATGCCTTGAATTGCGTTGTGCAGCTTTGCAGGTATGTGTCATATTAAATGTGACTAATTTACTTGCTAAATCAGGATAAGCAAATTGGTACAGTCAGTGTAGGTATACATAAGTGATTGTCCATGTATCAGTAGAGGCCCCCTCCCCTTGCATATATGCTGGTTTAAAGCTGTGCCCTGTTAGTATTCACTCCCTGTACTGTATTAAGACTGAATAATGACAAGTTTATGTTTATACCGATAGTACAGAAATTGCACCACCAGGGGTGATGTAGTTTTGTGTAATACTATTCTTTCTATTTCCTTTATTAATTTAGTCCACCCAGCCCCAAGAAGAGTTCAAGCTGGAAGATCTGAAGAAATTGGAACCCAGTATGTACTTTTTAACTGAAGAACTGTATGCAAGTGTTACATTACAAAAACACAGAGCCAGCATAACATTGTAAAAAGACACGTACTGTAGTTTAAACATTTGGCTAAATTGCTATTAAGTTTATTTTTACTACTGCTATATATCTTAAGATTGAGTGTTTATAGTTTACGAATAATAGTGTGCTATTTAAAGTAAAACTTGCTTACTTTTCAATATTCCTCAAACTGTTTAAACACCCTTTTAAGTGATACAGCAATACAATGTGTTAGGCAGATATACAGTGGTATCACTCCACTATAATGTTACATTAATAGACAGAGTTGTAGCATGTAAAGCAAGTCTATTTAGGGAGGGTAAGGTATTCTGCCCAAATGTGTTAAGTGTTATCTTAGGCAACTTTTGATTGGAATATTGAAGGTATGCCTGGCCTCAATCTTAAGAATACCATGGATCAGTTTTCCCAATTGTTTCTCTACTTCTGCTTGACAGGAAACAGGGAGATGTGTGAAAAATTGATAGATTACTTTATAATGTAGTTTATTTACAGTCAGAAAAAAACCTTTGTAATGTTTGTTATGTTTCTTCTCTTTATCAACAGTCATTAAGAATATTCTGACTTTTAACAAAGATTTTCCTTTTGACGTTCAGCCAGTCCCTATAAGGTAATTTAAGATTTGTCATCTGTTTTAAATTTTTTGTATACTTTAACACTGTACATTGCAGTGTAGTAGGTAAGACTCACATTAAGCTATTTCAGACTTCATTATGCACTTAATAAAACGCAGAGGCCACTAGTGGAAGCGTACTAAACTCACTGCAGTCCAGTGAAATCGTAAACTTCTATTGAGTTTGCCATGTTGTGTGAAATTGACTGTCGCTCTTTTGATAATGAATTACATTATATGTTTGATAATGAATTACATACAAGTATACCAACCTGCCCTGGCGTTTCCCAAAAATCTGTTGGAACAAGTGGGACTTAAGACATCCCAGGGCCAGCCTAGATTTGGGCCGCCGTTTCGATGTGGCCCTGGACCTGCAATCTGAGACCAGGGCCGGCCTTTACATATGTATGGACGCAAAACAGACTTAGGCCGCCTTTTCGTATCACATGACCAGTTTGATTTTCTATGATAACACAGAAAAACGCAGATTTTCTATGATGTCAGAGATTTTTTTGTTTTACATTCGGGAAGGGGCAAAAACATCAAGGCTTTTTTTGTTTGTTTGATAATAATCAAATCAATACACGTACCATCTATAAACATTAACACAGGCAACTTTACTTTAAATTTACGTAAACATACCTGTCTAATAAAACTACTTCCAGTAATCAAGTTCAGTGTTGAATGAGGCTTCAGTTTACTTCAGTCAGTATCCAGAGCTGTTCAAAGATGCCGAAAACAATAACAACCACCCCTAAAGATTGGATCGAGTTTGGCAAGGATGAATTTCACATCAATGGTAATGTAGAGAGACACATACAGAGATATAAACGATGGGCACACTATTTTTGTACCTTAAATTTGCTAGGTAACAAATCTACCTCACTCCATTGATCTAGCTACAATCAGACCACGTGAACTACAGTGCAGGAACCAAGGTTGCAGCAGTTTATGGTACCTATAACAATATATTTGAAATGCATATCCTGAATGTAAAAAACAAATGAAGCAATACAACATTCTTAGCACAATAAAAGGGGATCCAGTAATGATGTTCATACAACAAATTTAAAGCATTAGTTAGCACTTTAAAATATAAAAGCACTGATAGAATGCAAAATAAATATTTAGTGCAAAAAATATATATATTTGATACTAAGAAAAAGAAAGTATTCTGAATGCAGTCACAGGATTCATATTTGACTGAATTATCTCTGTTTGTATTTTAGTACAGCCCATTTATTGTGCAAATCTTTTTTTATTTTTTTTTAATTTTTTTTAGGAAGATTTTAGCACCTGGCGAGGAAGAGAATTTCGAGTTAGAGGAAGAGGATGATGCAGGGGCTGGGGCAGGATCACCAGATTCCTTCCCCCCAAGAGTGCCTGGTAAATTTATTATTATTATTATTATTATTATTATTATTATACACTGAAGGGATTTAAAGGGGTTGTTGTAGAGGTGTCCATACCATTATGTTGTGATAAAACTTGGTAAGGACATTCTTTAGCTTTAGCAATATTGAAAATACAGTAAAAGGTTTGCCTGAAAACTGAGGCTGCTAAAGATAATTGATGGAACGTACTACAACAATTTAAACAAATAATTGAAGCATGCATTAAATTGAGGATTGAGAAATACGGTATTCGTATTGATATCGCTTTTGTTACATTACAAATACTGTTGTGTATTGCAGTGTTGCTGTGTAATATCTGACATTGCTTTGTTTCATGCTCGTTTCTGTTGGTTCTGCGCATGGCTTCATCATTCACTCTCCTAACCGCCTGTTGCATTCATAGGAGCTTTTGAAGGTATAGTAACATTGTTTATATTGTGCTATACATTATATTGTCATGCACTTGCAATGGCCGTTTGTTCTCATACTGTAGTATATTGTTGCAGTACAGTCTTTAAAGCTGAGAGATATACATGAAATGAATGCTAAAAAAAGAAAATGCAATTTTCTGCTTAGTAACCTTGTATCGCTATGAGTGGTATGTAAACAGTATTATTTCTTAGCAGACGCCCTTATCCAGGGTGACTTACAATTGTTACAAGGTATCACATTATTTTTTACATACAATTACCCATTTATACAGTTGGGTTTTTACTGGAGCAATCTAGGTAAAGTACCTTACTCAAGGGTACAACAGCAGTGTCCCCCACCTGGGATTGAACCCACAACCCTCTGGTCAAGAGTCCAGAGCCCTAACCACTACTCCACACTGCTGCCCTGTGTGTTTTTAGAAGCCACCTTGGATACAAACAGTGATTCTGTGTGCCTAACTAATGCAAATGTGTATTATTTTCATTGTCAGGTACTTTGTTACCACAGTTACCTTCTGAACCAGGAATGACACTACTTACAATTAATATAGAAAAGATTGGGCTCAAAGACGCTGGACAGTGCATTGATCCCTACATAAGCGTTAGCATAAAGGGTAGGAATGGGTGCTTTTTTTTAAACATAGTTTGTGATTCAGAACATACTCTACTATTACTGTTCTAATAAAGGGTTTATACTCATTAAATAATAATATTTAATTAAAGACATTATAAACAGAAAGTCTTATTCAGTCAGTATAACAAAAATATTACAGTTTTTGGAAAACATACTTTTTGTCCATAGATGATAGTTGTTGTTATGAAATTTCTAATTGGACACGAATAGCAGGTGCCATCAAGTACTTGATAAGTATTGCTGACTAGGCACTATAAATACCCCTTTGAAGGGTTTGATAGACAACACTAGTTATATGCTTAAACCACTTAAATATGACTTTATTACTTGAGATAATGTTTACTTGCACTGAACATAGTTGACATTATCATCAGCCAGCAACATTTGTGGCTGAACACTGCCATTGTCTGGTGCCTTTTTAAACCATAATACTTTTCAGTTAATATATATTTGTTCATGCAGATTTGAATGGGATTGATTTGAACCCTATGCAAGACACTCCTGTGGTTTCACGAAAGGAAGATACGTACATTCATTTTAATGTGGACATAGAAATTCAAAAACATCTTGAAAAACTACCGAAAGGTTTGTTCCCTATCTTACCACTTGACTGAAGTTTTAGAAGTTATTTTGATATTGACCTATTGTTGCATTAAAATGTAGACAAAAGTATTGGCACCCTACACTTAATACAAGATAAGTACCTTTTCATCAAAAGCCTGTAAAACTGTAATAAAAGTAATTACAAAATAAATTAATTGACTGAAGACCATTACACTGTTACCAGCAGGTGATGGTCAAGAGAAAGGAGTTGGATTCACATTTGAGAAACGCTTTGGACTGATCTGAAAAAAGCTGTAGCCAAGGAGGGCTGTAACAAAGGGTACATTTTGACCACTGAAGGTTCGGAACACATTACCGAACAAAGGTTCGAACCTTCAATGGTACTAATTTACATAATTTACTGGTGACGTCACCATAGCGACTAGTTTATATTTTATTGAAAATCCTATTATTTTACAGGTAATCCATATAAATGGAATAAAACATTCACATATAGTTTAAAAATACATTATATAGAACAGTAATCATGTTTTTATAATTTAAATAAAAAAAAAAAAAAACATGTTGTTTATGTACATGTAATTGATGCTGCTTGTGATATATACAGTAAGCTTGCCCCCCCCCCCCCCCCGGGTACCTTCAAAATCCTGGCTAGCGAACGAACCTTTGAACACAGCCCTATAGCCAAGGCACTGTGTATCCAGTCTGTCTGAGCTGAAGGAAATATGCAAGACAGAATGGGCCCAGATTTTACCAACAAGATGTAACATATTGGGTAAGAATTATCATAAACGCCTGAAAGCCATAATAAAAGCAAAAAGGAGGACACACAAAATACTAAAGCAGGGGTGCCAATACTTTTGTCATGAACATATATTTGAAACTGCTTAAGTTTTTTTTGTTATAAAGTTTGTCATATTAGTTAGTGGCCAATGTTCCCTAAATGCTTGTAGTTAACGTTTTCTTCAGTTATCTTATATTCAGTGTAGGGTGCCAATACTTGCAACCTGTAAATGCCCATAATATTTTATATGTCATAATGCATTGCTTACACATTTTTTTTTTGTATCTCCTTAAATAAGAATAATAAAAGAAACTGAATTTAAAGAAACATGTTTATTAAATTATTTATGTCTATTGCCCTAGTGTGGCCTACAAGGCAGATTACTTTTTCCTCTGGATATTTTATATCATCTACATTTACTAATATTTCATTTCTTTACATCATTTATTATCCCCTTCCCTATGATTCTCTACAGTTTTTCACTTGGATAATTTTTGGCCATACCTATAACTATTCTAGCAAACCATGCTTCTGAAAAGACTTGTAAAGGCTGGTTGTGGGGAAGTAAGGTAGAGAAACATATCGGTCTTGTACAGGCTTTAGTGCACAATGCTTCATCCTTGGGCTTCAGGATAAAAAAGAAATGCTAATATGCATCCCCACCTCAATTGCCTACAATCGGAATTTCTTTCTGGAATAGTTAGTAAGCATGGCAACAAAGGATCTAAGTTTAATAACAATTGATAGTCATACCGAACACATAGAAACAATATATACAATAAGGTTCATAGGTGGAAAGTCTTTAGAGTAGTCGGCGCCACTTAATCGGGACACTTGTAATCGGCATTTCTGCTTAAATGGGACAGAACTCTGGGAGATGGTTCTTCCCAATGCTATTTGTCGTTTAATTGTCACTTTGTTTAATTGGGCTACAGTATTTTCAAATGATGAATGGAGCTCGCTTTTCAGAACAAGACAGGTTCGCGTAGCAGTGCAGTGATTACGCTGTGACTTGCGTAAACCAGGTTGAACTCTTGAAGGAGTTGGAGTCTCCTGTGGCAAAGAAAGTTGGCGTGTCAACATTGCAGGTGTCTCGTCTTGTGATAAGATGTGATTTCATTCTTTTTCATTTCATTTGGAAATAAAAACAATTCATTTTGTTTAGGAATTAAAAAAAAAAAAAAAAACTTTTTCAAACGATGCATTTAACATTTATTCATAATGTGAAGTGATTTCATTATTTGTATTTTCATTTAGAAAAAAAAAAATTGTAAAAAATTCTTCTTTTCTCATGTGCATGTCGTATATTATGAATATAACTGTGAGTAATGTCCTTTCAAATGACTCGTTTAATTGGGACAGCTGCTTATGGGGGATATTTGTGCATCTCCTGAGGCGTCCCGATAAAGCTGAGCCGACTGTAAGGCTATTTATTTGGCTGTGGCCTGAACTTTATTACAAGGCTGAATTGATTTTTGCTTGAAGTGGCCTACAGCTTTTTTGTTTTGTTTTACAGGGGCAGCTATTTTCTTTGAATTGAAACACTACAAACCCAAGAAAAAGTTTACCAGCACAAAATGTTTTGCCTTCATGGAAATGGATGAGATCAAACCTGGGCCGATTGTTATAGAACTGTAAGTACTAAAAGTGCTTCTCGTGAATCCTGACATTTTTTTGCTTGTTTGTGATCAGAAAAAACAACGTCATTTGGTACTTTCCATTGATAACGGGAGTTAAGTTTTATGTACTTAAAAGGGTGCAGATCTCAAAATTAGCATAGTCAATTTTGTATTTTATTATTTAGTATTTTATACTGCCTTCTGTATAATTTGATGTGATTGTGATCTGAAGAAACATACTTTTTGGCACATTTAATAATCTCGTACAACTAAGATAAAACTTAAATCAGGTAGATTATACATAAATAGTATTATACTGCTGGTATTTTAGTATAGCTCCGGTACCAGAATCTATCTCGATTTCCTACCTTATGTGGTTTTCATATTTAATACAAGATCATTTCAAAAGCAATTTTAAGGTTGTACTGTAAGTATTTAATACCATTAAACAGAGCCCAAGATGGTACATGTTAAACAACAATTGAACTGACATGGAGTTATATTTAACTGGGTCCAATGCATTTCTGATTTTGTCTTATAGATACAAGAAGCCAACCGATTTCAAAAGGAAGAAGCTTAATTTACTGACCAAAAAACCACTCTATCTCCATCTCCTCCAGACATTGCACAAGGATTAACCTGGACCAAGACTGTAGTACATGTTTATGAACCAACTCACAGCTCTTAATCACAGTAGCAGAGTCATCCAACAACCATGCTGAAAGACTAACTACTTTTCCATCCTGTTACCATAGCAAAAGCAAACAGATGGCCAACCACTTTAATTTCTGAGCGCATTATTGTAATACTTCAGGTGGGTCCTTTCATACCTCCCTGGCCTGCAACAGGTCCAAAACAACGTGAAGGATGTTGAAAAGGCTTTGGACATGCACTAAAGAATTTTGAAGTTTGAAGAAATAAAAGAAGACAGTGCAGAAATCACCAGACACCAGCATCGCTATATACAAGAAGCTGTATAGAACTTAACAGTAACGACACTATCAATAAGATTATTATAAGCATACTGCCCCAGTGGAGGTGGAATATTTTGTGAGAAATATGTGCTGGGTCAGTGGTGTGACTTGCACAAGGGAGAACCACTAAGTCTTGACTCAAATTGATCCTTCAGCAGTCATGTAGACCTCCAACGGTTCACATTTGTAAGATCGTGAACAGCTTCTGCTAGACTAGACATAACAAGTGTACATGTTAACTAAAGAAATGTAGGGGTGGAGCATGTGGCTTGCAGGCAGTATTCTGAAGATCACTGCTTCACTTGGACAACTGTAATGCTTATGATAGTTCAAATTACTAATTTATTTGCTCTGGGAACAATTGCCTCTACTATTGGCTTTTTAATGTTGTAGATTTATCAAAAACAAAAAAAAAAAAGTTAAATATAGATATAGATATAGATAAATATACCACACACTGGTGGATAGCTGAGAAAGCTCAGTGTACCATTATTTAAACAAAAACATTTTCCCTATGAAAAAAATAAGAGCTGACAAGCTACTTTAATATGAAAAATGGTACTGCAACTGTAAATGCATTTGTCCAGCCTATAAAGCAGACCCTTCATTCACTTTTGAACACATGCCAAATTAGAATAATAGCTGTCGCAATAATACAAAAAAAGTGGCAATAACAAAACAGTTATTTAGGCAACAATTTCTTTGATACAGTCGGGGGGAGAGGAAACACAACACATATAGCCTATTTTTAAATCAGTACAATAGTAAAAAAAAAAAAAAAAAATCTAAGTTCCGGTTCCCCTTGAACTGCGTGGGCCCAAAGCAATTGCTTAGTCTGCTTATGCCTAGCGCCACCACTGCCTGCAAGTCAAATTATGTTGAACCAATACCGTGTACACCTCTTTATAAGCCTCAAATGCAAATTTGTCATTCATTAAACAATATTAATACATACGATTATAAAACACCATTTTTTATATGAAGGTAAATGGCTGTTAATATCTAGTGAAGAACTATAGGTGCAACATATCTATGTGTCCGTTGAAATACATTTGTTGATCTGTAACCTCCATCAAAAAACAAAAAAAAAATTGACTTTTGGCACTATTAAGTTTGATTTTATTAGTTGCAGACAAATAATTTTATTTTATATAGAAAACAGCTCTTAAAAAGGTGTTTTCAGAAAGGCAAAAATAAGTAAGGCTTGGGGACCATTTCTTCAGTATTATATGTAGATAAGATGGTTGCACGACTTCTCTTAACCTGTGTATTTTACACCAGTGCAAAATGCTTGTCTGAGAATGTAGCTTGAGTGGTGTGTTGGAAGTGTTTTTTTTTTTTTTTTTTTTCTCGTATTTAGTTAACTCATTGCACTACAACAGAATGTAGCACTTTGTCGTGAGTGTTGTGTACTTTATACATCTTGTGGAATACATTAATCATTCAGTGACTTAACATGTAACATCAAGGTAGGGAAAAGAAATTGTAAATTTCAAACTATTTCACAATATATATTTCCATATTTCAGACAGCAATAAGTCAATCATAAAAACCATCAGCAATTCTGTTTTCAGCACAATTGACAATTTAAAGCACTAAACCAGTCGACTTCAAATTAATTTAAAAAATGTTATAGAACCAGTACCAAATAATCTGGTTGTAATTGAAAGAAGTCATCTTAACTCCTACCAAACTCAAAAGCAGTGTGTGCAAATAAGACAGAGTTGCTGTTTGTTCTTTCATATTTGACTAGAACAAAAAAAAAAAAAAAAAGGATAACAGCCAACAAGTAATTTTAACCATCTTTATTAATAAATTCTCAGAATATAGTAAAATAAAGTTGTACACCTCCTAGACTTTTTTGTACACAATTTACTCTTCCCATAAATTAAAAGTGAAGTTAAACCTACAACCGAGAGTAAAAGGGATTAACCATAAAAACATGTGATGTGTGAGCATGCTAATACAATTGGAGGCTATTTTAACAAATAAACAAGTATTTCCACAGGAAATCTTGATCAGACTGTGTACCACAAATAGGCCTTTAAAAACACCAGATAATACAGGGACTGCAATACACAATTGTTTTATTATTATTTTTTTTTTTTTTTAATTGATTAAGCTGATATTGCACAGCGATAGGCCGCGCAGGGTGCCCTAAGTTTTCATTTAACATTCTTTAATTCCAAACATAGTTAGACAAGACATTGGTGTTACAGTGAATTAACTTTTTCCTATTGTCAAAGCAGAATTTTAAAATAAAAGAGCAGAAACAGTTCTTCGATCTGCTTAGTTGAATAAAATAACACCAGATGTTAGGCAAAATTTATGGCCCATTCTGTGAGTTTGATGAAAAGTCTCTGGGTTGCATCTGTTGTGGTGGCACACCAGGACCTGGAGGATAGTCCCTTGGGCCCATATGTGGTGGTGGACCTTGCGGGCCTGGATAGTCTCTCATGCCTGGTGGGGGACCGGTCCCGGAAGGCATATTTTTGGGTGGAAAGGGATAGTCCCGAGGTCCATGTGGCAGTGGAAAACCAGAGGGCACATCTCTCATTCCAGGTGCAAAATCCCTTGAGCCAGGTGGGTAGTCTCTGTGCGGTGGAGGTGGTCCACGAACTACATTACATAAAAGGAAAAAAAAAAAAAAAGTTTTAGGATTTGAGATTTACTGAGATTTAACATGCTGTTTTAAAATATAGTTTTTCAAAACATTTTCAAATTTTTGGGTTACATGATTTGTTTATTTTGCAAACGCCTTTATCCAAGGCGACTTACAGAGACTAGGGTGTGTGAACTCTGCATCAGCTGCAGAGTCACTTACAACTACGTCTCACCCGAAAGACGGAGCACAAGGAGGTTAAGTGACTTGCTCAGGGTCACACAATGAGTCAGTGGCTGAGGTGGGATTTGAACCGGGGACCTCCTGGTTATAAGCCCGTTTCTTTAACCACTGGACCACACAGCCTCCTGATTCATGTTGCTTGGCACTTTTCCAAAAAGGAAACAAACACAAGCCAGCTTGCACTAAGATTGAAAAATTCTATCATTACAAAAAATGTGGTATAACAAAAAATGCTTAATAAAGTATTACCAGTCAGTGGTGGTGCAGATCCATATGGCCTGGGACCATAGGGTCCTCTGACTGGATGTGGAGGTCCATAGCGAGGGCCTGGCGCAGGTAGAGAATGCCCAGCTATGGGCCGAGGGGCATGTCCATTTGGAGGCCCGGTCATCGGTGGAGGGGCAAATCCTTTTGGTGGAGGTGCTGGACCACTCGCTGGCGAATTCATGATCGGAGTCCCTGGAAATGATGGTGGGCCTTCAGCTTTAGTGTTCATCTAAAAAAAAAAAAAAAAAGAATTAATCCCTCAATTAGCTTTATGTAAACAAAGCAGGTGTGTACTTGATAAAACTTGCATGAACCATGCCTTGCTCACGGTTAGTGGTGTATGTTAGAATCCACCTTTCTTGTGTGTTCCCCATACAAATATATGCACTTTTTATAAAGCATGTCAGTCTCCGGGATCAGTTACATACACCATGCAACGCTGCTCTGCATACTCACAGTATCTGGTTCTTTTGGTGGGGAAGGACATGGGGAAGAAGATAAAGCCTGAGGATCAACAGGATTTTTTTCAACATGGTTTTGCTTTTGAACAGAATAGGAAGAGGAAAAAATGAAAAATAAGCCAGAGACAGTAAAAGAATGAAGAAAAGAAAATACAGGGTAGAGCTACAAGGAGAGACAACTTTTATTACTAAATATCTCTATAAAACCATCTCACTGACTTACCGATCCATCCAACTGAATATTAGGCGAGGAAGTCCTTGGGACACTAGAAATCAATTGTGGGGCACATACTCCAACATCTATAACATAAATAAAATGTAGTTATCTTATGAGGCCAAAATAATCAAGTTATCTGCAAAAATACATAGCACCTTGAATGTGCATACCTGCTCTGAATGGAGGTGGAAGTCCATGCTCTCCAGGGACATGGAATCGTCCTGAAGTTTCAGATGGGGGTCTTCTTGGACCAAGCTGACCATCCATGTGACCTGTGAAAGTTATTAATTTTAACATAAATGCAAGATTGATCGATTCATCAACCAAGGAATGAATTTAACAAAAGTTAAGTGACAAAAAATGATGCGAGAGAAAAGTAAAACTGCATCCACACTGGATGCGAGCGAATAATTTAGAAGTCACTGCAGTCAAATGGGAGTATCCACACCAGCAGCGAGCAAAGCGAGTGACGTCGCTTTGAGAAAATTTCATGTCGTTAAAATAGAACGTTTCTTTTTTTTTTTTTCATTGTGTGACTGGAATGAAACTGACCAATCAGAAGCAAGGTTAACACCTTTGACACAAGTCAAACACATCACACCTGAAAACAAGTTAATCATTTTATGTAGTACCAGTAGTCGTGGCTTGCAGGTGGTGTATTTAGCAGCACCGAGACATTTTCTTTCCGATTATGCAAGTTGCATAAATATAGGTTTATTGAAAAACAAAAATAAACCGGACCACAGTCTATCTATACAGCATTAAAATGAAAACTGTGCACTTTGCTGGCTTTTAAAAATGACAAAAAAGGTCCAACATTTTGTTCACTGAAATTGTTTTGTGGCACAAATCTTTGACAAGAAGAATGTCTTTAAATACACATAAAGTGAACATATGCATAGAGAGATTCACCAAACAAACACAAATATTGTCGAGGTCCTACTATTCTATAGATTGTAAAACAAAATTAGCAACACGTTTGCATTCTATGTGACACATCCCAACATTACCAAGACCATAGTTTGATTATGAGCCATATCTGTTCACCGGACTGTTTTAAAAGGAAAAACTAAATAAAAGTCTTGCGTCTTGCCATGGAACATGACCTTGTTCTATGTATAATTATTCAGAAGTAAATTAAGTCAGTCAGAGCTCAAACGCTCACCCATGATCTGATGCGTTGGTCTTCAATAGCGTTTACGATAAAGTAGAAAAATAGATTTGCAGAATGGCATCGGTAACAATACAAGGTAAGTGGTGACTTGTGCATAATAACACAGATAATTATTACTGATTATGTATGCTTAACAATGTAATAATAATAATAATAATAATAATAAAGTTACACTTTAAAATACTTAAAAGTTAATAACAGGGATCAATGAAGGAATTTGTAAAGAAACACAATTGAGATTGCAGTAAGTTGTATATATAAATGCATAACAATAAAATAATTGTTGAAAAATCAGTTCAATTATACTACTATTGTCCAGCTGTCTGCTGACAGCTGGAGATGCACTGGGCTTCAAATCAAACTACTACTGGTACCACGAAGAAAAAAATAATAGCACTACGAGTACAACTCACAATTATTACCGATATATGAGAACAATAAAACTGTTGGATAAATAGGGATGTTCTGATCTATAGATTTTACAAGTCCAACCTTTATTTTACAAAAGAGTTGCTGGAGGTGAGGGTGGTAACCTTTTATCAAAACAAGACCTGTTTTGTAATGGGACAGCCCATCTCTAGTTTGTCCAATAGGAATGCATGGGCGGGGTCATGTATTTATTGGATCGTTTCCAAGTAGCGTCTGGTGTGGACTGACATTCGGCGACTTCGCTCGCTTGCATCGTTCGCGTCCAATGTGGATGCAGCTTAAAGTTTAAAATGAACACATTTTAATTAAGTTTTAGGACATTTTGGACAGTATGTCCTCCTAATTATTTTTATATATATATATATATCTATTACTGAGGTGACATTCTGAGTTAACAGACAACTAGGCAAATTAAGTAGCTTGTTTTATAATATACATCCCCCCCTACTCAAACAGCACATAAAATTGTAATATAAAATCAGTTTTGTTACCTAAGAACTGGATTAAAACTAAATAAGTGCTGCTACAACCACTGTAGCTCTGTGGTGCTATTCTAATGAGTATAGTGGCTCTGTAATTGTGAATCCATTAGTTAGTGTAAAACAGACACCATGCGATACTTCATACTTGACCAAAAAAACCAGCTATGGCAACATTTTTTTTTTTTTTTTTATTTAATTACATTATTTAAATTTTTTTTTTTTATATTTGTGGTTTGTATTTGTTCTATTATTGATCATCTAAAATAGACTTGTTCATAACAGTCAGATGATAGTGGCAGAGATTGTGCCTAAAGTAATCTGTTGGCAGTCATGAAGGATCGTAAAAGCTACAACCCCCTTGTGGAGTTGGAGGTCTCCTTGCTACCAAGAATTACAAAAACATGCTATTTTTTTCTGCAGTTAGCTCCTCTAATCTTTAGCTCTACATATTGCTTATTGTAGGTAACTAAGGCCCTGTCCACACTATGCCTTTAAACCGTATTACTTGTATTTAAGCCGGCTTAAAAGTGCTAAATACAGTTTGCGTCCACACTACACAGCATTTAATACCGTACTCGAGAACCAGACTCGAGACCACCTCAGGAGGTAGTCTCGAGTCCGGTTCTAATTAGATTGCATCAGATCGTGTGGTTTATCAGAAGTGTGGACTCTGTAATACCAAACTACATTTTTTGTGTATCCTCCAATATCCCAAAATGCTTTGTGGTATGTTTGGCGAAATACTCAGAGCAGGCGCCTGAAGGACTTGCTATCAGTGTACACACCGCACGCACTAGGTATTCATTTTTATGCTTCAAAAAATCTGTCAGGACATTTCTGTTAAACTAGTGGGGAAAATAACAAAAACACAACGTTAAATTAGGCGACTGCAAAAATGAAATGCGAGTTAAAAGTAGGATCGGGGATGAACAAATTACATAATTTGTCAGCTCTGCTTGAAATAAAATTAAGCGGACCAGAATTAGGCTCAGGCAAGATATGAAGGTAAAAACAAAGATTGTTTTGTAATTAACAGCTTTTTCTGAGTTTAATTATAAAACAGAATCAGCTCAACTTGTTTAAAGGGACCTCACCTGATTAAAAATAAAACCTGAAAACTTCAAGCCCTACTTGTGTCTGTGTGTGTGTGTTCAGATTTACTTTTTCCGCAATACTTGTTATATTTCATTTATGCAATATGGACCTCTGTTAATATGGGGCATAACACATTTTTTAAAAATAAAATACAGTGCATGGTGGGATACTATCGTATTAATTTCCACGGTTCGTTGCGCTGCTGGGAATTGTAACTGAACTATTCTAATGGTGTGTGGACGCAATAAGCCTGACTAAACATGAAACGGTACTTCAGTGTGGACGCTTTGAGCTTTATTAATTAGAGCGGTTTTGAGTACGGTTCTCGAGATCGGTTATGTAGTGTGGACAGGGCCTAATATGTTGGCATTTACTTTGAAACACAATCTAAATTAATGTATTGTTAAAGCAGATACACCCCTCTGTTTTGAAACGATTAAAAGCAATTTAATAATATGAGTTTACTGTATTCCTTTCTTAACACTTACTCTACTCTATGTACAAGGTAATTCTGAAGCTACTTGACCACACTGCACTTCTGCAGTAGAAATGTTAAGAAAAGTTTAATGTTTTCTTTCATTTTTAATGACGGAACTACTTTAATAAATGTCAGTAGTTTAAAAATACTTTTAAAAGGTGTTGGCCCATATTGGTTGTCTTAAAATCCTTCTGACCATCATTTGGCATCTCCAACTGAAAAACAGAATTGCTCTGTGGTGAATGCTCTCCTTTTAACATGCACCTTGAATATTCAGTATCTCTATAATATACTCACAAAAAAAATATGGTTGGGGTTATAATTCAACCGGTACTATCTGACTTACCAAATGGTTCTCTTCTGCCCACAGGAGCAGATGGAGGGCGCCCAGGGCCCTCAATCATTGGTGGGGGTGAGGGGGCACCTCCACTCACAGGAGATGGGCCATAGGAATCGTCACGGCTCAGTGTGCCTGTTTTTAAAAAACAAAACAAAAAAAAAAACACAATTACGATATCATATGATCAAGGTGATGCCAAAACAAAAACACAAGGGGAAAAGATAAAAGGAAAAATGAACACCTTTCTCATTAGTGAATATGTGAAAATGTATAAAACACAAGCTCTTACCTCTACGTGGTGGTGGGATCTGTCTATCTTGGCGGCCAGGGGTTGGTTTAATTAGAGAAGGTCTTTGGATTTCTGTGAGCTTGTCATTAACTTCAACTAGTCTGGGGGAGGGGGAAATAGGAAGAATACACTGGCAGTGGCCACCTTTTTAAATACATGAATTTACTAGAAACAATACAACATTTGCTAGAATGCATTACACATTGTTTGAACCTAAAACAAATATGCCTGCTAACCAGTATTTAACTGATGATACCAATAGTTGAACTTGACAAGTAGAAGCATAATATACAGCTTTGAAAAGTGATAATGATAATGCGCAATCGCTCCTTGTTGCATTCCCAGGAGGGAACTGGTCCACAGCTTGCAGTGCACTAAACAAAAATCTGTTCTTAAACACAGATTACTATATTACAGCACATTTACCTCAATATGATTTGCCCACAACCAGAAAACAGAAACTAAGCAGAATGAACCATATGTTTATAGAGGAAGAAGTAGCCTAAGTTGCTGTCTGTTACTGAATTTTGCTAGTTCCTGGCATCACACAGAGAACAAGTGAAAACACACAAGTGCTGTGCTCTTTAACAATTTCATTTTACTTGGCATTGTTCCCCTCAATAATTTTCTGATCTTACCACAGCTTCAGCCATGGTTCAGTCACCATTTGATCCTGTGTTCCTAAACGATACTGAACATGTATTAAAATTGCTGGGTTTTATTTGACTCTGAGCTTAATTTTAACCAACTCGTCAAAATGGTTTGAAAAACAGCCCAGACCAAGGCTCTGCTGAAACCCTGGTCCATGAGTTTATTTTTTCACAACTGGATTATTGTAACCCGCTGCTCACTGGGTCTACCAAAATCCCCCCTGTCAAAACTCCAGTTGGTGACCAGTCTTGACTCGTAGCAGGTCTATAGAGCACATTACATCGGTCTTGAGAAGCCTTCATGGGCTGCCTGCTTCAATTAGGATGGATTTGAAGATCGTGTTGTTGACCTAAGATCCTTCATGAGCTAGCTCCTCAGTATCTTTCAGACGTTGTCTGAATACATTCAAGCCTGTTCTCTATGCTCTTCTACTGCAGGGCTATTGACCATCCCAAAGGCTTAAAGCTGTGGGGATAGAGCATTCCGGTCCTGTGCTCCCTATTTGTGGAATTTTCTACCGAAACATATCAGGGACTCTGTGCCATTTTAAAAACCTAATTTAATAAGGCACTTCACTTTATTTATTTATTATTTGTAGAGCGCTTTGAGGGGTTTCACAGAAGGCACTTTATAAGCCTATTGTGCTGTATTGTATTGTTTAAAAACACTTTAGGACATTAACCACAAGGGCCAAGTACAGTCAATTCTCATTAAAACAAACTCAAATTGCATTTACACATGCTGCTGCCAGCTAAACGGTACTGATGGAAACTGATCGATGCACATTGTATTACGAGTCAAACAGTAAATTCAGCTCTTAGCAGGACACAATGGATTCAGTTGCAAGAAAGCAAGGGATTAATATAGTTAATGCACTGTTATAAAGCTGAAACAAGATTTTTTTTTTGCTGCCCTCCAAGCCAGTTTGTGTTTACGCTGTCTCGAGTTGACAAGCACGGTGCAAAAAAACATGCCAGATTAGATTATTTTGGCATCGACTGAAAAACGCACAGCAAGAACTGTTTTTGGAATGCTATTTTGTAAACTACCAAATACTGTATTACAGTGCTTGTTTTACAAGAAGTTTCACCTATTTCCTTTGTATAGTAGACATACAGTATCGTACTTTGGTGTTTTAGATGCACTGACGTACCTGGCATTGTTAATTTAGAATGCCCCAACATTAATAAAGCAACTACAATGTAGTATAACAACTCTCTGATATTTTTTACATATCCAATTTAATTGGTTCCAGGGATCCAATAAATGACAGGTTCTATTGCATTAGCGCTTACTTATGCAATTGGTTTTTGCAGCCTTTTTGAAATTATTTTTTTTATTCAATTGAATTGCAATTTTAGTACAGTCCACTGTTAGTGTATGTTTTTCTATACTGTGGTATGGATTTTTGGCACTGATTAGGAAGTGAGGAACAAGCTTGTTCAATGCAGATACTGCTTTACAATACTTCTACTGTATTGTGTTTTACATATATTATACTTCTCTCTCTAATGTGACAATGATACTACCAACACAGAATTACCAAATTTCAATTTGGAACCAACTCACTTTTGTCTTAGGTTTGCAGTTTCTCTCTTCTCTTCCACCAACGCCCTTTCAGCAGCTCGTGCATTAAGCTGTTGAAAATAAAGTCAAAATGGTCAGTATTAAGCCTAAATATCAAAGCAATTTTGCGAATTGACAGCATTTGACACTTCAGAAATATTGAAAGAAATTCAAATGACAAATGTTTCGACAAAGTATTTAACGATTTCTAGTCAAGGCACTGAATTTTAGATTTTTATGTATTTAATTTTTAGAGTATTTAATAGATATGGACAGGAATTTAACACTTACCCAGTTTTCATGTGCTTTTTTTTCATGAGACGAGATCTAAAACAAAAACAAAACAAAAAATTATTGTTAAGCAAGTCAAAAAACGTAGGTATGGCTGCAAGCAAGCAGTCAAAAAATCAAGATGCAAAATCAAGTATATGACAACTCGGTTCAACTAGCCCTTTTTACAGAACATCACTAATAAAATGTGTTGTCCAATGTACTTCTCAGAAGTGACGTGTAAACCTTATAGCTACATAGTAAAATTGTAACCCTAGTTGGAACCGCAGTACTATTACCAAAAAAAAAAAAAAAAACACTTGAGATTCTGAAATAGAAAACATACTTGATTTTTGTAAGACCGCTCTGTTTTTTGTAGTTCCTCCTCGATTTGTTGAATTCTTTCTTTGTAAATCTTTAATTCTTCCACTACTTGCACAGCCTTGCCATCAACTTCAGATAGTTTCTGCTCCTTATCACGGCGCTCATACTCTTCCTGTGTTAGTTTTCTGTAAACCACCAAAAATTATTATCCCAGGGCGCGAAATATCTGACGGCACCGGCGGCAATTGCCGCAGTGCCCAAGCTGCTTGCCGCAATGCCACTCACATTTAAAAAACAAGCCTTACGGCAAAACTGCCTGTAAGCCCGCCCGCCCGTCATTGCCACCGGTGTCCGTCAGCACCAGCACATCTGATCAACCCATTCACAAACTTGCTCAGCGTCAGCTGGCCCATTCTGTCACAACTCAATTTAATTCTGTCTAATCTCGTCCTGCGAGAAAATGACTCATCATAATGTATTATTGTCGCCATTGTTTTTACTGTGCACCTCACAGCACTAAGCCACGAGAAAGACGTACTTGAATGGCAAACAGAGGGAGGGATGCTATTATGTTAGACTGAGCTCAATATGACCACGCTTCCAGATATTTTCAATCACACGTGTTCACTGGCAGTGTCACTGTGTGATTTTCCCATCTGTGAGCACCATGCCAACTCAAAAACATTTAAAAAGAAAGAAGGGAAGGAAGGAAGGAAGGAAGGAGAGCTGTCTAAAGCAGCAGCAAAGTGTTCTCAGATTGACTTAATGTTCGGGTAAGAAACGGGCGCCCCCGACAATAATAATAATAATATTAGTGTGAACTTACAGTTGTCAAGAACTGCAGAAAGGACGAGACTAGACAGAATTAAATTGAATTGTGAGAGAACGGGCTTAAAATTGCAATACTTTAAAATGCAACGGTGCAATACACATTGCTAATTTATAAAGACATTTCAATGGCCATTGCTGTTTTGTAATTTGGTGTTATCCCCCCCAAAACACCAAAGCTAAAAATGAACACACAATAGATAGATAATTATTAGGTTTTGCTCAAATTATTACACTAAAAAAACAAACAAAAAAAAAAAAAAACCCGAGCAAGTAGCAGCTCCTTACGTTATAATTTCATTTATTTGTGTGTAATACATTCTCACTACCTTACGTACTTCTGCTTTTTAACTAGTAAAACGTGTGCTTTCACGAAAGGGGTTAGAATGTGTATGCTTAAAAACAGCATACCTTCTACCCCGCCTGAATCGAGTGTCCAGCAATGCACCATAACAAAACTGCAGATCCTTTGCCACTGTAAATTTCAAGAACTGTGAAACTGTATAAAGTCTCTCAAATGTAAATATCTAACATTATGTATTTCCAGCTGTTCATCATTGTGATGCAGAGCACTCTCCATTGCCTGACGAAGTTTCTATTTCAATGAATCAAACCACTGTCCTCAACCATTCACCAGCAGATAGCTGTTTGAATACTCACTGCTGGAGCGCATTCTCTTTCTGTTGGTACAGCTCATTCATGATCTCCAGTTTCTGTTGTATGGTCTTGAATTCATTTTCGAGATGGGACTTCTCGCTGCTCAAAGCAGCATGATCATGCTCCAGCTTTTGTATTTGCTCTGAAAAAACACAAAATCAAGATTTAGATACTTTTCTAGAATGTGTTTAGAGCAGAAACTTTCAACATGAACACAAGGGTTAGAGTTTTTCAAGCTACCTTCCAGTTGATGTCTGGAATTTTCTTCATCCAGTAGTTTTGCCCAATATCGGTCTCGTTCTTCTTCAACAATTGTCAGAGTTGTCTTTATCTATATTAAATAAAAAAATACATATATTTTGAGACAGCAAAAAAATACAACTGGAATCATTCTTATAAAACAATCAGTTTCCAAAGATTCCAATACTGTGTTAGTGCGTTTACACTTAACTCAGACCTGAACTGGCTCAGAGTTGATCGGCTCAGAAGATTATCATTTGAGCCACCCGTTTAAATAAACACAGACCTGAGCCGGCTTTGGCCCAGTATGCGCGAGCATAGACCGTGAACTGTAGCGAGTGTCCAATGACGTCATATAAGCCACCCCTTGCGTGAAGACATTTCCCCTCCCCAAAACACAGAGGTGGAAGTGGTTTAAAAGTAAAGTGTTTTTGGACCTGAAGCGAGTGCTTATACATCTATTCACATACCAGATTTCCAGAGTGAAAAACTGGGAAGTTGTTTTTTTCTCCAATTCATTTGCTGCGTAGCAACTCTGAAGCCGTTAAAATAACAGCAGGGTTCTCCCCAGGCCTTTTCAGCCAGGTGTGACGCCCGGCAAAGTGACTGTCACCGCCCAGTTGAAAAAAAACCCCCGATCCGCCCGTCTTGCAGATGCTACTGTGCCTTTAACAATAAGGATCGATTGCGCTTCTAGAAGACTAGATCACTTGTGCATTTTTGGGTGAAAAAAAAAAAAAAACACTAAGATTATTTTCGGCTATTATCATTCAGTCCATTTGTTGTCGTATTATTGTACGGTACGGTTATATATAGTACATAATAGCTATACATATGCACCAGTAAACAAGTGTATTCGTTTTGTTGTGATATCGTAAAAAATATGTACCCAGGTGCTTGTGAGAGATATTGGGGTTCATGTATAGAGGCTGTACGCCTTTAAGAAGAAAGTCGTGATGGGATCTCAGCTGACACACAAATGCTTAAGTGCAGAGGTGCTAGATTATTTTACACTCCTGTTTCATGCAACAGTTATGATGGTGACCAAACGTGTGCGAGTACTGTTATGGTTAAAATGAACAGCGTTCAAAAAATGTAGAACAGTGAAAAAACTAAAATGGACGTACATTAACAAAATGCCCTGAAAACAATTTAAATGAAGCAATAAGCTCAACAATTAAGCTAAAAAGGAAGTGAAAAGGTTACCGTTTTTTATTTTTTTTGTGAAGACAACACATTATTCAAATTCTTTGTCGTATTATATATTTAAGGTAAGGCAAGTTTATTTTTCCGTTAAAAGTGCTCCCGGCTATGTTCGCCGCCCGGCTGTACAGAATTCCTGGGGAGAACCCTGTAACAGTTTATAATAACAATCATAATTTAAAAATTAAACATCGGGTGTATTTATTGCAGATCATAATGTGTTTTCTTTCTATTCTCATCTAATCAAAACATATTAAAAAAGTACAAAAAAGAGATTGGAAAAAATAGATCAGCTATTACCATTTAAACATGTTATATACACACTCAATTATTAAAACACATAATGCAAAAGATTGTTTATTTTATTTTGAATGGCGCCAACACAACATAATAAATTATTCTGCTGTTAACTTGCTGAGCACACCAATACAGTTTTGTACTTTTAAAAATGTAAATACAATAGCAAAGCCGAGATGGTTTTACGATTTCCAACCGGCACACAAAATTAAGGCTGAAAACTGGGACAATCACAGTTTTTCCAGGATGTAAGGTAACCCTATTCACATCACAGCACTTACGATGTTTAATTGATTAAACTTCCACAAGCTTGCAGCTTTATTTTTCAAATTGTATAATTATTCACGTCATTAGGGAAACCTTTAATTTTCTCAATGACTGTACTGTAAGGATTTGTTTAATTCTAGATAGAGGTACCCACAAAATCTAACATTTCCTCATATTGATACAAATCAAAATACAACCACAGGTTATATTTGTGGATGTGTGTGAAAAATAATACTTCAGAAAAGTTTTGTGGCAACTAGACTGGTTTCACATTTATCACAGGACCTATACATTGTTTCTTCACATTATTCTCACAGATATGTTTGTATTTTGGGATTAAAAATCCCAACTTCCTGTTGCTGTTGTCTGTGCCTGTCTCACGCTAGCAAACACCACAGTAGACCAAAAAACAAGACCAAAGCCATCGCAGTGATCCCTCAGGAGCAGGCCATTTTTAGGACGGCTGAACCTGGGCTGGCTGCGTTTACACTGCAAAAAAGACCTAAGCCGTCTCTGAGTCGCCTTAAAAAAAGAAAAATTTAAAAAAAATTAAAAAAAAGGGTAGTGTAAACTGGGTATGAGTGTAGTCCACAGCAAAAAGTGAACCAAGTAACAAAATGTAAGTAGATACAAACATATTATGTTGCGAGAACGATGCAATTCTTATTAACTTAAATTAATGAAACCATTTGGGGGGGGGGGGGGGGGGGGGGTGGTGTTGCATGAACAATTGAGTAGTATTTATGCATTAGTCCAGTAGTTCTCAAACTTTTTCGGCCGTGTCCCCCCTTCCTCTTGTCTGTTGTACTTAACGCCCTCCCCCCCCCACCCCCCCAACACAAAGACACACACATACATATACTGCTTTTTTTTTTTTTGGATGAACCAGCCACAGATCCATCGTAATAAAAGCAAACTTAACACTTCAGTTTATCGATTGTGACCAACGCTTACTACATAGTAAGCTGAAACAAAACCAGATGGTAACGGACTTCACCCAAAAATATGCAAGCTTAAAAGGCACCAGTCAGATGCACAGCGCCATCTATAAACTTTGACATGTCTGGAGCTGTCGGCATAAACATTTGTTTTGCATTACTAGATACCATATAACGGGAAATTTTGTCCGGTATTAAATTCAGCAGATTTGCTACGTTGGGGGATTTTTTTCACAAGTAGTTCACAAAAAATGTCAGTTTTGCATTTATACTTTTATATTTTACACTTTGATATCTGACACATTATTTCTCTTATCCAGCGCTTCTTTAACCTGTTCTGTATACCATTCTGACAGAGTACTGTATGCAACCCTCTGATTGGTGGAAGTACTATTGGCAATCTAATCAAAATAGCCGATGAAGCCCAAATATCTGCCCGTTAGAAGGTATAGCCTAGGTTAAGATGCATGCTGTAATTTAAATTAAAAAAAAAAACACACACCTGCACTTCTAACGTCCCCCCAGGATACAGTCTGCACCCACCCCCCCCCCCCACCCCGTTTGAGAACCACTGTATTAGTCAACGAAAGAAAGCTAGACTTACCCTTGAAACATCTGTCATCAGTTTTATCTTGTTCTTTATGGCATCATTCTTTTTACCTGAAAGAGTAATATTGATTTCAATTGTGCAAATTCTATAACACTAATTTACTACATATATTAGATATGGTTTTACAATAGAGGAATGTTAGCAGTCAAAAATGTACCTTGAGTTTCTCCATTTGACTTCGCATCTCCTTTCTGCAACTCCACAGTCTCAAGCTGTCTTAACTCAGTAATGCAATTGGATAAAACCTACAAAAATTAAATATACAACGTATTGTGTGCTCCTTTACATTCTGATAAATGGTCACAAACACACAACATAAGCGCTGCAATAGACCAGGTACTGTCTGTAAGTACCATATATAAAACTACCTTTGAACAAGTATTGAGTCACAAGCGATGGTAAGAGGAATGCTGCATTTATATACTACATTTTTCAACTAGCAGTATTATTTTTTTTACAGTTTCCATGCATTTTCAATCTATAAACCTCAAAACACATTTGTACACGATATACAAATACATTTATTCAGCCTCAAAAAGGTATGCGTATAAAATGTAATTTACATTGGAACATTTATAATAAGATGAAAGTGTCCATTAAATCCATCCCTATCATTTTGTGTACAAATATTCAGTAGCACAGTACTAAAAAACAACTTGCCGTTAGACAAATGTTTCTAGGAGAATATTCTTTTTTTTATTGTGCTGACTGCATTTCTTTTTACTACAAGTCTTAAACCTATCAGTGTTGAGGCTTTTCTATTTACATTATGTGGTATAGCTACTTTTCAAGTCGTTTCAACAAATAAAAGTAAGGGTTTCATTCATGTGGAAAACCTTCATGTGAAAAGTAATGTGCGTCTAACTACATTTTTCAGAATGGAAAGAAATTTATGCAGATCATAACAAAGACATACCTCTATTTCATTGTCTTTACGTGCAACAGCGTCTTCTAAATCTTTCTGACTCTTCTGAAATGTTTTAATTTGCTCAGAAAGTTCTCTGTGTTTTTCTTCCCAGCTTCTGGACTCTTTCAATAGCTGGAAATCGGGGAAAACAAATATTAATTCATAAACACAATTCACAATCACTGTGCACAGAAATGCATTAAAGGAGTAGCTTAATCTATTTGCTCCTGTATCTAGATACTTACTTTTTTTTTACTGTCTTTTAAAGTGTTGTTTTCTTTCAACACGGATTGCAGTTCAGCTTTTACGGCTTCTTCTTTTACTCGGGCCTCTTCCACACAAGTCTGTACCTAAATCACAAAGGTTTAATATTTAGATAGAAAAAATGGTTCCAAGTAAAACTGAACCTTGATTAGAAGTCTTGGGCAGCAGTAAGCATGACATACTGTATGTGTTTAAACAACCCGCAAGCATTGCAGGGCAACACACCACATAAGAAGCATGAAATGCAATTGCATACTAGTTTAGTCATTCATGTCCAATAGTGAATAAAACATTTGTAATTAAAACAAAATACGTTTTGTAACCTACCTTTGATAGTTCTGCACTCTTAGATTGAATTACACTCTGAAGCTTATTGATGGACTTTTGAGTGTCAGATAGCTGAAAAGAAAACAAAAAACACATTACTACAGTATTTAGAAGAAAAAAAAAATAGCATAAATCATAGTCCACCATTGACTTAACATTATCAAAGTGGTTTCCATTAACTAATTTAGAGAAAATAATATATAAATAATACTGAATATTCTTTGACTAGTAAAGTATTTACAAGCAGAAAAGCATTATGATTCAAAATCATGTTATCCTGTGATAACAGAACATGGTAGTCTGGATACATAAAAATCTCCCATTTACTGACACTACAAGAATCTTGGAAAAACTCCTGAGTGCAATTATTTCTGTGGGACCAGTTGGGAGTGTTTAAATTTAATGATGAATAGCCACACACAGGCATGACAAACTACTTATCGCCTAACTAGAATGTCTACAAAAAAAAGTTATCTGAATAAAACAAAAAGACAATTTAAGTTCAGTGGACAAAAGTTTCTGCAATGGGTCTTTCTTATTGCCTATTGAATTGTTTATTTAGGTTTATTACTTTCAGTTTCTGGTGATCAGGTTCTCAAGCCAGTCTGCTTGGAAGTTTTCTGACAGCTGCTATATAACAATATGATACTGCTTACTCGTTCTTCTTGCTGCAGGTTCTTTTTCCTTTCTTCTTCTACAGCTGGCTGCAGCGTCCTGAGCGTTTCTATCAGCTTTTCGTTATTTTGTTGTAAAGCTTGACATTTTTCCTTTTAAGTGAAAGAGAAAACAAATGGTAAACTAACAACAACAACTGATTTGCAGCGTTGAACATAAATTGAAACATTGCCTTGTTTTGTTACCTTTAGTTCTTCATTTTCATGGGCAGAAGAGGATTGTGTTTTCTCAGACTCCACAAACTGCTGTTCACTTTCTTCAATCTAAAATTTCAAAGCAAAAGAAATACAGAATATAAAGTGTAAAAATCAGTTTTTCTTTCCGATTATAGCTGCTAGTCTTGGGTGGAAACCTTATAGCTACAGCATTTATTTTACAATGATTGTATCAACAGATTACTTTTGGTAAATGCGCTGTAAAATAATAATTTTAGTAAACTTTCAAGAAACAATATGTCTGGTCTAAGAAGTATAACAAGTGCATTTATTTTCTATATTACCTCTGTACAATTCAAAGGTAAAAGGTCAACTAAACGTGTGCTTACCTTCTGTTTCAGTTCAGATATTTTTTCAAGAACTTCACATTTTTCATTAACTAACAGCTGAATTCTTTCCCCCAGCTGTTTTTCTGTCACTAAAATAAAAATATTGGTTACAAACTTTAAACGTAGTACAAAATACAGAAATGAATTTGTTTATTTTCAGAAAACAGACATTTTAAAAGAAAAAAATGATTTAACTGCTGAATTATTTCCACATTCAAAAAAATAATATATTATCATTTAAAACAAACAAACAAACAAACACACTCTCTGTGCCTGGCTCTGGGAAGCAATAACATATACACACAGACTAATGCCATCAGCACATTAAAAATAAAGCTTCACATTGATTTTCAATACATATGCAACAGTATAGTAAGGGCACTTACAAAGATATGTCCTATTTTTTACCTAAAAGAAAAGGGAAAAAAACATAAAATTTGTAAAAAATACAAGTGAAACCTACAACACCAAAATTAAGTTGCAACTAGAATATGTTATTTTATTTTCTAAACTTGTACACAAAATGGAGGCACCTTAAATAAACAGTAGCCTTTAAAGGTTTAATCAAGTCAAATGTAAACACAGGTTCTCAGAATAACTTGACCACTGCCTAAATTGGCCAACCCTTTAAATTTTTTTTTTTTTTTTAATAAAAACTTACTGCAAGGAGGGTCCTCCAGAGCAACATTATGAATGTAAAGTATCCTACGAGGAAAGTTATTATCACCGGCTCCCATGGCATTCCATAGAAATTTGGGCCAGGTTGCCAGTCCTCAGGCAGGGCAGTAACCAACTTAAACAAAAAAAATAAAAAAAATAGTGAAAAAGAGAGAAAAGGACTCTTTCAAATGGATTATACTTCTGTAGGGTACCATTAAATAGGTATCTGATTTCATGCTAGACCTCAAACATGCCAAAGGTTTAAACTAACACCAGTGTTGCTTATTTACAACACTACTAAAAATAGATGTCTATCTTACAGTGTGAAAGACTGGCTTAACCTATTATAACCCACGTTTTAATTGTATTTGCATACCTACTGAAAGAAAGAAAATGTTTGCTCAAGTCATATACAAGAAAAAGGGAATATTATTATTATTATTATTATTATTATTATTATTATTATTATTATTATTATTTATTTCTTAGCAGACTCCCTTATCCAGGGAGACAATTATTACAAGATATCACATTATTTCTACATACAATTACCCATTTATACAGTTGGGTTTTTACTGGAGCAATCTAGGTAAAGTACCTTGCTCAAGGGTACAGCAGCAGTGTATCCCACCTGGGATTGAAACCACAACCCTCCGGTCAAGAGTCCAGTGCCCTAACCACTACTCCACACTGCTGCCCTGAATAGTGTTTACTGTATTAAAATCAGATGATTAAAACAGATGCTGCCCGTCATCTCAATTCAGACATACAAAAATACAAACGGTGTTCCTTTGCAGTTCTGAAGAGGGTCTAATGGGATTTTAAGGCAGAAATGGATAAGCCTGCAACACACTGTGCCTCCTTTTGACTAATCAACAATTTAATCAGAATATTAAAATAACAGCAAAGATTAAAAGCCAACAATTGTATCACACACATATTCTATATATATATATATATATATATATATATATATATATATATATATATATATATATATATATATATATATATATATACAGAATGTGTGTGTGATACAGAGAGAGAGAGAGAGAGAGAGAGAGAGAGAGAGAGAGAGAATAAATACAAAACAAACAAAAAAGACTTTGGGCAACAGGGACCCTTGAAAAATACACCACCACACACCACTCTGATTTACCCTCCCAAGAGAACAAAAATCGATCTAGTTTGTACAAATACATGTATTAACCTGGCGTGAAGTGTGAAAAGCAACCAAATAGCCATCGGTGATGTACTGTATGGCTGTAACGGTGCAATTATATTGAGTCAAGGAAACATTGCTGAAACACAAACATTTTTGCAAGCTCAGAAAATCATCAGTTTAAAGAAAGACGATTAATATTGATATTAATATTAGTACAACAACTCCACTTTTGGATTTTTTCATTACTGCTTTATCAGCAATTTTGCATAACGGATAAACACAGTACTACCTCACTTATTAAGTTATGTCCTCGGGCTTTGGATAAAACGCTCACTAAATAAATAAGTTACTTACATCAATTATTGTCCTAACCAAAAATGTGTAAAAACCTGAACATATTCCTTCTTCAAAGTCTTCTTGCTGTAAACAGGGTAAATCTCCTTCATCGTTTATAATATCCATATCGAAAACTGGCTGACAGGTGTTTCACCAGCGATTCTGTATTGCTCAGCAATATCCGGGGAATGAAACCCCACATAAAGAGATTCCCAAACACTAAAAACAGTGTATTTAATTCTGATATTACAATTATTGGTACGACATAACTGGTAACCTGAATTGTTAATTTTAATAAAGTAAAAAAAACGGCGTCTCAGGCCTCGATGTTACTTTTTATAACAAATTACTAAAGATTAAAACATTAACAAAACAGTAAGATGACAAATGTAAATGTCAAATAATAAGCGATCACAATTAATAAACGTTAATTAGATTTAAAAACATAAATCGACCATAAATAATAAATGGTTACAAAGAAGCAGCGTTTCTCTCTCCGTTTACAGTTCAGCTTTCTGCACTGAACTTCACTCTCACTAGAAACACGTCAACAATACTTGAACCTAACTGACCCCACAACGTCACAATAGCAGAGAACCATACAGCGCTTCCAGAACCACAGCGACACCTATATGTCGGTAGAAGAATAAATAGCTAAACTGCAAAATATAAAAGAACATGTTGTATTATTGACCTCAATTTAAAAAAAAAAAACAAAACAGCATTTTAGGTAATTAAGAAGTGAATTGAAATAGTTAGAACTAAGTTTAAAATGAAAAATCCAACACCTGGTTAGTAACCTACTCTGTGCGTGCATATATTCCACAGGTTGTTTGTTTTTAAGAATTATTTTTAAATAAAGCCAAGTGGGGCTTCATGATAAAATGTTCATCCCAAAAGGTTCCGGAGATTTATCAACGTTATGAAAGGGTAAAAAAATAAAAACAACAAAAAAACGCATTAATACATGTGGAGCTGTGGATTACTGTGCAACATTGCTCGTAACGCTTTTAAAACTATTATGCATGTTACATCTGTTTATGCATATAGTAATTACAAAATGTATATTAAATATTTTTTTTTACCTTATTCATTTGTAACAACTGGGGGTCAAAGCAAAAAAAAAAAAAAAAACACAACAGTTGTTTAAATCCATAACAGGTCACAACAGTTTAATAACAAGTGTGTTGTCCATGGCTTATATTTTAATTGTGTTATGGAACGTGATAGTGTCCACATTTTGTTTTAATTTAAGCAACGACTGGCACTTGCTTACAATCTGCCCAGCATTACTGAATACCTGCTCACTAGGGACTGACGTTGCCGGGATGCTTAATACTTCTGACCAAAGATACAACTTTTGGAATGATCTTGGTTGTTTTTCTTCATTTTTACTCCAGGGTAGTTCAGATGAATAAATGCGGATTTTGTAGGATGCCATCTCATTAAATGGTCACACAGATTAGTTATGTTACCAGAGCATCCCAAACATTACTTTTTTTACTTTCTCGCCATCTTACTTTAGAAAAGAATTGCCAAACATCAGAAGGCATTGTATTTGTAGCTCGATCTACAGGATTTAATTCTAACACAACACTCTTAACTTGCTCTGTAACTTTGAAGGCTTCTGCACAGATGCAATGCCATCAGTAAACACTCACAGGGAGGAGAAGGTGAGCTCAATCGCATGCAGATTCAGCGAGTCAGACCTGAGGGGAGCAGAGAAGCTCTGCACTTAATGCAAAAAAGAATGGCTGATTCCAAATTTAATACAAAATAAAAAAAACTTTCCTTTGCTTAAACCCTTTACACAAAAACGATGCACAGGCTTGACTAATAGATAGTTGTCAAATGATAGAATGCATTGATAAATCGATTCATCGCCTCAGCCTTAATACTGTATACAACAAAAATGACCTGAACTTTCAATCTAAAAGGGAAATAAAACTCTCTCAATCCGAGTACCCTGTGACACTATATACAGTATAGATATTGTGTGATTCATAGTATTTAATTTTCTAATTTCAGTGATTCATTATCAATTTATTTCAGTCCATTACTTAACAATTCTGAGCTATGCTTTATCACACTTTTATTGCAACTGAATATGCTATCAAGGTACAATATACTGAAGTCAGTGAAATTATTTGGCATTCAATTTAAAGACTGGCTTCTTTCTAATGTGCAGTTTCACGCTAAGATTTACCACTCTGAGTACAAGCCCGGAGATTGGACAGTTACTAAACTACAGTAAGATTTAATAGGATTATAAAACTAGACACACACTATTAAGGAGCTAAATGTTTGTTACACTAAAATCACACAAACATTTGTAAATCAGGTCTAACACAAATACCTTACAGCTGTTGGTTCTGATGCATAACACAACAATCATTTTGAGGAGTGCAGTATAAACCTTTGCCTTGGGTTTCTTTGGGGGTTAGAATCAAAATTAAAAAGTAAAAGCCTCCGGGCTCTTGTTTTGGCAATATGGCAGCACTTGATTCAGTTTAGACTGAAATTAAAATATTAAATATATAATGATGTTACATTTTCGCACAGTACTTACTATTTCAGCATAAGGTCCCATACATTCTTTGGCCACAATGTAAACACTACCCAATGCAGTGAACCAAGACCCAGAAAGCCCCTTCTGTAGCTGATCATCTACGATGACAGTGTCGTCAGGGACAGCAGTTGATTCAGGAGCACCTTTACAAAGAAAACATAACCACTGTTTGTAATAAATAAATACACAAATAAATCTTGAAAATCATATTCTCTTGAGCCATTACTGAAATTATTTGTTGTTTTCTTATTCATATTGTGTACTATATGTAGGTATGTGCAGGCGCACAAGCGGTATTTGCCTTGGTCAGGCCTCTTAATATCAGATATCAGGAGTCAGACAATAACATTATTTATAGGACATTGCAAAGTTACCAGTTAAGTAGTGATCCATATTAAATCCAAATCCTGTGTTCAAGGGCTTGGGTGTAGTGGTTTCAGGTATTTCTTGTACATCTTCAATATCCTTAATTGAACTTCTTTCAAAATGAGTATCTTCCTTAATACCAACATCTGACCCCATGTCTCCATCCTTATTTTCAGTCATCGTGACAAATGGTGCTTCCATTTTCTCCTGTTTCATTGAATTCTCTTCAGATTCAGGTATGCTCCAAGTCTGGTTGGTTTCTGTCAGGTTTTCTTCGGGAACTCCAACAATACTAGAACCTTTGGGGGTTGTTTTATCAAGGTAAGAAAAATAAATAAATAAAATAAAAAGAAAGTTAGTCTGTGTACTGGATCAGTTCCAAGGGAACTTCACATTCTATCTACAGCATCTAAGGTAGATCAGCTGTGTCTATTTTGTTACAATAACTTGACTATATACTTCAGTATTACTCAAAACTGCAGTAAATTTCTCAAACAAATTATAGGAAAAAAAGATTGTAGCAAAAGTTTTGCTTTGTGGATGAGGGAAAAAAAAAAGTTACAAGAAATAGATGTCTACAATTATTTATTTCAGCAAAAATATATATTGTGGTGGAGTAGAGAGAAGAGCCAGAGAGGAACACCTGGCTACAATTGATTTACTGAGGACCCTGCTTAAAAGGGTGGGAAGCCCTGCAGTCAAGGCTGTGTACGCCAGGCTATGTGTAGCCATGTGATTGTGAGAAAGATAAAAGGTACTGTGGTAACCTGTGTGTGTTAAAGTCTATACTATGTGTGTTGTTGAACTGGTAAGCGGCTCAGCCATCCAGTTTTAAAGTTTAGATACTTGAAGAAAAGTTTAGTTAGGTTTTTGTTTGTATCCTCCAACAGGATAATGACCCAAAACACACAGCTAAAAGCACCCAAGAATGGATAAGAACAAAACATTGGACTGTTCTGAAGTGGCCTTCTATGAGTCCTGATCCGAATCCTATCGAACATCTATGGAAAGAGCTGAAACTTGCAGTCTGGAGAAGGCACCCATCAAACCTGAGACAGCTGGAGCAGTTTGCTCAGGAAGAGTGGGCCAAACTACCTGTTAACAGGTGCAGAAGTCTCATTGAGAGCTACAGAAAACATTTGATTGCAGTGATTGCCTCTAAAGGTTGTGCAACAAAATATTAGGTTAGCAGTCCCATCATTTTTGTCCATGCCATTTTCATTTGTTTTATTATTTACAATATTATGTTGAATAAAAAATCAAAAGCAAAGTCTGATTTCTATTAAATATGGAATAAACAATGGTGGATGCCAATTACTTTTGTCAGTTTCAAGTTATTTCAGAGAAAATTGTGCATTCTTCGTTTTTTGTGGAGGGGTACCAACAAATTTGAGCACGTCTGTATATTATATATACACACCTAACTATATATATATATATATATATACACACATTCATACATATACATATATATATATATATATATATATATATATATATATATATATATATATATATATATATACACACACACACACACACACACACACAAAAATACCTGTGCTTTCTGGAATCTGGACACCCGGAGCCAGTGGAGTGCTGTCACTTGCTGTTGAGTACTTCTGCCTAAGATGGAATGCCATCTCTTGGAAATCATCCAACACAGCAGCTTCTTCGTCAAACATATTATTGTCCATTTGCACTATCTCAGCATACTTAACCTCTCTATCATCCAACATCTTCTCAATCTCATCCAGAATGCTGGTCTCTGAAGATTCCAAGATCCTGTCCAAAGACTTCTCAATATCCTCTTTATTCTTACTTGTCTGCCTGGTAAGCTTGAGCTCCTCTTCCAAATCTTGGAACATGGCCTCCACTCTGAGAATATGCTGGGGGCCGAGATATTTCAAGAAACGATCCACACGTTTTTCATCAAAGTGGCCTTTGAGAAGAGTAAGTTGTGTTACATCATCACTATACTCTGGTTCTTCCGCCTCCTGAATTTCAATTGTAGGATCTACAATACTATCCTTTTCACTCAACTCTGGTATATTTGCTTCTAAATATTCTAAGCCATCCTGCTCCCTTCCTGAATTCTCATTAATCTGTGCTTCTTCACCTCCTGCACTGTTGTCTTCTGCTCCTATATTGTCAGTTTCTGGTTTAGTTATTCCTAGTTTAGCTATTTTTTCTGCAGGTCTTTCTATTATATCAGAATCAATACCCACTAAATCATCTGCTTTGCCTGTTTCAAAGTCATCATGAATAACAATGTCCGTTTCATTGTCTGCTTCTTTAAAATCACTGTTATTTACATGCTGTGATTCAGCCTCTACTTTAATATCAGACTGCACTTTCTTGACAATTTCCAAATGTTCATTTTTGCTGGGGACAGTCATTTCTTCTCCACGCTCATTTGCTGTGTTATTAAGATTACTGTCCACAGTCCCAGTACCGAAATCAGCAGCTGCAGCTACTTTAGCATTTTCATCTTCCAATAATTCTTCTTCGTCGTCTTCTTCTTCTTCTTCATTAGGGATACCAAGTTCAGGTTCAACAGTCTCTTCTGCATTTAGGTGGTTTGTTTCTTCTACGATTTCCCCAGTTTCTCTTATTTCTGACTTGTCTGTACTTTCATGCACTGTTTCATTGCTGGCTTGTGGTTTCTCCTCGTCCATTTGTTCATCAGTATCTTCTACTGTGGTTTCATTGCCAAGTGTTTTGTCTTTTTCTTCTGAAAACAATTCCTCATTTTCAAAAGGATCAGTCTTTATTAATTTAGCCACAGTCTTATCTGACTGTTCCTGATCAATTTCTTTTAAATACTCTTCTGGACCATTTTGCTCTACATCTTTTGGTGCTTCTCTGCCCATTCTTTGTTCCAGTTCTTTGCTCACATTTTCCTCACCAAGGTCTTTCATCAAATTTTGGTCAACCATATCTTCATCTTTTAAATCTGTTCCTTCTTCATGCTGTTCAGAGGCTTGTGAAGAACCATCTGATTCTCCTATGTGCGTGGACTTGTCCTCCTTGGTTTGAGAACCATCCGATTCTTCCATAGACTTGTCCTTCAAAGTTTCTTCTTTTTCAGCATGTATTTCTTTCTGTTGAAGATGCAGTGATTTTTCAAAATCATGTGCACTTTCTTGATCTTCTATAATTTCTTTTGAAGATGTTTTTGACAGTTCAGCAGACTCTGAAGCAAGGGTATTATCTGCAGTCAATGCAGATTCACCTGGCTTGAGTCCACCTCCATTAACTGTAGATTTAACTTCTGCTATGTTTTCTGAAGAAACAGATTCATTTTTAAAATCGTTAACCTCAGACTTGTAATCCATATGTTCATTAGTTACCCTTTGCTCCAAGTCCTCGATTTCTGATTCTGGCATTTCCAAAATTTCCTGGTCTTCCATTTTTTCAGAACCCAAAAGGTATATACGGTCTTCATTGGGCTCCTCCTCCTTGCTCAAAAGATATTCAAAATCATCTTCCTCTTCATTATCTTCAAAATCAGTTACCTTATTTGTTCTTTCACCTCCACTTACAATAGCAAATACAGTATCTCCCAATGTTGTCCACAAGCTTTTATCTTCAGGTATTTCCTCCTCTGTTGCATGATCTTCATATATCTCACTCTGTTCATCAGAGAGGCCTTCCTGTTGATCTAGACTCTGTTCTTCAGAATCATCTTTGTGGTCTACCTCTGGCTGAATGTTATCTTCTGAATAGGACAGCAAAGGTGTTACATTTGAAGCCACACTTGACTCATCATGTTCCGTTTCAAAACGTTGATGTGTTTCTTCATTATTTTCTTCAAAGCTGAAATCATCATTGACTGGGGTCACTTTCCATGTTTCCTCCTCACCTGAAACAACTGCATCAAAGGTAGACTCCAATGTGGTTTTTAATAATTCAGGAATAGGTTGCTCTTCCATAAGCTCTTCTGCATTGTTTATTTCAGAGCCATCTTCTTGCACGGACGACAAATTATCTTCTCCCTGAGAAATTCTAGTTTCTTCAGCATTATCATTTGGTGTTGTACTGTCATCTAATGAAGAAGTTTCTGTGTTTTGATGTGCATCATAGTCTGTTGGAGGGTGTGGCAAATCTTCATCGGTGCCTATGGCTTGGTTTTCTTGTCCTACTGTATTTGTATGGCTTTCTGTTTCACTTGGTTCCTCCTGAACATTTTGGGATGTTTCAGTACCTAAAGCATCCCTTATTACTATATCTTTATTTTGTTCTTTTTCTGAAACACTGCTGCTGGTTTTGTTATATATTGTCTCTGTTTTATTGCCACCAGCTTCCTCACTGTTGCTATCTTCAGGAGAGTTTTGCTTTTCTATCTCCTTAGCCTGGCTATTTGTATTTGTGCTTTTGTCTACTTGACTATGCTGTGATGGCGGAGAGCTAGACATTTCAGGAACTGCAGTGTTAGTTCCTTCCAGTAATCCATAAGGCCCCAAGAGTTTATTTAGATCATAACTATCAAATTTATCAAGTCCACTGTCGAAACATACAAAATCTGTTTCCTGCAACAACAAAAATATATTTTAAAAGTTGATCAAATTACCTTTGTTACAATAATTTGAAAAAATGCTATGCTTTTCTTCATTATACAGCACTTGCTTGATGGCAAGTAATTGGGAATTTCAACTGATTATAAAAAAGGATATATCTTTCTAGGTAACAATATTATGAGAGACATTTCTAGAACACACAGCCACCTATTTGTAGTCTTCTTGGTGATTAGTTTATTCAAGGTTTCACTGTATTTAAGTAGTTAACAATAATATTATGTAGAAAGAACTCAGCAACTCACTTCTGTTGGAATTTCCAGCTCTTTTTCAGTGTATATGTGATTAATTTCAAGCAAGTCCTTTGGAAAGTAGCCAAAACTGCTACCAACCTAAAGGAAAAAAAAAATTATATATGTATTACATACAGCACATAAAAACACAATTATATTGGAGGCTGTGTGGTCCAGTGGTTAAAGAAAAGGGCTTGTAACCAGAAGGTCCCCGGTTCAAATCCCGGCTCAGCCACTGACTCATTGTGTGACCCTGAGCAAGTCACTTAACCTCCTTGTGCTCCGTCTTTCGGGTGAGACGTAATTGTAAGTGATGCATAGTTGCCTAGTTCACACACCCGAGTCTCTGTAAGTCACCTTGGATAAAGGCGTCTGCTAAATAAACAAATAATAATAATAATTAAGGGATATTTGTGATCTTCATCACAGCTGATTTTTTTTTTTTTTTTTTTTTAAGATTCTTTAGTAATACTGTGAAAGGTTTGGGAAATACATGTGAATAGAATTATTCATAATAGCTGTTATTGCACACATGCAGGTGTACTGCCACATTTTTTTGCAAATACTGATAACTCACACAACAGGCCCCTTTCACAAATAGTTTCTTAAAGTACGTTTATGAATACAATGAAGTTTGATATTCTAAACTGCTGCTGGCTTCTTTAACAATTTAATGAACATCAAACTTTATTTTATTTAAAAAATGTATCATTTGATAAGCATTCTTTAAACAATTAACAAGTTAAAGCTTTGTAAATCTGGTTCCAATATTTAAGTGGCAAGCAAACTCTCAAAATACAGTAATGTGAATTCAAAACAATGTAAAACCCAATACTCACACTTCCAGCCCACACATCTGTTCTTCTTCCTGCCAGCTTATAGTAAACATATATTGTCTCTCCCTTTTTAAACTTGAGGAATCGACAATCAGGGCCTGAGAAATCCCGTGCAGCTTTACCTCGACACATTAACACTTGGGGAGGGGAAGGAAAAAAAAGAAAGTAATTCTACTGCATTCTGTCTGTAAAATATTAGACAGTGACATTGTTTTGCTTTGTTTTTGATGAATTATCATCTTATTAGCAAAGGGGTCCCTGGGAACAGGGTCATGCAATACATGGAATAGCATTAAATGACTTTGAATAACTGATGACTGAGAAGTTTGTGTTGCAAGCCGTTTAAACATTTAAATCATCAATTTCTGATATCAACAATTCTATTACTGTTATCAGTACTATATTGTTGATATCAGGAATAGCATTTTGGATTCCAGCAATTCAGTATTATTTTTGATATCAAAAACTGAATTTCTATATAAAAAATGCACACCAAAAAAGATGACGACATCAAGTCTGTATTGCCGCTGCCATGTATGGAGCAGGGTATAGTATCCAAAGCATGGGGCACCTAGTGTACAAGACATTGTAAGATAAGAGCTATGGTAGAATATGTTTGAAACATACAAAATAGATGCCGAAAATAATCATTTGTAAACTCTACAGCCTACTTCAAAAAACTGGAATCGTGATTACTTGTTATCTGGATAAAATTAATCCAGCAGAGATATTTTCTGAAAAACCAGATCAAAATGATCCAAAGAAAATTAATCTCGATCACAAAATATAGGATTACAAAATCCGGATTCACTTTGATCCAGATTAAAAGTTTTGAAAAACCGGCCCCTGTACATCAGGAGTTGGATTCAGTTTATAGAGAAAGAGTGGAACAAAACAGGCAGAAGCTATTTTTATACTTGAATAACTTCCAACTATTGCTTATTATAGTTGTACTCTTAGTATGTTACATAAATTTATTAGCAAATGTGTTCCAAACTGCACTACTAGGAACATTTCCTTAAAGTATGTTATACATTTGTTGAGGTGAGGTCACAGGGAACCTTTTGTATATCTTGAAGAATGTAATGAGCCAGTCAAGCTACAAGGCTAGATCCGCCCCTGTTAATCACTAATTGATTGATTGATTGTGTTCACTGTTAAATAAAACCAAAATCCTACAAGTTATATTCCACTTTTTATGAGAGGGTGCAAGTAGATTTTTCTAGCATTTTGTCCCTTGGACAAGACGTTTTTTTCAAAACATTACACACCCCTGTGTACACTACCAATCAATTAACTAGATTACAGTATGCATGTACGTAGCCTACCTACATAAAGGTAACTTTTGGTTTTGTGACTTCAAATATTGGAACATTAACAGAAGGAATTGTATGATTTTACAGCACTGTCTAAATATTCACATGTATATGCACCAAACTAAGACTGTTATACTATTCGGGTGCTCTTCTATTTTTCAATAACTAGTTTGGTCAAATAACTGAATTTGGTAACTTTAACCTCTTGTCCATAAATTAATTTTGTACAAGGGTCTTAAAACTTGAGTTTAAATAACTTGTTATTATTATTTTGTATTTATTTTTTCACAAGTGCGACTATTGGCTACAAATGTTACCAATGACGAGCATGTGTTTATATTAGGTCTGCTCCAATTAACAGATTAATCGGACCGATTAATCAAAATAGTTGATCGCAGATTATTTATTAATTTACAATTTAAAAGGGTAGTTTGGGTTTTTTTTTGGCTGGGCATTTATAACTACGTTTCCCAACATCCCCTGCTGAGAAAGAATGCACGGGCAAGGCTTCCCGCGTCAGTTCGTATCTGGTTTGTTGTTGTTACACATACTCCTTACATTTTCTACAACGCCCAGAACGTTGCTCGATGTCTACATTTACTACAATCAAAGCAGACTTTACTCGTTTTAAAACTATGTTGGTGAAAAGGGAGTTGTTATATTTAAGTTGGATGTGAAAAGTTTATTTCAAACAGAGTTGACTGTGCAGCATTTATGTTTCACGATTCCTTCATTTGGCCTGTCTTCAGGCGAGTAAATGTCTTGTACTAGTGTCACAAGCTGCGACTATAACGTTTTATTTTATTGATGTTAGTACTGTTAACATTGCGTTACTGTTAAAGTTGTTTATGTATACCGGTTTTTACTGGTTTATAAAGTGTTTTATTTGTTTGTTTGTTTGTTTTTAATGCCGAAAACCCGGAAGCCCTAAATATAATGTAAAAAAATAAATAAAAGGTTGTTATAAGGAGCCATACGTGTTATATACGGTATGTTTAAATCAAATACAAAAAAAAAATCCTCTCAGTTCTTGTGCATTATATTTTGCTATTAAACTCTTGGACTGATGTTGTTCTGTGAAAATGTGTTACATTTACTGAAATAAAAACGCTTTTAAAAATGACCAAATTTCCACTGGGCATATGTTATTTTAGATTCTATTTTAGATTCTATGTATTATGCAGGACAGTCACTAAGATTGTTACCTTTATTAAAAATGCAGGGATGAATCTACCGATTAATCAACTAATGTCCAAAAATTAACCAATCAAAATTTTGTATCGAGTGACAGCCCTAGTTTATATCTTGTGCAACCTGTTTTTATCTGACATTGAAAAGGTCACATATTTGGGTACGGTATCTATACAAACTCTTAAGAGAAACTGCCAACATCAGGTCAGACTAAATCAATTGGACTAAGGCATCTTTTTCTAGAAGTATCTAACATGTAATACTTTTTTTAAAAAAAAGAACACATGAAACAGCACTTACTGCTACATTCTTCGTCGGTGCAACGTTTGAGATCCGAAAACCTCCTGTCTACTGTCTCTTTGGATAAGGATATAGCAAAAACTAGATTTAAAAGGTATAAATACAAGATGAGAGCAGCCATGCTGGCAGCCTTGCTATGCCTGAGCAGGAGCACATCGAGTCGACACGTCAGCAGATCCTCAGGGCTGGAGACAGGAGCTGGGTGCAGGATGTTGGAGGAGGATGGAGTCAAATTACAAAAACCGATTCCCACCGGAGATCATTTAAAGCGACAGTCCTTAAGCATGCTTCAGAACCCGCAGTTGGTATAAGAAAAAAAGACGCGATTTAAAATATATGTTTTTAATTATGATATCATGCCATGACGCTGGTCAACATTAGACCTTTCCATTAGTTTTCCTACACCATATTCCAAAGGTCTTTGTTCTCCTTTTATATTTCAAGAGCCCAACTGTAGCATGGTGTATTATTACATTATTTAATGAAATATTATGCATAGTACTTGTAAATTTGTTTTTTATAGCTTAAACTAGCCTCCTACTATTGGTAATAAACTTGATAAACGGTCGTTGGCAATCAATGAAAGATAGAAAAAGACAACAAAAACAAATTAATCATATTAGAGACTGCAGATAACAAGTAGCCATTGCTCAAATTACGGGGGCCCAGGGGTGCCGGGCCCCTTACTTCTGTTAAGGGGCCATTCACTTTTTTTAATTCGAAGGTAGAGCGGGGATGGGGTTGGCCCCCTTATCACCAGGGATGTTAGAAATCTGTTTGCTTAGGGAAGCTTTTCTGTCTTGCTAGACATTTCTTGTTTTTATATTATGTAAAGAACATCAGTTTTTGGCAATACAGTATAAGCTAGACAATTATGAACACAATGAACGCATGTTGAGTTAAATTGCTTTCCTCTGTAATATTGCAATGTAGCTCATTGTGTTATTTACTGACCACATTCTAGGGGAAAAAAACACTGCTGTCATGTAATAGCATATATAAACGTGTTTTCTCTCTCTCTCTCTCTCTCTCTCTCTCTCTCTCTCTCTATATATATATATATATATATTAGTAGCTTTTCACAGGAGGCAGAAAATAGATGAGATGCGTATTCTTTCAAGGACTTTATTAAGCAGGCCTTTCTACACACATAGGGTCAATTGCAACGAACATTCAGAGTTAGTCCGCGCTGCTTTTTTGTGCGCAAGGACAGAGTCGCAGCTGCGTCCGATTTTCAATATCAGAGTTCCACTGAAAAACTAGCCTTGCATTTGATTCAGGTCGTTTCAGGGCGTTCTATGTTTTTTTGACACACCTCCCAGTTAACCAGCAATTTTCAATCGCCAGAATGATCTAATCTCGCCGAGATGCGTCTTGTTTATTTCGGTCTGCTCGGAGTAGTGCTAAAGTGATTCGCAGTTGTTGCTGTCACCCGTAAAAGCTTTGATTTCAGAAAAACTAAGTTTTGTTAAATTTGTAATTAATGACAGCAATATGTGAGCAGAGATACCGGCTTGTAAAACAGGCTAATGTGGCAGCAACAGCAACAACAACAACAACAATAATCATTTTATGAGGTTACCAAATTAATGTTTTTAGGTTTGTTTTAAATAGTAAAAATAACAATAGTGATTTTTCCATATATTATTCAGTACGCTCATTGTGAAATAAATGTGAATTAAGTGTGTCAATTAAGGGACTACAATCATGTGAACTATGTAGGCCTAATCATTATACTTGATTACAGCACGTGTGAATGTAGCAATTTGTATTTAAACACAAACGTTCACAACCACTAGGAGGTGTTTAGAATTGTGACGAAAAATGGCATCACAGGTTTTACAGGTCAGAATGCTTGAGGAAAGGAGAAGGGGTAGGACTAGAAGGACACACCCTGCCAATAGAATATATTGGACCAGAGTGGTTCCTGACGAATCAGATGTACATGTCGTGCAGAGATACCGGCTTGATAAACAGGTTATAGCAGACCTGTGTTCTGAGTTGAAGACTGATTTACATAATCCTACTGCCAGGAGTTGTGCCATACCAGTGCCTGTCAAGATTACAGATACCTTAACATGTTATGGCTCATTCCAAACACCAGCTGGGATATTTCTGGTTATGTGTCACTCTACCGTGTCGAAATGCATTAGCCAGGTAATGGCTGCTTTGGTTAAAAGAGCAAATACATACATCGTTTTTCCTATAACCCCTGTTTGAGTTTGCATCATTTTCGAATGTACGCAGAGATATCGATTGCACACACGTTTGTATTCGTGCGCCTTCGGAGAATGCAGACATTTACTGAAATAGAGGGTGCGTTCACGAGACGCAGACTTTGCTAAGTCTGCGCAGATTCTGAAAATTCATTGGCTACTTGCTCCGATTCTGTGCAGAATGGCGAAAGTCTGCGTGGCGTGAACGCACCCAGAGTGTTTTCACTCCATGAACATGCCGCTAGTCTGTGACGCAGGTTGTCTCATCACCAATGTTATTGCAAAATATCCTACCATGATTCTTTTATGAACAACTGCACCCTGGCTAACCTATTGCCCCCTCCCGTGGCCCCCCACCGCATTCACCTTACTGACAATTGTTTTCCATGCAATATTTTTTTCGACTTTTAGTTTGCTTGACGATTTTTTTCCCCCAAGTAAAACTAATTCATTTTGTATCACTTCTTGCAATATTATTTCGGTCTCTTTGTAAAGTGTTTTTTTTTTTTAGGGCAATCTGAACCATTGTTTCTGTGTTTGCTTGCTAAACCCACAGCGTGTGGGCGTGCTAGTACTTATTGACCTCATCGTTTATGCAGAGACGCAGGCTTGCGATTCGCAACTCAATTGAAAATTGCATTAACTTGGCGCAAGACATTCGCAACGCACACTGCCCTAACTTCGGGACAGCGAGTATGGTACTTTCTTGAGGATCATCCCCAGCTGCGGATTAAGTTAGCCCCAATTGCAACGAACAAATGAGTTGGGGATCAGATAATCCACAGGTTTAGTATGCAGCAGAGGATAAAGACTCCAAACCGCAAATGCGGGGTGCACGCACAAAAACAGTTGATTCCAGTTTGTTATAGTTCAAAGGATTTATGTGATTAATCATTTGCATTTTTTTCTGCAAAAAAAAATAAAATAATAAAAAATTGATTGATTGATTTACTGCATCTTGTAAAGCGCTTTGTGATGGTGTTCCACTATGAAAGGCGCTATATAAAATAAAAATGGATTGAATGGATTGAAGTTCTTGGTTTGTTGCAATTGGTGCTAACTTGCGTACTAGTTTAGTCAAGTCCTGCAGTACTAACCACAGGATCATCCACAGCTTTTTGTTCATTGCAATTGACCTATAGCGTCTACAGATCTGTCACCAATTGAGGATTAGTAAACAGTGACACAGAATGCTGCGCCCAGCCCCTTCTTATACCCTTAGCTCCACCCCTTATTCAGATCAGGGTACCGGAGCTCAGGCACGTCCCACTGGTCCTCAGCCGCACACTAGGACCAACGGGCACAGACAGATAACAGCCAATGGTAACAGACTAGGGAAAGACAAGCAGGCAGGTGGATTACATTACACACGGGAATACACACAGAAAAGGTATACAAAGCAGCGATGGAATACAGCGTGGAAGGGAACACAGAGCACATCAACACATATTCACAGCAGGAAATACAGAGCAAGAATTACAATACAAACAGCGGGAATTACAGCGTACAGATCGCTACATTGCACCCACCTTGGTTTCTTTTTGTCCCCAAAAAGTGCACAGGGCACAATGCCTGAGAGTCCAGCTCTACAGTTACAGCAATGCTAGCCCCGCTGGCATCAATATGATCCGGTCCAGGGTATGCAGGTAGCCGCAGTCGGTCACCAACAGCGATGGAATACAGACAGGTTCCTCTCACCCCTGAGTGAATGGGGCGTAATGCGCCTTGGACGAGCATGGTCCGGGTGCCCAGCTTAGTTGGGCAGCAGAGGACACAAAGTCCCGATAACAAGCAGATACCCAGCAGTGCCGTTGAGGTCGCGTTGAGAGTCCTTTGCAGGTCTCAGGCCAGTGGTGAAGCCAGGGGCGTACTGGTTGACTGTGGCATAGCTCCCAGCGAGGCGGCTGCTGGGGAGAGAGACCCCGTTGTTGGCTGCGGTCAATTATAAGGGTCGAAGCGGTCGCGGTGGAGTACAACTTTCCAGTTCCGGAAGTGCAATTATATTCGGTAGACCACCTCTCCCAGGACCGTACAGGGTCCCATCCAGGGTGCGTCCAGCTTTGGAGTTTAACCAATGGGAATTTCAAAGATCTGCCTGGTTTTGCAACTGTCCAATCATTAGTGAGCAGAGGCGGGACATAAATATGCTAGAGTAAGCAGTGTAAGAATAGCTGAATTTTGCACGATATTGCTTATTATAGAGCACAAATTACATTCACTGGAGGGCCAGATAAGGCAATGTCCAAATCTTGGGGGGGGCCACAGGGCACTTGTAAGGTAACCACTTACAATGATAGCCAATTAATAATGCAAATGCAAAGCAAATATATTTATCACTGTAATCCTACTAAAACTGCATGCTAATAATCTTAATTTTATTAAAACTATTAAATTAAAATGGACATCTAATTTCCTATCTTTTTGTCTAAAATTTTGACACTCGCTCGCACCGTCTTTGTTTTTGAAAAATCCACGTGCAACAAGCATGCAAGTTGAGTAATGAAAGCACGTCAATCAGTGGCGGTGGTGTGGCAGATTTGCCATGACAGCGGCGCCAAACTTTCCATGATGAGGTGGAGGGGGGGGGGGGGGGCAGAATAAAAAATTGAGGGGCTACACCCCACTTTGTGCGGGCATGCATAAATACATTTGAATAATTTTCCATGTCAGAAGTGGACCAGGGTGAACAGCAAGCATGCAAACAGCATCCTTAAGGAAAGATAGAAGTTACAGGAGAGGAGTCATTATCTAAGGAAGTTAAATAATAATAATAGTAAACTGTAAAAATATATTCACTGTTAGGTTATGGGGTGCACTGACGTACATGGGAGTGAATGTGTGTACTGAGTGTGTGACTTAACTAAAGTTTATTGATTGAGGGCAGCTTACATACAGAGTGAGTTGTAAACAAGGAATGAGAAGGGTTATTACCAGATAAAGTGCAGTGAACATTTGTTCCTGCATTGTGGCGTGTTGCGAATAAATATCGCTTGTTAGGGAACACAAATACCCTGTAGATAGTGGCGACCTTTAAACCATGCATATCGGCAACTAGCATTTGTAAAGAAGGACTTTTAGCTACTTCTTCCTGAAAGAAACCAAACTAAAAAATAAAAAAAATTAGAAAGCATGGCCTCAGGACTGAATTTATCACTGCTGAAGTTCTGTGCAGCTGGATGTCTTGGAGATTGGTGCAGTTTGTGTCATTTACAATGTTTTTGACGATCTCAGACAAGCAATCCAAAGTGGAAATGCCGGTGTGATTTGCCACCAGAAATGCCTGTTTCAATTCTGCCCTTCTCTTTTTGTTGCTAACCTCCAACATGCATGCTACTTGAAAGCAGATTGTTACTTTATTCAAGGCAGAATATGGAGTAGCATTGTTAATCTGTTTCTTTGTTTTTGCATGTCTTATTGAGACTGCAGTATTTGCAGAAGCCATTGGCTGTGTCTCCTGGATCAGCAATTAGCCACCCTAAAAAAAAGACTTTACTTAGCTATTTACTTGCATTATTTAAAAATGCACTTCATTAAATGACCTATTTTCAAATACAATGGAAACTGAATAATATCAGCATGAATCTAAAGCAATGTACTTTTTATTTGTAAATAAGCCATTTATAAGGGTTCCTCGTAATTATACATTTTAAGAGGTAATTTTTATAAACTGTGAACAAGTAGCTTTCTAATATATGAAATATTTCCTTTTTAGGGGGTGGTAAATATAACGTTAGGTTAAGGATGTAACCCTGGTTCCCTGAAGGAGAAGACAACCACCAACAATACTTTTGGGATATGCCTGCCACAGGTCAGGTATTTACTGAGCATTTTATGACAGAGCTGCCGATAGGCTCCTCCGAGGAGTGACATCCTCGATCCTGCCTACTGAGGAAACAAATAGATCACTAGGAGAACTGTAACAGAGAGAAGGAGATAAAGTAGTGATCAGAGGTATTGAGAGGAGAGACCAAGAGGGTGGGGGGAAAGCAGTTCCTGGTGAAGACGAGGTCCAGTTGACGTCCAGCTGTGTGAATGCGTTGGAGGGGGGGGTGGGGGGTGGGGGGGGGGGGGGGGGCAGAAGGCGAAGGAGTGAAGAAGGGAAAGAAATGCAGCAGAGTGGTTAGTGTTGGAGAGATGGATGTTGAAGTCACCTAATAGAATGGGTGGAGGGAGGAGAGGAGGAGGTCAAGCTCATCAAGAAAGTCAGTAAGGGGTCCATGAGGGCGGTAGAGAACAATTAGGAAGAGGGGGAGGTGATTTCAACAGGGTGAAACTCAAACGTGCTAACAGAGAGAGAGGAGAGAGAAGGGGGGACAGAAAACAGCAGGGATGGAGATAGCAGGTCCTCTTCCCACACCCCGTCCAGAGGGAGGGGGGCAAGAAGAGTGGGAGAGAACATAGAGAGAGGAAAGGGCAGCCAGAGTGGTAGTGTTATCAGGGGAGATCCAGGTTTCAGTGAAAGCTAGGAAGTCAAGAGAGAGGTGAGATGCGAAGGCAGAGATAAAGTCAGCATTGTTGGAAGCTGAGCGAGAAGAGGAAAGGGAGAGAAGCAGGGAGATGCCAGAGGACGGGAATGAGAGGAGAGGATTACAGGGATATTAAAGTTAGTCTTGGTAGGGAGCAGTAGAGGAAAGGAAGTAGAAATGACGATGGGAGAGGGTGGTGCCTAGAGGGAGGCGAAAACAGACAGGAGGAGCGAGAGCATTAAGCAATAAAAAGAAAAGGAAATAGATGCCAACCTGGTCTGGATTTGGAGCCTTCATGCTTGATGCTTGGATAGAAGATTTTGCAGCTGGTCCATGTTGGCCTGTCCTCGTTTGCACTACCACAGTTTAGTTTAGGCTGGCGCACTAGCTTAGCATCAGTGTTTATATAGTGTCCTGGAGGTCAAGAGCTGTGTGCTGCAGACAATTGCTTACAAATTACCCTGTTGCAAGTTGGTGAGTTGTTAATTTAACACAACTCGCTCACGTTACAGCATGAAACTGGCAATAACTCACTTTACAATTAAGACAAACCAATACTTATTTATATACTTACAAGAGTGATCTGATCTGTCGACCATTAGCCTGCTCGCAGCGTTACCTAAACATATATATATTGTTTCTGAGTGCCTATACACATACTTTTTAGTATATCCCATCCCACCAGGGACCTCTGATTATCTGTTAATGTATTTTTTCAGTCTTTAAAAAGCCTGATAATATTGTGTAGCGACCCAGAGACTGTGGAGGGCGCTGCACCCTGAAGGGACTCTTTTATGTTTGTTTGTCTGTTGAACAGGTGTATGTGTTGTTTGGATCGGGACGATGCCGGGGGTTAGAATAGGGGGAGAGGAGTTAGTAGGAGTGTGTGGGGCTGTGTGTGTGTGTGAGTGGGGGGAGTAACAGGAGTTAATGACAGCTTACCCCCCTGGCAAGGAGTGGTGCAGCTCCTGCTCTTGCCAGGCAGTCACTGAGAGTGACGTGCTGCGGTGATTGGTGAGAGAGTGGGTCGGGGGGTGGGTCTAGTCTGGTTGATATAAGAGAGAGGGGATTGCGTTAGAGAAGAGAGTGGTTAGTGAGAGCGATTGAGTGAAGACAGACCGTACAGTGTCACTTTAATTAAGGGCTACGAGAGTTAGCCAGAGATAGACGGTTAGAGGCTGTGAGGGTGACTGGAGTAGGAACGAGTAGGGAGGGCAGGTACTGGGAGTCTAGAGAGATAAGTAATAAGAGAAAGGGGGGGGTTGTTGTATAACTGAGTGTTATTTAGAATAAACAGGATTTCTGCTTTGTACCGACAATTACAGCGACTGTCCATTCCTTTCCAAAACAACAACAAAAAAGTTTAGAGACCCTGTGTCACCACAATATAATATTTGTATTTACGATCGCCAATTTGGGCATTCAACATGTTTAACAAGCGCCATCTGCTGGGAAAAATAAACAATAGCACATAGCATCAATAATCTCCATTAAATTGTACTGATTCTAAAATACTGGGAAACACAGATTTTTGGTTTCCTACAGAGATGTGTAAATACAGGTTATTACTAAAACCACAACATGCAAATAAATCTTTTTGATTCTACTATAAAATATTGATGGACCAACACAGCCATATGGACACGTACTGCTACTTTATATTACTGCCAAGTAACATTAAAGAGTGCTAATCAAAATTCTAGGTCCTGGTCCATTGAATTTCAATTTTAGTCACTGGTGATGTGATTAGTTTTGTTCAGCTTTCTTTTGCAAATGCAGGCAATGGCCATTGATATTTGTATTGTTAAAAGTATATGTTTGAATGATTGTGGAACACTGAAGCTCTAACTTATATTTTAATTCAAAGTTTACACTTGCTGTGTATATTAGAAGGTACAATGATTTGGGGGTAGTACTTGGGTCTTTCTTCATTACAGCTTGAAACTGGAGATGTTGCTTTAAGAGGCACTTTTGATCAGTGAATCATAAATTGTGGGGTTGCTAGGGAAAGTAATATGTCATCCGCAGATAAGCATAATTTGATCTCCTGTCCGTTAACAGAAAAGCCTTTGATGTGTGAGTCTGACCTTCCTGCAGCTGCTAACAGTTCAAATGGTGCTACAAATAGCAGCAGAATCCATACTGGCACCCTGTCTGGTTCTGCAATTCATACAGACAACCACTTGAGGGAGCTTGATGTCTGGTGTATGTGTGTGTGGTTCAGTTTCTTTTCACGACAAGAATGTTTACTTAAATGAATGAAAGCTGAGATACTAATTTATATATTTTGAAGCAGTTCATAATCAAAGCTGAGTAAAATCTCTGATATAAAGGATCTGGAACTAAAAAAACACTTAATTTTTCATCATAAGTTAAGTGATAAAAAACAGAAGAATAATAAGTTGAGATGCAAAGCAGATTTGTACTTCATAAAAGTCTGTACATTTACATTCACTCAGAATCCAATGAGTTTTGAAAATCAGGCTACATGATGTCTCATTTGACTATGCCTTTCTCATTGGTTGTGGGATTGTTGGTCCAATATGAAGTTACTGTATTATCATTGTTGTCTAAATTAACCTTTAGTTGGCTTGGAGTATGTCTAGAGAATCCGAAGTGAATTCCATTCAAATTGTGCAACACTTCAGTTACAGAAGTCACAAAACCAGGTAGTCCTTGCAAAAACAGACTTTCCTTTTGCTCACGTAATTTCTTCATATTTATGCAAAATTACATAATCTCCGTTTTGGCTGGTTGATGATTGCTATCACCTGGCCCTGGATGACCTTGATTGACCTTTGACGTGTGTAAGAAGTGTCACTTGCTTGTTTCAGACTGAAGACCCTGAGCTGTCATGGTGGTATAACATGCTGTGTCGGGGTACTCTTCCCCCCACCCGTGTGCGTACTTTATGTTTTGTGTTATTTTGTATTTGTAGTATTATTATTTAAAGGTACTGTCTTGTGTGTGAACGTTGTTTTGTTAATTATTTTACAGCATGAATAGGGTTAAAATTCTTCATCCATGCTAAAGTCATGCAGACTGTCTCCAGATTGATTCATTTATCACTAATCTGGAGACGGTCACATGTATAAAAACCTGCAGCTTTGGCTGAATGGGGTTAGTGTGTTCACGAGAAACATGAGTCGTGAGATAAAGAGAATCAGATAGAAAACAATTGCTACCCGTGCTGGTTTCATACCAGCATGATACTTGTTTGTTCCATGTCTGTATTGTTTATCTGTTTTGGCCACCATGCTGTTTACTTTTGTAAGAAGTGTTTTGTTTGTTCGATCTTTTTATTTATTATTAAATGTGCTCACCACGCTTCACCCGTAGTACTTGCCTGTTGTGTCCATCTCTGCCGGGTCTGACGTCACCCACAAGCCATTAGGGTCACACATGCACTTTCAGGTTTGATTTCTGCATAAACCTTGGCATAGCTCTGAATGGAATATGTACAGTATAGGTTATAGATCTTTAGGCCTCGTGACAGGGTAGCGTCACGGGCCAAGATGTTATCGGCAGGTAGAGAACACAGAAGCTGCAGTTTAAGCGCTACAAAACAAAAAGCACAAGGGCCAAAACAAAAGGTCTATACAAAAACTCACTGACATAAACAGGACAGCAACACAGCAACACATACCTTCACCACTATCACTAACATGAACTCTCACCCGTTTTATACACCTGTGGCTATTCAATTTACGGCTCCAGCCACATTCCCACATGTTTTCTCCCCCCCCTCCCCCCCCCCAACACACACACACACACACACACACACACACACACACACACACACATTATACTGGCAGGGCTTCAGTCCTGCCACAGGCTTGTATAAAACAAAACAAAATTAAGGAAAGTTATTCTTACCAAAGCCCCAAGGCTCTTTCATTTAAGTATAGTATGAATGCTTCAGGCTATTTTATTCCTGTTTGAGAGTTGCTACTGAAGCTGTAGGCTAAGGAAGGCCTTAAAAAAAACCATAAACAAATGTTTGTCTGCCTGACAAATGCCATGTTTTCATCTGTCCTGGGACTGTAAATGGCTTCGAAATAAATTTGGTTTGTTTCCATCGGCTGCAGACCAATACAAACTGGTTTAAATTGGGACTGTGTCAGCCCCAGTTAGAATGTAAGAAGTTACTTAATAAATGACCAGTGAAAATGATGCTTTAGGCACCTTGTGCTGAAGAAAAAAAAAAAAACTGAAGAAATAATGGTAGGTGAAGAAACACATAAATGGGAATTTTGCAAAAAAGTGAAAGCTATAGGGGATCTTTGCAAACCCAGTTGCAGATTGGATTGTAGACTGCATACAGGACCAGCAGCGGCCTCAGTTTGATTCTGGAAAGAGATGAGATGGTTTTACTGACTGGTGCAGAAGGAGACATGGCATTAGAATGATATTGTACCAGCCCTGGCGATGGCATTGTCATGGACATTATGTTTGACTTCTGTGTTTTTTGCTATGACTCGTTTAATGTTCTGTGTATTGTAAGGGTACGGGGCACGCCGTTACTGTGTGTATGTGTGTGCGTGCGTTAGTGTATTTACCATACAGTACATAAATTATATATTTAATTGTATTGAAACATGTATTTACCTTTTTAAATTTAATATTAATCAATATATTTATTATACAAAGCATTAAATATGTATTTGTCATATACAGATATTGCCTGAGCGGACTCATGTAAATTAGTTGCTTGCAAAGGAAGCTGGGGTTGGGGTGTTTTGTGTGGAGTATTTGTTGATTATTAAAAATATTTGTTTTTGTGATAATTGTTCAAGTTATTGTTTTACATGTTTATTGTTCATTTGGGAGTATTTCTATGATTTGTTATTAATCAGTGAAAATCACCCTGCGAGGTGTGTACATCCGCAAGAGTGGGGAGGTGCTTCTGTGAGTGTGTTTGTGTTAGTGAGCGGTGAGTCACTGCTGTTGGCAATCTCCCAAATAAACACCTCTAGTGTTTTAAAAAGAGTTGAAGGTGTTGCTTCCTTTATTAATCCATAAAGGTGATTTTAAGTGCTCGGCTACAATATTGTTTGTTTTTTATTATGTGCTATACACAAATACATATATTAAATTAAATATTTCAAATGTATACATGTATTTTTCTCATATTAATTTTATATTTCTCTTTATATTTTAAAAGCATTAACGATATATTTAACATATATACACATTTATATATTTTAAATACATAAAACATATTTACCATATATCTCATATATTTTTCATATCTAGAAAAGGGGCCAATTGTGGTGTATGAAAAATGTATAAAATATCTTGATAATATATTTTTAATATATTCTATTTAACTCAAGAATGATGTTGGGAAAATATAAGATTCATACATTTCTTATTATACATTAAAAATATATTTTTGTTCCGTATGGGCTGCAGCAGGTAGGAGGAGCGGGAGGCAGCATTGTCCAAGGGGGAGGAAGAGCGATGCTGCCTGGTGGTACCGGTGGAGAGGGCACCAGGAGGGCAACCTGGACCTGCGTCCAGTGATGCAGTAGCAGGAGGACCCCAAGGTAGATCAGCACTCCACTGCTTCCTGAGGGCTGTGCTAGCAGTGGCTTGGACAAGCCCTGAGGGATGGAGTCCTCCAGCAGAAATGGAAGGAGCCAGCGATGGGGGAGGCAAGGTGGCAGGTGGTGGTTCCTCAAGCATTACGCTGGGAGGTACTCGACTCCCACCATGGAACCCCAGGCACCGGACACTTCGGGGTGACGAAGACGCTGTGGTGGCTCTGCCAAGCCTTCTGCTGGGGGGGGGGGGACAGTGCAGAAGGGACGTGGAGGACCACTGTTGGCGCTGTGAAACCTGCACTGCCCGGAAAGGGCCCCTGGGCCGGTCGCACGCCCCCCTCCAGCAGTACCAGGTCAGCAGTCCCATGGAGAGGGTCGCCATGGATGTCCTGGGCCCCTTTCCACGCTCAGAGAGAGGGAACCGGTTTGTCTTGGTGGCCCTTGACTATTTCACCAAGTGGCCGGAGGCGTACGCTCTGCAGAACAACACTAGAAATCATACAAACAGCCACTGTTAGATAAGCATCTTTTAGCATTCATAATACACAGTGCATAAACCCAATTTACCTCTAGGTTTTTTTTTTTTTAGACAGATGTTATTTAATGAAATATTTATATAGATGCCGTCAAAGTCTGGTAATTAATGTTCCCTATCAAAAACGAAATGTAACCATTACCATATGGGTATTTACTTCGTGAAGGCTCCGAACTTGAATAAATTATACCAAAGCTGCATGTCAGCGACCCTGCAGATGAGGCACAGATTTTCTCTTTGAAGTCCAGTCGTCCTGGGGTCACCTGGCTACAGCTCCACTGTTTCCCAGTCAATGGGGGTGTTGTACACCATGCATAACGCAGAGAAGTTGGGTTTGGCGCAATTTCCTCCTGTATACGCTGCAATTGCCTCGCTAGTGCAGGTGCCTAGCGCTTCTGACCAAGGACTCTACCTGCCCTAACAAACAGTGCAGGGTCTCAGAGGTAATTTTGAAGCAGGCCTACTCAGCTGGTGCGTTCGCCGCAAGTCTGGGTAACTACAACGGTATTCTGGTAGCCTACCAGACCTGTTTGTTGAAGGCTTCTTCTGAGCGTCATAGACCCTCATCACAGCAGCTGGAGGAGCTGTGGTTGGTGAATAAAAACCTGCTCCATATCTCCAAACTGAATGGGCAGGCTGTGGGCAGAAATCTTGCTGCTTTGATAGATGCAAGCCAACAGCTTTGGCTTTCCCAGGCATGATTGTCTGATGGGGATAAAAAAAAAAAAAAAAAAACATTACACCTGGGTATACCTTTGGTCCTGCGGTGGATGAGATGATGCAGGGGTTTTCATAACTGACCCGTGGCTGAGTACCGTGGCAGCTTTAGCAAGTTCTGCCGCCAAAAGCTTCAGGCTAAGCTCAAGCCCAGCAGCAGCCCTAGGGGCTTGCTGCCACAAGCCCAGTGTCCCTTTTCAGGGATCCACCTGGAGTATTGGCGTCAATGCACCATGGACACCTGGGTGCTTACTACTGTACAGACCGGCTATTCTCTGCAATTTCAGTACGGTCCCCCTCCCTTTCGGTGTAGTCACAGACCCGCGAGACACTGCGGTACTGTCTCAGGAGGTGACAGCTCTGCTACAAAAGCTGGCTATTTGCATGGTACACCCTCTCCACTTGATGGAAGGGTTCTACTCCAGGTACTTCCTGGTGCCCAAGCAGGATGGTGGCCTGTCGGTGAATCGTGCAAAAAGCCAGCTCACACCTTCGCAGACAGCATCCTATCTGGGAGTACGTTTGGACTACAGGTCCATGCTATCTACTCTTTCAGATGGCAGAGTACAGAGAATAGCCACCTGTCTGGTGCTTTTTCAGCTCAACAGAGCGCTTACTCTAGTGACATTCCAGAGACTTCTGGGCTTGTAGGCAGCAGCTTCTGAGATCCTTCCTTTGGGTCTCCTGTGCATGCAGCCTCTCCTAGCCTGGTTCAACAGCAGGTTTTTTAGCTTGCTTTTAACCATAGCCACCGAGTGACAGTGTCTCACCATTGTCTAAAGGCGCTCTCTTGGTGGACACAGCCTGCCCATCTACGCCTAGGCGTAGTGCTGGGCAGTGTCACCAGAAGGGAGGTCATCACCACGGACACGTCCAGCCTCGCGTGGGGCACTATGTGGAATGGTAGGAGGGCAAGGGGGGTGGGGGTTGTTGGGATATTTTGGACCTGCAGGCAGTTTATCTAGCGTTGCAGAATTTTTTGCAGGTCCAGGGGAGACACGTGCTTCTCCGGACGGACAACACTACCGTGGTAACTTATATAAACCACCAGGGCAGCCTCAGGTCTCCCAGTCTCCATTGCGTAGCTCGCAAGCTTTTGCTCTGGCACACTATCATCTCCTCTCACTGCGGGTGATACACCTGCCCAGGGTGATAAACTGGGCGGTGGCTTCAGAATGGAGGCTTCACATCCGCTGAGCGCGTGAGTGAGATGCAAGTGTTTTCAATTGTGAAAGTTTTTTTGCCGAAAACTATATCGGCATTCCATGTCAACCAGTCTGTGGAATTGGAGGCTTTCCATCTGCCTCCTTTCCAGTCTGACAGGGAGTGACTGCTCCAAACGCTTTGCCCTATGCGGGCACTAGCATATTATGTTGACAGGACATGGAGGCAGTCTGAACCGTTTGTCTGTTATGGTCAAGTCCCATGGTCAAGCCCTGTCTAAGCAGAGGCTATCTAAATGGATAACAGACACAGGACTGCCTATGAGCGAGCCAACTTGCCCCTCCATAAAAACTCACTGCCTATTCCAGCAGGGGCATGGTAACTTCATGGGCTTTGTTCTAGGGTGCATCTGTCACGGACATTTGCAATGCAGCGGTGTGGGCCACTCCCCATACCTTTACAAGGTTCTATCAACTGAATGTCATGGATCCACAAAACCCTGGCTTTGGAACTTGAGTACTTGCCGATTCTTGAAATGTATTTGCTTACGATTGTAAGTCGCCCTGGATAAGGGCGTCTGCTAAGAAATAAATAATAATAATAATAATAAATAATATTGAGGGTAGCTCTCAACCCTTACAGCATAACTTAGAGGTGAGTTTCTCCATCGATTTTTTAGCCCTAGCTACTTGCTACTGGGGTTCTATATGGTACACGCAAAGTAGCCTACAGCTTAGCCTTGTAGCATTCCAGGCGTTGTGCAATATTGCCCTTGTGATGGCTTTGGTACACTCACCCATATGTTAATGGTTACATTTCACACATAATAGGGAACGTAAGGTTATTATCGTAACCCTGGTTCCCTGAAATAGAAATGTAACCATTAAGCTGCGTCGCTGCACCAATGATTGCAGAATGCTTGAAGGAAAAATGATGCTGGTATAACTTATTCAGGTTCAGGTCTTCACGAGGTAAACACCCATACGGTAATGGTTACATTTCTATGTCAGGGAATCAGGGTTATGATAATAACTTAAAGTTTCACAGCTTATTATTTTGTGAGAACAGAACAAACTGTTTTCTTCTGTTACACTTGTTGAGGGATGAAAACTATACCTGACTGGTGTAAGTGTCAAAACCTGTCCCTCTAACCATCAATCTAGACTTTCACTTAACTTTACATGTGCCTTATAATAATTAATAAATGAATGACAGTGTAAACAACCCCTAATGAAAAATAGATTTACGTTGAAATGAAGAGCTATTTATGGCTTTTCGATTTCCTAACTGTCAGGCTTCAACATTAGGGACTGCTTGTCTGCATACCTACACTTAAATATTTCCCACCCAATTGATTCATTTGTTTACACAAGCCAGATTTTAAGGCACAGCAAATTGTCCAGTATAGACAACTGCTCTCTAATCAAACCAATAGGTTTTGTGGGGGGGGGGGGGGGGGGGCTTTTTCCTATAGAAAATTAATCACAGTTCCCCACAATTAACGATTATTCAAACCTCCACAGATTACCTACAGAAGGCTGTGTGGTCCAGTGGTTAAAGAAAGGGGCTTGTAACCAGAAGGTCCCCGGTTCAAATCCCACCTCAGCCACTGACTCATTGTCTGACCCTGAGCAAGTCACTTAACCTCCTTGTGCTCCGTCTTTTGGGTGAGGTGTAATTGTAAGTGACTCTGCAGCTGATGCATAGTTCACACACCCTAGTCTCTGTAAGTCACCTTGGATAAAGGCATCTGCTAAATAAACAAATAACATAAGAAATGATACACAATATTAATAAACAACATTTGTCTTTGTTAGTCAGGCTATGGGTTGGATATACATTTTTATGATTCACATTTAATATCTAATACTAGTTGTTCCAAGTTGAATATATATATATATATATATATATATATATATATATATATATATGACTTCATTTAAATCATTCAGTAGCAGTCTGTGGTGTGTGGGAGCCTTTGTGATGCTTGTTTATTGAAACTATTCTGTACTGTTATTGCAAGTAAATGGCAGAGCATCTTTCTAGTTATAAAACTTTGAATAATAAAGGACTGAAGAGAACCTGTGTAAAGCAATATAACTACATGGTTGAGATTATATTTACATGGGTTTTTTTTTATTGTTAGATTTGTGCCGTTGTTGCATGAATGAATAAATGGCTATCTGTGCTGTGAGTGGCTGAGCAATAACCTGTATAACATTATGACCCTAAAGTTTACTGGCAGTGTAACTAAAGCATAACAAATGATAGTCATGCAAAGCAAAATCATTGTGAAAGCATGTGCACATGCAACCATAGTAAATCTGTGATAATTATGGTAAAGCATTTTGTACAGTGCACAATTTCCATGGTAAACTTATTTTATGGCTACTGTAAGATTGATCCATAACCTTCAAACAGTATCTGGATGCAGAGTTGTAATGACTCTAATTTATACCAGCAGGTTTTTTTGTTTTTTTCAACGGCTAAAATGAGAATTTGAATTAATTAAAAACTCGGGCACAATGCAACAGCAGTATTTTTCCAAAATGAGTAGGTAGTCAATATTCAATATTTTAAAAAATTTAAAAAAATAATGCCAGGGCAAATTAAACACACACACATTAGCACACAAATAAAGGTAATGATTGCATCTAAAACGTTTCTAATAAGTAAAAATTTGCCTAATGAAAGCTTGAAAAGTAAATGATTTGGGAAGTATTTGGTGCTCTCTACTCTCTTTATTTAATGTGTGTATGGTGTGTTTTTTTTAAAATCTATTTTCTATTTATTTATAGACACCATATTTCTTAAGGGAGTTGGTGCTTTGTAGCTATTTTTAAATTTCCCTTTAAATCCAATTCTGAATAAAACATTGTTTACAGAACACATTTGTTAAGCTAATGCAAACTAATAAAAACTACAAACATTTGGAAGTTTACCTAAACTATTATTAAGTAGTTCAAGGTCAGTGCTAATCAGGGTCTGTGGAACTAGAGGTTTATATTTAAAGTCTTAGTTAAAGACTTTAAGGCTTGAAATGTTTTTCCTTTTCTTTCTTTTCGGTCACGTCTTATACTTTAACATACATATACATGAAACTTTAACTTAAAGTTTCATGTATATGTATATTAAAGTATAAGATGTGACCGGAGAGAAAGTTTAAAAGATTCATTTTTTTTGGTACTTTTTTCAGTACAGGCACCTTTTTATTATGTTTTGTGCTGTTTTGAAACAGTATCTGTTATTTAAAAATGTCTAGTTGACATTTAGTGGAAAAAGACACCCCATAGCTAAGCTTACTAAGAGGAGAGATGTGTAGTACAGATTCTATGTTACCTGTGAATTATATAAAATTTTGCCTCAGTTTCTTTATTTTTCTATTTGTCTCCTATGTGTTAAAACCTTGAAGTAATATATCAACATGAAATTAAATGCCACCAAATTTCCTTTCATTTGGTTAATGTATCTGAAACAAAACTATAAGGGAGAGTGTCAGTGTTGTGAGAAAATATTAGATATGTTCTTTGTTTTGTTCTTTGTTTTGTGGTGTCATTCATTACTAAAACACACAACCCAACTGAGCACAGCGAAAGGGATCTTTATACAGTGGTAAACTGTGCTTATAAATAGATCAAGGAATCAAATTCACTAAAATGGGAAGACGAAAACAAAGCAGAAAACGTGGGCTTTTAATGGTGAACATAAGTGGGGCAAGTATGTCCACATTATTGTGCATCCTAATTTTGTATTTATAATAGATTTTTTTTTAATGTATAGCTTGCTAATCTCCTGTAAAACTAATCTGATTCAAGCTATCTTGAACTGTCAGAACCAGTGGTTAATTTGTGCCGGTGTCAGGGAATTAGTAGACCGGGGAAAAAGTGGATTGCTCAAGCGCAGTAAGGCAAAAGGAAGGCACAGCAGCAGTTTGATTAAAGGGGAGGTTAACTACATGAATCAACATTTTCTATCTGGTCATTTTATTTGCCAGATCGTACAGCTTTCTTTTTTATTTATTTATTTTCGGTCTCTTAAATATATGTGCGATGCAAAGTGTTCAGTTATACTGTAACTTACGTCTCTCTTTATACTAGGCCTAGTGTTAAATGCTTGTCACCTTTTTTCTGCCTGTAAAATCTTTAATCTTTAATCGAAATTAAAATGTTTTAGTAATATATTCTAATGACATACAATCATACAATATTATTGTAGTATTGCAAGATCTGTTATTATTTTGTCACAGTTTACAAAGACGAAACTTTAACATCCAAGTTAAAATAAATAAATAAATACATCAAACATGATAGCTAAATTAGTAAACACATTTTTTTTTAACAGTTTTGTAATGTAGCCTATGTACCTAGATTGCAAAATAAAAATGAGTACTGTCTATAAAAATAAATGAAAGAACAAAGTGCATAACAAACAATAATACAAGTGCATCAGTGATTGCTGTGCATCGTGGCCTAAATTAGTACCCGCAGCATGGAGGTCAATTTTGTCCATGACTGAAAACCGTGCTTTAACTTGTTGATAATCGCTCACATACCTATCCTTACTGCTTACATGTTAAATATGTAACAAAAACATCTTGAGTTGCTATAACGTTTGTTAAACAAACAGACATATAAATTACACTTACAAAGTTCATTTTAAATGATTTATCTTTAGTTAATATATCCAATCAACTTATTCCCTGGGCCCGATCTACTAATTCCCCGATGTAGTCCTAGTAGGTGTAAACCTTAGAAACAATGGAACCTCCCCTTTAAATTCTAGGCAGCAATCCACTTTTTCCCCGGTCTACTTATTCCCCAGGACACCGGGGCACAGCCCGGAACCTTCCCGGTACCTCTAGTTAAAATCTCATAAAATGCTTTCTTTTTAAATTCTCAACACAGTTGTATCAAGTCTGCAAGTTCTTGCGTGCGCACTAAAGAGAGACAGTCCGCTGCCACGTCTGTAACCTACTTTAAATTACTTTACGATTTCAGCTTGAGTGCCTTTAAGATGACACTGGCTGCAACTCTATTGTCATTTTTTATACACAAATAAGTTTACTTGATTTGAAAAACGTCATGAACGATACAAGCAACTTCTAACACTACTTGATTTGATTAAATGAGTAGCACACAACAAAATATGAAAGCGGAACATTAATTTCAACAAAGAACAATAGCAACTTTTTAATGAAAAAAATATATTGTAGCCTACTTCAATGGGAACATTAGCCTGCTATATTATATTAAACCAAAACAATAAAAAATAATAACGATCTGGTTCTCTCTTGCCTTTTTCAACAAATATAATTTAATTAATAGAGAATAAAAACATACTAAGATAACAACTACCTAGCCTAAGTTTAACTATTCGTTTTTGTAATCTACCAGCTGCTTCTATTGCATACACATCGCTGAAAAATAGTGCAGACCGTGGGTCAAACCAATGTTCGTGTTGGGGTGCGTATTTGTTTTTAATCAATGTCGTCCTTCTGGAGTCCTCTGAATGCCTTTTAATTTGTTTGTTTTTTAAATCATTTAAATGCAAAACCATAACAAAATATGTATACAGTCTTTTTTTATTATTTATTACTTTTAATTAATTTCTCTGCACGCACTACTACTTTGTATATGATGTAGAATACGTGAATGTAAACATCTAACACTAGTACATACAATACTCTTTCAAATAAACGTGTTATGATTTTGAATGTGTCGTTCTTAAGGGCGGTATTATTGTCATTGCTTACGCTGTGGCACCTCTTTCTTTACATATTAATGATCAGAACTAATGACTCAAAGTTCATCAGAACTAATGACTCAAAGTTACTTGAGCCAGACTGGTGACTCGACTCAAGCAGTTTAGTGACTCGACTCGACTCGAACTTGGCATATCAAAGACTCAATTCAACTTGACTCAAGTCTTTACTCCCCAATGACTCGACTCGAGTCCCAGTTTTGGTAACTAGTTACAACTCTGTCTGGATGTACTAAAAAGAAACAATTTAATGTTATGCAATTTGGCAAGGATTCTACACAAAGCAAAATTCTATCTAATTGAAAAATTGGTTTGTGACAGACGGATGATGTCAGACCCGGAACAGAAACACACTGAGAGAAGGCAACTGCGGGACGAAACTGAGACGCTACAGCGCTCAGTGCTTTTATTAAATAAACCAAACAAAAGATTTAAACAAAACAAAACACTTTTATAAAGCTGGGTTTTGGAGCCAGCAATTCTAAGTCTAGCAATTATTATTCTTCCTCCTTTCTCTCTCCTTTAGGTACCTCCTTCCAACTGCTCTCCACTATGCACTGGCAAATTGCAGGTCTTTTATATTCTGGCCGAAGGGTTAACTAGCTAGTAATTATCTTATTACCCCTCAGCCAGAGTCTGCACAAATTTAATTAAGTCTGCGTGACTGTCAGCTAGTTAAATAATCAGTAGCTGACAGTCACGCATTCTCACGAGGAAATTAAAACAAAAAATAATACAAAACAATACCATGGCAGACGGCATCTCGCTTGTCCGGCCAAACAATAATAAAATACAAATAACACAGCTTTTTGCCGTCATATATATTTACATAAATCATAATACAAATAAATCATAAAAATAGCGCACAAATATACCTAGGGGCAGGACACTCCACCACATGGTTATTTGCTGTTATGAAACTGTTATCAGCTGTCATCTGCACATTTATAAGGGAGAAAGAGCTCAGTAATGTTTCTCAGTTCTAAAGCATTTTTTTGAACGACTTCTCTCAGATGTGTGGATCAAAATGTAATCAGACAAATCAGCAATTAATTATTGCTCAGAAGTCTCTCTTCTAATTTTCTCTATAGCCTAAAGCCTTTGCCTGTGTTAAAAAAAGTAATTCATACTAAAATGGTTTGAATAAATAATGTTACATACAGTATGTGGCTATATAGGGTCGATAAGCAATGCATTAAGAGTTTGTGACAATAGCCATTAGGTCCCTCTTCATTTGTGCTGAACATGTTCATTTTACTTTAATGCAGATATTCACATCTTTAAAATGTTGTTGTTGCTTTGTTGTTCTCACGCTACAAATATTGGTGGCATTCATTCAAAACCTTTTATGTTATATACAAAAATTATTCTTGAGAGTAGGGACACAATTGTTTCTTTTTTTCTTTCAATTTGGTCATGATTTTTAAATAGACCTTAGTATGGGTTATTAATTAATGTAAAGGTTCAACATTCTTACCACAATATTTTTTCATAAAAAACTGTATGTAATTGATAGCATTTTTTTTCAACTCTGTCAGAGAAAGTAAATTTTAGTATTTTTTAACCAGAAATAGTTTAAGGGCTTTCATCTTTTATAGTTGAATATTGTATTGTGCTACACAAGAATAAAAAGGTGGGATATTTTTATTTTTGTAAAAAAAATGTATGACAAATGTATGACAAATACACAATGATTTTTATGAAATCTGGCTCTATCTTTAAGATAACATTTTTTAACCAAATCAGAAAAAGAAAAATATGTTTGAAATAAAAACTATTTTAACATTTCAACAAGATATTAAATACAATTATAAACTATTCTGCCCAACAATTAGCTTAATATCAGTATGACTGTGTTGCCATGTCCTTGACGGAGTTGACACAATATCTGATGGAGGTAACTATACAGGAACACAAAAAGACTGTCTCATTAAAACCTAAAACAACAGTTTATTAAGAAAGTTTATATTAAGCCACAAACATTACTGTTCATTTGCGATTATATAATTCATATGAAATAGACAATACATTAATTGTTAGTTGTACTTCTTCCATAAGATCACAACTCAAAATTATTCAAAAGCGGCTTTACATTTAGAACTAGAAGTTTAATTTAAGAGCTAGGCAGCAGCCTATTAAGATGTCCCTCCTCTATAAAACCCATCACTTCTGGAGAGATGTTGTATATCTCTGTTGTGCTGCTTGCAGGAATAGGAGAGGCATTTCCAGTCAACTTAACAAGCACATCTTTGAGAGGACAGAAACAAACATCTTTTCTACCTTGTTTGTACTGAAAGTTAGGATGTGGACCATGGGGGTGTAGAAATTCCACTTTCAGATCTTGATGTTTGACATCTACCATGATTGCCTTAGCTAACCACCAGTGATTGTCATAAATGACTGCTAGCCAGTCTCCAAATTCAAGGCTGTTGAGAGATTTCTGTGATGGTTCAGTTTGGACCACTCACAGGGTCTTCATCTATTTCCTTCATCAACTGAGCCAAAGGGCTCACTCTCTTGGCCTCAGGTACATCCTTATTTCCAGTTATACTGGGTTTAGATCTGACATCCCCAGAGTTTTCTTGCAAAATTGTGAAGGATGGATTGAAACATCTGCAAAGAGACTGCTTGTTGCAAAAGCATGAGAGTACTCTGTGGTATAACAGATTTCCATCAGGAACAACTTGATGGACGTTTCTTGTTGATGGCAGAGTTTTAAGATTTGAAGGCAGAAGGTAGTCAAACTTATCAATGGCACTTACCTCAACAGTTGAATAGATCGTAGACTGCTTGAGACCTTTTTAAAGAAGACTTTACCAATTGGCACATCATTAAGGACAAGGCTGTCATCTGTCCTTTTCATAATCCCTCCAATTCCATCGGGAGCTCCCTTTCCATGTGAGGTAGGAAAAAAGTTCCAAGTGGCTCTTTTAAATCCCAGTGTAGGTGGCGCAAGAGAAAGAAGACATGTTCTTATTCTTGTATTGCTTACTTGGACCATCTGACCAGAAATGTACTGTTAATTCCTGGGTGTTTCTCACAAATGTTTTTCATTACTGGTTCCATGTTGATGCTTCATCCTGATGTTTGGATTCTGCAACTGTACAGAAACCTGACTTCATTTTTTTGTGTAGTACATCCCGGTGTGCAAATTTAACTGAGGCAGGTTCTGTCCAAAATGAGCAGCCTGAATCTCAGACTGATATTTACATTTTCACGACTCCGAAAAGTCTACATGTACAATTACAGCATCTTCACTGCAGCTTTGCACCAAATTTCTGTTTTCTTTGCAGTAAGATTTTGCTAAACACACATGTGTTGTGGTTTCATTCCTCAGCTTTTTCTCATACTGCCTGATAAGGTTTGAAAGGCTTCTCTGGTGTGTCACTATTTTAATGACTATAACTGGTACACCATATGGTGGTGTCATTTCTTGAAATCTTTCCCACTGCTTCCATGTCACTTGAGTTGTGTCACATTCTGGGTCTAAAATCATGTCTTTGTTTAGACATCGCTGACATGTTCAAAGAAAACAGGCTTCACTTGCTGGGGAGCAACATCCTAACTGAAAGCTGTCTTTGAGTCTTGTTGATTGCACAGCCCCAGATGATTTTAGAACCTCTAGCATTAAAGCTGCATTTTCATGGTACTGACACAAAAATGTTTGGCGGTCTGTGGTTTTGGGTGCTGTTACATAAAAGGGCTTTAGAGCACAGAAAGAAGAATAACTAAGTTTTACTGTAGGTTTTCTATAAGGAATTCTGTGTGCAGGTTGACAAGAGAATCAGTGAGGATCCTCCTTTGCTGCTTGTTTTTTTTTTCTAGTTATGGTGTCACTCTTGTCTGTTGTCATGTGTGATACATTCAGAAATAACTCTTTCACTTGATTGGCAGTGCTCTGCATGAATGTGGTCTTTTTTGGTTGTGTGTGCTTACTTTTCCTTATTATTTTGTATATCATTCCGAATTCATTCAGTTTATTCAGAAGTCAATAGTTCTTGAGGATCTTGCATGATAAAGTCAAGGTCTGCTTTATTTTCCTTGTTATGGGATTGTTTTCCTTCAGTTCTGCAACTAGTGCGCCCAGAAGGGGGGGAGCCCCAGCGCCCAGAAGGGGGAGCCCGAGCGTCCAGCGCCCAGAAGGGGGGAGCCTGAGCGCCCAGATGGGGGGAGCCGAGCGCCCAGAAGGGGGAGCCCGAGCGTCCAGCGCCCAGAAGGGGGGAACCTGAGCGTCCAGCGCCCAGAAGGGGGGAACCTGAGCGCCCAGATGGGGGGAGCCCGAGCGTCCAGCACCCAGAAGGGGGGAGCCTGAGCGTTCAGCGCCCAGTGCCCAGAAGGGGGGAGCCCGAGCATCCAGCGCCCACAAGGGGGAAGCCGGAGTGTCCACAGCCCAAGTGGGGTAAGCCCGCGTCTCCAGCGCCCAAGAGGGGGGAGGCCTAGCGTCCACAGCCCAAGAAGGGGAAGCCTGCGTCTCCAGCGCCCAAGAGGGGGAGGCCTAGCGTCCACAGCCCAAGAAGGGGAAGCCCACATGTCCAGAGCACAAGAAAGGGAAGCCCAAGTCTCCAGTGACCAAGGGAGAGCCGCACCAGTCTCCAGTGGCCGAGGGAGAGCCGCACCAGTCTCCAGTGACCGAGGGACAGCCGCACCAGTCTCCAGAGATAGAAGGAGACTACCTACAGCTCCCACCTCCACCACCAGAGGGAGACCACTTGTTGCTCCCACCTCCACCACCAGAGAGAGACTACCTGCAGCTCCCACCTCCACCGCAAGAGGGAGACTACCTGTTGCTCCAGCCATTGCCTCCTAAGGATCAACTCCTGCCCGAGCCTGCATCGCCTAAGGCTGCTGAGCCTGCATCGCCTTGGGCTGCCTTCCTGGCCTGATGTATTCGGAGTGGAGAATGAAAAAGACATGAGATAAAGAAAGTAAGAATAAAAACAATTGCTACTCGTGTTGGCTATAAACCAGCACGTTACTTGTTTTTGTATCTGTTTGTTTGTTTGGGCCATTGTGCCATTTTGTTTTGTATAAGTGTTTTGTTTGTTTAAATCTTTTATTTTATTATTAGACGTGCGCATCAGCACTTCCATACCCTAGTATTGTTGTCTGTGTATTTCGTGGTCTGATGTCAGAACAAGTCTATCCGTGACAGGGTGATATAAAACACAGAGGAATAGATACTTCTATGTTCTATGTGTTCAAAGGAGCATTGGGGGAGTTTGGGTAACAACTCACAGTAAATAAAGTATGAGGGGTGCATAAAGCTGAACTTTTGGCTCCTAGGGCCCGATTTTCATAACGTTGCAAAGTAGTGGCGCTAGTGCAAAGGTTGTTCGGGCACGATTTTTGCAGCTCAAAGTCGGCGCAAACCTTTTTTGTGCTGGAATGCGAGGTGTCATTAACATTTCGTCGTGAAGTGATTTTGATGCGGTGCAAAGCCGATGCTGCGTGCTACGTTTGCATTTTGAAAGATACATCTCTTGTGTGTTATTGCACCTTGAACATGCCACAATATAAGTGTTAGTCTGGCTCTTAAAGGGAGACTTTTGTCTCTTGATTTGACTAGTTATTAAACATGGCAAATCATGCTCTAAGCAGAAACCATAGCGATTTGGGAAAGCAGCATAGTTCAGTGCAAGCACAGTTCAAGCACATACAAACACACAAGGTCCCAGCGCCAGCCCTTTGTTACATTATGTAAATATCCCTTTAAAAGGGACTTTGCTGAATTAACCTGTTTTCTGGTGGTAATCGTTTACAAGTATAACTTGGAATGCTGGGAAACATTATTAAACACATAATGATGTTGGCATGTACACCTACTTGGTGATGAGTCTTATCACCAGGGGACCTGACAGAAATAATTTCTCCTGTTGCCGTGACATCACATGAGTAATTACCCTGTTTGGAAGACTCTCTGCTCCCTGAAGTAAAATTAAAAACACCAGCTTTCTCCAAATACATCCATCATACGCAGGCTTGGAATCAGGCATTGGAAACCTGATTACTTTTCACCTCCAATGTCATTACTTTCATGATAAAGTAAACTTGTTTTACAAACACACTGCAGTATTTGCGGACAATGGGGTAGCATTAAAAGTTGCACCACAAGCACCTGGACATTGGTATATGCTGGTGCCAATTGGACTAGGAGTTGTGTTCTGTTGTAACTTAAGGATATATCAAATTACCTATCTAGAATATATATTAGGGATGCACCGAATCCATTATTTGGTTTCACATTCGGCCCGAATACCTACTTTTTGTGCAGGGTTCAGATTCGGCCGAATACTTAGGATTCAGTGAACCGAATCCAAATCCTATATATCCACCCAGACGCACATCCATTTTAATACATCCCTACAATGTGTGCGGTTCTTCTTTAAATAAAAGACACAAAACCGGTATTGAACGTAAGTGTTGTATTTAATAACAAGAACACGTTTGATGAACTCTGTCGCAGCTCTCGACTCCCTAAATTACTGGTGGCGCACGCACTAAACACCTCATGCAGCTGCTGAATGCAACCATACCCCCGCATGCAACAGCACATTCACATCACACTTTTCATGGAATAAAGTTATGCAGTAAATCTGTAATATATAGTAATGGCAAACTGTTGTAGACTTTTGTGCTTTTTTGCTTTGTCTGTCAAATGTGTTCTAGAGATCATACTGAGATTAAAAAAAAAAAATCAGTGCACAGAAATATATATTTTTTGTAACTTTACAGCTGTCAGATGTGAAAGACGTTGTTGAACAATATGCTTTAGTAAATTAAATGTTACGTTATTGCAATGTGCCAATACAAGGTGAACCATTTGGGAACTGCTGTGTTTTATTAAAATCATTTTTAAACTATCTCATAGCTTATTTGATATGTGTTACACACATATCAGGGAGATCATTCAGGTCACTCATCATAGCTCTCAGTCTCAGATCAGGTGACACAGGTTGAAACATCATTAAAGAAGATAGTGGGTTTTCTTGTAAAGTTAAACGGTTCAGTATTTTGACGTTTCTGTTGTGGGGGGAGGGGGCTTGCGGTAAATTGTGTACGTTTCAAACTGAAATCTTATTCAGGGATATATTTCCATTCGGTAATAAAAGTACCATTTACTAAAAGGCTCAAAACTATACATATATAGATATAATTTTAAATTTAGTAATCGGTAATTGATTTTACCCTGTTTTTCTCCCAATTTGAAATTGTATTAGGCACAGCTCACCGCTACCACCCCTACGCTGTCCTCTGAAGTGTGTGCCGTCAGCCGACCACTTCTTTTCACTATGCAGGCCCGCCATGCAGCCAACCCAGAGTTACAGTGTCGGAGGACAACACAGCTCTGGGCAGCTTACAGGCAAGCCCGCAGGCGCCCGGCCAGTCTACAGGGGTCGCTGGTGCGTGGTGAGCCAAGGACACCCTGGCTGACTTAAGCCCTCCACCACCGGGTGGCGCTCGGCCAATTGGGAGCTCCAGTCCAGCGGTGCTACTACAGCATTTCTCTAAAAGTTCTCTTTTTATTTTTGTTTTGACTCTGGTGAAGTTATTTGTTCAAGAACACTACAACACATTCTAAAAATGCTAGTGTGCTCTTCCTGGATCCCACATGAGTCCCAGACCCACGATCAGTGTTTTATGCACACTCTGTGTCTAAGGCTGGATTTTTTTCACGGTTATCATGGATTTTCACGATTTTCGTGAAATTTACCTACTGCTGTACAATATGCAGTTCCTGTGAAAATTCCCATTTCTGAAAGAATAGTGTAAATATACATATTTTGTATTACTTAATAAAACAGCAAATGGTTACCTTATTAACGCACTACCTGTTACATGGCATTTCTTTAAATAGTCTTTAACAAAAAAGCTTCTGCTATTGGCTTTGGATAAAAATATGAAATAACAAAATATTTTGATAAGTCCACTGAATCCACAGCAATTTCAACCTGTATAAAATATTTGTATTACAGAATGGAAACAACACAAAATACCCTATATCCCACAGGATAAAAATCTACACAAGCTGGTTTCTATCAATGTTTTTATAATAATAGTCAGGGCTGTTTGTTTAGTATCCACACATTTCTCCATTAAGTTCAGCAAGGATTTACACAACTCAATGAAATGCAATTACTTCCAAAGGCATTTGTCCCCAGCTGACCACGATGGAACATGGTTTCCCTTTTTCTTCTAATTTAACACATGAAAAAATCCTTTTCCATTTACAAGACATTCTGGTTTATCTATAACCCTTTTGAACAACTACAGCCGCCAAGCTGGAATAATAATAATAATAAAAAACTTCTCGTTCTTTTGGAGAAAAATCAGTGTATGCAAAATTACTATCTTGGTAACCTGGCAAAATATACACCCTTATTAACGTTCAAACATTATAGATTGATGCAAAAAAATAAAAATCCTTATGACTAAAATAACACTCAGTCTTTGCAAGGTAAATGATTAACACAGGCAACAATAGGAACGTTGAAAAAAACCGTTCTTGATTCAGTAGAACCTCAGAGTTACAAACACTTTGGGAATGGAGGTTGTTCGTAAGCCTGAAGTGACTGTAACTCTGAAAATCAATTTTCAATGGTTTCAATCTGGCAAATAATACAAGGATTCAGCACAGTAATGCAATTCTCATATTGTTATGGTTCTAGAGTGTCACAAAGACGGCCGGAGTGGGTGGCGTCAGACCAGAAACAGGAACACAAACGACAGAGAGATGGGGTTTTGGTGAGGCTGAACGCGTGATCGTGTTCAGCATTTAATAAACAGAACAGAAAATAAAAGGTTTGAACAGACAAAAACACGGGACACGGCACTTGCGCCAAAATAAACAGACATACAAAACGACTAAACACTAACACACAGGTGAAACGGAGACGAACAAACACGGTGAGTACAAACAAAACACTTATTATATTTACGCTCTTAATGATTTACTCCTTCTCTCTCACCCGTTCTCCACTCTCTGAACACCTAACCACGACTGAGTGCTACGTGTCTCTATATATACTGTTGTGCTGGGATTCAGTTACTAATTAATTATTCACTTGAATCCCAGCACGTGAATTAATTCTGTGCAACCCCGTGCTCACATATTACATTTAACCAGCACGTGAAGTGATTTGTGCTCTCCTCGTGCCTAAATACAAATCTACACTTTTTAAATACACGTGAAACACAGACCCGTTTATATCCCGTGTACCAATGACTATACACCAACATTTACACACGCAACATACAACACATAACACACAAATGCACACAGGGGCGGGGCGCATTGCCACATATACCCCCCCTTGTGCGCAGCACACATGGCCTCAACGGCCACCTCCCCCCTTAAAAATCCAGCAGTCCAGGACAAAGTCTCGGGCTGGGAAGGGAGGCTTCAGTGGGCCCATGGCTGGCCATGCTGTCAGCACCCCTGCCGGTAGTGGCACGGCTGACAGCCTGTTGGTCCACTCCTGCAGCGAAACTGCTGCTGGGGAAAGTGGTCTCCAGACCTCCTCCCCCTTCTTTGTGGCCGACAGCTCCCCTTTCTGGGGCTCCGGCCACCGTACTCCCCGTGGTGGAAGTACGGGAAGCAGAGACAGCTCCTGCTGTTCTGCTTCTGGCGGTGGTGGAGGCAGAGGCAGCTCCTGCTCCTCTGCTCCTGGAAGTGGCAGAGGCAGCTCCTGCTCCTCTGCTCCTTCTGGTGGTGGTGGCGGAGGCAGAGGCAGAGGCAGCTCCTGCTCCTCTGCTCCTTGCGGTGGTGGTGGCGGAGGCAGAGGCAGCTCCTGCTCCTCTGCTCCTGGCGGTGGTGGTGGCGGAGGCAGAGGCAGCTCCTGCTCCTCTGCTCCTGGAGGTGGTGGAGGCAGAGGCAGCTCCAGCTCCTCTGCTCCTGGTGGAGGTGGAACCAGCAGGTATTCACCCTCTGCTGGTGGAGGTGGGAGGGGCAAGCAGTCCTCCCACTGCGGTGAAGGTGGAACCAGCAGGTATTCACCCTCTGCTGGTGGAGGTGGGAGGGGCAAGCAGTCCTCCCACTGCGGTGGAGGTGGAATCCGCAGGCATTCACCCTCTGCTGGTGGAGGTGGGACCAGCAGGTATTCACCCTCTGCTGGCAGCTTGGGTCCTAGGGCTGTGGAAGCCCCGACTTCCCTCTCTTCGGGCTGTGGACGCACTGACTCCTCCCTTTTGGGCTGTGGACGCCCCGACTCCTCCCTGTTGGGCTGTGGACGCACCGACTCCTCCCTGTTGGGCTGTGGACGCACCGACTCCTCCCTGTTGGGCTGTGGACGCACCGACTCCTCCCTTTTGGGCTGTGGACGTTCGGGCTCCCCCCACTCAGGCGTAGGACGTTCGGGCTCCTCCCACTCAGGCGTAGGACGTTCGGGCTCCTCCCACTCAGGCGTAGGACATTCGGGCTCCTCCCACTCAGACGTAGGACGTTCGGGCTCCTCCCACTTGGGCTGTGGACACTCAGGCTCCTCCCGCTCGGGCTGTGGACGCAAAACCAGCAGGCATTCTTCCTCTGCTGGTGGAGACGGGGACAGCAGGCATTCTTCCTCTGCTGGTGGGACTGCTACCTGGGCTGCTGTTCCACTTATAATTGCCTCCAGGTAGCTGAGGACCAAACCCACACCTTCCTCCCAGGTGCTTACGGTCTGTTCCCTCGCATAAGCCTCCCATCGTTCCCTATCCATAAACTCCAGGAACTGGACGACTACTGGGATAGACTGGGCCTCCAGCCCAGCATTTTCCAGCATCCAGTCCCGCGCTTTGATCGCGTCTTCTGCCATTTTTCCTTTTTTTTTTTTTTTTTTTAAATCCAAGAATGCTGTTCCTGCTCTGGCCTGAGTCCTGGAGGCGCTGTAGATCCCACGCAGGACACCACGTGTCACAAAGACGGCCAGAGTGGGTGGCGTCAGACCAGACAGGAATACACAGACAGAGACGGTGGTGATGATGAGCTGAGTGCAATGGCTGCACTCAGCGTTTATTAACAAATAAAAAGGTTCAACAGTACAAAAACAGGACACGGCACTTGCGCCAAAATAAACAGACATACAAAACGACTAAACACTAACACACAGGTGAAACGGAGACGAACAAACACGGTGAGTACAAACAAAACACTTATTATATTTACGCTCTTAATGATTTACTCCTTCTCTCTCACCCGTTCTCCACTCTCTGAACACCTAACCACGACTGAGTGCTACGTGTCTCTATATATACTGTTGTGCTGGGATTCAATTACTAATTAATTATTCACTTGAATCCCAGCACGTGAATTAATTCTGTGCAACCCCGTGCTCACATATTACATTTAACCAGCACGTGAAGTGATTTGTGCTCTCCTCGTGCCTAAATACAAATCTACACTTTTTAAATACACGTGAAACACAGACCCGTTTATATCCCGTGTACCAATGACTATACACCAACATTTACACACGCAACATACAACACATAACACACAGGGGCGGGGCGCATTGCCACATAGAGTCTTTAAAACGGTACTATAAATGAGAAAAAGCTACATTCAAGTTACACCTCCATGACCAGCATGGCGCAGGAGTGCCTATCTGGTTGCATTACATGTATGATTGAGTGATTAAAAGCAGGGTGCTTGGTAGACTGGTCAGTTGGTATGTTTGGTGCTTATAAAGGCCCCTACACACCAGACACAATGGGACAAGTGAAAATGTGCAACGATGCGACAATTAATAGAACCTAGATGTATCTTTCACACCACAGGCGAAGCGGAGGCGACACTGCAGCGACGTGAAATAAATGGGATTGTGTGGTTAATATTCTATGTAAAACGATTGGATTTAATAAGCATGCAATCGCACAATCAGTTCAAAAAATCAATTAAACATGCAATAAAGCAATACATTCAGGATATCAATTAAACATGCAATAACAACACATTCAGAACATCAACATAAACAATTGCACAGTCAATATTACACTAAAACAACGTTACAATAAAACAAGGCATTAGACAACAATTTATCAATGAAAAAACAATAATAACATTCAAGTAATTAGTCAATGCAACCTCTGTAGATATTAACTGTAAGGGATTCTCTCCTAATCACTTAGCTTAAAACTATAAGTTACACGCAGTTATTACGGAAACTCTTTCATAGCTAACCATACACAATAAACTAGAAATAAACATTAGAGTTGCAGTTCTTTCAAGGTAATGCTCCATTACAGTGACATATCTAAAGATATTTCCCACTAATGCGACAAGTAACTCCTATGGTATTACTTACATAAGACATTTTCTAAAATGACTTTGACAAAGAATACCACAAGTTACAAAATGGATCTCTTTCATAGGTTCCTGAGGACAAGTCAAACTGTACTGGATGCAATCAGATTAACAAAAGAAGTACCTCAATTATTCCTTAAACAGCTTTTAAACTAACATTTATATGGTAAGATATCTGTTATCTACTCACATACACGTACATATTTTTACTCTATATCATGGTTTACCTCTCTTCTTAGGTAACCCTAACAAGCATTAACCTTCTTAGGCAAAGCAATAAGGACTTCTTAAGGTGGCAAGACTAGGTTCCTCCTCCCAGCAATTTGAAGAACATGGTACTGCACTAATAGCTTGCAAGCCATTTTTGAAAACTAAAACTCTTGTTTTATGGGATTTTGGAACTGGCTGGTCATATCAGAGCTCACTCTTCCTTTGAAATGAAGGCGTTAAGCACCGTCTCCTGTGTCGGCTAGATTCTGACTAAATTACCTTGATTGATTGCTGGAAAACAAAATTAGAGTGTATCCCATGTTGTTTAGACTGCGAAAATTACTTTGATTAATTCATGATAACCAGTGTCTTCAAAATTGTAAGAACATAAAAAGAACATAAGAAAGTTTACAAATGAGAGGGGGCCATTCAGCCCTTCTTGCTCGTTTGGTTGTTGGTAGCTTATTGATCCCAGAATCTCATCAAGCAGCTTCTTGAAGGATCCCAGGGTGTCAGCTTCAACAACATTACTGGGGAGTTGGTTCCAGACCCTCACAATTCTCTGTGTAAAAAAGTGCCTCCTATTTTCTGTTCTGAATGTCCCTTTATCTAATCTCCATTTGTGACACCTGGTCCTTGTTTCTTTTTTCAGGTCAAAAAAGTCCCCTGGGTCGACATTGTCTATACCTTTTAGGATTTTGAATATTTGAATCAGATCGCCGCATAGTCTTTTTTGTTCAAGACTGAATAGATTCAATTCTTTTAGCCTGTCTGCATACGACATGCCTTTTAAACCCGGGATAATTCTGGTTGCTCTTCTTTGCACTCTTTCTAGAGCAGCAATATCCTTTTTGTAACGAGGTGACCAGAACTGAACACAATATTCTAGGTGAGGTCTTACTAATGCATTGTAAAGTTTTAACATTACTTCCCTTGATTTAAATTCAACACTTATCACAATATATCCTAACATCTTGTTGGCCTTTTTTATAGCTTCCCCACATTGTCTAGATGAAGACATTTCTGAGTCAACATAAACTCCTAGGTCTTTTTCATAGTTCCCTTCTTCAATTTCAGTACTAGGTCTTTTTCATAGTTCCCTTCTTCAATTTTCATTATAATGCACATTTTCTTTGCCTGCATGCAATACTTTTTTCTCTATTAAATTTCATTTGCCATGTGTCTGCCCAGTTCTGAATGCTGTCTAGATCATTTTGAATGACCTTTGCTGCTGCAACAGTGTTTGCCACTTCTCCTATTTCTGAGTCGTCTGCAAATTTAGCAAGTTTGCTTACTATACCAGAATCTAAATCATTAATGTAGATTAGGAATAGCAGAGAACCTAATACTGATGATCCCTGTGGTACACCACTGGTTACCTCGCTCCATTTTGAGGTTTCTCCTCTAATCTGTACTTTCTGTTTTGTACATGTTAACCACTCCCTAATCCATGTGCATGCATTTCCTTGAATCCCTACTGCGTTCAGTTTGAGAATTAATCTTTTGTGCGGGACTCTGTCAAAAGCTTTCATGAAATCTAAATAAACCATGTCGTATGCTTTGCAATTATCCATTGTCAATGTTGCTTCCTCAAAAAAGTCAAACAGGTTAGTTAGACACGATCTCCCTTTCCTAAAACCATGCTGACTGTCTCCCAAGATATTGTTACCATATAGGTAATTTTCCATTTTAGATCTTATTATAGTTTCCATAAGTTTACATATAATAGAAGTCAGGCTTATTGGTCTGTAGTTACCTGGTTCGGTTTTGTCTCCCTTTTTGTGGATCGGTATTACGTTTACAATTACTTTTTTTGCATTTAATTAAGCTAATTACTGAGAATACCAACCTGTCTATATTAAAATAAGACATTATGATCTACAATTGAATCCCTTTTTTTTGCAATTTCTTTGCACGACAACTAGGGAATTGAGCAATCAGAACAGTTTCAATGCATGGTGTCCACCAGGGTGAGGCAGCATCCAAAAAAGATGGAGGAAAGATGTTGATGCAGATTTCAATATTCCCGCAAACACTTTCTCACCCATTCTGAAAAACCGGGATACAATAATACAGACCTATAAACATTAAAACTATGGATGCAAGTCATCAGAGTTTCCAATTTGCTCAGTATCCTGATTTTGAGGACTTCTTGCTTTTGTGGTTTAAAAATGCCAGTGATCAGAATGGGACATGCACTTACAAATATGGGAACTTCATCAGGCATCTACAGTATCTACTGTCACTATTCAAGTGGAAACCTGGTGTAATTACTTCTAAACTGTTTTCATGGGGAACAGCAATTTATTCTTTGTGACCTATCCAATCTATCAAATTTAGCACTTATACTATCTAGATTTGATCCTTAGTTTGAATTAATCTTCTCTTTTTTGTAGTACACGGTGCAATTAATTGTAACTTAACTCTTCAGAGATTATATTAGACTGTTCACCGTATTAAACAATTTTCTATTATCAGATTGAGGTGATAAAACAGAGGTTGTTTTTCTGCTTCATTCAGCTCTGTACAATATATACCGTTTCTACAGTTTCAAAAGCTTCTATCACTGTAACTTTTGAAATATTCAGTGTTTTCCTCCACTGTGGCACCGACACTCCTGAACTTCTGTTCAGAGTTCAGGAGAGGTTGAGTTAGCATTGAGATGTTCTTGAAAGTTTAAACAAAAACTATCACCATTGAGAACACAGCACACCACCCTACAGAGTTGCAGATTAGTGTTATGTGGAAGTGGACCCCTGTCAGTACTTGGATACAAGCCCCTGAGTGATTATCAAGAGGCACAGTTTGCACCGTATTCTAATTTGGCACGTCTAAATAGAACTCAAATAAACAAAGTAAAAATTGCAGACTCCATTTTCAGTGATCGGCAAAAATAAAGGGACCCTACTGGTAGTCGTGGAGATAGTATTATAAGTGCAAGAGAAATCATAAGTTCCAGCAAGTTTGATATGGAGCTTGGCTTTTCAAGACAGTACAGTGCACTTACTCAGATTATACTAAAAGAAAACCCTCAAAATTTAAGCAGTGGCAGTCAGAACTATTCAGAAAATCATAAAAAGTTAAAGTATAAATGTAAAAAGGTTGTAGCAGGTGAAATGATTTATATTAATTACTGGTAAGATAAATATGGTTGACTGGAGGTTAGACGTGAGGACTAGGATCCTCCAGTTTGTGACCAGAAGTGTGAATGGCCTGCTGAGTATGAATATTTCAATGCCCTTGGTTCATGCAACAACTCACCACACCACCCTGCAGAGGTGCCCCTTGTCAGTACTTGGATACGAGCCCTCCAGTGAATGTCAAGGACTGTAGGAAGTGGTGTTAGTGGTTCAACACGAGACACTCTTTTCCCTATAAGCCTGCTGCTGTATCTTAAAGTACAATTAGCTTATTTTTTTACTTTTCCTATTTATGACATTTGAAATCTTCAGAGTTGTTTTTTGAGTGTTGTTGCTCGAATATTTGTTTTATTTTTAAATTTATTTTCATATGACCTGGGAAAGAGGTTTGAACTACTTTGAAATGCATCTCCATCGGTACCAGTATTGTTCCTTTACCCTCAGTGGCGTTGGTTTAAAAATCACAAACAGTCAGATTATGTCTAATTCAACAAGTGCAACCCATCAAATTCACAGTTACATCAATCCGATGAATAACTTCAAAATGAAGATGTAAGAAGGTGCTTTTAAATTGAACAGTGGTTGCTTAAAATCAATGCATTTTATATACATTAGCAACCATGTCCACCTGAACAGACTATGTCACAGGTCTGTCAGAAGGGGCTGGAGTCAGACTTTGCAGCTGTGTTGCACTGAAAGTACACAGAGCTAACAAAATAATTCCAGTACAGACTATGTAATATGTATTGCCATTACTTTGTAGATCTCACATTTTCTGATATGAAAGACTCACAAATTCTGTTAAACGTGTATTTGATTTTTAGTGCATATTTTTTTCATAGCATTTGTAAAGTAAAAAAAAAATAATAATAATAATTTGCAGTCTTTTCCATACTGAAGTTTCTGTTGAATAAACACAGCTGAAAATGTGAGTTGATTTTGAGTTATTGAAATATTAAGAATGATTTTTTAGTTGTTTTTTTTTTCCTGAGCAAACTTTATTTTTAACACATATATTTCTTCAGCCAAACAAGTATTGGGGTGTACACAGCTACAGCGAGGGCCACTACGCTCAGGCTATGGCACCACCACGCCGTGCAGTAATCCGACTACGCCAGCTCTATAAAAACAGAGCAACTAAAATGTAATGTTTCCCAATTTTGCCCTAGTTTAACAGCGCAGGTTATTTTATTGGGAAAGAGCAATGCATGAAGCACAAGGAAAGTAGAGGACAAGCAAAATGGAGTGCAATGTTTATATTTATAAGAATATTAAAATATATGGTTACATACCCGAGGGGGGCACTGCGTAAGCAGCACTTTTGTAGTTTTATTACTGTGTTTTATTTTCCCTTTTCATTTCGCCTTTGGTTTTCATTATTATTTTTGAGCACCTGTGAGTGCGCCTGCCTATACCTGTGTTGGTAACCTGTGGTCCTGATTACCATTGCCGGTATACAGACCACAGACAACAGTGCCCTCTGTTGGCTAAAAATAAATCAACGAAAATAAATAAAACTGGGCACCTGTGCGGTGTTTACAGTGAATACCCCCACCCTTCCACAAGAGGCCTATTAGTTAACATCAAACACCGTCGTTCACAAGTCAGCATCACAGGTTGTAAAGCACTGAAGGGCACCTAAGCAGAATAAAACAATCCAGAGTTAGTTACATTGGTAAATTGGAGATTCTCGGTCAATGAAATGTATTCAAATCAAAATAAATCAGAGCTCCAACTAAACAAAGAACAAAACCTAACTAGTCCTCAATCTCACTTCCAATGGATTTCAGATACAGAGCATCGGGCACCTATTCCATTGGCTAAATAATCCCATTCTCTCAGCTATCAAAGAAATTAACTGGACTTTCATTTTACAGGCTAAATAATTACATAGGAGATTCTAGATCCCCCCTCCCCCTCTCACTACAGTCAGAGCCGGTGCAGGGCTAAGAATGTAGCAGCAGCGGCAACACATGAGCTACAATTGCTATATGTGAATACACACCACCGCCAGTGTACGCTACAGTTCATAAACTTCATACACAATGTAGCAGTTTCTAAGAAAAACCTACCGCTGCTCCTACTTCCCAGCCCGGCATCCATGCTTACACGAGGTGCTCGTTATCCTGAATGTCCTCCCCGCCCTGGTTCCTCTTAATCAAGCTTTATAAAGTATTCAGCTACAAACAATTGGACTAATTGATTAATTACGCTGCGATTATCTTGCACACATTCACACGTGCTTTAAAAACATATCAATATAAATAATCAAAGTACAATAAAATAACAACACATCTTCAACCATTATAATACAAAATAAAGTGCAAAGAAAGCGTAACACTTCTCCACTTTGCACCCGTGCTGACCTTGCGTGGGAAAAGCGCCCTGGGGATTGCCTCGGCTCACAGGAAACAAAGGGGGTGATGGAAGAGCACCCTGATTGGCCAGCTGGGACAGCCTAGACCTTTCTATTGGACTAGATCCAAACGGGACAATTGCCTAATCTGCATGAATGTTGCAACATTGAAGGGTCTGGGGCTATATAAGCGGCCTGCATGCCAGCTTGTGCTGTTTAATCTTATGCAAAATAAAAGAACCTGCTATTTTCAAAGTACCACCTGTTTTATGCTCCTTCTTTCGCAAGCTTGTTACAATATATTATATAAATTCAGTGCTTCATGATCTGTATGTAATTAAAAATTGAGATATAGTAACACCTCCTCTGACGCACAGTTCTGTTGTTAGTAATTACCCCCCATTACCCAATAAACTAAAAAAATCTGATTCCCAAGTTTTGACCACTGTGGAGATTAAACAATGTGAATATAAAACTCAATATGATGAAACACTGTATGCAGCTGCTTACTTACTTTAGAAATGGCAGTTGTTCCTGTATTTATAAAACATATATTGTACAATTCATATCAGAGAGAAAAGGTTTGTAATAAATACATTTTGTAAAGTTTGTCCGTAATTTTTTTTTATATATATACAAGCAATAAATATAAAGTGCTGTCATCACATTAATTAATTTACAGTACAATGTACCATTTATACAATATTATTTAAATGACTGCTTTCCCTTCCCTCAGTCATTTTATCTGGAAAACAATATTCTTTCATTTAACTGATAAGGGAAATGCAGCATTAGAATTTTTTTTACAATGATCTTACATAGATGATCTTTGCAAATAGACCAGAGGGAATTAAATCATTAGACAGAAGCAATTAAAAACAGCTACTTAGCTATAACCATGATTTATAGTTTATTTTCAACTAATAAGTTTATGCTTTCATCAAGAAAAGTAATAAGGAAATAATTAAAAAGCAGCATTAGTTAATTACACACATCAATGCTTACTTGAAAGACATACAGCTATGGCCAAAAGTTCTGTATCACCTAATAATTCAATTGATTCAGTTTTTCGGTAAGTATATGGAAAAACTACAATGCAGTATGTAATTCATATATTAACGTAACATTATTCAGCAGGTTTCATTCGACGTTATGAAGCAAAATGTTTTAATTCTATAGGGTAATGCAAAAGGTTTGGTCATAGATTTACAATACCTACCTAATGCCTTATTTTCTAAGCTTTCTACAAAACAACTCATATTAGATTGGAAGTGTTTTCAGGAACTAAGTAATATCATTTGGCAGGACGCAAGCTGGTATTTCCCGGAAGCATTAAATATTAAATTGACTCCTTCGCAGTACATCCAACAGTGTTTTAAATGAATGCATTGCAAAGTAGATGTCACAACACAAATTACAATTCTACCTATACATCATTGACAGATGTATTATCCTGATCACTGGCAGCAGGCTAAGTAATTTTTTCAGGAATATCCGGTCAAAGCAGATTAGAATTAAGCAACATTTGCAGTATTGTATTAATTAAAAAACATCACAGTTGTCACTGATTATTCGTGTGGGTGATCCTTTGTTTTCTTGACAGCCTGCCCTATAGAATAGTATAGTAGTTTTAACTGGATTAGCAAACACAAATCTGTTTGAATTTTGCTGTAGAATAGAGAAATAAACTGGCGTCTTGTGAAAGAGATGGCTTGAGCAGTGACATCAGAACCAGGAAGTAATTGAACACACTGCCACACTTTGTTTTGGTGAAGCTGAGCGCTATGGCCGCGCTCAGGTATTTATTAACCAAAATAAACAAAAGACTTAACAAACACAGCACAAACAAAAAGGCACAAGGACCAAAACAAAACAGAAGAGAACACGGAATAACAAACACAAGTAGTATGCTGGTTACAACTCCCAGCATAAGTAGTAATTGTATTTTATATATTATAAATCACATATGAGAAATCGGCCAATCACAGAGCAGCATTTCCAAACATCCCCCTACCTCTTACCTTGTGTATAAATGTCACCCCGTGTATAGAATTATCGGTATTTTAAAAATAAAACGCTCTAAATAAAAGCAAAAGGAAAAACCTGTTACTAACTTTGACCTTTGTTTTAATTTGGATAAACTGGACAGTAGCTTTTCCGAAAACAAATATGATAGAAATGCAACTACCAGTAATCAAATCCAAACCAAAGTAAGGTGTTTCCCAACAATAGAACCTGAGCACATTAGCTTACAGTGACGACCAAAAAAAACACATAAATCTACAAGCTAAACATGCAGCTTGTCGTGACTTAAATGATGTCAATCATAAAAAGCCGATTTCAAGAACAGATCTGAAGAAACTGTATACAGTATGTATAAATTTTGAGTGAAAAAACAGCTACTAACTTGAGGCCATATTAACTTGCTTTCCTATCTTTTCTTTCATTGTTAGGATAGGATTCTTCCTATCTTGGTATTACAGAAGCGATTCCTAAATCACAGGTGGCGATACTTTCCTAAGTGCTCCATTCTATCCTAAAGGCCACCATACATGGGGCGTTTATATCACTTATGATATGTCAGTCCGACAAAATCGCCCCGTCTATGATGATAAATCGTCTCTCGTCTGCAAGAAATGACAGGTCGTCAGAGAATAGAGCTCCCCTCTATTCTGGGCCATAAGTCGCTCGGAATCATATAATATATACCTTGAATAAGGTTACACTACTTAGTTGTATGTAGGCATAATATTTATCATGTATGTGTAGTACTTGCCTTGTGTTAACTATGAAGGAGTCACGTGCTGAACCTGGCCATTTTGCTACTAAGTGGCGAATTAAAAGGTTATTGTCCCCAATGGTTTGGACGTTTATGGCATGGTACCCTTTACGGCACACATAGGCTGGTTCATCTCCACCAGGCGGCGCTTTGATTGGAAAAACTGAGCCATCAACCAGACCAATCACACCCACTGTAAGCTAGAAATAAGATGGACATTTTATGTAATGAGTGGAAAGGCTGGCAGTTGCAGTGGCTGCTTCTGTTAAATTTCCCGAACGCGATGGTTGCAATGTTTTGGAAACATTGCAACATTGCCAGCTCTGACTGAAAATCACCTTTATCAAAAAAACGATGGGCGTTTGTACCTGTGTAATGTCAGGTAAGGCCACATGCCAGCAAGTGCTTCTTTGCAGCTGCGGTTTTAAAGTTTCAATTAAATTTAAAATCATTGAAATTAAAGTTTAGTCTGAAAAATCCAAAACAGCTTTGGATCTGTCAGAAGCCTTTCTCGCAATAATTGTCTATTTTCTCTGTCCTTTTAATTTAAAAAAAAAGTAAAGCTGCCATTGAGAAAGTAGGGTACATTTTTTTTCTTTTTCAGACCGTCAGTTAGGATAGGTTCTACCTTGTCCTAAATGTTAGGATCAACATAGGAAATTAACACGTTAGGAAAGTTCTGTAATACACTATTTCCTATCTTAACTTAAGAATCCTTTTTTCTGTAAACTGATGAATTTTCCTAAACTGACACATCTTCCTATCTCTAAGATAAGATAAGATTTGGAGGTTAGGATCTTTCTGTAATACGGCCCCTGCTCTATAAGGTATAGTTTTTCTTTTGTAGAAGAGAAAACAAAAACGCAGCTAATCTCTGTAAAAATAACTGTGTTGTGCTGTCCGTGAATATGTCACTCAAACATTAGCATTACAGACCAAAGATCACCAAGGTGGTCAGACAGTCCCAATATCACTGCGAATGTACTCACAGCCAGATTTCGAAAATTGTCCTGTAAAAAGCTTTAAGCTGTACGTTTCCAAACTTCACCCAGAACAGCCTGGCTTTTTCAAATTCCACGAAAAAAAAATCAGATAACATCTGGTAGGGGAAGCATCCCCTCAGTGAATGTTTTATTGCCAGTTTGATGAAAAAAAATCACTGTAGAAGCTGCTCTCTCAATATACACCAACCACTGTGTTCGTGCCACTTGTTACCAAGTTTTAAGTGATGCTGGAGTTGAACACAGGCACATTATTCCAGTTTCTGGACACAAGAGCGAACCCAGTCCCAAGTATTACACGACAAACACAGATGAAATGCAAAAAAAGAGAAATAAATACATTTCTTCACGCAAGTCTTCAGGAACAAGTCCCCCTTGCTGTGACAGCAATGCCTAGTAATACCTTTCCTACACCAAATCAGAGCAACTGTTTCAAGTAACTGTTCAGTTATTAACGACTAAATGTTAGTGGTGCAAGCTTTACAGGATGTACATTTGTTTTTAAAAAATAGTTTTGTCACGTTTAACTAGCCTGAAAAAACAGCACAGATCGGCTACTCTCAGTTACGGTCGATCCTAGACCAAACCATTATTAAATGGGGAGAAGGGGTGTTGAATGTTATATTTAATGAAAATAAGTTATTTTCACTGTAAAGATATCTGTGTGCCTAATCATTATGTGTGTGATTTATAATAAATTAATACGTCGTGTGAAGGGTGTCTCTTATTGTATAAGAGACATCATCTTGCGCAGTTTGGGTGAGATGACATATCTATACAATAAGAGACACCCTTCACACGATGTATTAACTTCGTCTTTTGTCTTTCACTCTCCACCGTGCACTGGCAGACGGTAGCTCTTTATAGTTTACAAGCCGAGGGGTTTAATTAGCTATCAATTATCCTGTTACCCCTCGGCTAGTGTTTTGGACTTGTTTTATATAAATGCGCGACTGTCAGCTTATTCAATAATTAGTAGCTGATCAGTCACACATTCCCACGAGAGTAGACTATCCTAAATACAAATACAACACACACAAGTAATGGCGGACAGCTTTCCGTCCGCCCAGCAAATAACTGACTAACAATACACATTTATACAAAAATAATAACAACAACAATACTACTACTACTACTACGAGCGATCCAGGAGTGCAAAGCAGCGTTGCACCCAGACTCTGTCACATATCTCGAGGGGGTCCTCAGGACTAGTGAGCCAACGTCACTCCCTACCCCTGGCTCTCCGGTCCTGCTGATCGAACCAAAGGTGCGGGACCCCCCTCGGCCTCCCCTCGAGAATAACCTGAGCAGGATCTCGCAGTTCTCCTCGACCCCCCTCCGCGTCGAGGACGACCCTGTACGCGATGACGCTCCACACTCTCCACTTCCCCGCCCTCGTCTCCCACCGAGACACCACTTGGCGGGAGCCCCTCCGACCCCAGGAGGGCGTCAGTCCCCAGTGGGAGGCCCTGTACTTCCCGCTGGTCCCCAGAGGAGCTGGGGACTTGGGATGGAGGGTCCTGCACGGAGCGCTCGTGTCAGGACAGATCCTGCGTCACTTTACAGTCAGTCAGTCCGAGTCGGTGGCTCATATTTATATCATACGCTTCTCATTTTTGGGCACCTTGTTCGTGGCTCCACCAGGAAGAGAGACCTCCTGATGAATCTACTCCTGGCTCTAGCTAAACTCACAATTTACAAGACCAGGAAGCATAAGATCACCGGGGAGGGTCTCTTTGACTGTGGGGCCATGTTCAGGGCACTAGTCCGGTCCAGGGTTAATTTAGAGTCTGCTAGCGACATATAAAGCTTTTGTCGACCAGTGGACTCTAGGGAGCATGCTCTGCACCACTCCCCCCCACCCTGGTTTTGTCCATTTAATTTATAGTCCTTTTTAACCGGTTTTATTAATTTTTTCACCGGCCGCCAGTGGGCAGCTGGTGTAATCCCCCTACTAGGCATTAAATAGGACTACTAATCATCATCGTCTTCAGCATCATCATCATCATCAGCGCACACACATTTATATACAACGGGGCGGGCACCTTGCCACAGGTCTATATTGTAAAAAGCTAATTATAGGCAAATTTATATTCATTATGCCCTCCACCCGCAAGGATTAACCTGTAGCCACTACATATAAGCCCACCCTACAAGGATGTGTAATTAGTTAATCAAAGGAGAAAGGCTGTTTAATTTATATATATATATATATATATATATATATATATATATATATATATATATATATAGTGCTTGCTAAATCTTTTAATCAAATATAGCAAATTTACTATCAAAATCCAAGAATTCAAAGTCTTATACTGTAAAAAAAAAAGTGTTTTAAGGGTGTCATGTAGCCTTCAATGGTATTTGATGGCTGCACATGTGACCATTAGGTTACCTTAATTTGCTAATATTTTATTGTAGAATACCATAAGGTGTCTGTGACAGGGTCTTCCTCGTGTCACGCGTGTGGGTAGCCGCTGTTCAAGCATACAGAGAGACAGAGGTGGTGGTGTTGAAAACGCCGGCACAGGCGCGCAGGTTTTATTCACAAACAAACAAACAAACAGAAAACGAAAGTAAAATAAAGGTGGTCATGTGACGTTACCAGCGATGGTAACACACAGAGGACCAGTACATCAAGCTGTACAAAAAGTGCAAAATAAAACACAATCCCACAAACTATAAATCAAAGGTGCCGTGAAAACGGCAGGCCTTGCAGCAGCCCTGAACCATCTCCCGCGGATGTTTTTAACCTGACGGACACTCGATCAAGACCCGCCCACCTGCTGATTGAGGTCCAGCCCAGCCAATCACCTGCTGCCCTTCCCCTCAACCAAGCCTAGCAGGCAGCAAGTCTCAATCGAGCGTCCGTCTGTAAACAATAATTCAATTAAACAAATCAGCTCCCAAAATGACACAAAATAAACCCATTCCACATACAAATTATATAACCAACACTAAATACACACGTGCAGGGCACTCGCCCTGCTACATACCTCCCTCCTTAGGATGAACCCTAAGGGTTCATCCGACAACACCATTATTTAATATTACGATCATTACATATACATTAGCAGACATCTTACAAAACCCACACAGTCTAAACAAAAAAAATTACTTTTGATATCTACTCCCCATCCCCCCAATTTTTTTTTTTTTTTTTTTTTTTTTTAATGTACTATTCTAACACATATGGGCGGGTGGGAGGGAACATTAGAGCCCAGTCAGCCTCAACCAACCACCAGACAGCTAACTGGCTCCAATGTTAAATCACCACAATTATAGCTACACTTTATCATTCACTATTATTTACCATTATTAATCATTTATCAATATTCCCATCACCACAAGTATTACTATCAATTTAACCATAATCCTTATTACTATTACCTTCACCATACACATCACTAGTTTACTATTATCATTATAATTGATCATCATTATTATCACTATTTAACTATCATCATTTAACCTTCATTTATCATTCCTATATACAATTACTAACATCTGTGGCAAAGTGGATGGTAAGGGGAACAGGTGTAGCGGTGATGCGATGCAGGAGTGACAGACAGACAACGATAATTCGGTGAACAAGTGTTTATTGTGCTGTTTCCAGGTCTGGCGACCGTCAAATAATAAATCCCCGGCAGTACACAACAATGTGTAAAGCACGGGGAGCGTGAATAATCCCACACAGTCCTGAACAGAAAAACAAATGCACGGTCACCAGTCCTGGGTGAACTCAGTCGTGCAGGTGCTCTGTGCAGTGGTGCTCCGGATAGTGCATTTGTGGCGACAGCTCCGGAGGTGTGCTTTAACTGTCTAGTAGTGCGACAAAAGACAGACAATTATAGACAGACAGAAATAACACACAACACGTAACACTTATTCCTGCTTTTATATTTCTGAGAGCTCCCCTCTCAGTCCTTCTCTCCTCCTGTTTAACCCAAACGAAGGAAAAGAACAGCGTTACCCTGGCCCCTATATGTAATCCCGCATGATATCTAGGTAAACGGTTGCAGCTGCCTTATTACTTGCAGCTGCCCCTTGTTTACCTGTCAGATCAATACGGTCTTACAACAGAGTCTCGCTTCCTTCCAGGCTGACCCACTTTCCGGTCCCGGAAACGAACTGTCAGGCCAGCCCTTCCAGATACTTCTCCTCCCGTTCTTTAGCGCCCTCACAGGTCGGGAGGAAGATTTATCACCAGAACTCATTGTATTTCTGTCACATATCCCACCGCTCAGAGTGGAGCCGAAGGAACACTCGGCTAAATCTACCTTTCCCATTGCTCCCCCCTCCCGGGAAAAATAATCCGCATTTTGGTGGTCTTTCCCCGCACGGTGTACCATATGGTACATGAAGGGCTGCAATGCCAGATACCACCGAGTTATCCGGGCATTGCTGTCCTTCATTGTGCTTAACCACTGGAGTGGGGCGTGGTCTGTGACCAGATCAAATGAGTGTCCCAGCAGGTAGTATCGTAAAGAGTGAGTAGCCCATTTAATGGCCAAACACTCTTTTTCGACTACGGAGTAGTTACGCTCCCGAGGTAACATTTTTTTGCTCAGGTACAATATCGGGTGTTCTACTCCAGTTACTTTTTGGGACAAGACTGCACCCAACCCTACATCCGAGGCGTCGGTGTGGAGGATGAATCTCTTGGTGAAATCTGGGGTAATAAGAGTGGGGGCCTGGCAAAGTTTACGCTTAATCGTATCAAACGCCCCCTGACACTCAGCTGACCATTTAATTAAATTTGGCGCACTCTTTTTGGTGAGGTCGACTAACGGGTTAACCACTGTGGCGTACTCGGGGATGAAGCGGCGGTAATAACCGGCTAAGCCCAGTAGTGACCTCACCTGAGTCTTGGTTTTGGGGATCGCTGCATCAACCAAAGCCTGGATTTTGGTGACCACAGGTCTCACCCTTCCATTTCCCATTAAAAATCCCAAATATTGAGTCTCTGTCTTGGCAAACGCACATTTCCTCAAGTTAGCTGTCAGCCGGGCTGCCCTTAGAGACTGAAGAACGGCTGCAACCCTAGCCAAATGCTCTCGCCAGGTGGAGCTGTAAATCACCACGTCATCAATATACGCTGCTGCATATTCATGATGTGGGCGTAACACCTGGTCCATCAGCCTCTGAAAGGCAGCGGGCGCACCATGTAGCCCAAACGGCATGGTTTTAAAGTGGAACAGCCCCTCTGGTGTTGAAAATGCGGTTTTCTCTCTGGAGCTGCGGGTTAGAGGGATTTGCCAGTATCCCTTCGTCAGGTCCAGAGTGGAAATAAACCTCGCTTTTCCCAGTCTGTCTAAAAGTTCGTCGACCCGAGGCATGGGATACGCATCGAACTTGGCAATAGCATTCACCTTTCTGAAATCTACGCAGAAGCGGTTGGTGCCGTCCTTCTTAGCCACTATTACAATAGGACTGCACCACTCGCTCCTGGAAGGTTCAATTACTCCAAGCTCGAGCATATCCCGTACCTCTTTGCGAACGCCGCTTCGTCGACTTTCCGGGATCCGGTACGGTCTTTCTCGCACTGTGACACCTGGAGGAGAGATAATGTCATATTCAACTAAGTTCGTCCTGCCGGGCACATCAGAAAAAACATCACTGAACTCCTCAATAAGCTTACGCAGCTCTCTTTGCTGATCCGGAACTAATTGTTCCCCCATTGAAATCGCTCTTGTGCTCGGGGTCTCTGGACAGGGACCTAAATCATCCTCCATATTGCCTGGGGCTATAAATAAGACCTCTCTTGCCTGCCAGGGCTTCAACAAATTAATGTGGTAAATTTCACGTTCATTCCGGCGATCGGGCTGTCTAATTTCATAATTTACTTTCCCTATAGCCCGAATCACCTCATACGGCCCCTGCCATTTAGCACACAGTTTTGACTCTGATGAGGGAAGTAGCAGCATTACCTTGTCCCCTGGTCGAAAGGTTCGAATCCGTGCATTTTTGTTATAATGCTGCTCTTGTCGGTGCTGAGCCGATCTGAGGTTGTCTTGGGCCAAACGACCGACCAAATCCAGGCGATCTCTGAGTAGGAGCACATACTTCACTACATTTTTGGACGAGCCTTTGTGCTCCTCCCACCCCTCTCTCAGCAGGTCGAGAATGCCGCGAGGCTGCCGGCCGTACAGGAGCTCAAAGGGGGAGAACCCCGTTGAACTCTGCGGCACTTCTCTCACTGCAAAAAGGAGGTAGGGGAGAAGTGATGCCCAATGTTTCTGCTCTTGTGTTACAAATCGCCTCAGCATCGACTTTAAGGTCTGATTAAAACGTTCCACCAGACCGTCCGATTGTGGATGATAAACGGACGTCCTGATGGGACGTATTTTTAATATTTTGTACACCTGCTGTAACGTATTGGACAAAAAATTAGTTCCGTGATCGGTCAAAATCTCCTTGGGGATCCCTACTCTGGCCATAATCTGGGCTAACTCGGTGGCTATTGCAGCGGCACTAGTGGACCTCAATGGAACTGCCTCCGGGTATCGCGTTGCATAATCCACCACTACTAAAATGTGCGTATACCCGGAGTCAGAAGGTAGCAAAGGGCCGACTATGTCCATTGCAATGCGCTCGAAAGGAGTGGAAATAATCGGCAGTGGGACCAAAGGGGCGGGGCGCACTCGACCCGGCGCTACTCGCTGGCAGTCTGGGCAGGTGGCTACATATTTCGACACATCAGTATGAAGACCTACCCAATAGAATCGAGCCAATATCCGCTCCCTCGTCTTCTCGGCTCCGAGGTGCCCCGCAAAAGGGATATCATGCGCCAGCCTCATGACCTCCAGCCGACAAGACGGGGGAACCAATAATTGTGTTACAGGCTGTCCTGTGCCCGCGGCTAGGTTTACCCTATACAGTAATTGCCCCTTGATACTGAAATGTGGATATACTAGCGCCCCAGCGCCGTCAACATCCTTACCTTCAATGGACCGGACCTGTCCCCAAGCGTGCACCAGTGACGGGTCGTTTTGTTGGCCCCACACTAGGTCCGCGCTTGAGTACCACGGGTCCGGTACATTGAGAGGGGCTGGAATAACATCTGCTCTAGTCGGTCCAGTAACCTCGCTCTCTCGGTCACACTGCGTTCCCACTCCCTTCGACTGGCGTTTGTTACCATTGCAGCACTCTCCCACCAGACCCCAGCCTTGTCTCAACAACGCTCCCTCCCATTTTGCGGTCCGTCTCTCCTTATTCGTTTTTCTAGGACGGAAAAGAGGGGAAAACATTTCAGTGTGAAAAGGAAACACATCACCAATCCGTTCCTTTTTTTTTTTTTTCTCTGCCACGTTTACGTGTGTGGCTGAGACTGCCATTTCTTTAATCAATTCTTTGAATTTTGGCCAGTCTCGGCCCAGAATAACTGGGTGTGGCAACCTTTCCGCCACCCCGACTACAAGGTGACGTTTTATCGGTCCTACCGATAAATATACTTTTAATGTTGGGTATGCCGCCGTGTCTCCATGGATACAGGAGATGGCCACCTGACCTCGTGGCCGCCACGACACACCGCCCAGGAGAGCTGTCTTAATCAAGGTTTGCTCACACCCTGTGTCCACTAACGCGTGGGTTTTCACATTCCCTAACACCACATTAATCAGACAAGGCCCCTCCCGACCATTTTCCCCCCGCTTACCAGTCTCAGGTGCCCAATTGCACGCGGCCACGTCACACTCCATGGCAGCGGGGCATGACCTGGCCAGATGTCCCGGCTGGTGGCACCTAAAACAGATAGGAGGGACAGAGGGGGCATGGGTTAGAAATCTGTCCCGCTGCTGGTATGGCAACGGGGCAGGGGCAGCACCTCTACCCCAGCTGGGGGCCAACCTTGGTCTCCATGGGGGGGAGGCAAGGGGGCCCAATGGGGTCGGTGCTCTGGGAGGTCTGGGTCCCGGGAACGAGGGGGGTGGTGGTGATGACGTTGGAGGAGAGGGAGAGAGAGCGCGGCTGCTTCGAAGGGCAGGGGCGGACAGGATCCCAATCCGGGCAGAGGTCAGGGAGTCCTCAAAATCTTCGGCCAATTTGACCGCCTCCTCCAGGGTGTCGGGGTTGTGGCGCCGTATCCACGCCTGGGTCTCGGCGCCGACCACATGGCAGAACTGCTCTACCACAATGGCTTCCCCCATCTGCTGGGCGGTCTTCTTCCCGGGGGTCAGCCAATGCACCATGTGGTCGCACAACCTCTCCGCAACCACCCTGGGGCGTGTCTCCGGGACTCTCCGGTACTCCCGAAACCGCGCCCGGTGGGTCTCGGTAGTAATATTGAGCCGGCGGAGGATAGCCTGCTTGACTAGGTCATACTCGGTGGCGTGCTGGTCGCTCATAGCCTGGTAAGCTGCCTGAGCCTCCCCAATCAGGCAGGGTCCCAGCTGGCTGGCCCAGAACTCCCGCGGCCAAGCCGCCGCGGTAGCCAGCCGCTCGAATGCCACCAAGTACGCCTCCGGGTCATCCTCCGCCGACATCTTCATCGCCCGTGCCTTCGGGGGCGACATCACCGGTATTGTCGTCGGGGTCGCTACTGCAGCCACGGCCAGTCCTACCCGTTCAATGAGCGCTGTATAGCGCTCCTCCCTCCTTCTCTCCTCTGCGTCCCGTCTGCTCTCCAGTGCCTGTAGCAGCTCCGCCAGCGCGTTGCGGTCCATGATCCCGTTTCTGACACCACGTGTGGCAAAGTGGATGGTAAGGGGAACAGGTGTAGCGGTGATGCGATGCAGGAGTGACAGACAGACAACGATAATTCGGTGAACAAGTGTTTATTGTGCTGTTTCCAGGTCTGGCGACCGTCAAATAATAAATCCCCGGCAGTACACAACAATGTGTAAAGCACGGGGAGCGTGAATAATCCCACACAGTCCTGAACAGAAAAACAAATGCACGGTCACCAGTCCTGGGTGAACTCAGTCGTGCAGGTGCTCTGTGCAGTGGTGCTCCGGATAGTGCATTTGTGGCGACAGCTCCGGAGGTGTGCTTTAACTGTCTAGTAGTGCGACAAAAGACAGACAATTATAGACAGACAGAAATAACACACAACACGTAACACTTATTCCTGCTTTTATATTTCTGAGAGCTCCCCTCTCAGTCCTTCTCTCCTCCTGTTTAACCCAAACGAAGGAAAAGAACAGCGTTACCCTGGCCCCTATATGTAATCCCGCATGATATCTAGGTAAACGGTTGCAGCTGCCTTATTACTTGCAGCTGCCCCTTGTTTACCTGTCAGATCAATACGGTCTTACAACAGAGTCTCGCTTCCTTCCAGGCTGACCCACTTTCCGGTCCCGGAAACGAACTGTCAGGCCAGCCCTTCCAGATACTTCTCCTCCCGTTCTTTAGCGCCCTCACAGGTCGGGAGGAAGATTTATCACCAGAACTCATTGTATTTCTGTCACACATCACTACAATAATCATCTCACATTATCAATAACTAACTATCATTTATCCAATAAATCATTTAACAATAATCAACTAACATTTATAACTATTCCCCAACACTTATTCTCACCCCTGGGCTTCTATGCGGGGGCGCCCATTCAACCCCGCTTACCCCCTAAACCCAGTGTCCCTTCACGGGGCTCCTCTTCGAAGGATTGCCCCGCCTCCTTCTGAGACGATCTCCCACGAACGACAGGTCCTCCTTCGCTGACGCTCGGCAGGCAGTTCCTCCCGCTGGCTTCCCGGGCAGGCAGTCTCTCCGGCTCCTCCCTTGCCAGCTTCCAGGACCGGAACTCCTCCTTCTGCAGCTCTCGGGGACGGACCCTCCTTGGCCTCTCTGGCGTTCGGGATCTCTCGGCTCCATTAAGGACAGCGGCTCCATCCATCTCCTTCAGCAGCCCCTCAGGGTTACCTGCGGTCTGCCCTTGTCCCCCCCAAAAAATTTCAGGGGTTTGCTCCTCCTGTCTCTCCGTAGCCATCTAGCCTTGCTTCGGCAGGATGCAGCGGAATCCCACTTCTGACACCATATGTGACAGGGTCTTCCTCGTGTCACGCGTGTGGGTAGCCGCTGTTCAAGCATACAGAGAGACAGAGGTGGTGGTGTTGAAAACGCCGGCACAGGCGCGCAGGTTTTATTCACAAACAAACAAACAAACAGAAAACGAAAGTAAAATAAAGGTGGTCATGTGACGTTACCAGCGATGGTAACGCACAGAGGACCAGTACATCAAGCTGTACAAAAAGTGCAAAATAAAACACAATCCCACAAACTATAAATCAAAGGTGCCGTGAAAACGGCAGGCCTTGCAGCAGCCCTGAACCATCTCCCGCGGATGTTTTTAACCTGACGGACACTCGATCAAGACCCGCCCACCTGCTGATTGAGGTCAGTCACCTGCTGCCCTTCCCCTCAACCAAGCCTAGCAGGCAGCAAGTCTCAATCGAGTGTCCGTCTGCAAACAATAATTCAATTAAACAAATCAGCTCCCAAAATGACACAAAATAAACCCATTCCACATACAAATTATATAACCAACACTAAATACACACGTGCAGGGCACTCGCCCTGCTACAGTGTCAAACTTGTCTGGCCCTGAGGGCCATTTTAAACAAACAGACATGGTCAGCTTATAAGGGTCCCCATTTATATGTTCACAATTTTTTTTTAACATACTTAACACTTCTATAAGACTTTTATTAAACCCATTATTACAAGCATATGTGTTTTTATGTGGGTATTTATTGGGGTAAAATTATTTCTTTGAAGAAATAATTTCTGCTGCCATGAGAGGCTGTGTGGTTTGGTGGTTAAAGAAAAGGGCTAGTAACCAGGAGGTGCCTGGTTGAAATCCAGGCTCACTCACTGTGTGACCTTGAGCAAGTCACTTAACCTCCTTGTGCGCCATCTTTTGGGTGAGATGTTGTTGTAACTGACCCTGCATAGTTCACACACCATAGTCTCTGTAAACAAATAATGCATGGTCGTGATGTCACCAAAATAACTTGCAAATCCTCAGAATGCCTCAGACTACTAACAACATCAACTAGTTTTGCAACCAGGTTTGTGTAACTATGACCACTAGACACCCTGCTAAATCCAGAATACCTTCTGTGTTTAAATAGGCTTTTAGGTGAAGCTGGATTCATCCAAACCAAATAAAAAATGTATTTAACTTGTTTTAACAAATGTGGTGGTTTGCTTGTTTAAAGACATACTGAGAAAAAGATCAAACTCCAGTGTGGTTTATGAGGTGACGAAGCAGAGCTGTCAAAATCCACTATAATGAACAAGAATGTTATTCTTACTCACTGATGTCTAACTGACGTCTAGTAATTAAAATGTGATAAAATATAAACATAAAAATAATTTAACTTGAAAAGTTTTATGTACAAGTGATTTGATGATCTGAATCTAAATTCAACAAAAATGAATTAAGTCACTTCTACCACTGAAAAACATCTTTTCCTCTGATTGGAAATTGATGACACCTTGTCTAGAATGAGTATAACAATAGACAAAACAGTAAAAATGACAATTAACTGAAATGCCTTCTTTTAAACAATAGTTACAAATTAACGGCGAAATTTATTTTTTATGTGTGTAAAAAATGTAGCTGCGCTTAAATCCTGAGGTTATTTTTAGTCCCTTATTCATAAAGCATGTTTATCTGTTCCAAAATGTAGATGGGGCAAACCAAAATGCAATCAAATTTGTTAAGCAAAAGTAGGGCTTGTTTAAGTCTTGTTTTTAGTTCTTTCAGTCACATTTATGCAGAGCTAAAACGAATACTCAGCCATTATTTTAATTTTACATTAAAACTAATTTAAATAATTACTTCAAATTTACTATTATAACAAAATGACATGACTGTGGTAGGGCAGAAGAGCCTTCCATGTAGATATGTGGCAGGGAAATTAATGGGGCAGGGCAAAGCCCTGCTTGTAAATAAATGTATGGTGTTTGTTTATGTAAAAAGTAATGGTTTGTGTTGGTTTAAAACCCCCTGTAGCAGGGCGGTACTAAGCCCTTCTGATTTAAATGTATTTGTTTATTTTTAGAACGGGGTTTCCCCTCCGCCCCATTGTTATTTTGTATTTGTTTATTATGAATTATTTATTGTATTTGTGACGGTGTACCGCCGTGTTATTGTGTTTTATATTTGTTGGCGAATCGCCGTATGTTTTGTTATTGTTTTGTTTATAAATATGACGGCGTAGCCAATTTGTTTTGTTTAGTAGTGTGGATGGTCGCCCCATCCACAGCAGTTTAAAAACCTCGTGCAGAAGGTGGCCATCTCCCGATTTAATTAAGTGATTAATTTGTTGCTAATCGGGAGATGGTCACCTGCATAAAAGCCTGCAGCTCGCTGCACTCAAGGGTGCGAGTTCAGAGGAGGAACGAGAGAGTGAGTGGAGAATCAAAGAGCTAAAACTTACCGTAGGTTCAGTGAAGGCGATTACCCAGCCTGACCAGTTTATTTTGTGTTTGTGATTATTTTTGTTTAACCTTTTTATTTCGCTCTTTGAGCAAGTGTTTTGTGTTCAAACTTTTTATTTTATTTTTGTATTATTTAAATAAACGGCGCTGCCACGTCATTTATTTTGAAACTGCAGTGCCTGGTGTCAGTATTTTTACTTCCTGCAACTGGCCTGACGCCACCTCCCAGCATCCTGTCACACCTCCCAATGTATTATGATTTAAAAAGGACTGGGTTATTGTTAATATTAATGTATAATTTTGAGGTATTTTTAAAATAATGGTTTGTGGGGATGTACTGTAATGATTTAAAATGTATTGTTTTATGTTTATTTAAAACGAGTGTGTGTTATTGTTTGGCAGTGTGGATGGGGTTAAAATCCCTGTAAACTCGTGCAGAATGTGTCCTTCTCTGAATTGATTAATTTGTTGCTAATTTGGAGATGGCCACGTGTATATAAACATGTGTGTTTGGGGCGGGTGTTGAAGGAGTGAGAGAGATGGGAGAAAGATAAAGAAAAGTAAATGAAAAGAAAGTAAACAATTGCTATGCGTGCAGGAACAGTGCTTGTTTGGGTGGAGGTATTTTTGTGTGCGAGATTTGTTTTTTGTGAAACCTTTTTATTTGGCTCTGTGAGCTGTGTTTTTGTATGTCCATTTTGTTTATTGAATTTATAAATACGCACACCAGCGCTTTCAACTGAGTACTTGTATGTGTGTGTGCTAGTCAACTGGTCTGGGGACGTCACCACAACACTGTCCTGCCAGAATGATTTTTTTTGCATTTATAGTCAGCGGCAAAGAGCACCCATCTCAAAACCTTGAAGTACCCGGGATCAACTCACTGTATTTGATAAGCACATACTTTACTGTATCCTGCTTATTAACAGCTACAGTACAGTATTCAAAATATGATTTTATAATTAGGGGTGTGCAGAGAAGCCATTACTTCTACTCGTAATCATAATCAAACTCAATAACCAATACTCATACGACTACTACGATTTACTTGGATGATGTCACTGGAAGAGGGATGACATCACTGGAAGAGGCAGGGCTAAAACCGGAAGTGCTGTGCAATGTATGTCTGGCCCTGATTTTCACTCAGGAATTGACTATACAGTGTTTTAAGTAGCAAACAAACTGAGAAGTTGGGTGTGTTACTTGAGCTCTGGGATGTAAGTAGAGAAGGGGCCTCTGCTTGCATGGGGGATGGGTGGCTGAATCTCAGAGATAACAAAAGCCAAAGGAATGTCTTTGTTAGGTGGTGGAGAGTACATGTTGAACACAGAGGAAGGTATACCAATTAACATATATTCGATATCAATAATATTGTTTATCAGTTTTATTTCTTACAATATCCAGTTAGGCTGTTTATATTTTGAGTTTTGTTAATTATTTCACTATGTGTTTTTTGTAGGAGAGCAGAATTTTGTTATACTGGGGATGATACGTTGTAATATCAGCAACAGTAAAGCAACGTCTTGCTCTAAGAGGTCAGGTTAGAAACAACGTCAGTATCAGTGAACCACCTACTCTGTGGAAGTTAAGACAGTGTGCAGGGAAACTTTGAAGTTTTTGCATGTGTTCATTATTTTTTTTTTGTTTGAGGTAACATTCAGTTATGTTGATAAACAATCTCATTTTAATTATCATTTTTATTATCAATTTTAATGATTTACTTTTTCTCAATTTCATAATGCTGTTATAAATGCTATGAGCATGGTTTTATAGCTGCTTTTACTGCACAGGCAGCAAAACCTGACCAAATCTTTTTCCACTGCAAAGTTTGCACCATTTTTTTAAAACTATAACTTAAATAAATATCTCAGAATGTTAATTTAAAGACCCATGCATATACCTAACTAGAATCTTACTAAGGTGTAAATAGTGCCCAGTATTCTGGATGTTAAACTAGTATGACTGTTACAATATTTTGTTATATCGTTTATGATAAACATTAACACATTGATACATTAAAAATAGTTAAAAGTAAAAAGTACTTCTGAATTATTTTTAGTGTTTTGATTTATGTGCATAATATTAAAGATGTAATTTAAAATCCTTATTAAGGATATTTGTTTACGTTTTTTTATAATTAGCCAAGACAAACTAACTTAGTTATGGACTGGCTCCCCAAAGAAAGAAGTCTGGAGGACATCTTAAACAAATATGTCCTGAGTTTTGAAGACATCAAGCGAATTGTGATTTTCCATTGCCCTTGAAGGGTTCTGTCTTTCAAAAACAGTGATATCAAAATTCTGCCCTCATATGAAACCAAATCTTCCATGTGGCGCTGTCACGGATAGCGTGGGTGGTGCCGTCACTAGAAAACACAGCGAAGCCCAGCCTCCAGTCTTGTGAGAAGTACCCTTAAGTTGTGAAAGCCTTTGTACATCTGTTACTTATACAATGAATTTAAACTAAGAGCTCCAGCATACCTATCTGATGAATATTGCACCACACAAGGGTTATAGATGAAGCAAGAATCTGCATGATGTCATGCAACGAGAACATACTGCTGATTCATTTCTCTTAGTGGAGATCTGCCATCATATTCACAAGCTGTGCTATCTTGGCTGAACTCTAGTCCTTTTTCAACACAACATAGCAGTTTGTGTGTTGTGAAATACAGTGCCAGCTGGAAATTCATAAATAAAAGTGCCACTAAAAATAAAAACTTCATAAAGTATTGTCGCTAGATAATAAGCTAAATGCATCATCTGTCATTGGCATAGAGTTTTATAGCAAGAACCTCTGTGAACTTGAATTACATTACAATGTATCCTTATTTCCAAGACCTCCATCACATTTTCTAAGAAAATTAGTTATTATATTACTGAGGACAAATGGTCCATCTGCACTACCATTGTAATTAAATAAAGCTATATATCTTAGCAATAATTATTCCAAAGATGTTGCGTAGGATGACGGACCTCCTGTATGTTCAACACACCAGCCAACACAAATTGTATAAGTTGCTAACTATCCTTGGTTAAAACAATAATAGGACCTTATGCATGCTTTCACTCCACTTCACCACAACGTCATCCCTTATGCATTTTAAAATGTGTAGGTGTAACTAAGTCCCCAAACAGTCTAGTGGTATGGGTGCTTGGATAGAGAATACAATAAACTATATAGTAATAAAACACTATCTCCTCTGCTGAGCCAGGAGGTAAACATGTCCTAGTAACATTTCAGAAAAACATAATATACAATTATCCATGTGTTATTACTAATAAGTATTTAACAAATTGTTTTCTGACATGTTTTTCCATATATTTATAAGGGGTTCTCTGCATCTGTGTTTTAAACCTGTATCTGTTTAACTCGAATTGCTATTGGAACTTCTGAAAGAATCCCCATGTCACCAGAAAGAGGCATATTATTAAATAAATTTAAGACACATGTGACTCCACATTTTCCAAAAGAAAGCTTTCATTAAATTAATGTGAAAATTAGAAAAGTAACAATATTGAAATGCACTTATTTAACATGAGAACCTGACATCCAACAACTGGCAGAATGACAAATAATAAATTACTTAAACAATTAAAAACAGCTTTGTGGATAATAAACTCAAAGTTAATTATTAATTTAATTTATTTATATAACAAAAAGTGTTGTAATTAAAATAAAGAATCATTGCATATAATATTGATGAGAACCCATGGCTGCCAAATACACCCTTGGCACTGTATTATTAGTTATTTCATCCAGAATGTGACCAGACAGGTTTTAATGTTTATTTAACATTTTTGATCGTTTCAAAGTCCTAATGTGCGATTCCTTTATTCTTGTTGACCACATAACTCGTAAGGGAAAAAAACACAAACAACTCATGGAACATAGCTTAAAAAATCTTAAAAGTGAATGCTTTTCAATAAAACAGACAATGGCATGTGTGCAAAGTAAATTAAAATCAGAGTTATTAGTTATTTTGCAAGCACGTAGCTTGTTAGGTGTTGTCTGTGTGTACTATTGTACAACATTAAATAGTACACCGGATATCAAATAAAAAACTAAAAAAATTACCCCCACAAATAAAAATTAGTTTCATGGTTCTAAAGTCTAAAATCCCCAAATTAACAAGAAAGTATATCCTTAGCCAGGGCTGCCGAGAGTGGTCATGGGCCCCGGGGAAGGATTGGTATGTCCTGCTGCCGCATGAAAGGAAGTGTTTGACAGCGCCTGGATACACAATCATTACACAACAGAAGCACATCGGCTCGGTGTGCAGTACTGGAGTTTTTCTTTTTAATGTGGTGGTGGGAACGCAAAGGGTCTTGTGCAGTGCTAGTTGTTTTAAAATGTTTTATATATATATTAAAAAAAAAAGTTCCTCCTTCATCAGGGACCCCCTTCGGGGCGTTGGGCCCCCTTCGAGGCATTGGGCCCCAGGGAAATTTCCCCGTCCTCTCGGTGGGCCTGTCCTTAGCAAATCCATTTTTCAAAGTGGATGTATGTAGGAATTTGTTGATATGCTGACAGCAGCTCCTGAAACTGTCGTCCCAAATTATCATCAAATACGGCAAGTTTTTTCATAAAAGTGGTTGTCTGTTGTACCTGTTACTTAAGTGTGCAGCCCTAATTAGTCCCTCCAGAAAAAGGGACTAAAACATGGAGACCCAACTTGCAGAATTTTCAATGCATAGCAAAACAACTAAAAAGTTGTGAATGTTTCTTCAGTGGTACCTGCTTCTGCTATTAAGTGGCACAAGAGTAGCGTAGTGGTAGAGTGGGCTGAACAGGGCGTGATCACATTATCATCTATGAGAAGGACAGTGTGTGCAAATCTTGAATGCAGCAGTTGTAAGATTATCCCAGCAATCATCAATTGCAAAATAAATATATTTATTAATACAACTTTTTGTCCACTATAAGTCTGTCTTAATATTTAAGTATGTTTGAGTAGTTTTATGTTTACAGTCACTACATATCGCAAAAAGACAATGAAACCTGTCGTATTAAACATAATAATAATTTCTTAAAATATTATATACATCTCACAAAATTCTTTGGATTGTACAATTCACCTAGATTACATTTGGCACAAAAAATAAATAAAAATGAAGTGGATTTTATTGTATAACAGTTTGTTTTTAAGACATGCAGCCACTGAATTTACCACGGCGCAATGTCTGTGGCACCCTGAGTTCCGGTTTCGGTTTACCTATTTTATTATTATTATTATTATTTATTTCTTAGCAGACGCCCTTATCCAGGGCGACTTACAATCGCAAGCAAATACAAATACATTCAAGTGTTACAATATAAGTCATACAATAAGAACAAGAAATACAATAATTCTCAAGTGTGACAAACCACAATTCAATAATACAGCAGATAATAGTGAAAGTTACATCAGGATATGATTAAGTAGTGATAGTTACATCAGGATATGATTAAGTAGAAAATACTACAGATTAAACACTTGGGAGATTACAATATTCTGAGGTACAGGATTAAATGCAGTAAAATAGGGGGCAGATAAGAGCAAAATAAAGCATATTTAAATGAAGGGTGATAGTGTCCCAGGATACAACAGAGGAGTTCTACAGGTGCTGTTTGAAGAGGTGAGTCTTAAGGAGGCGCCGGAATGTGGTCAGGGACTGGGCAGTCCTGACATCTGTAGGAAGGTCGTTCCACCACTGCGGAGCAAGGGTGGAGAAGGAGCGGGCTCGGGAGGCAGGGGAGCGACAAACCACAACAAAAATTTTCAACAAAACCACCCCGACTTCATTATACTACACATACAAACTGCATTACATAAACGTAATACCCTTTAATCTTTCTGGATCCCTGTTTACGTGTTATTCTGACAGTCGGAAGATTAAAAAAAAGTTATTTAACTATTTTGAGGCGGTATTTCCAAGCCGTAACCACCTACCAATCGACAAAAATTATTGGTTGGTTGGTGCTATGTATCAGGAAGACATACCTCTTTGAACTGGAGGTTTTGACTGGCGTCAAGTTCTGCCCATTCTCTGCTCTGAGCCAATGCTAGAGTGTGAGTGCGATTGTTAGCATTGAGAAGGCTCCAAACAATCGGGGAAACAGCAATTCGCTTTTTGTGTAGAATTAGGAATTGATCTTAACGACAAATTTAGCCATTACAGCACATGCCATGTCATTCATATTCTTAAGTAAAGCAATAATAAGCTAAACAAATAGGCAACATAATACAACATCTCTACCGGTATTGAGATTCTGTTTAAAAATTAAATAACCAAAATAAGTATTGAAGCATTGTAATTAAAAAAAGCAGGTATTATCTATAATTGCTAGGAGAACAAACATAGCAAGCATGTTACCATACAAAACATGGTTCCAATATCTTACTTCTGCCACTGGCAACACATACTTAAAAGATCATAAAATACAGATAAATCAAAAGATAAATTAGAAGTGTCATTATTAAAAAATTGGGTGATGCGTGACATCCATAAATTTGCCAGCAGTAGTACCGAGGACCAATCTGTACGTCTTGTACGTCATCTTAAAAAGTTCTGTCTCGATATTAGAAATGTGGAGGAAGAACAGTATTTCAAACATGATATATGATTATATATAAATAAAAAAAATAGTGTGTGTAGCAAATCCACTAAGAATACTTGGGATACATTTAAAAGGCACATTTAACTTTACCAGTTGCAAGCAGACGAGTGATTGACAGCAGTGACAGAGACAGTATGACTGGTCCAGTGTCACAGGGCAGGTCAGATAGATAGTGCAGATACTCACAGGGCTAGTAGCATTGATACAATCCTGCTAGACCATTTAAATACATGGATTTGTAATACAGAAAGGAAGTTAAAAAATGAGGAAGACATGACTTTGCAATGCATATTTATAGTTTAAAATGGATTACATTTATAACATTTAAAAAAAAATGCTTCATATTAATTGTTATTTTTTTTTTAATTATTATTATTATTATTATTAGTTTAGTAGTCGCCAATTTGTTTTTTTGTTATTTTCTCCCCAATTTAATAGTGTACAATTATTTTTGCTTAGCTCAGCTCACCGCTACCACACCCGCGCTGACTCGGGAGCGGCGAAGACGAACACATGCTGTCCTCCGAAGCTTGTGCCATCAGCCAACCGCTTTTTTTACACTGTAGACTCACCGTGCAGCCACCCAGAGCTACAGCGTCGGGGACAACGCAACCCTGGGCAGCTTACAGGCAAGCCCCCGCTCAGACTACAGGGGTCGCTGGTGCGTGGTGAGCTGAGAACACCCTGGCCGACCTAACCCTCCCTCCGCATTTGTGCGCATTTATCATACAAGATACACTTTTGTCAAACACATTTTTCTGTTTGCTCACAACCGCAGCGGTGTGGAGTAGTGGTTAGGACTCTGGACTGACCGGAGGGTTGTGGGTTTAATCCCAGGTGGGGGACACTTGAGCAAGGTACTTTACCTAGATTACTCCAATAAAAAGAGATTAAGTAAAATAAGGAAACATTGTAGTTGGCAGATTGAATATGCATGAGCTTACTATGCTATGTTTACAATCGTAAAACTTAAATATTACGAATAAGTACTTATCTCAAGTTAAACAGAAATGATGGCGAAATACTTTTAAGAAAAAATGACTATCTGAACTGACTCATAAGGAAAGTGTCTCACTAAGATGACGTCTACAAAGAGTACAATATAACATTCATGAACACTAGAGGGCAGCATTTAGCTGTAAATCAAAGACTTTCTAACTCTCTCTCTCTCTATTTACTCAGCAGTACCACGTTTTTCCACCAAATTTGTAGCTAAAGCCAAAGAATATGACCTAATTTTGCACTGGCGGATGTATACATTACATAAAATGTTATTGTTTTTTGTTTTCTCCAGGCTGTGCCATAAGACATGTCTTATTGCACTTGTGGGTGGCTAAAGGCGTGTGCAAGATAGGCCTATGTCTTACTGCACACCCTGTGGTGGGTTATTGCTTACCTAACTAACTGTGACTTTTTCTTATTTATTAATACTCATTTTTCCCTTTGCAGATTTTAGGAAATTTGACTGCAGATTTCCGTAGGGACGACCTAATTTAAATGTGTGCTGTATTTAAAGATACACATAAAACTAAAAATGCAAAAGTATCAAAGGAAATAAAACGTTAGAGCGAACCTGAAATAAGATGCAATTGACATGGGCAACTTCACCCAAAGTAATTGATAGTAATTTGAGGAAGACCAAGCACCTGGATTCAAAGGGGTGTTGTAGCCACCCCAAAGGGGTGTTGTACCCCACTTTGAGTCTTAATGCAAATATCTGGAAGCAGCTGTACAATAAATCAGATGCTTCTGTGAGCATGTCAGTTTGTTTTTATTAAACAAGTTAGTTTAGTCTATTATGCATCGGAGACATGAAATTTGTTTTGTTGGTCTGATTATTTTTGCTGTATTCTATCGGTACATTGAATGAATTCACGTATAAGGAGTCGTATGTACAATATAATAACCGGCTATTATAATAATAAACCGGCATATTAATCAAGGATACACTTACTACGACCCCACCCCCCCTTCCCCCCCAAAACTTCCATGGACACAGGCTCCCCTTCCACCATGCAGGCTCCCCTTGTAGCTGTCAAGGCCCAGTATACTGTAGGCTGCCATCTCACCTCCCTTCCCTCGCTCTCTGCTGCTGGAGCACATTGGGGGCAGTAGCGTTGTTCACCGTGGACTTCATTAATGAAGCTTAATTTTCACATTTCAATGCTGGGTTGCTCCTTTGTTCTCTGTATTTATTAATGGGCACTACAAGTTGACATTAGAGCAAACTAATGCCCAATGGATGTTATTTTGGGTCACCATAAAAATTAGCATCCTGGAGGCCCCACGGGTTCTAAACTAGATGATTGTTAATAAGAATAGGCTACAGCAAACCCGATTTCTTACCAATGACACATTTTTGCTTATACTATATGTACGCATCATTGGAAGGATCTTTCAAAAAGCAATGAGGAACACTGGGGTGTACATTACGTGCAATTTGAAGATGGCGAAAAGGATTGTGGGATGAGACTTCTGTCCTCAAATCATACACAATGTACACCCCCGTTTTGTTTCTTCATTTTGATTTAAAAATTAATTTGCAATATTAACTGAGTTAATGTTAGGAGGCTGTGTGGTCCAGTGGTTAAAGAAAAGGGTTTGTAACCAGGAGGTCCCCGGTTCAAATCCCACCTCAGCCACTGACTCATTGTGTGACCCTGAGCAAGTCACTTAACCTCCTTGTGCTCCGTCTTTCGGGTGAGACGTAATTGTAAGTGACTCTGCAGCTGATGCATAGTTCATACACCCTAGTCTCTGTAAGTTGCCTTGGATAAAGGTGTCTGCTAAATAATGTTGCTACAACTGTTTAAATAATGCACCTGTCATTTTTACACTTATAACTTTAAGGTCAGTTTCAAAGCTCTTTAAAAAAGGTGCACTGATACTGTCAGTGATAGTGTAAGGATTATTGCCCACATTGTCAAACAGGTAACACAGAAATAACGATCCATGATGTGATACAGAATAGAAAAGCCAAAGCACTTGTTGGTATGTTGTTTTTATTGCTCATCCTGCAGTGATATACAGGACAGATCTCAAACCCTAGTACACTAGAGTGGACATTTTGTAAAGAGCTTTGAAACAGACTTTAAAGTTATAAGTGTAGAAAGTTGTCAGGATGTTAACAAGGAAAAGAAAAATTACAGGTGTGTTACTTAAACAGTTGTAGCAACAAAGGAACCTGATTCACAGAAAAACCGAGTAAATAGCATGGTAATATAAATGTAAAAGTTTGAAAAGAAACAAAAACAGATCAGAAATGTAATATTTAAAAGCTGTTGCATTTCAAATTTTAGAAAAATGAAATACAATATTGTGATAATTAACCTATGAATAGAAAAAAAATGTAAATTGTGACAGGGAGAACCCTGTTGTTGGTTCATGCGCAAATATGTGCAGCTGAACATTGAGCAGTTAGGCTTGCCTGCCGCTGAGCTGATCGGCCTGGATTGGCTGGGGAGCGTACCCAGGGAGTTTGTGCGGAACTCAAAAACCATCTGTGCATGGCCATTGCTACACAGACGGGCGCTGAGCAAAAGCTTGCACTTGTTGACATCGAGGAGGAGTGTGTCCGCTTTGCAGGATTAACTACCATGGAACCCTTCAACTCAAATACTGTGCTCGTGAAGGCATTGCCCAGCCGAGGCTGTTTGAAGAGGCAGGATTCACTGTGAGGAGCCCAGCAGTAGATTAGTTTAGGAGAGGTTGATCTCAAAAAGGGTATAGAGAGGGTTTCGTAGTGTAGTAGGTTCCTACGACTAGTGCTTGCCTTGTGTGACAGAATTTTATTTTTAGCTATGTTTTTCTTTTGTTTTCTTTATTAAATCCGGCACTAATATTACCATTGTTGGTACCCTAGCACCAGGGCCTGTATTTATTATATCTGCACTTGTGCGGCACGTCAACACCCACTGCTCTGTGTCTGTTTCAGTATTATTCAGTGGTGACCCACGTTTGTAACATCACCCTGTGACATAAATAAATAAAACAGCATATTTTAACCAATACATTAATTTATTGTGTTATTTTAATGGTGAAAGAACCTAGTTAGTCTTAAATAAAGCAGGAATAAGCCAATAATTAACAAGCATCTCTTAAGTCAGTTAATTAAAAGCTGTATTGTGGTAAAACATAAAAGAAAGTAGTCATAACTAGGGAGTTGTAAAGGAAAAAGCATGTTTGATAGACATGAAGTAATAACTGTTCAGTTTATTTTCCCATGTGGAGAGTAATAATGCCTTTAAACAGATTTGTGGGAAAGTTGCTAGCAGACTGTTCAAGAAGGACTGACTTGGGCAAAGAAGAAAGCTGGTGATGGTTTTCTTTAGCTGGTATTCAGAAAGCACACTTAAATTATTGCTGAGGGGATACTTCATAAAGTGAGCAGTTGAGGAATAATAACAATAAGGCACCCCCAAGCATGGACTGTAAGTCAGAGCTCCGTTCATGCAGTGTAACCTCAATACTTGAAGCTGTTAAGTGTTTGTTAGGTTTGTTGAGTGTTATGGTTCTACTGCAGCAGGTGACCAGGCCGCTGGCAGTCATTCACAAGATATTCTCAATTTGCTATACGTAATTGCCATTTATGTACTGTATATCCTGTCAGCCAATCAGAGAGCAGGATTTCTCTCCATTATAATTGAATTAATATTTAGTGGGTGTTATGCAAATGAGTGTAGCCACGACATCGATGAATAATATGAAATCAAAGTGTTTTTAGGCGACAATAGATTTTATAGCACATTCTGAATGAATACAGAGAATAGAAAATGAAAAATGCTTAACCATTATTTCAAGTCTAAGAAGTTTTAATATAAGGTTGTATAAGCTGTAACTGTTACACTATTCCCAGCTAGCATTTTGCAGCTATTTCCTCTTTGTCCTCCCTTGGTTTTACAGTATTACAGATGCCAGTTTAATTTATTTATTGACTGTCATGATTCTATTTACACACCAACAGCATATTACATTTGTGTAAATGTGATCTTTATGATAGTGTTCAATATTTATGTTGTTTAGCCTTAAGAATTGTCAGTGAAACTAAAAGCATAGAGCACATATCTACTGAAGTAGTGCTGAACAGGCCTGTAGCAGAACAAGTAAGAAATAACCCACCCAGGAAGTGTGGAAATTGCTTTATTGGAAAGTGGGTTATTTTGCTTTTAAAGTCTTAGTGAGGGAGATGAAAAAAAAGAGATTGTTGAGTGATTTAAATGCTGTTTCAGTTGTATGTTAACATTTTTACCCAAAAACACAGTTTAGATAATTGTTACTATTAAGATGTCATAGCCGTGCAGTAAGACAATTATTACTGCACGGTCATGTGATCTTGTTCAGCCAATCACAGCACTAAATTTATCCAAGCCATTTTATAAGAACATTTTATTACAATGTTTTCCTATATTCTAGGGCAGCAGTGTGGAGTAGTGGTTAGGGCTCTGGACTCTTGACCAGAGGGTTGTGGGTTCAATCCCCAGTGGGGGACACTGCTGCTGTACCCTTGAGCAAGGTACTTTACCTAGATTGCTCCAGTAAAAACCCAACTGTATAAATGGGTAATTGTATGTAAAATAATGTGATATCTGTATAATGTGAAATAATGTATAATGTGATATCTTGTAACAATTGTAAGTCGCCCTGGATAAGGGCGTCTGATAAGAAATAAATAATAATAAGAAGAAGAATATTTTGGCTGGTGTTATCAATTCCATACCGGTACACTTTTTTCTAAATATAGATAACAGAAATTAGTTCCACTTAGTCACCTGTTACCACATCAAGTGCTGTTAGCTACTTATCTGCATTTTGTAATCTCACAGTGGATTTATGAGAATTTGTCAGAATATCACTCTACATATACACTGCTATCATTTGTTTATAGTGAGCTTCATACTGACTCCAACCCAAGGTAGTTAGCTCTAGTGTCAATTTCAAGGGTGTGTTTAAGAAGTTTAGTTTGAAGTTGTTAGGCGTTAATTAAATAGAATAAAACTTGTTAATTACTAATTTAATTAGTCAACACAAAACAATGCCGCCACTCGGTTTCCCTTGTTTACACAATTATTGAGTTTCAATCAATGACAATCTGACACTGTTCAAACTAAAACATTTATATTTTAAAGCAATTATTTGTCTTGGCTTCTTTTATACTTTTAGTATCAAATCATTTTTATTTCACCTTCCTTAGAAATTCATCATCTCTGCAGCGAATTGTAGGATTATAGTCTTGGGCAAGATGTAATCTCTGATTAAACTAGACAAAAAAATACATATCCCAGTTTTCACAGTGGAAGCTCTTGAGTTAGGTTTATGGAACAGTCACATTTATGGGAATAATCAGTTGCATTTGCTAGTTTTGGAACATATTTTCATTATCAGTTTACGGTCTCGGTATGGCAGTAAAAATGTCAGCATCCAAGGATTAGAGGAAAAATTGCTTCCAATCAGCTTTTAAAAAACTAGTTAATTGTCATTGATTGGTATTCAATTGTAAAGGTGATGGAAGGTCATCCTTTCTTGTTTTGAAAGATTAAGGAATAGATTAATTTAATACCTGCTGACAAATTCTTAAAGGTACTTATGAGTATTGGCACACCCCTAGGGCAACCCAGTATTGAAACATGAAAATGAAGCTTAATTTCTCAAGAATAAACAAGCTCCAAGTCAGCAGGCAGACTGTGGTCCTCCCCATCTCGGGATGACTGCAGCTCCCTCTCTGGTTCTCAGGACAGCAGCTCCTCCCTCTCTGGCTTTGCGGGATGACAGCTCCTCCTTCTGGCTTTCCGGAGGGTGAATCTGGCTCAGGCAGCAGCAACTCTGGTCCTGGCAGCAGCAGTGGCAGAAGCAGCTGTTGCTGTAGTCCCAGTCTCATAACCATATATGGTATAGCCCCTGGTCAAGGCTGGTCTGTGCCCTTGAAATAGTAACCAGTCTCAGAAACTGCACAGGAACAAAACAAAACATGTATACAAACAAAACAGCACCCAAGCGTTGGCTATCCTGGTACCTTATATACACAGACAGCATGACCTGCTGCTCTTTGCTCCCTGCTCTCCTTCACTCTCTTTGTTTCCTTTTTCTAGCATGTGGCCAGGGGTTAATTGTTAATCAATAATTCAATCACCATCTGGCCACATTCCTGAGCCAAGATGGCTGCCAGTCACAAAACCACATATTCTTTACTGGCCTATGCCCTGTCAAATATTGTTGACGTTTCAAGTAATACCAACACAGAGTATTTTACTCTGCTGCTCAGGTACTGCAGAATTATTGATTTGCTATAGAATGCAGACATATACCAATACTCACTGAGGTGTCACAGAATACCAAATAAGTCTGTAGGTTTACTTTAGAGTGTTAACCAATGCTTCAACCCAAATGTTCCGCTCCGGTGAACATTTTACCTATTTGAGGTATGACTGGCATAACATGACTTTCGGCTTGTGTATCCATGAAAGTAAACTGTATTATTCTAAACATCTGAAGATTATTAAGAGAATGTTTTCACTCTATGATGAATTATACCCCATTATTACCTAGTTTGAATGTAAAAAACAAATACAAAAATGTACTCGAAAATGTATTTTTCTTTAGAAATGTCTCCATAAGTGTAATTTAGTGATCTCATACCTACAAACTGTAAAAGTGTCAGTGGTAGCCACAACTCTCAGGAACTTATAAATACTGTGTCTGGTTTTCATTTTACACCAGATTGTTTGACGCGTGCATAATGTGAAGAAGTTCGCCATCAGATAGATCTGTCAACTCATTAAGATATATATATATATATATATATATATATATATATATATATATATATATATATATATATATATATATATATACGCAAAGCAATCATCTTTTTTGCTGCGGTTAGGCCTGCCACCTCTGCTGTGATGATAGGTCAAGGGATGAGTCATCATTCAGCAGAAGTAACGCAGCAGAACAGGAAATATCTTTACACAAAACAGTGGATAAAGCAGTAGAGACTTTTCCCAGAAACTGGCTACATCTGTACACTCCCATACCATATGTAAGAAAGTGCCATGGGTACCCTGAGAACAAAGCAAACAGACAAGGGAAGGGACAAGTTTCATTCGAAATCGTTTACGAGGGGTCAGATATAATCTGTGAAGAAAATTATAATGAATTATCTGGTGATTAGGGTTCCTGGAGGCAAAGCCTATATTAGACCAGACAGTAGCCCATTCATTTCAGTATCTGATGGTGGTAAATCCCTATTCCAAATTGTGTTAATTGTTAATGGTTTATAAGAAGCCTTTAGAGAAAAACATAAATTGTGGTAACCAGTCCCTAGTTTTACCCCCTGTGTCTAACATATTCTGGAGTGGGTGTGTTAACAGTGCTGTCAAGGCACCCCATAGGCACGCAATGATGACCTCAGTTGGAGGAAAAAAAGAAAGAAACACCCAGCAAATTGTAGTGAAGTTGTAAATCCTGGAATGCGCGGAGACAGACATCATTAGACATATCAGTGAGGGTATGTATCCCCCTCTCCCTCCAGTGCGGAAAAGAAATGGGTCGGCTCCCTATAAGAAGTGAAAAATTGTGAAATATAGGAGTGCCAGTTAAGTTGGGTTTTTGTATGCTTTTCCACTAAGCACCAAACAGTAACTAACTGCGTGATTATGGGGCCAAACCATAACTTACAGTGTCTGAGAGCAATATTTGAGTAGATTAAATCTTGGTGTCTGTATGGGTACACCAAACTTTCTTCCAGGGAGCGCCAAAAGACAGGAGCAACTAATCCACTTATTTATATTTTTCCCTTTTAATGGCTTTCTTCTCCTGGAAATAACTAATCTCCTTGGACCTACAAAATAGGTAAGTACATTTTACACATTTACATTTTTTTCAGGTTAATGTTTTCCTCTTACAGACAAAATAAATATACATTTTAAGAGTCTTTATATGTGAGTTAGTATCATTTACAAGGCTTGTAGAGTCAGTGTTACAATGCCCAGTTACATAGGCAGCGCATGAGTCTTCCGTTTGGGGAGGCTATTGCACACTTTTACCCCTGTATTTATTGAATCCAACGATGTACAGTAAGATGCACATACCATATATATATATAATTAAGACTTGCGTTATTTTTTTTTATTACTCTGTTACAAGTGAGTCTGAATACTAAGTTTCATTCATTGTGTTGAGTTTGAAAAATAGTCAGACTGATGGACACAAATAAAAGCTGTAAACCGGATTCATTCTCCTGCGTCTTTTTGAGAACTTGTACTGTATAATAATTTATAGCACAAAACAGACCCCGAAACCACTCAGGAATGCTACATATATATTTGACATTGGTTTGACATTAAATCTTCTACAACAGAAACCCAAACTTACCTTTATTTTTTTTATTGCAATGGAAGATTTATTTGGAACAGAAAAGCAAGGCCAGTATATAGTACAGTAAATGTATTATCCCATTTCTGCTGAGGCCCTGATGACTGTGCTACAAGAATTTAATTAATTATGGAGTAAACTCTTTAACGCAGGGCTATACGATCCATGACAAAGTCTGAGGTACAAGTTTTCAGGTACAAAAAATGAAATGTAAAACTGTTTGGTTACCAACATTGATTTTTGCAGCAGATAGTGAAATTCACTCCAAGTTGTATAAAAAAAAACAAAGCTTTTTTTAACCAAGTGATCTTGAGTGAAATGTCAGTCAAACATTTTCTTTTTCAGTTTTCTCAGTAAACTGCGTATGTTTTCTCTTTTACAGCTCTGGTAAGATGTCAGTTTCCTGAAAGATCCCCACCTGATGTCAGGTACTATTAGAGAGAAGCTCAGCAATGCCAGCAAGGTTCTGAAGAGGAAGCTGCAACAAAGTTCCAAGTAATAGGAACCTTTTATTATCATTTTGTTTGATTTATCTTTTTTTTTTTTTAAACAAAGGCATCTGTGCTTAGTTACTATACCTTTTGAGGTCTAGAAATCGCTGCACGGTTTGGTAGTTATTCATTGAGTATTGTATAATTGAACTAAATGTCAAATGCGTTGAATAAAAGTTGTTGATCTCTTGACTAAAATCTTTTTTTTTTTTTAAAGAACAGACTATACTACAGTTTTAAGGAACCGTGGTACAGTCAGTACCATGGTCAATGTACTACAGTATTGGTCAGAGTACTACAGTATTAAGACCATGGTACAGACAGTACCATGGTCAGAGTACTACAGTATTAAGACCATGGTACAGGCAGTACCATGGTCAGAGTACTACAATTTTAAGAACCATGGTAATAACATTGTATTATACTATAGTCATTTTACACTGGTACCACAATACCATGGTACTTGTACCTGTTCCAAAATCCAGTGGTACAGTAACCATGGTAAAAACCATGATGGTTACCATGGTACATTTTTATAGGGGATGGTTAAAGGTGAAACGAAAGGAGGACGTGAATTTATATTGTGAGTGTTTTGTTTGTTTATTTTCATGTCTATAATATTAGATGGCTGAACATGATCCGGAGATGTCACCAAAGGCCATCTTAACCAGACATCACTACACTTGTTTTCACGATAAACTGTGTTTGCACTACGAGCACTAGAGCACGCACTGTGGACTGGTGATTGTGTTTGTGTTACGTGTCGGTGTAAAAAGAACTGGACTGTTTATTATTTCGGGGCCAATCGGTGGATTACAAATAAAGCAATACACGCCGCTATATTGCTTATCATTATCATTGTTTATTATCTACTGCTGTTTGTAATCAGGCAATTGGATTTAACAATAAACCACCATTGCACCTGGATTATAGTTGTCTGTCTGATCACCGGCACACTGTTAACCACTTTGACACAGAAGGACATTAATTGGCTATACAATTTCAATGAGTTTGGTTAATGTGGAATTGTAAAAATTGTGGTTGCCTGTATACCCCAGACGGTGACACTAGAGGCAAATGCATACTGTTTTAAATGCTGTGAACCCTGGAAGTCTCAAAGAACCGAATGTTTTACATTTTAAATTGAATAAAAACTGTTGTAGACATATGTGGTTTGTGGTCTCAGTCCTCGCTGGTGGTGGATCTCAGTTGGTGTGGCTCACTTATAATACGTTTATATATATTCCATCATGCCAGGAGGAGAAGCACAGACTGCAGAGCACCAATGATGGTGATGCCATTTTTTATGGGGACACCTTGGATACCCAAATTTAAGGGCACTGGATCATACGTGAAATTAGGGGAATGGAAGGCCCAAATCTGAGCCATGCTACATGGGCAATCATTGAGTATAGAACAACAGAGCCATAGCATTGGGAGCACTAGATGGGGCAGCCAAAAGAGAGATATTTACAAGCATGATTGTGCTACAGTTGCCTCCTAGATACAGGATCACAAGTGGCTCTGAGTGAAAGTCTGTTTCTCTGCCATTTTAAACATCAAGGGATAGGGGATGCAAGAGATATTGATTGGCTGGCATTATGTGCCACGAATGGCCTATGAATTCCATATGTGGGGTATATGGTGGTTGATTCCAGGCCAGGGGGTGGTCATTGTGAGTGATGATTGCCTGGGTGCACAACAAATTAGAAATGAATGTAATTAAAGTCTGTTGGGAATAGTTTTTTTTCCAATAAACTGATGATGTTAAATTTTCTACCTCTCAGCCTCGCCCCATAGAAGAAGCATGGAAAACTGCCTTTGCTACCTGCCAGAGGATCCAAGCCATTATGCTGATGGTTGGCCATACAAGTACCTCATCTCGTTGCCCAGTACCAACACGAAGTGAAAAGAAGGTGTGGGCTATAGTGGCGGATGACTTCAGAGGAGCCGAATGCTGTGTTCTAGTGGAACCCGAAGGTAAGGACGGGTGGGTAGAAGTGGCAAGGACAGGGAGTATGGTTAGCCATGGGCGGGTTCAAATCCGGTTAAGGAATTCGAGTGCCTGCCCCATTACCATGAATTGATCTCCAAGTTGAAAAAGGGTCTAAACTCTCTGTCATATATAGTTTTAGAGTGTCTAAAATGTATTCTTTACTGGAGAGTTTTCGTGTATTGCGCTCACATGCACTCAACATGCAGCTTGTAAAGTAAGGGATAATACACGACAGGGTGTGCGTTGTAGTGCGTTGAGGGCAGCAGTGTGGAGTAGTGGTTAGGGCTCTGGACTCTTGACCGGAGGGGGACACTGCTGCTGTACCCTTGAGCAAGGTACTTTACCTAGATTGCTCCAGTAAAAACCGAACTGTATAAATGGGTAATTGTGTGAAAAAATAATATGTAAAAAATAATGTAATTGTATGTAAAAAAATTGATATCTTGTAACAATTGTAAGTCGTCCTGGATAAGGGTGTCTGCTAAGAAATAAATAATAATAATAATATTGCATTAACATACTGATGTAGTTGGGTTGGAGGCATGAAGCGAAGCAGCACAATGCACCCTGGAGTGTTATCCTGCTTATAAAATGGATACAACAAAAAAAAGTGTTTTTATTTTTCAAAAAAACAAAGCTTTATTACATATCCTTTCACTTTGGATTCAAAATAGTACATCAAACAAGGTTATATTTGTTATACACACTAAACTGGAGGTTTTCAACCTCTTAATATATTTTAAATTGGTCACTAACATGCTATCATTGCGGTTTATGTCAGCACAGTTTACGGAGCGATTGAGACCAGCACCAAGGCTAACAACACAATTGAGTACTCTTGATCAGCCGAGTTACGCACTGAAGCATAAATTATTGTCAGACTGTATAGATTTCCAAGACACGTTCACAAGTCCAGAGTGATTGTTATTGTGCTTGTGGTGATTTACAATTTATTCGTGATTAAAGGTGCAGTGTTGTCAGGGTTTAGTGCTGGCCTGTAGCGACAGCTCTGGGTCGTGTTAGCCGTCTAATAATAACAAACAGTACAATTAGAACCGACAAAACAAACAAACCGGCTTACGGTAATATTTCGCTCGTCCTTTAGCGTTCTCTTAACCATAAATTAAGGAACAGATCACCTAGCCACGTCCCCTTTTGTACCTTCAGTCACGCCCTCTTGGGTAGCGAGTGCAGCCGTTTCTCCTCCAATCGCGGTTGCCACATCTCTTTCCCTCTGGAGCGATGACTTAATGTACCACAGCTGTGCCCCCTTTCTAGATGGCCGACTTCCACCTAACCCTGGGAATGAATTGTCAGGCCATCCAGTCCAGGGCACTCTTCCCTTTACACTGCGTCCTCACAGGGAGGGAGGGAGATTTATCACCAAGAATCATTCTGTCTCTGTCACAGTGTCTCTTGCTTTTTATTTTTTTTTGTAATTCTAGCCACTTGTCCACTGTCATGCCCCCGAAAATATCAAATGTGACGAAAGGAATGTCACCCATTTTAAAAAACTTTAAAAGACCTCTCACAACAATGTGTATATTCATTGTGAGTTTAATATGTTGTGTATTGATCATTTATATATTGAACTGTGCTTTGGCCAAAACAAGTTACGCCGTGCATATAACTGCATGGTAAAAAAAATCCTCAACAGCCAATCAGCATGCAGCATCCAAACATTCCGTTTTATAAATAAAGATTATAGCTGGAGATTCATAGCTCCGACTGTGCTGGTACCTCATGGGTGTATTGTAACTTCACAGATTATTAATTCACCCAAACCAATTTTGGCTGTAATTATCAATTTAAAAATAAAATAATCTTTTTTTTTCCCCTCTGTAAATTTTAAAATAACTTTGCTCACAGAAACAGGCCCACCCGTCGCATTAAAACAAATAAAGTCTACGGTTATTCTTAGTATTATAGTGATTTTTTTATGTGCTTATTTTTCAGTCAGCTATACTGTTTATTGTGAGATTAAAAAAAAAAAAATAATAATAATCAGGTGGTCCACGAACAAAAAAGTTTGAGAACCACTGCTTTATTCAAAATATTTTTTCCTTTGAAGTCCGATATCTGCTAATCTCTATACAGATACGCATTTTAACTGCCAGCATTTGAATATTGATGACCCATTCATTATATTTGCACGGGTTGCAGAACCATCTGTTTTTATTATAATCAGTCCTTTGTGTACCAAAGTGTGAAGTCTGGCCTGGCCTGTTTCTTTGAAGATAGAATCTTGAATGGAAGTATAAACAATTGTTTGTTTGAAGCTTGGTAGTAAATAGTCCATCTGTGGGGGTCACCCAGACAGATTGTCTGCGAGCATTGTGTGCTTTTGTCCTGTGAAATAGCACATTTTGTAATACAATATGTTTTTCTTACATAAAGCCTTTTAGACTGGACCTATATATTTAAACATATTATATATTTTTATTTCCTCCACAGTATCAATATCAGTATCAGTAGCTTGCCATGCTGCCACCACCTGGTTGCCCAGGACACTGATAACTGGAAGGGAAGAAGGAAAGAAAGATGACCACAGTGACCAAGGAGTAACAACACCAGAGACAAGGTTACCTCAAAATGAACTTTATCATAACTAATTAAACAGCAATCAAACAGAGCTTCTTCTGAAATGAAGCCTCCTCACTTCTGGCTCTTTCCTTCAGCTGCCGCTGCTGTCCTCCTGAACTGTAATATTTATTCCCGCTGCAGTACTTCAGTTTGCTCACTCCCAATTTTACAGAAACACTCCTGTATTCAGTATCAGTATGTTTACATTCCCTCATACCTTCCACTCCCACTTTTATGTGTGCATGCAATTAAAGTTAAAAAAAATCCTTTATTTAAAAGCATGTCCACACATGGGGGAGGGGCTTCATAGATAGAACAGGGACCCTCATGCTGTACCTGGACTGCATTTTATTTACAAATCACAACTTCAACCGACTAATGTAAAGTGATTGCAGTTCTAGACATCGCTAGTAAAAAGCCTCTGTTCTTTTTTCAGTGAACCTGGTACTGCAACTAAGACTCCATTCACACTTGTGATTTAAGTAGGCCTTAAATCATATGTGAACGCTTCAAAAAAGAAAAGGCAGCCCAGGGCTGGCCTAGATTTAGGCCATCGTTTCGTTGTGGTCCAAGGCCTTCAAACCGGGACCAGGGCCAGCCTCTACATGTAAATGAATGCAAAGCAGACATAGGGCTGCCTTTTCTATCACATTACCAATTTGATTATGTAGCACAGTAGCAGGGATCATAGGAATCCGGAATTCAGTTTACTTCAGTCAGTGTCCAGAGCTGTTAAAAGATGCCAAAAACTCTAAGTTTTTTTTTTCTGTTATCAACACATTATGCATAATAAAATGGTTGAAGTAGGTATGTGTGGTTCTTGTCATTCTTGTGATAGGTAATATGTCAGTAGTGAATGACATTTTAAAAATTCAACTAGGAACAGGACGAGAATAAAAAACAAGAAAAAAAGGGTAACCCAAAAAATATCCTGCCTGAAAGGTATGTCATACAGCGAGAAGTTAAAAGAAACCAGTCAGTTTTCTTTTTCTTAAATATCATGGGACAGGAATGAAAAAATGATATGTATGGTACAGAACGGTATTATAAAAATTCTGGTGGGACAGGATGGGAACAAAAATTTAATTGAACATTTTTTCACGGGATGGGATGGGACAGGAACATTTTTGATGGGACAGGATGGGATGGAACTTTGATGGGACAGGATGGGAAGTTTCATTCCTGTGTCACTCTGTAGTCTATAGCTCAAACTAAATGAATAAAAGCAGTAAACATATTTGTTGTGTGGTCTGTTCTTCAGAAGTAATGCAATGCTGACGCTTGATGTTTTTTGTTCTATTATTTTTTGATGCTTGGTGGTTGAGGAGTGGAAATTTTTATCATGCTGCTAAATATAACTGAAAGCCCACTCATGCGTTAAGGTCACAATTATAATCGCTGAGATAATTTCCTGGTTCCTCTCTTCCCTTTAAAGGAGAAGACTGAAACCAATGAGGAATGTATTAAGAAGCAATGAAGGTCCAGGTCTATGTGCAGTGTGACAGGTGGCAAGGCAACCCTAGCTGAAACGGTACAAAATTTGATGTGGTTATTCATATCCTTTAATTCTCTTAAGTTTTAAGTTACAGTACATTTCATAGAGCTCCATGAAGCCTTTCTGGATATTAGCAGTTGTCATACATACTGATACAGACCATGCAAACCTCACTGTTGTATTGTATAGTTAATAAGGTAGGAACTGAAACCCTTTGGTATTGGGGTTTCAGTTCCACCCAGAAGCCTGAGTTAAGATAGTATGTGCCTGGAATAAGCAAAGAAAGAACCCATCTGCAGTTTCTGAATATCCCCTTGATAAAGTGTGTGTGTAGTTTGTCTCACCGAACCCACAATATATAACACTCAGAAATAAAATACAGTTGCATATAGTTTTCGATAGTGTAAACTCAAGATTATGTTGTTCTGTTTATTACTGCACATTCCTTTCATTCCACTTAACTAAAATGCTTTCAGACTGGTGAAATTAGCCCCCTTTCACTTTATGCCCGGTGCATTTGTCATTTTCTGTAAATATCCTTTTTTTCCCAACAGGATATTATTTTGCCTGGAGCCCTCCTTTTCCATGAAGCATTAGCTGAGGGTCACAATGGTACCATGTGACCGAGCAGAGCTTCAGCTGAGTGCATACCAGCTACCAGAGCTGCCAGTATAAATCACCCATTCAAATAGCCTGCAGAACTTACTGCCTTTCGAGAATGGTAATAAAGGTGATGCTGAGACTAAGTGCTCATTCACACCTTTTTATAGATCCAACATTAAACACCTACAATAAATCAACAATTGAGCAGTGGAGCAGCACCAAAATAATATACTAGTGGTGGCCCTCCAGGAAAGAACTTGGTTCATGTCCTGACATGACCAATCATTTTTAAAGCTACAGTACTACACACCATAGATAACATACAGGCCTCTAATTCTTTTTGCTGGCCATGTTTGTACTTAGTTTTTTTTTTCAATTTGAATAAATGACTGGCAGGGTTTTTGAGGAAGATTTATTTTTGTATGTACAGTCCAACCCGCTTAAGTGTATAACCTATTTTAAGTAAGACTTGATGGAGTATATATTTAAGCGCGTTGATGATCTGCGATCCCAATTATTCTAATAAAATCTAATTACTGTACTGGTAACAAACTGCATTATACTACAGTATTTACTGTGAGGCTTTAAATAATTGTTTTTCTTGAATAATAAAACACTGAAGAATCAGTTTATAATATATTTTATTTAAATGTACAGTAAATGGTAAACAATGCGTAGTGATGCACATTCACAAAATATACCTTTTTGCTTTCAAGAATTAAATGGAAATAATTGTTACTTAAATGCTGTATGTACATTGCAGACAATTTAGCATATTCATTCTGAAAACCGTTTTCATCATAGCTACTTCACACATCTACAGTACGTGTAATTCTAGCTTGCTTAGAAATTGAACAGAAATCATTAACACCATGCCTTTGTAATGGGGTCAATAATGCCCCTGTTATTTTTTTACGTATTTATTTGTCACTTGTATGTTTCATTTTTATAACTTTACACTTTGATTTGATTAGTGCACATTGTGTATATTATTGATTAACACCTTGTAAATTTGATTAGTAGCTTCTCCACCCCGTTCACCTTTTATACCTTATTGGGTCTTTCGTTGTTTGTGCAGGAGTGGGAACATCATGTAGTGTGTGGAACGGAGAGTTACAGAGGTGAAACAAGCCTGTACATGGACTTTCCTGATGACAGGTGTTCGGCTGGTGTACACTATACCGGTTTAAACAATAAGCGTGAGTGAATTAAGAGTTTTAGCTTGTCGGTAGCTGATTGGAGCCTATGGTATGGAAAGTAAAGAGATTGTTGTACAGATATTTCGCTCGCTCTGATCTTCCCTCCCTTGCACAGATAACGTTTAAAATGTTTTGTGTTTTTTTTACAATGGCTTGTTTTATCCTGTATTTTAAGCCTGGTTAACAAACCATACCTTTTCTAAAAGCACTTTTTAAAAGTACAATATTGCAGTTTGCACTGTGGTGTTTTGATAAATCTTAATTACGATAGAAAGTCTGGGATTGACCACTTGTATATTTTAACAATGTTTTGTTGTTCGTTTTAACTGTGCTGTCCAATAAAAACATTCTCATTGTTTATATGTACTGTATAAATCTTTTTTTTTTAAATTCTGTATCTGAATAAAAATAACCTGATAATTTATGTAATATTGTTCTGTGTTTTATCACACTGAACTGGTGTATTCGGACTACATATTAAAAATATAACCCTGTGTTTTGTAGCCCCTCTAAGCAAGTGGGTGTTACACCTTTAACAAATGCTGTGTTCATTTAAGCATATCATAGTGCTTTACAATCTCTTAATGAAAAGTCAGTTTCCTTTTTTGTAGCCATGTTAGTGTGAGAATGTAATGAAGCCTGTGTCCGTTTACGTCAGTTCACAATGAGCACTCGGTTAACTGTAGAAAAAGTATCATCACTGTCCAATAAAATGGAAATATACACTTACAATATTACACTTAAACAGGGTATATTTAATAATGCAGCATTGGCATTTGGATTTTGGAATTTAATACACTTAGATGAGATATACACATAAACAATATACACTAAAGTGAGGTAGACTGTATTTACAATTTGTTTTTTACAAAGAAACTTCACTCGGTTATAGTACAAAGCTTTTTTTCATGATCAGAATTGCAGCCGTAGGGGGGCTCCCAAGTGCTGCATCCAGTAAAGGCGCTCCACGTGGAGTGCAGGATGTGCCCTATAGTCTGGACGTCGCGAGTTCGAGTCCAGGCTATTCCTTTGCTGACCGAGGACGGGAGCTTCCAGGGGGCGGCGCTCAATTGGCCGAGCACCGCCCGGGGGGAGGGAGGGTTAGGTCGGCCAGGGTGTCCTCGGCTCACCGCGCACCTGAGTAATGAAAACATGACAGTCCTATAATGTCTCCTGGGTAAAAACGTATGCTAATATTTTACATACCTGTGCTTAGGTGCTAACACAGGACAGAGCTGCATTTTATGGCCTTGATTTACAAAGCCAAATGCAAGCTTGCACTCTGAAGTAAAAGTTATAGAGCTCTGATCATTTCCTGTATTAAACATGTCTATTTTAGGTGCTTTATTATTTGGTAAATTTTTTGCTTGATTGTATTTTAAAGCAAAATAACAAATGCATTATATTTCTTTACAGTCTACTTTTATTTGAATTTGTGTGAAAATAAATTGATAACCTGCACTGGGACACAGGGGAACACCTGAAGCACCAAGCTGGATTGAGCTGATTGAACAGGTGGCTGAGTGGATACAGGTGCAGAAGTGATGCAGTGTGTGAATAAGAGACTGAGAGATTTGTAATCCGTTTGGAAAAGGGGTTTTTATATGTTTTATATTTTCCAGGTCTGGCGACCAAACAATAATCCCCCGGCAATACACACCAATGTGTACTGCACGGGGTAAATAACAAGGGAATTGCAGTCCCAATTAATAAACAATATCCGCCCCACAATAATACAGACACAGTCACCAGTCCTGGGTGCATGCAGTAGTGCTTGTGGTGGGTGATACAAGTTTATATTTGTGACAATGGTGAAGTGTTGTTCCGGCTTTGTGCTGGCCCTTGGCGACAGCTTTGGAATCATGTTAGCCGTCTATTAATTCACAAGACAAGACAATTATAGACAAACAAACAAAACACTCACGGTAAGTTTACAGTTTCACAACTGGGGTCTCTCGCAGTCCTTCTAGTTTCAATGCATAAACCAAAGCGAAGGAACAGATTGCAATTCTCCATCCCCTTTTATGCCATCACACATGACCCCTTGGTAAATGAGTGCAACCGCCTCTCCAACCTGCGGCTGCCACGTAGTTTCCCTTCCGGGTCAATGTGTTAATGCAACGGAGTCCTGCCCCCTTTCCAGCTGGCCGACTTCCTTGAACCCTGGGAAGGAACTGTCAGGCCAGCCCATCCAGGGAACTCTGTTCTCGCTGCTTAGCGCCCTCACAGGTCAGGAGGGAGATTTACACCCAGAATCATTGTATTTCTGTCACAATTTCCTTGGGTACTATTGGGAGGATCTCATCCGGCCCAGGGGATTTGTTTATGATTTGTTTAGTCCCTTTAACACTTCTGTCTCTGTTATGCTAAAGTTATTTAAAACTGGATAGGAACAGGTCGGCATGTGGGGCATGTTTTCTGCATCCTCCTTTCTAAAAACTTGTAAAAAGTAATCATTTAATATATTTGCTATTTTTTTCTCTTCATCTGTGATTTTGCCATTTGTATCTCTTAGACATTTTACTTCCTCCTTGAATGTTCTTTTGCTGTTATAATACTAGAAACAACTTTTTGGAATTGGTTTTAGCCCCCTTGGCAATGGTCATTTCTATCTCTTTCTTGGCCTTTCTAACTTCCTTTTTGACTTGCGTTTGCAGTTCCAAGTACTTTTTCTGTGTACTTTGTTCTTGGTCCCTTTTAAACGCTCTGTAAAGTGCCTTTTCTTCTCTGAACATTTTTTTTTTAAATTGATCTATTGAACCATTTTGTTTTAGATTTTGATTTGTCTACTTTTGGGATGTAATTGTTTTGCACCTCTAGTACTACGTTTTTGAAGAATAACCATCCCTTTTCTGTGGATGTTTTCTCTATTTCACTCCAACCTACTTCTGTTAGTCTCTGTTTCATTCCTTCATAGTTTGCCTTTTTAAAATTGTAAACCTTAGCTTTGTAAAAGTTACTTTTGTGGTTTTAACTAACACTTCAAATGAGGCCATGTTGTGATCTGAGTTTGCCAACGGTTCTCTAACCTCTGTTTTAGTTATTTTGCTTAGATAACATCCCTTATGCACCACTTTTATTTCCCCTCCTTTTTTGTAAGTGGTGGGTAGGTCTACTAGCCTGCGTAATCAAGATAAAAACAGTAGTATTTAAGTGGATCAGTAAGTTTTGCTTTATGATGACTGTATTACCAGCAAACTCTTTTAGTCTCATCAAGGAGGGAAACATGTGAGTTGTGCAAGAACATACAATCTCTTAAGGATTATTTGCATATTTTATCATTTCTTTTTTGTTTCTGGTTATAGTCTGCTTGTAAAACTGCCTGAATACCATACTGTGACTTCTATGCAGAGAATACCACTCTGTGTGCTGACATTTTCCAAAATGTCAGATCAACCCACACTTTCCTTATAGTGAGGTAGAATATTTATCAGTATTTTACAAATCCTTTTTTGCCTAACTACAATGTTTGTCAGGATGTGTGGCCCTGCAGTTGGCTCAGTTGAATGCATTCAATTGAATAAAAAACAAATATTGTGCAGAAAATAGCAGGATAAATACTAAGATATAATGCAGAGTACACCTACAGTTCATTTTTGACATTTAAGGTTTTTTTTTTTTGGTTTTTTTTTACATTTTCCAAAACATCAGTAGTTTGTTAAAATAATGAGTTTTACTAGTGAGCGGGAAATGGGATTTTAAGTGTTATGGTCCAGTGGTTATTACTGCTGACTGAAGTATTTAATCTCCCTGAACAGTTCATGCATACATCTTAGAGTTCTCCAGATACAGTACAAAAGGTGCTGGCTGAGCTGTTTAAATCCTTCAGTTTCCAAAGAAAATTTAAAAATTACATTTAAAAATGTTTTGCCTTAATATTAGCCTTTATGTAGCAACAACATCTTCAATGACCTTTGGTGGTAGTGCTAGAATCGTATTGCAGAATTCCAATTCCATATTAGAAATGAACATGTGACTTGATGCCATGCTTATCTCACAGATTAGTACATGTTAACATGATCTACATACTGTCCCAAAATAAATTACTTAAGTACTTAACACATTATATAGTGAGTATAGATTCAAAATAGATAAGTCATTGATGTACATTCATGAGATACAGTAGTCTCTGCGTATAGGAACACCTTCTAAGAGAACACTTCGGCTTAGGGAACAACCTTGTGGTGAAATTCATTTTTCCCATTGTAAATGCTCCGCCTAAAGGAACAGGAACTTCGCTTTAAAGAACACCTTTTTGGCACCGATAGCGTTTTGTTGCTAACTGATTCAAAACTGATAGAGTACTGTTTTGTAACATGATAACTGATCATCATCAAACTCAGATTCAAATGGTCTACTCAATCTTTTCAAAACTGACTTGTCATCACTAGAGTAATCTTGAGCTGCTGCTGCTGCATTTAATGTGTGTAGGGGTGCTGTGTTAATACCCATTGTGTTAAAATGAATTGTCGTATTCATAATTACTGTTAAAGCTGTTGCTTACCGTATGTAGGGGTGTTTTGTTAATTTAGTTTACCAGATAGTTATAGAGTATTAACATATGCTTGCCTATTGCTTTTCTCTAACTTATTCTTGTACTAGATAGTGCTGGTGCTTACTAATAAAGCCTATATTACTTGTGTATATGACAGACAAGTAGAACTATAGAGCAGCTCCTGAACTCACAGTAAAAGCACCTGAACACAGACTTATAAAAAAAAAACACACCGTATTTAATCAATTACAATAAGTACCACTCAGAATGATTGCAAACATACAGGTAGTGGACAAAAAAATGGAAACACTAATTTAAAGTCACTTAATAGGGCATTGGGCCACTATGGTATCCCGCTCTGTGGAGTTCTCGGCAGACCATTTTTGATGAAACTGGCAGCTCTTCGCCCCAGGTTTAAATTTGCAGTCAATTGATCTGCAGTTGCTCGCCTGTTTTGCCTTGCAGTTCGAATTAATGCACGGATATCACGATCCTGGAGTATGCGCTTTCGCCCACTGTTGCCCTTTGCTGATGATGTCTTTCCCTTGGAGTTTCATGCCGACATCACCTTAGACACTGTTGCTCATGAAACATCAGCAAGTTGAGCTGTCTTGGTCACTGAAGCTCCTGCCAAACGTGCCCCAACAATCACCCCTCTTTCAAAGTCACTGAGGTCTCCTCTTGCAGCCATGCTAGCCATAATTATAGGCAACCAGGCCTGTCCAGCATTTTTATACATGACCCTAAGCATGCTGGGATGTTATTTGCTTAATTAACGCATGAGCCACACCTGTGTGGAAGCCCTTGCTTTCAATATACTTGGTGTCCCTCATTTACCCTCATTTTTTTGTCCACTACCTGTAATATAAAGAGAAACATATTTTGATGTTGCTAATCAAAAACCAATGATGTACAATTACAAATCTATACTGGTGTATTACTTCAGTTTTACTATATTGCTTCTGAGTGTATTCCTTATGCAACAGAGAGTTATCAACTACCGGTAACTTGTTTTCTGGACCCTGGGAGTTTTTTTGGCCCACTACAGATTTGTACTGTGCACTGCTGATTTGAGATGAATGACTCATGACTATGACCCTGTCCATTCGCATCTTTAAGGTGATTGATGTAACTGTGTGGGTGTTTGGAATCTAAAATAAATTAGAGGAGTTTTTTATTTGTTTTTGCTTAGTCCCTGCTCCTCAATTGAAATACCAACCACATAAGATGAGATGACTTAAGGATGTCTGTTTAATATAATGGTCTGAGGTAACTATGATAAACTTTCAAATAAAAACAGCATTATTCAGACTTCTCTGAAACTTGTCCATATTGAAAAATAAATACATTATTTTATATTATTAATTGTTAAGTTATTTCTACATAGTTCTCGAGCAGATGAGACAAGAAATTGGAAGTGTGACAGTTATTTAGATTAGTTACTTCACCCCTTTAACTTATTTATAATACCAATAAACCAGAAACAACTGGTTATCTGGGTATGGTTAGTCTAAACCTTTCCCCCCTGACTCTTCACCCACCGAGCTGAGCCTAAAGTTACATTTCTGTTCCATGATGGCTATTTTTACCACACCTAGATAACCACTGGGCATGTGCAATGCAATGACACATTGGCCAGGATCACGCACTATACGGCGGTCGATAACCAGCTGATTGCAGAATTATGTATCTTTGGTCTCTGTAAGATGCTTGAAATGCAAGGCACTTATGAACAATAACATACAGTGTATTGGGGTACTTTTGGTTGACTGAATTGACTGGTATTTTGGCAAATTCTTGGAGTTATGTATCAATCAACCAACATACCCTGACGCCAACTTCTCATCTGTAACAGGATGTATAATGATTCCAATCTCCTCTCCCTAAAAAGAAGATTTTGAAATAAAGGTAAAATATGAGAAGGTTAAATAGATGATAGACTTTAAGATACAGTATGTTTGTTTTTCAAATTACTAAGAAGTGCATAATTGTTGCACTTCAAAGGCACATTTTTTGAAAATAAGCTCATTATCTAAATAAGGCAATAATAATCCCTTATTACAATTATGTGTCTTTATATTTAATTAAAAATCCAAGTCACAATTAAAAAATATATATATAATTGTCATACCCCTACTAAGCTCAAAACAAGCATTTGAAAAACCCTAATAAATGCAGATGGCTCAATACAAAGGCAGTGAAGCCCTTAGCTGACTGTTGCTTGTGGTTTATTCTACATTAAGTCATGCTGTGGAACACTGAATCATGGTCAATGCTGTCATGACTTCACCTAACCATGATGGATGGCCGACATAAAATATACAAAATAAAATAGAAAAATATAATACTTTATAAGAAGTGTGTTGGTTGACTGGCAGTTATTCTCTGTTGTAGCTATTTTAGCATAAAACCATAGCCACACTAATACAAACAAAGGTTTCATTTTCCATGGTCTAGTTTTGCCAACCATTTTCATGGCTGGTGGGCTAAGATTCTAAAAGTAGAAAAAGCGTCAACATGACGGTGCTTCACAATAGTTAGATAACCCAAGCATGGGATCCAAGTGTTATGCTGGCTTTAATAAAAAGTTAATTATTAGTTATTATAATTTTATTTTGAGGTTAGTGTTTTTGATGTTGTAAACATTTTAAATGGCACACATAGTTATGAAGTAAATGATAATGTGATAAACATTTACAGCGCAGACTATTTTGGATTATTTATAATAACTTTGCTGAATAAAAAGCAAATATGTGTGTTTGCGAAGAGGTTTGATTCTGTGCATTCAAAGACTTGTAATCATACATTTTAAGAATCAGGTATTCTGAACTGTGCCATAAATCAGGCCTATATGTTAAATAAACGACAGGGAATGTTAATCAGATTATTCTGCCTTTTATAGCAACTGAGGAACTATTCAGTAGAATGGAAATTGTAAAGGGGTACTTGAGCTGAAACCTCCAGACAGAAGGGGTACAGTTTTAAAAAAAAGTTGAAAACCACTGGTGTAGATAGTCAACGAGTTGTGGAATGCCCATACACCCTAATAAGCATAATATATGATATTCACAATGATGCCTGATTTATGGGACACCCTGTATAATCTGTTGTTTATGTATTACACTTTTTGAGTGTTCTGGTACACAAGTACAGCACATGAATAATAGCCCAATAACCCTCTAGTTACAGTACAGTCAACAAGGTAGACAAACGACTATATATATATATATATATATTGCTCGAATGAAAGAAACACACTAAGCGTAAGCAAGAACATATAGGTTGCACAGAATAGCTGCATGCTTTCAAGTGCTATTATGCATACAGTGTAACATAGCTTATTGCTATTATAACATGTTTTTTTTTAATTATAGAAAAGATAAAAAATGCAATGTTTTACTTTGAATGTATTTGTATTGAATGTATAGTGTATAATACGTACTACCATTTACAATTACTATTGTTTCTTTATATGCCGTAATCTGGCACTGACAAGACTTCTGAATTGAGGTTTCTGTTAGTTTTCCTACTCGGCTCCATTCTTTACCCAGGTGCTTCACTGGCGCGCTTGCCATGGCTAAACAGATCGGGATTAGAAGAGTTTTATGAAAAAACATTTAAGAAAACCAATCAACATCTCAATGTTACACAATACATTGAGATGTGTATACAAGTGTATGACATGTGCACCACAAGTTAGAAAAGCACAGCTGAATGTATTATTTGCGTCTTATAAATGGAGTTGTTTGACAGCGGAGACTGGGAATGCTTTGAGTGTCTATAAACTGTCCTAACTGTATGGAATGTGACTGTACATGAAGGGTAATGTGTTTAACAGCGAACGGGATTAAAGTTTTATAGTGGGAGCAGTGAAAGTGAACTGCAGAACTGGGCTAAGTAAACTATAATGTACAGTTTGGAAAATGAGTCATGAATTTGCCAGAATTCCAGTAGATCAGTGTACAGATGTCGTCCCATGCATAGAACACTGCAGCACAATTCAATTGTAAAAATAAATAAATAAATAAACAAAATATTAATAGTAAAGAGTCCCTGTGGAAGGGTGCTGGGTAATTCACTGACACACACGGGAGTTTTATTTGCAAACACTGCACTGGTGCCCATTTTTATTATTTTAGAAGTTTGTTTTTATCACAAATAGTAAGATAGATTTTTTTCTGCCAAAATGGGCCCCAAAGATAGGCTGCAACGACAATAGGGAATACCACAAGTAAGACTGTGGATTTATGCTGAGGAGGGAGATTTTAGATTTCTGGAGAGCAGACATCTGAGAACCATTGATTAAGAAAAATTCCACCAAAACCGATAGAAGAAGCATCCGTATGGAGTGAAAGGTCATGGGGGGCAGAAATGAAGTCACCGTAAAACAAAGAAAGGACATTCTAGTGCTGTAGGAGAAAGGACCATGTCCCAATGTCTTTCTGGGCCTCAGCTGTAATATTAATGTGAGAGTCGAGATTTTTAGCTGTTGTAGAGAGAGCAAGAAAACGAGAAATGATTCAAATTGCAAAATTTAAAAGTCCTAGGAGTGAAAGAATGTTGAGTTTGGAAATGGAGTGGTTGATCTCAAAGGATTGAATGAGAGAGCGAAGCGTTCCTGTTTATCGGGAGGCAGTTAGGCTTCAAATCGAATAGTATCCAGAGTTATTCCTAGGAACTCAAGAGAGTGAACTGGACCAATGGTTTTCTCCTCTGAGAGGGGGGCGCCGACTGCTGAGAAGAGAGACCTGAGTTCTAAGAGTGCTTCAGCTAGAGGGGCTGATGGAGGATATATACGGAGAAAGTGAATGTCATTTAGATAAAAGATGGCAGATGGAACGTGAATGAGCATCACCACAGAAACTGCACATACGTAAAAAATGGCATCTTTTGGAAATGCAGAATGAGGAATTTAAATTATTGCACAGCAGTCTGCTGCTGGATCATGGGTCTTTTATGAGAATCTTTGCTTGTTGAAAAAGCAGGGGGAGCTGAAGAATGAATAGGAGAAACTGCAGATGCACGATTCCTAAAAAAGGAGTGTTGTCAAGTGCAGGGGAAGAATAATTTGAGGCTGAAGAGGAGGCTGCTTTTGGACACAGAGAGGTAGAATGGGCGGTAGAAGCACAAACTCCACAAGTATTACCACGTAGACCACTGAAGAATCTATTAAAGAGATCATGATTGGGTTGAGACCAGCCAATCAGTGTTTTGTCCAGTGCTAACCGAGAAGCTGCTTTGGCTGAAAAAGCTTTATGATACTCATAAAAAATGGTACCGCCATACCTGACAAAGAGATCAACAATGTTAAATAAATATGAGTCCAGTTCTTGTCGTCTGTGAGCATAAACTTCATAAGGACATTGCAAAAAACTGAAAATACAAGCACAAATTCTCTAAGAGTGAGTTTTTTACAAAGCCAAGGATCCCGAGATTTTAAAAAATACACATTATTATTGAAATACATATTATCATTACATCATTCACACCATTATAGCGTGATGCAATAATAGTGTAAATGATGTAATAATAATGGCCGTGATGAAACTCCAGAAAGTCTTTTTAGATGGCAAAACATATTATACTTCACAATTAGAGGATGCCACAATGATAAATAATTTGTTTTATTTATGTATTCATTTAAGATTTTGAGTAATCTGGTTTGGTATGTAACTATTTACAAAACACTATTTCCAACATCCCAAAAATGTAAAATGTACAGTATTTTGAGGTTGAGTAACAGTTTTCCATAATTTGAAAAAATAGAAACCCTGAAGCTAACTATAAATCTGTTTTGAAAGTTCAATTAAGGGATGACTCATTTTGCCTCACCAGTGCTTCAAACACAGCTGCACAGTTCTCTGGCTGTGCCCCTTAAGCATATGATAAAATTATGTTTTTGTAGAAAACTCACCCAACATTTGAGGAACGCCCTTGGAACTTGATTTGTAACCAAATATAAATATGAATTGGAATAGATCTGCGACACTGACGAGGACAGAAACTACAGGGCAAGAGTGCACATGGGGACATTTGGATAGTGCTAATGGCATTGTGCCCTGGAAGCCCTAAGAGTATTCAAGTACACGACACTAGTTCTATGTATAAATTTATATGGCAGCATCTGCCCTTTGAGTGTGTGTGACATTATTTCTAACCATACCATTTCCTTAGTGATACTGTAAATAACAACAGAAAGAAAATAAATAAGTCACACACCACGGCTGGTTATTCAAAATTAGAGCTATTAGCACGATGAAAACGTAAGCACTATTTACCAAATGGTATAGAATAAGAATTTGGAAATAAAATGTCTAATCTCAGTTTGATAAGCAATTCGCCAGATATATGCATATTTGTAAGTGTGACATACATACAGATGGATGGACAGACAGACAGACATTCACCTCGGTAAAAAGATATATGCACAAATGTAATTGTGACTTATGGATGAACACATGTAGAGACAGACATGTATCCTTACATCCTTATATATATATATATATATATATATATATATATATATATATATATATATATATATATATATATAGACACACACACACACACAGTAGAACCTCATTTATCCGCACCCATTCATCCGCGACTTCAATAATCCGTGGCTCCCTGACGAGTTTTATCTCTGAAATACAGTACATTACTGCAAATGTGGACTCCCAGTCCGCGGTGCACACACCCACACATAATGACACATGCATCAGTCTAAAACCTGTGGAGCAGACGACAGCAGAGCTACAGATTGGATGATTTATTTCTTGATATGAACAGCAGAAGGATGCAGTTTCTGTGAAATGAGTTCTCCTGAGGCACTTTGTGAATCCCAGCAAAGATATTTTGCCTCACTGAAACAAAAGACTATGATGGACTTTGTCAAGGTTCAAAAGAACGACTTGCAGCAGTAAATTGTTTAAAAAAGCTGTTACGAAAAACAAAACAAAAACAAAAACACTTCTGTTGGTTGTATTTTGTTGAAATGTAAGAAAAGTTAAAATTACACAGCAAGCTAATGTAAAGGATGGTTAGCTTTTAAAATGAGGAGGCAGTATCAGGAACGTGGGGATACTGGTACTTTCCCCTTATATAGGAAAACAAACAGACAAAACAGTAGCTATAGTGACAGATTCCCAATTCCCAATTCCCAGAATTCAGAGGGTAGTAGGAAGTCAGCTGACCTGGGAGTGGGGGAGATAGAGGATAAGAAGGATCCCCACAGTGTACAGGTGTGGGTGTAAGAGCAAACATGTGTTCTATATTGTTCAGTTCTGAAGACAAAGAAATAAAGAGTAAAATTACAAGCTTAAAAAGCCTGGATTCAAAATGTAACAAACAAAGGAATGTCGTGGAAACACATGTTGTTTTACATCAACGTTATTTTACATGCATGTTAAAGAACAGCACACATTATCATCCTGTTGTATTTGTTTGGGCTATTGTGTGAGCTACAACCAAGTGCTTATTGGAAGCAAGGACTGTGTAAACTAGAGGAAAGCATATCATAAAAATACAGGCACTGTGGACTTGTTTTAAAAAAGAGAACACTGCAGCCCAGAATAATAACTACACAACACAGGTGGCTTTACGTTTATTTTTATTAGTTGTGTTGATTTAGTTGAATGTGGATATTCGGCCAGTGAGCTGCACAGTGGGTCTGACTGCACTTCAGTTCAACTACAGTTACTGAACCTATTCCAAAGGGATTACAACTAACCTGCAATACTTGTACTCATCTGGAGGGTATCGTGACCAGTTACCACTGCAGCCCAAATACTGGACTATTGCGGTAAATTTACTGCACTTTACCACGGGGTCTGTGTTGTGCATTCAAACTGCCAGTTTTTACCTGTGTGGAGAATAGCTCCCACAGGCCTAGATAGGGAAACGAAGAAAAGTTTAGACAAAGCCCAGTGGGGCAGGTTTTCTTTTATTCTTTTCAATTTTAATTAAAAATTAATTCTTGTTATGCTCAATAAAACTTACCAGTTTATTGTACTGCTGTCGTCCTGTGTGCTCTCTCAAGCTGCCAGATTGGCTACCACACCAAGCAATTGAACACAAATAGTTCACATATGGTTGCAGCAGTGGGATGCCAAACTGAAGCACATTAAAGCTACAGTACCCAACTTTTCAGCATAGCGAGAGAGTTAACACAACTAAGGAGTATCAGGCGCTGGTATCTGTGACTGCAGCCCAACAACAGCTCGCAGCAAGAGACCAATCGGCAGCACAAAGCCCTACTCACAGAAGCAAGAAAGGAGCGACTGGCCATTATGAAGAGCCTGGAACAAGGAGGCCTTAAGACCTCCACCCAAAGCCTATCCGGTCCACACAGTCTTAAATAAAATGGAGACAGCAGATGACATTGAAACATTTCTGCTTACCTTTGAGAGGACGGCAACCTGGGAAGGGTGGACTAAGGATAAGTGGGCCGGGATACTGGCCCTCTTCCTGATAGGTGATGCACAGAAGGCTTACTATGACCTAGCGCTAGGGGACGCAGAGAATTTTGACAAGTTGAAGACCGAGATACTGGTAGGTCTTCAACCTTGGTCTCCATGAAGAGGAGGCAAGGTTGCCCATAGGGGCCAGAGATCTAGGAGGTCTCGGCCAGGGATTCCTCAAAATCCTCCGCCAGTTTTATTGCTGCCTCCACGGTGGCGGGGTTGTGGCGCCGTAGCCATACCTGGATTTCGGCGCCGATCAAATGGCAGAATTGCCTCACGGCTATAGCGTCGCCCATTTGCAGACCTGTTTTCTGGGCGGGGCTTAGCCAGTGCACCATGTGGTCATACAACTGCTGCGCAACCACCATGGGGCGTGTATCTGGGGATCTTCGGTACTCCCGGAATCGTACCCTGTGCATTTCCCCCATGATGTTTAGTCGGCGTAGGATGGCTCGCTTTACCTGGTCGTAGTCGGCAGCTTCGGTGTCCGTCATGGCTTGATACGCTGCCTGAGCCTCTCCGAGCTGGCTCGCCCAGTACATCCTGGGCCATCACGTGGTGGTAGCCAGCAGCTCGAAAGCGACCAGGTAAGCCTCTGTGTCGTCCTCCGCCGTCATTTTCAGTGCCCTCGCCTTCGGGGCCATCATCACGGGTGCCGTTGGTAACGTGGTCTGGACCGATTTTTTCCACCAATGCCGTGTACTGCTCCTCTCTCTGTCTTTCCGCAGCCTCCCGTCTGCTGTCCAGTGCTTCCAGCAGCGCTGCGAGTGATGCGTGATCCATAATCCTGTGTTCTGACACCATGTGTGGCAAAGTGGTAAGTGGTAAGTGCAGGTGCAGGTGAGATGCAGTGCAGTAATGAAACACAGAGAGTTATAATCCAGTTTGAAACAGTTTTTAATTATATCCAGGTCTGGTGACCAAATAATAATCCCCAGCAATACACAGCAATGTGTAGAGCACAGAGTAAATAACAACAGGGTTACAGTCCCAAATATTAAACACGAATATCCTTCCCACAATATACTAACACGGTCACCAGTCCTGGGTGTGTGCAGTAGTGCGTGTGGTGGGTGATAACATTTACACAGTGACTGTGGTGTAGTTTTGTTCCGGGTAGTGCTGGCCCAAGGTGACAGCTCCGCGTACGTGTTAGCTGTCTAGTGATTTACAAAACAAAAGACAATTACTAACAGCAACAAACAAACAAAAAAAACAATCACATATCCTTTTATATTTTTTGGTTTCTCCCGGTCCTTCCAGTTTTGCTCTTGCTCAAAACCAAGCGAAGGAAAAGATTGCGATTCTCCATCCCCAAATATTATTAATTAAAATGCATGTGAACTGAAATTTTAAAATGAAAATGTTCTGCTAATGCAGGTAAGGCCGGAATAACTGTACATTTGTTGTGCTGTATTCCAGTATTTATGATCTGTTTATAAATTTTGGTTCTGTAGCTCTGTAGTTCTAATGTTGTCATGCAAGCATTGCCTGTGTATTGTCCAGCAGACAATCTGAGTGCAAGACACAAAAATTGTATTTGACTGCTTAGCGGGCCTTACAATGCACTTGAGGCATTGGTTGTCTAAGTACAACTGTGCTCCTTCTCATGTAGTCTTACCTTCATATTTTTAGATCCAAGTCAGAAGTTAACATAACAATTATTATGTTTCTTTAAAAAGTAAACAAAAGATTTTGGAAATAAGGATGGGAGACAGGTGGTGCGTTCCAAAATGCAAAGAAATAAAGCAATAGGTATGCCTGAAAGCCTTTATAAGCCTTTATGAAGTAGTAATTTAAAATGTCCATTCAAGCATGACATCTTGCTTCTGTGCATTTAACTACATGCTCAGATGCTCTCCTTTTTCTAATAGTCATGTTGTTGTTCTTTCCTACCAATCATAGAGTTACACATCAGCCACTTAACTACTATCAGAATATTTAAAGAGTGCATTGGAGATTAAAATAACAAGTAGCACTGGGCAATGACTCTCAAATGAGAAAACGTACATGATGGCAAAGTAAAACACGGAAAGATGGACTGTCACCATAAAATTGAATTATGTAAAAAAAAAAAATCCTAGACAAAAAGGACACCAGTTACTACTGTAACTCATCAAGGTCAAAATTGATGTGTAATAATATCTGTCAGGAAATAAACATGCCATGTACTGTATTTCATCTACTATTTGTCACATGATTCAGTTTCATATATGTACTTATTTTTTTTTATCGTCTTAGGTCCTTGTATCTATTTAAACAGATGATGATATTTTCATCATTATGCAATATAAATGGTGGGGGGCTAGGACCTAGAATGCCTTTTAAGTAGAGCAATATAACACATTTGTATTTCTTTCAGAAAGTGTCATTACCTTTACACAGATTTTTAAAGTGTTAAAATGATATTTTATACTTTACTCTTTGATTCACTCAAAGTATTTTTAAAAACAGACCATGCTGTCAGATGAGTGCTTGTGGGGTCCTCGAGTAGCTCACCGGGTAAAAGCACAACCATGTCATACAATCAAGAGAGCGCAGTAGAGTGTCCTGGATGTGTAAAGTCCTTGATGGAGAATCCAGAGGGAGCAAGACCGTCGGGGATGTCCACAATCGACTTACTGGGTATAAAGAGGCAATTGGCTTGGTCGTGGGATCAGAGGACGCCCATTGACCTTCAGTCCTCCTGAGCTGGTGTTGGAAATTGCTGCAGTAAGTGAAAGTAGTTATAAATTCTAATTTCTACAGATATAAAAAGATTTGTTTGTTTGCTGAGTGAAATACTATTTCATCTTTTGTGCAGGAAGAAATTATATGGTACTTGCTGAGAAATGTCTGCTACTCAGAGTAATTATACCATGTGCCACAATGCAGCAGCTTCTTAAAATCTAATCTTAGGGTTGTAGTATTTATAAAGTTTATTTTGTGTCTGTATTCCAGTGTGCGTTGCCGACAATGTTTAGACATGTACAGCAGCTATGTACAGTATAATGAAATTACAGTCTTAAGACTAAATTTGTTTTACAAAGTCATTTAATCAATATATTTGTGATGTAGTATTATTTTTTTGTATGTTTACAATTAAAACTTAATTTCAGTGTTGGGCCATACAGTAAGTGCTTGTTTTTAGTGTTAACTAAAATAAAAATAAAAAATTAAACTTTTGGGATGAAGACATTATGTTGCTGTTGAATTCATTTCTTCCTGTTCCCCTTTACTTTTCCTGTTTGTTATTATGGCTTTCAGGCAACAGCGGCAGAGGGGGAAGTGGGGGACCATGTAGGAGGATTGGGTGGTAGCAACGGTTTGAAAATATTAATTTGAGAATACACTTTTTTTCGAACAAATATCTCACAAAGTAAAACTGTAAAATAAATAACCAGATTACAAAATGAAGTACCTGTATTACTTGTGTAAAAAAAGAAACTGAAAACTTTACCAGAACTTAAGATATTTCACGATTAAACATACTGTGTATTAAAGAAAAGAAAAACAAAAGTGCGTTGTCCCATTCAAAATTGATCATTTTCTCTTATTATACAACAAATGTTCCTAAATATTTAAATGCTTACCTGAAAAACAGTAAATGCTAAATTGTAGAATATTTTATGCCCACCTTTATAAAGACATTTTCACCATTAGTAAATTATCAAACAACATAAAAAAATGAATAAATGTAAAAATAGCATCAGGCATGTGAAATGTACCCTTTTTCTATTGGACAGAGTGAGCCAGGTTAATAAATTCGGTGTAACTGGTACTGTATCAGAAAGGCAAACGTTTGCTGTATTTAATTTGATAAGTGATAAAAATCTGTATATTTACACTATTCTTTCAGAAATGGGAATGTTTCAGGGGGAACTACATATTACACGCAATGGGTACATTTCATGGAAATCGTGAAATCTGTGAAAAAACACAGCCTTAGTCATGGATGATCATAGGTATGTTTTCAGCAGTTGAAGGCACGAAAAGCTGTGCTCATAGCATTAGACATCCAGATAGTAAGGTAGGTTCTTATATGATATAATTAGCACCTTGTTTTATGTAGGACACAGAGTATAACCACAACTAAACATCATGTGCTATACAAACGCCATTTTTACCCACTTTGCACGTTTCTTTTGTCAAAAAGTGAGGGGGCATGACCTCCTGTCTCCCATCCTTATTTTAGAGCAGCACCCTCCCTGCTACTTTACAAGACTGAATCTACCCTTTCTCATTGTTGTTTCGTGGCCTAAACACCCTTTCTAATTTTTTACCCTTCTTCCCTTCAACTTTTTCATTCTCTTGTGAACACTTCTCACTGTTAGCACTTTTAAATCTTTATACGTGTTGCAGGGCTACCTCTCATTGAGTACTATCTTGTTGATTTGTGTGTAAGTCTCTGAAAGCAATACACCTGAAATATATTTGCTACAAAAGAACACTGTATAGTATGCAAATAAAATAGGTAACATTTTTTCGGAACTGCTAAAGATCTACAACTTGCCTTTTGATTGAATTGATTTTATAACTGTTCTTGACCGAAAATGATTAGCAGTATCAAGGTAACTATCTCAAAACAAAGTCTGCTATTTTCATTTTCCTGGTAGGATTTATGTTATCGGCAGTGGTGTAGTCCTCAATCTGAAGGTACCGGAATGCCACTAAAATATAGATTTTCTGATACAAGAATTATTATACAAATTCTTTTTTTGATGGGTTATCTTTGTGGTTCACTGTCACTACAGTGGCCACTTCACTGTATGCCATTCTGGGAAGAGCTTAGTTTGTGTTTGTGCACTATTGCTGTCGTCTTCTTAAAGCAGTTCATAGAATAATTCTAATGTTCTTTTCATTGCATCAAGAGGACTACTAACTGAATCAGACAGTTGCGCGGGAGATGTGAGTCGTGTGACTTAGCTTGCCTATTATGTGAGTACTGGCTCGAATACACCACTGGTTACCGGTTAGGTAAGGAATTGTAAGTTTACATTTTTTTAATTAACGCATTTGTAGCAAACGCTCTCTGAACCCTAACACCTGCTGGAGTAATAATAGCTTGTTCAATAACATTAGTTCTACCGGGCAAATTAGAAAAAAAACATTATTACATTTTTCAACTAGCTTGTAAAGTTAACTTTTCTGATCAGGAAGTAACTGTTCCTCCATCGGAATATTAGTTGTAGCTAGTGGATTGACAGTGGGTCCAAAGTCTTCTTCTATACTGTCATTGGCTATAAACAGGGCCTCCCGTTCTTTCCAGGGTTTTAGTAAGTTAATATGGTAAATTTGGGTTATGTGTCGGCGATCAGGCTGTTTAATTTCATAGTTTACATAACCAATACTCTGCATCACCTCATATGGTCCCTGCCACTTAGCATACAACTTAGATTCCGATGTAGGAAGTAGCAACAGTACCTTATCTTCTGGTCGAAAGGTCAGAATTCGTGCTTGTTTGTTGTACTGTTGCTCTTGATGATACTGAGGTAGTTTTCTTGGGCCAGTTGTAGGCGGTCTTTTAATGATTACATATTTTTTTGTTTGCTCCTCCCACCCTTCTTTCACTAGATCAAGGATACCTCGGGGCTGCCTCCCGTATAGTAGCTTGAAGGGATAGAACCCAGTCGAGCTCTGAGGCACCTCATTAGGTAGGGATGGAGCTTTGCCCAGTGTTTTTGCTCTTGGCGGACAAACCACTTCAGCATCTGTTTTAAGGTCTGATTGAAAAGTTCCACCAAACTGTCTGTCTGCGGATGATAAACAGAGGTCCAAATGGACCAAATTTGCAACAATTAATACAATTCTCTTAACTCTTTGCAGTCCATTTATTAAGTGCACGTCAGGCGTGTCAGGTCCAATTTATTTTCACACGCGCAGTTAATTTTAGACGCGCTGTTTAAAAGTATTTTTTTTTTCCACAGTCAAATGGGTTTAAAAGGCCCTGCATATCAACAAAGCACTCACTAGGCATCTCCAGCCCCGCCCCACCCTTTCGTTCGCTATCGCTTTCACATATGCTAAGAAATAAATAATAATAATAATAATAATAGTCGTACATACCGATCAATCATCTCCTGATCACTCGTTTTAACACCAAACTCCTCAATAATGCAATCCAAGTCATTATTTTATTACTATAACATCTCAAAAAAGCTCTGCAAATGTCCGTGATAGTCTCTGTGCGCTGATACAGTAACAGCCAGCTTGTTTCCTTATGACCGCCCATATGGGATGCCAGGGGCAAGCATGACTAATCATGAGATACGCCTTAATTTTATTTATTTATTTATTTTTTATCGGCTTGTCTTGGCTCCTGTCGCTCCCACTCGGCCATTGAATGGTTTTCTCAGTTTTTTCCGTAGAAAAAACGACTAGAAACCCGTTTTTTGCGTTTTTTTTGATGATGTCGGACAGGGTCCGACAATGGACCGGATAGGATTAATTGCAATGTCGGACCAGGTCCGACATAGGACCGCAAACGGTTAAACATTGAGACATAACGTTAGTTCCGTGATCAGTCAGGATTTCTTTGGGGATCCCTACTCTAGCAAAAATCTGGACTAACTCTTTAGCAATTGCCAGGGCACTAGTGGATCTCAATGGTACTGCCTCTGGATATCTGGTTGCGTAGTCCACCACGACTAAAATATGCATATATCCAGAGTCAGTGGCTCAATGGACCCACTTTGTCCATAGCAATACGTTCAAAGGGGATATTAACCAGGGGCAGTGGGACCAGCAGGGCCGGGCAAACTCTCCCCGGCGCTACTTGTTGGCATTCCGGACACTCCGCCATATATCACGTCACCTCACTAGTCAATAAAATCGAGCCAATATTCGTTCTCGAGTCTTGTCGCTACCTAAATGCCCTGAACAAGGGACATCATTAGCCAAACGCATGATCTCACCTCAAAAAGACTTGGGAACGAGTAATTGTGTTACAATCTGGCTTGTGCTTGTGGCTTGGGATACTCTATATATTAAATGCTGATAACAATGTGATGAGGATATGTGAGCGGTCGATTGCCTTCTACCTCCTTCCCCTCAATAGACCGAACATGCCCCCATATATGGGCCAGAGTGGGGTCATTTTTTTATTCCCATCCTAGGTCCCCATCTCGGTCCCAGAATTTTGTGATATCGAGCGTGCCTGTTGTAGCTTCAGCACAAGGGGGCTCACACTGGGTCCCAATCCCTTGCATTTGGTAGACTTTGAAGATTCCCCTACCAGCCCCCAACCTTGTTTCATTGATATTCTTTCCTATTTATCAGCCCTTCACTCTCCTTTTGTTTTCTTCGGGCAGAATCAGGAATGGAACAAATCAGTGTGCAGTGGGAACATTTTTCCAATAGCTTTCTCTCACTGCCCCAATGGTCTTACCGGAGACTAGCTCTACCATTTTTGTAATAGCTGTGTTGAAATGTGGCCAGTCTCGATCTAATATAACAGAGTACAGCAACCTTTTTGCGACAGCCACAATTGTGCGGTCTGTCTGACGCCCAACTGTCATATATAATTTGGTGATGGGGTATGCCCTTTTATCTCCATGGATACAAGAGGTGACCACAGACCCCCGTGACCACCAGGGCACCCCCACCAAGAGAATTTCTTCAATAAAGGTCTGTCCGCACACTGAGTCCACCAATGCGTGGGTGCTCACTTCACAAACCCATACATCAACAATACACCACGCGGGGGCAGATTCCTGCAGGGCATTGGTATTCCCGGAACCGACGGCGATGCGTCTCCTCCGTGATATCGAACCACTGGAGGAAGGCCTACTTCACAAGGTCGTAATCCAGCGCAGCCTTGTGTGACGAGGCTTGGTAGGCCGCTTGGGCCTCCCCGATCAGATTGGGGCCCAACTGGGTGGCCCACCAATCCCGAGGCCACTTGGCTACTGTTGCTTGCCTTTCAAACGCCACCAAGTAAACCGCGGGATCATCTTCCAGCAACATCTTCACCACCTTAGGTTTAGGTGGCTGCACTGTTGGTTCTGTTGGGCCTCCGCTGATTGGCTGTCAGGAACATCGGAGTCATCCTCTCCATCATATTTTCCATCTTTTGAGCCTGCGCCTCCATCATGGCTGCCATTGTTGCTGGGTCCATAGTAATCCGGTCTTCTGAACAGGAAGTGTGAAAGGGTGCTGAGTGGTGCTCGATAAATGACACAGGATACAACAAATAAACTCCCAAAAAAGTCTGTGTTTATTTAAAGTTTTTTTACACAAAAATAAAACAGGTCGCCCCTATAACAGCAATGGTACAGGGGACTCTAAAACATGGTGGGTTGCAGTCCGAAACAAAAACAAACACTCCAATAACCACAATCCTCCATGCACGAAACTGTGCTCTATGATGCTGGTGAAAGTGGAGTAAGTGTCAATGATATGGTGTTGTTGTGCTGTGCGGTGAAGCGGCTCTGTGGCTGCAGCTCCCGATCTCCATCATACTCCTCAGCAAAGATGACAAAACAAATACAAATACAGGCCCCGGCCGGTTGTACAGTCTCAGCGTAAGAGGAAGTACTCACGTAGCAGCGTCCTCTTTGTACTACCCAACTCCTCCCTGCAATCAGCCCGGTGCCAGGCTCTCTCCAGTCGCTGCCTGCCCCATAGCTGATCGCAAGGGATTTGTTTTCAGTACGTACCGGTACACTCTTCCGCCAAGATGGCCGACTTCTGATTTCTGCCTACCGTCGAGTTGGCCAGTCTATGGGGAAGCATACCGTCAACCTTACACAGCGCCCTTTCTGGTCAGGAGGGAGATTTGCAACTTAGATTCATTCTCTCTGTCACACCCTCTCATTCCCAGCATACCTCCCTCTGCCTAATTTGCATACACTGACCCTGTGGCAGCCAACCAGCATTCTCCTGAATTTGCCATTGACTAGAAAGGTTTGTGCCCTAACGATACCTGTTGTTTTCATCAATATATTAAAACCTCATTAACAAAAAGAAATTACATTAAAAGTAATTATGTTTTGTTTTCTGATCTAAAGTTTATACAACTGTTTTGGGTCTGGGGCTATGGTAATACATTGAAATATTATAAAAGTGCTTGTTAATGCTTAAAAAGAGTAAAGTATGTGTTTTCTACTTTGAAATTTATTCTGAATAATAGATCATATAACATTTTCGCAGATTGAGAAGACAACGTTAGGGACCTCAAAGCATATTATATTTTGCAAAGAGTAATAATGTCTGTTTTTAAACTAATGTCAAGTTTCCACACCTGTGTGTATCCAAAAAAAACTATGCAATGATTATGCCTGTTTATGTAATCTTTCTGCTCTAATCAGAAAATAAACCTATAATTTTCCAGAATGCCCATGGATGTGCATGAGTATTTTGAAATGCAATCTTATAGCTTAATTAGTGCAGCTAGTACAGTGAAAAATGCATATATAAAAAGCAATGCAACTAGAGCTCCTCACAATATAGTAGCTCTTTTTTAAAATATATATATATATATATATATATATATATATATATATATATATATATCAATTATCAGGACGTTTCGGACTACAAGTCCTTCATCGGCTGAATACAAAAAAACAGTGCTTTAAGAAGTTGATATATATATATATATATATATATATATATATATATATATATATATATATATATATATATATATATAAAATATTTTAAAACAACTAGCCCTGCACAACCTTTGCGTTCCCACCACCACATTAAAAAGAAAAACTCCCGTACTGCACACCGAGCCGATGTGCTTCTGTTGTGTAATGATTGTGTATCCAGGCACTGTCAAACACTTCCTTTCACACAATGATTTGAACTTTCGCATTTCATATTTTACTACACCAAAAAGCTGAAAAAAGGCAGAGCAATTTTATGTATTTTTTTAAAGACTTTTAAAAACTTTAAAAGAACCCTAAAGTTGCACAATATATACCACAGTATGAATTATTCTATTATTAAGATCTATAATTTACTCAAAACAACGTGTTGCAGCAGTTTGTTAGACAAATTGTATCGTGTAAAATAAATAAAGTACTTTCTTTAGCTGGTGGTAAACAAAATTAGGGAATGATCCGTTATATTGATTAAAATACAAATATATTTACCAATACTGGCTATTAGTTAAGAGCAGAGATGAGTGGTTTATTTTTGGCACGGGATAAATAAAATAGTGTATAGCACCAATAAAATGTAGTTTATGCAGCGGGATATACCAATCCTTCCCCGGGGCCCATGACGGCTCTCAGCGGCCCTGATGGTTTATACTGTATAACTTCACATATCATTTTGGTTTGGTTATTACTAAGATTATTATTATTGCCATATACAGTAGATAGTACATCAAATAACTTTTGAAATATAAATCCATGCCTTTAACATGATGGTCATACTGAGGAAAGGAAATCAATCGTTCGGTTTGCTTTTCACCTTGAAACCCAAGAATGAATCTTACTTGGCATATGAGAGAAGCCAAAAATACTTGATTTAGTGTCTGGATGAACCTTTTTACCTCAACACAGATTCACTGTCAATGGATTATCGTTCTTATTTCATGACACATTATGGGGTAAAAATAGGTATTTCATGATTAAACATAATATTTATTAAATCAGAAAAAACTAGCCTTTGTCACATTCAAAATCGATCATTTTCCTTTATACAACAAATTTTCTCACATACTTGAACAACAGCAAATGCAAAATTCCAGAATATTTTTTTTATGTCCACCGTTTAAAGACATTCTATTTTCACCATCAGTGAATTATGAAAACTAAATTAATAAATAAAACCATAAATTCTCTGTATGCATGTGACAGAGATAGCTTTGCCCTGCCCCCTATTTACACGCCAGGCTGTTCTGCCCTGCCCCACTAACTATGGGCAGGGCTCTCTCCTGCCCTGCTACAATGCAACAAGGCTTCCAAATGGCAATCACATGAAACTTTCCGTTTATGATCCACAGCAATATCTGACATAGAACAAAACATAATGTCCCCTTCTTGTATTGCATGCAGCTGCTGTATTTTCGGTTGAAGACATTTTAAAGAAATCCTGCATAGAATGTGTTCAAAAATTTATCGGAAGCAAACTAAACCAGCTGCCATGTTCCTAAATATGACAGGTATTGTGTCAGTAAAGCAAATGTCTGCAGTATTGTTTTAAGTTGGATGTATAGTTATACTTTCAGAAATGGGAGTTTTCATGGGGGAACTACATATTACACAGGGTACATTTCATGGAAATGATGTAATCCATGATAACCATGAAAAAATCCAGCCTTATTGATTGGTATTCAAATGATCTGTGATGATAAACACGTCATCTGAGTTGTGTTTCATAGCCCACTGAAAAGGTGGTCTTCACATCTACTATTATAAAATGCAACTAAGTTAATAAAAGATTGTTAACTTTGCTGCACAAATGGATTGTAATATTTTAATCACAGCATGTACAAATTACTACATTTTTGTTGGTGGTGGTGGTGTTGTTTTTTTCTGTAATTGGAAACAAACAGCAGAAATTACCGACATCTTCAATTAATTATTTACGTTCCAAAATAATGTATGTACTCTTAAAATTTAATAAAGCAGGTACAATTGTCTGTTTTGTGTCTCCTTTGATTCACATTTGTAGCTCAAATTTATTTCACTCTCATTGCTTTATATGACAAATGTCTGAATTGTTTCTCCTTTAATTTCTCCAATAGCAAATCTCAGGGAAACAAAATAGACATAAATGAAGAATACAATTTTCCACTGAGTTAAGTCACAATACTAACAGCCATCTTGAACTACAACACTATGGTACTTCAATTTACTCAGAGCACATTGGTCTATTTGGGGCTGCTAAATATAGTGACGCAGTTACAGCAAAACAAGCAGAATTTATCATACCTACACAGTTTGAACTACTAAATAATCTAGAATTAAACAAATAATTTGTTGAATTGAAAAGTTGAGTGATAATTAATAATTAAAAAGAAATACGTAAAAAACAAAAAAAAAACATGCTGACCATTGTGAACTCATGATAGAGACTTTGGAAAAAGAATGTGAGCCTGAGAAAAAGGTTACAGAATTGTTTGAAACTGACCCACAAATAAGAAACAAAAGTTGGCAGCCATACCAAGATAAGCTAGAAAAATGTAGAAAAAAATGCTAAAAACATGATAAACGAAAAAGGAAGCATTGTGAATTGCAAAGAGTTACAAAAAGTACAAGGAGCGTATGATTGTTTAACACAGAGGTGTTTAAACGTAACAGCAGGCAGTGCAAGGGGTAAACCTGGTGATAAGTGTGTGATTCGGCAGTTAAAAGAAAAAGTTACGATGTACAGAGGACACATTGATGCAGTCGGGACACTTCCCATGTACTGTGGAGGTAATGGAGACAGCAATATTGACTCAGACAGGGAGAGTGACGGCAATCACAAACCTTTCCTTCCTAACGAGGAATGAGTGCACAGTCTACTTATTACCCTATGTCTCAGATAGTACAAACTGTAACTCTCACTCCAGGTGTAGGTGCAGATGCTGGTGGAACTACCGCTTCTACTAGATTTGTACCGTTGTCCCAAGCAAGATACAGTCCCTTGTTAAGATAGTAGGAAAGTTTAGCCCAAATCAACACGACTCGTTGGTATTTTTGGGTACTTTTGAAATGGTTGTGGTACAACACAGGCTAACCAATGCAGAAATCTGTGTGTTGTTACGTGCTTGTTTGGGGTCATCGTTTGCTGCTGGCCTGGATGACCCTATTAAGAATAAAAATTCAAATCAAGCTCAGAGGAGGGCTGGCTTAGTCACCCTTCTCGGAACACCCACCACAGACTGGGCAAAAATACAAGCAATAACAAGAGAGAGAAATGCAAACATCCAGCTGCTTATGCTTCAAGGTTGTGGGAAACTTTTCAAAACTATAGTGCTATTCCAGCCGCAGATCATAACCACCTAACATTTAAACAGCTGTTAATTCAGAACTCAGGTCCCAAGCTTCGACAAGCCCTGCCGATGTATTCAGTGACAATAGGGTATGTGGACCTAATTAATAAAATGTGCTATTTCTATGCAGCTAATGAGATGCATCAGCCTGTATTGGCAGCTACAGAAAAGAGGGTGACATGGGAAAATGAGGGGAGAGACAAACAGCATCATGTACCACAAGAAGTAAGGCAGGCTAAGGGTGAAAGAACCCCACCTTACAATCCTAATGCACAACAGGGAGTACCATATTTATGCTTTAATTGTGATAAACAAGGACACAGTTTCCGTCACTGTCCCGAACCAAAAGTGTCATATCAGAACCTGAAAGAGGAACTGAAATGTTTGAAGAAAGACCCTGCAAATTCACAATGAAGGGGTCAGGCCTTTAAAAAGGTGGCAGATATAGATAGAGATTTTTATGGTCGAGTTTTGAGTTTTCTTTTCCAAGTCTGGGGAAGTAATTATAACAGAGATGGCTGTTTGTGATGAGACAAAGGGAGGATTTGCACTTATAGAAAAAAATGAGTAGATAGTATGTATGAGTTAAACAGATCATTGAGTCAAGCAGCGAGTATTCTTTCTGAGTTACAAACTAAGAACTAATGCCTGACAATGGGATAATATTGTCACCTACTCCGGACATTATTTTAGGTAAACATTATTTTTGTTTACGACTGTAAGTCGCCCTGGATAAGGGCGTCTGCTAAGAAGTAAATAATAATAATAATAATAATAATAATAATAATAATAATAATAATAATAATAAACAATGTGAAATCTGAATGATTTACTGTAGCGCTGAATATGTCTAAAAATAATAATTATTATTATTTATTTCTTAGCAGAGGCCCTTATCCAGGGCGACTTAGAGTCATAAACAAAAATACATTTCAAGAATCACAGTACAAGTATTAATACAATTAAGAGCAAGATAAAATACAATGACTTTGGTTCTAGCAAGTACATAATAATAAGAAATAATGTAGGGAAAATAATGGTAATGTTATTTGTAACAATGGGTTAGCAATAGAAATGTGTTACAAATACACTATTAAGCACACACATACTATTTTAGTACCTGTTTAATGCATAGTGATCATTTGTGTAGTTATAGTTCCAGTTTGTAATTGTAATTAACATGGGATATAATACATTTTGTATTAGTATAGTTAGATATATAGGTTACTTTCTTTTTGCACAAGGATAAAACGCACAGTGTTTTTGGATGATCAGGACGGAAAGTCCCATGAGGGTTACCTAAGACAGACACTTCACGCTGCTGCAATAAAATTGTGTAAACCTCTGTATGTTTGTTCATGAAAGGTTCATGTAAGGTTTTATATGAATTGTAATAATTTTAGATGGCAGAGAGGGGAGAAATCATTAGGGCTCCCTCTCTGTAGCGTTGCACGCAGCCAATGTTTCCTGCCTGTCTGGGGGAGTCATGATAAGAAACTGTTTTTTCAAAGAACGGTTTTGACCTCGGGCAGATAACCCTTGTTTATGCATTTGTTGTCTAATTAAAATGCTAATTTTAATCATAGGTGCAAACCACAATCTACCCATATTAAACTGGTTCTGATCAAATCTTCCGCCAAAAGGAGCCAATAGAGGGGGGATAACTCTGTTATTGGTGGGAGTAGAAGACTGCTACGATCTGTGAGGTGTAACCTGCCCTGTATATTAATGTCTAAAAACTTGTATTTTGTCACTCATTATATTTCCATCTATACAGTCCTGTAGATTTGACCTACAGTATTTTTTGTTCCAAATCTTTCCTGCAGCCTCCGCATGTGATTACGTTCTGTACTTTTGTATTTGCTTGCTACATGTGATTACGTTCTGTCTTTTGGATTTGCTTCTGGAATTAAACTGTTTTGATTGAAGATTACCTGAAGAAGACTTACTTATTATGTTTAAGAAGTAAAATGAACCTTACACTGGCCTGAAGACCCAGTGTTTAGCACCAGAAAACAAGTTGTGCATCAGTCTGATAAGGAGTTTCTTCAGTTGGGAATGTGTCTGCATGACCTTGCCTGTGCAGCTTTGATTAATTTGTGCACTATTAAATATGTTAATTAAGACTGACTTTTTTTGCATGAATCAGCAGTGCTGCACCGTGAGTGGAATGTTTTACACGTTAACAAATTCTTCTTGTCATTAATGTTCCATTACCATGGATACATTGTCAATCGTTACAATACCTGTGGGCCTGGAAGCACTTTGGTTTATTGCTGAAACGTGTGCACATGAAGCTCTAGTCACAACGAATGTAAGGCAAGTAATACGCCTAATTACTGCATTGTGTTGATTGTTGAATTTTCAAGTTATATTTATTTGAAGTACACATATATATAGACAGAGAGTAGGTGGGGCTGGTTGAGTTGAAAGGTCAAACTGTCATGTTATTTAAATGGAATGAGGACAGTTGTCCGGTCCTGGCACTTAGAACAAGCTGCTGGTTACTCCTAGGGTGAATACAAATAATACGAGAGGAAGGACGTTTTCTTGTAAAGCTCCTAAATTATGTAATGCTCTGCCTTCTTGTGTCAGGGAAACTGGAACTTGTACTGTTTTTAAAATCAAGATTAAAAAACGTGTTTTTACAAAATAGTTTTTCTATTTATTTGTTACAGGTTGTAATGAGACCTTGTCAGGATTGGTAATGGTCAAAACAGCCTATTTATTTATTGTACCTACACTTCACAGATAATAATGCATATAAGAGCGCTATACACCCGTGCCTAGATACAGTATATGACATGATTGAAAATTTGCGATGCAAGTTTTCTGATGTATATGTGCTAGATAAAGACGTTAGCATTGATGAGGGTTTGAAGTGTGTCTGCGTTGAAATCTATCACACAAAAAATAATTTCTAAAAAGTGATATGCCTGCACAAGTATTATAATGTTATTATAATGCTACAATTGTAAAAAAAACGTTATGCTGTGATCTATGATATAATGCTACAATTGTAAACACACTGTTGTTATTTTGTTATTTAAGTTCTACTGAAATACTGTATTTCCGTTTTTCATAATAATAAAAAGTGTGTATTTAATATATATATATATATATATATATATATATATATATATATATATATATATATATATATATATTATATATATAGTGCCTTACATAAGTATTCACCCCCCTTGGACTTCCACATTTTGTAGTGTTACAACCTGGAATTAAAATGGAATTTAATTAGGATTTTTTGTCACTGATCTACACATAATAGTCCATAATGTCGAAGTGGGGAAAAAAATTATTTACAAATAAAAAACTGAAAAGTCTTGATTGCATAACTATTCACCCCCTTTGCTGTGACACCCCTAAATAAGCTCTGGTGCAACCAATTGCCTTCAGAAGTCACTTAATTAGTTGAATGGAGTCCACCTGTGTGCAATTAAAGTGTCACATGATCTCAGATTAAATACACCTGTTTCTGGAAGGTCCCAGCATCATGAAGACCAAGGAGCTATCAAAACAAGTCTGGGATAAAGTTCTGGAGAAGCACCAATCAGGCTTGGGTTATAAAAAAATATCCCAAACTTTGAACATCCCCCGGAGCACTGTTAAATCCATTATTAAAAAATGGAAAGAATATGGCACAACCGCGACTCTGCCTAGAGAAGGCCGTCCACCAAAACTCAGTGACCGGGTAAGGAGGGCATTAGTCAGAGAAGCAACCAAGAGGCCAATGGTAACTCTGAAGGAGCTGGAGAGATCCACAGCTGTGATGGGAGACGCTCCACAAAGCTGGGCTTTATGGAAGAGTAGTGAGAAGAAAGCCATTGCTGAAAAAAACCCATATCAAATCCCATTTGGATTTTGCCAAAAAGCATGTGGGAGACATAACAAACATGTGGAAAAAGGTTCTCTGGTCTGATGAGACCAAAATTGAACTTTTTGGCCTTAGCGCAAAACGCTATGTGTGGCGCAAAGCCAACACTGCTCATCACCCTGAGAACACCATCCCCACGGTGAAGCATGGTGGTGGCAGCATCATGTTATGGGGATGCTTTTCATCGGCAGGGACTGGGAAACTGGTCAGGACTGAGGGCAAGAAGGATGGAGCCAAATACAGAGGAGGTTCACCTTCCAGCAGGACAATGACCCTAAACACACATCCAAAGCTACACTGGAGTGGTTTAAAAACAATAACCTGAATGTCTTAGAATGGCCCAGTCAAAGCCCAGACCTCAATCCGATTGAGAATCTGTGTCAAGACTTGAAAATTGCTGTTCACCAACGGTCCCCATCCAACTTGACAGAGCTTGCCAAGAAGAATGGGCAAAAATTGCAGGATCCAGATGTGCAAAGCTGGTAGAGACTTACCCAAAAAGACTCACAACTGTAATTGCTGCCAAAGGTGCTTCTACCAAGTATTGACTCAGGGGGGTGAATACTTATGTAACCAACAAATGTCTTTTTTTTTTGTTTAATTAACTTTTGTGTCACAATAAAAAAATATTTTGCACCTTCAAAGTGTTAAGTATGTTGTGTAAATCAAATGGTAAAAATCCCAATTAAATCAAAAATCTGCAAAAAAAAAAAGAAGACAATTTTTAACATGGAAATTGCCAAAATAAAGGGGCAGCTCAAGAGGTAGTCTCGAGTCTGGCTCTGTGATAGAGAGAGAAAGGGTTGATGCTGTAAATCTCCCTCCCGATTAGAAAGGGCGCTCCATACCTTCCCCCTTACACAGTGCCCTTTCTAATCGGGAGGGAGATTTACAGCATCGATCCTTTCTCTCTCTATCACAGGCTCTAATTAGATTGCATCAGGTAGTGCGGTTTATCAGCAGTGTGGACGCTGTAAAACCGTACTACATTGTTTGTGTATCCTCCAATATCCCAGAATGCTTTGTGGTATGTTTGGCAAAATACTGGCGCCTGAAGGACTTGCTATCAGTGTACACTCCGCAATGGGTATTCATTTTTATGCTTAAACCTCAGGACATCTCTGTTAAACTAGTGGGGAAAATAACAAAAGCACAATGTTAAATTAGGCGACTGCCAAAATGAAATGCAAGTTAAAAGTAAGATCGGGGTGATCAATTCACGTAATTTGTCAGCTGTGTTTGAAATAAAATGAAATGGACTAGAATTAGGCACAGGCAAGATATGAAGGTAAAAACAAAGATTGTTTTGTAATTAAGAGCTTTTTTTCTGAGTTTAATTATGAAAACAGAAGCAGCTCGATTTGTTTAAAGGGATGTCACCTGATTAAAAATAAAACCCGAAAACTTCAAGGCCTACTTGTGTTTGTTCGCATTTACTTTTTCCAAAATACTTATTTTATTTCTTTTTAGCATTATGCACCTCTATTAATATGAAGCATAACACATTATTTTAAAATAAAATAGTGCATGGTGGGATACTATCGTATTAATTTCCACTGTTCATTATTATTATTATTATTATTTATTTCTTAGTAGACGCCCTTATCCAGGGCGACTTACAATTGTTACAAGATATCACATTATACAGATAACACAATATTTTTACATACAATTCCCCATTTATACAGTTGGGTTTTTACTGGAGCAATCTAGGTAAAGTACTCAAGGGTACAGCAGCAGTGTCCCCCACTGGGGATTGAACCCCCAACCTGCCGGTCAAGAGTCCAGAGCCCTAACCACTACTCCTGTAACCAAAATATTCAAATAGTTTGTGGATGCATTAAGCCCAACTAAACATAAAACGGTACTTCAGTGTGGATGCTGGATGAATTAGAACGGTTTGGAGTACAGTTCTCGAGATCGGTTGTGTAGTGTGGACAGGGCCTTATTTTCAAACAGCTGATTTATTCAAAGCATAACTGGAGCAATACTTCATTTGGTGTCATACTGAGGCTGATTTTTGTATTCCAAAGTGATCATTCTATGTGGGTTAAATGTAGGGCGGTGGTGTGTATTCTAGATAAGGTCATTCATTTTTGCTGTCTTTCTTCATGTACAAAAACAGTCTGGTCTGTTACTCAGTGTTTACTCTCTGATGTCATGTCTCACTATGGTTTGAGAAAACACAGAAGTACTTATTTGGACTTAAATGATTGCTTGATCTTTCTTTCTTCTTTGCCAGATGTTAGATGTTTTGGTTTTGAAAATAATTAGTTATTTTAAATATTTGATGGTGGTCTCCTGTTATGCATTGGCCATAGGTTATATAATGACTTCTTTAAGTTATGTAATATCAGTGTTAATGCTCATCGCAACATATAAGTTGTTCTGAAGAACTCACATTACAGTTCTAGTGCTCTCCATTAAAACAGTAATGATACAGTATTTATACCACTCATTTAGCCAAAGTTCAGTAAGTTATTTGTATGTTATGTCATGAAAAGTTAGTGAACAGCCATTTCTTTCATTGTGACATACTGCAGCACAAATACATTATAGTTCTAAGCATACTGTGTATCATTAAAAAAATAAAATACTTTTTACAAAATGCAAAATATTTTATGATGGAAGTAAAATTTAATTATTTTACTTATGAGAATATTTAAATAAAATTATTTCAAAAGATAACATGTCTCTGGACCCAGATCACCCACCGGAAGGGACAGTACCTTCAAATGAGTTTGGGCAGCTATGCTTTTCTTACTGACATTTACAGCAAACATTTGTAACATAAACAAGATACCAAGATGTCATGAAAAACATGATATATGATATTGAAATAAAATAGGATAAATAAATAGATACATTAATCAATGTATTCGTTTAAAATGTATTTATTAATAAGTGCTATGGTGCATCTCACAGGGCCTATGATTGATAATTTTGGACCCTCATGGCAAAATATCAAATCAATAAAGTCCAAGCACACCACCTCAAACTGTAGTGAAAAAACAGTGTGGGAGCATTGTAAACTATAATAATGGATATTATTGATCATCAGATGCAATATACTTTTGAGATATGTATTTATTGGACAAATGATATAGACCATCATATTAAGAAAGTCAGAAAATATCAACAGTATTTGTATCAATGGTTATTTGTTAATGGTTGTAGATGGGTTATCCTCTATTTGTAGTGATCTTTTGTTTACATGATAAAACATCCTTTGGTTCCACTATTTCAATTCAACCATTTTGAGAAGTGTTGAGAAGATTTTGCAGTTGGTATTTTGGAGTGTTGTTTGAGGAAGCTGTATCCCATATATTAGGTTACAGTAGGTTGGCCTTGGGGGAAACAGGAATAGCATTTGTTTTATATGCTAACAGTTAATCTAATTTTCACAACGCTTGCTACATAATACCTGCCTAGTCTTGTTCATCAATGAAGCAATTAAAAAATATCATATGTAATATGTTCTGAATTGTGAGTTAAGTTAGACATCTCCATGCCTACACTGATTCAGGTACCCCTTATATCTGAAACATGCAACCTATTAATGTAAGATGTGCAAGTGCTATGGATCCTACTGCCATTATGCTGAAACAATGAGAGGCTAATTCATTTGAAAAAATGATTTGGTCACAAGCAGTTTTCAATATAAATAATACCTTCTACTGCTCAGTCTAAAATCCAGGGACTTTATAACAAACTATCACAATGTTCTATTCATCATTCTAAAGTCTTTAACATATCAAGGATGTAAATTGAATTGAGGACCCCTAAAATTGCATTTGCCGAATTCATTGTGGACAAAAAATTGTACCATAGAATCCAATAAACATATTTTCTAGGATAATGTTACATGTCTAATGTGATTAAAATAGTTCAACTAAATAAGACAAATTAGAAAGGTTATTTGTGCAACTGTAAGACCCCCATACATCTGCAAACATAACTTGTTGTTGTTAAGCCAATGAAAAGAAAATATAGCAGTACAAGCACATTACATTGTTTGTATTTAGAAATGAAAAGTCAGTCAAGACAAATGATTATGGGGCTGCATGCCAACAGACTATTTCTTTGGACAGAACACAGTATTTATATCTTTATATCTAGGGAGCCTATAAAACAAGAGTTTTCTCCGAGCTTTCCAACGCGCAGTAAATTATAAGCTGTATTAGGCATTAGGGTATTAATATTTCATATCTGAGGTAAAGCTTCCCACTGATGAATAAAGCCAAATAGAAATTACTTCAGACAGCTGAGAAGGAATTCATAGTGGATACAAATAGTGTTTAAACAATAAATACAATCACTTTATTAAGAAATACAAAACAAATGTATTTGTACCTTTTTAGAAAAGATGGCATGATTTGTGAAAATACTCTGATTGGCTAGCGAATCATCTTACAAACTTACATTAAAACAACATTGTTGTGCTTTAAAATTCTATCACGTGATAAAAAGAAACTGGAACTCAATTAAACTCATGCTGCTACCGTAATGGTCCTATTGACACTTGGGTCATGCATATTAAGGGGTGTGGTTTTTGCATATTAATTGCACCTCCTTTTGTGGATTCACATTGCATTGTTTTTATTACAAAGTTCACAAATGATTAGGTTTATGTAATATGCATGATAAACTGCCTGTTAATTGGTATTGGAAGGTTTGGAAACTGGTATAAGTCTGTGCAGTAAGTCTGTATTTTTTAGAGTCTACTGTAGTCTGACTGTTGATTGGAAATTGCCTCCAATCAATTTGGATCCTACATATTAAACATAACAATAGAGACATAAAACAACAGTCCATTATACAAAAAAAAGTATGTTAAACTACACAATGCCTGAATTGCTTCTTAAGAGTTTGGAACATGCTGAATTCAAATAAATCAAGGCATGTTTCACCAAAGGTAATTGTTTAACCCTTTAAGGATTGGGATCATACTGAAGTGGGCTTCTAGGACCGCGATCGTGTAAAGACGATAAAAAAGCACTTCGTCTGATGACTTACGGGGCCAATGTACTTTGCAGTACAGGCTTGAAACACACATCAATGGATAGGGGAGGGACTGACATTCACTTACTGTTAGTTTTTTTGGTTTTTTCTCGTGTGAGGGGGCATTTAGGGTCAATTGCAGCTTAGCAGTGATTTACTCCACATCAAGTGGACTGAAATACGGACTAGAAAATCCTGTATATCTGTACTCACTTAATCCTGATTGCAGCGCACCAAACAGATGATCCCGGCAATTGGTTTGACATTAATAAAGTTTTGCATCACCCTATAGAACCCTATATAAACACATTTTGCTTCATAAAGTCGAATGAAACCTGTTAAATAATGTAACGTTAATATATTAAATGACATACCACTTTGTAGTTTTCCATATAACAAAAAACTGAAAAATGTGACATTTCGAAATCTAACATGAAACACTGTACTACTGTTATAGGTTTCTGATAGACCTCTGCGATATAATTTTGTAGTTTGTTTGACTACATGATGTTGAATAAAATATCTGAATTATGGTCTGTGGCAAAGTGGTGAATGGATACAGGTGAGTGCAGTGCACATACAAATCACACGGACAATTTCGAACAGGTGCAAGGGTGTTTGTTGAGAAATGACTACAATGTCCAGCTCCTTATGGTAAACTCCTGTAAATAATAACGATGGAAGTGATTACAGCGGCGTGTATCACTTTGGTTTGTAAAATCCCACGGGTTTGACCCGCAACCAAAAAGTCCAGTTTTATCACCCACACAAAACACAGACACAGTTCCTACGGTGCGTGAATTAAGTGCTTGTGGTGAAAAGAAGTTTTTAGTGGAAAGTGAAGTGCTGGTGGCCGGGTTTAATGCTGGCCTGTGGCTGCAGCTCTGGATCGTGCTAGTAATCTTTGAGACAAACGAAACAAACAAACAACGTTTACAAGACAGACTAACAGAACACTCACGGTTTCCTTTAAATGCAGGAACTCCTTTTAGGTTGTTTTTCTAACCATTCACAAATGAACAGATCACTTACTACGCCCCCTATTTATACCCTCGCTCATGACCCCTAGGTTAACGAGCACATCCGTTCCTCCAATCCTCAGATACCACGCCGTCTCCCGTCCGAGTCATTGAGCTTGGGTGCCGTAGCTCAGCCCCCTTCCTAAATGACCGACTTCCACCTACTCTACGGAATAAATTGTCATGCCATTTAATTAAGGGTACTCTGTTCCTCTTACACCATGCCCTCATAGGTCGGGAGGGAGATCTAACACCAAGAATATTTTGATCTCTGTCACATGTTCATATATTTTTTTTTTATTTTTATTTTTTTAAATTCTCAATCCTAAAATTACAGCTGTATAAACCTTTCTTTACTAATCCAATATGTGGAATTCAGTGTCAGATACATATATAAAGGGATCCCTATGAATTTTTATGACATCAAACATATTTAAGTAAAAATAAATGTCATGTCTTTTTCATGCACATTTCAAACTGGCGGATCTGACTGTAGTTGCATTTAAGCTGCCTACACTGCTGCATAGCACAGAAAAGTTTAATTGTGTGATAATAGACCATTAGTTGTTCATAGTTATAGGATATTAACTGAAATTGTATTGCGTTAAACTGAAAACAGTATCAAAGGTGCATGATTAAAACGTTTATTTAAAAAGTAGGGCCTTTATATATTGGTGATACTTTATTCTCACAGATCTGACTGCCTGAATGTGATGGACATAAGAAATGTACAGAATAAAGTTTTCAGATGTACTTGTCATTTTAGAGGAAAAATGCAGATGTCTCTGCAAACAAATTTAAGCAGTAAATGCTTAGGACAAGCAAGTGTACTAAGTTAGCCTTAACCTTCACAGTACTAAGTTAATCCACTTGAACACGATCATCACGAATCTGATTTGGTACACTGCAATCAGGATCTTGTTTAGTCTGATTTACCAGATGATCTACCTGTGATGATTAACTTCTGGTATGCTGCAATCGGGATTAGCAGGTGTACTAACTTTAGTCGAATCAAGTGGACTAAACCTGCTTAATCTACTAGTTAGACAAATCAAGTGGACTAAATGTGGTACGCTACAACTGACCCTACATGTCTAAATGGCGACAGCAGCCTGCAGAGACAGAAGTAGAAACAAAACATCACAGGAACTTGTTTAGAGCTAATTAAAAATGGGGAAACACTGTAAATCTGATATATTTGACTGTAAATCTGATTATATTAGAATATTTACTCTGTCTCCTGTTTATATATATATATATATATATAATATATATATATATATATATATATATATATATATATATATATATATATACAGTATATATATATATATATATATATATAAACATTTTTACATTTATAAATATCAAGAAACGAGTGGATATAAGCAGATACTATTTAATGAATTAAATTTATCAGATACGTTTTTTTCCCTTATTACTGATAACAATGGAATGAATAACTAATTTTATTTGTACATATTTATTTTGAGAAAATAATCGAGAGTAGTGTCCATTATTGCTATAAAGACCCTGAGAATAAACGTGTATTATGTAATTGCAATCACTCAGGTGAAACAATGTCTTGTAATTTGCCCAAACATCAATATTTTTCAACAAAACTTTCAGGAAGTATTGTAAGGTCCCTCGGGTCATAGAATAACATGTTTTTATACATGTATCTCTAAGCAGAATACATAATAAAAATACTTAACTTTAAAAAATATATAAATTGTGTTGAAAAAAAAGGAAAATGTTTGTATGGTTTCTGAAGTACTTTATAATGTTCCCCGGAGTGTTCTGAACAAGGGACACAATTTCCAAGATGCTACTGTAAAAAATAGTTTTTTGTGAATTTTTTACAGGAAGAGAGTCAACTACAGACAAAAAACGCCTGGTCCTGGGGGAGCATCCCACTGAAAAATGCTTGTGATATGTACTGTATTAGACCTTGCTGTTTTTCTTTCTCAGTGGTTTACTTGAAATAACTTCAGTACTACTTCAGAATGATGTGACAGTTTTGGGTAACAACACATACCCTGTTTTCTAGTACTTGTTGGATGGTAGTGTACAGTAGGTTTGTGTGTGGAACCATTTGGCAAAATGTTGAGGTCTGTTAATAAGCAGACTAATGTTAGGTGGGAGAATAAAGGAATACAGAGCTATTTCCTTTTGTTGGTCAATGTCAATATTATTAAAGAGTGGGGTTGTCTTCCCCAAAAAATGTATGGACAAAGTTAGCGGACTCAAGACACATCTGCGAGATCTGCTCACAGCTCTTCTAGGTTAGCTCTAAATTTAGATCTGGTATAAAGATGAGCATTTCAGAATTTAGATCTTGTGTCTACCTGTCATTTGCAGTAGAGAATGGGGTACATTGCTTCTCCTTAGCACCATTAACTATTAAAGTGAAATTTTACAGCCTCATATTGAGTGAGGAACGGCCTGCGTAAAAGTGTCACTTTGGTGACCTTGGTTTTAATCAAAGAATGACACTATTACCCCTTGACAAACCTTTATGGTCACATTTATGAATTAGTAATCAGTAGTAATAGCAAATTCAGTGCTTTAAAAATTGGCCCAGCTTTTGCTGGCTCAGGTCTTTATTGTGTGGTGAGTGCAAGTCCTCAGGCAAGCTGGGCAGAACTGGAACTTCATTTGAGCCTGGGGACAAAGACTGCACTAGTCAAAGTATTTAAACAAAAATTGAAATTAAAATGATCTTTGCAAAGGCATTGTTGCAGGACAGAAAATGAAAAAGACTCTTGAATGAAGTGTACTGTACAAATTAAAACAACCCAAAAAAAAGCTTATCTGGGAAATTCTATAGAAAATAAGCAACTTCTCTGTATTAAAACATTTACATTTTTTGGGATAACTTATAAATTATATATCACATGCTGTAGGTTCACTGTAAGAACAACAGCGGTGTCTGATGACAGAAAATGCAAGAGATTTTTAACATTTACCTACAAGTGTTCTAAAATACAAAAAAAAAATATGAAGCTGAGTTTTAAATGTACTTTTTATAAGTAGATTTGCAATTGTCATGACTTTTATTTTGCAGACTTCATGTTAACATTAATACATTGATTATTTGCCCTGTGCCTTATTGGACTGTGACAGAGAGAGAAAGAATCCAAGTGCCTTATTGGACTGTGACAGAGAGAGAAAGAATCCAAGTGCCTTATTGGACTGTGACAGAGAGAGAAAGAATCCAAGTTGCAAATCTCTCTCCCAACCAGAAAAGGCGCTGTGTAAAGTTGGTGGTATGCTTTCCCATAGATGGGGTGACTCGACAGTAGGCACGTGCATGAAACTAATCCCTTACGATCAAACTATGGGGCAGGCAGCGATTGGAGAAACAATGGTGCCGAGTTGATTGCAGGGACAAAGGGGACACACCTACTTAAGTATGGCCCCTTGCCGTAACATACGGCCGGAGCTTTATGTTTGTATTTTTGTTACATGTCTTTGTTTTGTGTTTTATTGCAGAGGAAGAATGGGAAGTAGGAGCTGCTGCCACCAAGCCAGCACAAACCCCTGAGCACTACCTTCACTGCACAGCACTTACACACATGTCGCAAAGTGGTTAACTGTGTGCAGGTGCTGGTGATCAATAATCAGACAGACAATGATAATCCAGGTGCAATGGTGTTTTATTTTTATAATCCAATTGCCTGATGGTGAAACAGCAGTAAACAGTAACAATGTTGGTCCCAATATAATACACAGTCCCGTTCTTATTCACCCACCGTAGCTCCGCCCCCTTTCTAGATGGCCGACTTTCACCTAACCCTGGGAACAAATTGTCGGGCCATCCAGTCCAAGGTACTTTGTTCCCTTTACACAGCGACCTCTCAGGTCGGGAGGGAGATCTAACACGAAGAATCATTAGATCTCTGTCACAACGCACCACAATCCTGGATTTTGAAGAGCAGAGTTTTGTGCACCGTGGACGTGGATTGTCACTTGCTGTACTGTGTCTTTTATTTTGGGTTTGCAAGCCTGCTGTGTTTCCCTCAATACCATTTGTTTTTGTGTTTAAAATAAACATGAACTATTTTGGGATTACAATTGCTGTTTGGACATTCGATTCACTACTACACCACTCACATCCTGGTCACATGGACCCTGACGCCTCAGATATTATGAGTAGCATATGTATGTTTTCAGTTGTATTTGAAGACTCGAGTCTTCAGATACTTCTTGCTTTTGAATAATTTGAAGCAAATCCTGTTGCAGTATTAATTTAAACATTTCCATTGCTGTTAATATAAAACCAAATATGAATCCTAGTATGGGACAACTTAATTTGTAAACCTCGACAGTGCTACAGTTACCCCATTGAAAAAGCCTCAGCTTGAATATTTCCAGGACTTCCCCCTTGACCAACCAAAGGGGGTTTGGTTGGTGTGCGTGCATGCATGTTTTTCGACTGTTTGTAGTGAAGGCGATTTTCCAGCCTACAATTTATTAATCTCGTCTGAACCTATATTTTGGCCATCGTGCCCTGTTTATGTGTCTGTTTGTTTAATAAATGTGCATGCTGGTGCTTAAACTGCAGCTTTATTGTCTCTATCTCACTCCTGCCACTAACATTTGGGCCCACAGCGCTGTCTCACTTTTGCCACACCCATACATTATTTTTTATCTGATGCTGAATGTAACTACTGGATTAGAAGAGCCATGATTTATTCATTTTACAAGTACCTGTATTGTTCTTCAATACTTTGTAACCTGAAAGCCCAAATGGAAAGAAAATATATTTTTTAAGAATTAAGAATGTATTCCTAAGTTTCCCTGAAACGTATAATGATGCTAATATGTGGTGTTGACCTTAGACATTGATTAAACATTGATAAAAACATTAACTAAACATATACCATACGGTACATAAAATATATATTTAATTGTATTGAAACATGTATTTACCTTTTTAATTTAATATTAATCAATATATTTATTATAAAAAGCATTAAATATGTATTTGTCATATATAGATATTGTCTGAGCGGACTTGTGTAAATTAATTGCAAAGGACCCTGGGGGTTGGGATTTTTTGTTCTGTATGGAAGCATTCAGGTTGACTGCAGCTGAAAGAGGGCATTTCAGAGTTGGGAAGTTTTGGTATTTGTTTAACATATTAAAAAATGTAATTACCATGGGACTGTGGGTTAATAAAATGGCTATTCATTAAAAAAAAAAAACCTTTGACACAATTGGAATTTAAAGCATTTATTGTCTTTGTTTTGACATTGCACATTAGCATGCGATTAATGACTATCAAACTGACATTTCACTATGAAAGGGATCTAGTATACACCTCACGTAATGTATGCTGGTAAACCAAGTTGCTGTATAATGAGTCTCTGCAATTTCTTGCGGCATCTGCTACAAAAAAATGACGGGAACATATATCACAAGTTACTTTACTGTTCTGCCTGTCATCTTTACTAGACAAATGGTTGATATTTATATGCTAGAGACATGGTAGATGCTAATTTTACTAAGGAATTCTTTAGGCTGCTCAGCGCATATTTTCATGATGTCAAATCATGCAGGCCAAGGAACTTCCTTAAATCAGCACATTTTAACAACAAATACACCTAAAAAAAAAAAAAAAAAGCAACTACCGCTATTCATGTCAGGACCTTTTAACACCAAGACATTTAACACTGCAGTGCACCACATATTTATTTATCTTATTGTGCTAAATGTTAACAAGCTGTGAAGCTTTGAACCTTTAAAACATTTCCAGCACAGGAGACAATTTCAGTCTCCTATGAAGTAAAGAGTGTGAAAGTTATTGTGTGGTGAAACTAAATTCAAATCTGGTTACACACACTGTATATTCCACATTGCACAGTATAATGGAACTAATCTCAGAAGTCATGCCTGCCAGGCATACAATTCAACAGAATACATTTTTTATACAACAGATTCATTGATATTTGTGTTAGGCTTAATTACAGACCCATTGTAACTACTCACATTCAGCTCAGTTCCCCAGCTGATGCAGTAAGTTCAATGTAATTCAGAAACAGAAGCAATAGCCACAATGTGTTATGCAGACTGTAATAATATCCCAGAGGTTAATGTTAACAGCAACGTCCATAAAAGCTTTTTGTGGGATATATTTGACATCAGTGGTTTTAAATCCACAAAGGTTTTTTTTTTTTTTTTTTTTTTTAATTTGGAAATTGTTTTTACCTCATTTTCTCCCCAATTTGAAAGCCCCAATTTTAAGCCTGGCTCACCGCTGCAACCCCTGCGCTGACTCAGGAGAGATGAAGACGAATACACGTGTCCTCCGAAATGTGTGTCGTCAGCCGTCCGCTTCTTTTCAATATGCAAGTCCGCCATGCAGCTACCTCAGAGCTACAGCGTCGGAGGACCAGGCAGCCCCGCAGGCCAGTCTACAGGAGCTGCTGGTGCGCGGTGAGCCGAGGACACTCGGCCAATTGTGCGCTGCCCCCTGGGAACTCCCGTCCATGGTCGGCAGTGGAATAGCCTGGACCCGAACCGGCGACCTCCAGGCTATAGGGTGCATCCTGCATTCCACGTGGAGTGCTACTCGGGAGCCCCTAAGTTTTTTTTTTTTAATGAAACAGAATTTCTTTCATGTATTCAGAAAATGCTGCATAAATTCATAAAACTTAGATAAGACCACAGAACTCATCAGCCTAATGTGATACCCTTGAGATGTATAAAAAAAAAAAACAGACTGAGATCTGATTGGCTGAACTGTACGTTGCTAGGCCATGTGACTTAGTCCTTAGCTGATCTGTGGTCAGATTATTTTGTAGGCTCTGTCAGATGGTATACTTTTCTTTCACCCTTCACCTCTGAAGTAATGTTTGATAGTTGTATAAAATGAGTACTTGCCAACAATAAACAAACATTTCTTAGTCATTGTGCATTCAAGAGACATTGAGGTAATTTTACCAGATGCAGACCATGGGTTTATATAATAAATTATATACTTATTTAGAAAATACATTATCACTGAGCTGACCAATTCCACAACACATAGCATGTCATTATTATTATAAATTCTGGATCTTTTCTGTTATTCAATTCATCATCATCACAGTGTATATGTCTTTATTGATGTGCAGTACAGTATGTGCTGTTGTGAAAAAATCACTACAAATAGTGTATTGTAGTAAATAGGGACAGATGACCCAGTTCTAAATTGCATGACTAGAATCCAGTCCAGTCAGCCAGTCAGGTCTTGCAGGTTATTGTCAATACAATACTGGCTTGTTTTAGTATTATATGTTTTAAAGCTATCCAAGATTTCTCCAGGATTAATTCTGGGATTTAGAGGTCCTAACATTGACCAATTCACATTTTCAAGCTGTTCTGAACCACATGATCACAAAAACATATGTGTCTGCAGGTGTGTTTTTCAGACTTCTATGCTGGTTCTGGTGTCTGGCAGTGAGTTATTTAAGGGATACCTGATACCAGTCACCACCAGTGAATTAATTATTTGATGAATAAAAAGTAGACACATGCAAACCTTAAAATCCTTCTCCCCCTCCCAAAAAAGAAAGAAAAAGAAATAAAAAGAAAGGCACATTGCATGGTTCAGTTAATGTATAGGGGTCATATTCTTTTAATATCAGAGCACAAATTGTTATAATAAGAGCTGACTTTATCACCAATAACCAAAAACCATTAAAACATAGAAATGTTGATATATCTAATGAGCCTGTTTTGCTACATACCTTGAAATACAGTCCCTGACATTGCACTGATCTGCATACAACAGTGTTCATAAATAACATGTATTTTCAGTTTAGTATATTGTACATGTACAATACATTGTAAAAATGGATACTGATGAATCAGAAATGGTGTTTTTGCAGAAATGGAGGAAAATATTGGTTAAAAAATAAAAATTGAAAAAATTGAAAAATAATTAAAACAAACTACTATCTCTTGAAAAATGCTTGGTCCCTAAAAGGTTATATGTTATTTACTGCAACAAATAACATTCTCAATATAAGAAAACTAAACATGGAAAATTAAGTCATGAAGACCAAAACCAAATTACAAATTCAATACAGTTTACATTGGAAATGCATTGTTATCTATTCTACTGAAGCCAATTTTTAATTTCCAGGAATGTCATTGCATTATGTGATGATATGATGATTAAACTGTACTTGGTCCACAGTGTGACTTGGGACCTACCACTGAAATTAATGAGCTCCAACCTGAAAAGCCATATTTAATTACAGTGTGTATCAGAAAGCCGTCAGTCCCTTTGAAAACAAATTAGCATTTATTCACCTGAACTCAATGGGGAGCAGTGCTGAAAAGGAGGTAGGATAAGAAAACCCTGTGCATTGAAGTCAGCTGCTGATTAACTACAATAGAAAGATCAAAGACCCCACCTAATCTCAACAACTAATTTGAATTGGCAAAACAGGGCTTAGTTTTGGTTTTACAGTTGATAACTGACATTCTTCTATATTAAAAAAAAAAAAGTGTAACCCTTTTTTCTGCCCAATGTTTAATGCCCACTTCAAATGTTGCATCATCGCTGCAACCCACTTACCAAATCAACAGACAAGGCCAATCTCCTTTCTTCACCCACAGAACCTAAGCAATGGATGTTACCAAGTTACTGAATCCTGGAGGTAAGAGCCTGATCAGTAGGGATCACTGAAGCATGGTGAAGTGAACTACACCCAGACGGTTTTCCCAAACCAGAGAAGCACAATGGTCAATGTAGCACTGTGTGGTTTTCCATCCTAGCCCCCCTTTTTTAAGGCATCCAGTACAGTATTTTATGTTACTGCACCTTTATTCAGTCTTGTCCAATTTTTGTTCAGCGAACAGCAGTGCCATTTTAAAATTAACCGACTAATTTCTTACAATAATTATCCAGTGAAATACTTTGCATGCTAGAGAAGCCAGGGACTTAAGCAGAACAGCTGGTCAAAAATATACTTCCGCACCATTGTCAAGTACACTTTTCTTCATTAAGTAATTCAAAGTGCATGTATGTATGCTTGGTGAAGGGTTAAAATAAATATTAGTTAAACAAGTACTATGAAAATGCTTGAGTATGCCTGTGTAAGCTATGTTTAAATATGGATAGGTAAGTATGACAAGCAGGCTGTAGTGGTGACGTCAGACCCGGAAGAAACACACAGTACTGCGAGGTGAAATGTGAAATGTGAATTGTGCTCTTGCGCGGTTTAATAATGAACAAAATAAAAGGTTTTAAACAAAAACAGCACACGGCACTTGAGGCCAAAATAAATAGACAAACAAAATGGCCTAACACTAAACAAACAGTGGACAAACAGACAAACGAACACGGTGAGTCATAATAAACAAACCAGTATCGTGCTGGTCCTACCAGCACGCAATAAAAATTGTTATGAATTATTATTATTATTTTACTTTATTTTATTCCTCGTCTATCTCCTGTTCACTACTCACCGAACACCCAACCCGAGTGAAACGCGCATCTATATATACTGTTGTTCTGGGATTCAATTACTAATTAGTTATTCACTTGAATCTCAGCACGTGAACTAATTTGTGTAATCCCGTGCTCACATACTATTACATACTTTAAATGCACGTGAAGTGTTTGTGCAATCCCCGTGCCTAAATACAACTATATATTTTAAATCATTCGTGCTACACAGACCCATTTATATCCCATGTAGCAATATCTATACACCAACATTAACACTCCACGCGCAACACATAACACATAAATACGCGCTGGGGTGAGCACTTGGCCACAGTAAGTCAGTGCTTTACAAGGACATCGCACTTTGGCTGTGTGCCAAGAACATCTTGTGATAGTTTGTTTCCTTTTTCTATTTTGTCTCGTTTGTGCATTACTATAAAAGCGTACTTTGTAAATATGTGTCAGAGAAGCATTAACAGATTGCCTGTGAACTGTTGTCTCTCCAGAATTGTGCTTAATAAAACTGCTGCCTCGTATCAACTCTTGGAGAATCTTTATTTAAAATTTGGTCCCTACAATTTGGCATAGTCAGCAGGATACTGCACTGCGGTCTGAGATGTTTCTGGTCCTTGCGATGTGCATTTGCACAGTACTACAAGGGTGAGTAATAGTAGTTCTATTATTGTGTATAACACAGACCATCTTTTGACCGTGTTGCAGTGTCTAATTAAATACAGGACTTCCCTTGAGTTGTATGATAGTTGGTTTGTTTTTGTTGTGTTTTTGTTGTGTCAGTTAACAAAAGGGTTCTGCAGCATGTTGTATTGGGATCACCGCGTGGGAGTCGAGACTGTACTGTGAGTGTTTCTCAAGACTGGTCTACCCACGAGCATATACCTAGTTAAGTCAGACAGAGTTTGACTGCTGAACTAAAGTACATATATATTGCAAGGTAATGAAGTAGCTGGAATACTCATATTGATTGTGATATATGTTTGTATATGTATTGAGTGTCTAAAGTGATCAATGAATTGGTAACATCACTCGGCCTTGAGCATATCGACTTACCCGCACTCAACAACCAATATGATTCAATAAAGGGAACAGTGTTGTACCTAGGGATATTTTGAAGTCAGTTGTAATCTGTTTCGCTGTCACCATCAGGTAATAGGATAAACCTGTTATAATAACTGCCACCAAAAGTGGGGCGGATGAGGGTATTGGCATAAAACCCTAGTTAAAGCCCATGAGTGCACCAACAAATGTGTAAATTTAAGGTGCGAATGAGCGAAACTATAGATAGGTCACTTAATCTAATACGGCATTAGGATAAACCGATAGTGTAACGGTTCACACAAGGTGAAACTGATAAGGAGTAATCAGACGATAAACTCCAGTTAAAGCCAATAAGAGCACATATAAAAGTGTAAATTTAATGTGTAAGGAAACAAAACCACTCATTAAAGTGCATGTCCAGAGAAGGAGTGCTTTTTGTTTTCTTAGAATAATATAATATAGCTGCATACATAGGAGAGGTGATGATAACTAGATTAATGTGATGATTGACACATAAATAAGATTGGATATTAAATAGGAGTGTTGGTGCGAGGGATTAAAGGGGCAGTACAGAACAGACGCTGAGTTAATTGCATCACCAAGCGTGAAGCTCACCTCTATCTGTATCCCGATTTTGACTCGCTTACCAAATCTGCACTTTGTTTATCCTGTTTTTATATTGTTAATACCTACTGTCCCACACATCACTTGCCATTTTAGAAAATGTCACGCAAATTCTGGCAATGTGGTAAATCGGTGCAAGGCAAAATTATTTATCAACTATGTAATTTATGGCAAACACTGGCGTGGATTTTTGCCTTCAGATTCATGTGCAGCAATGTTCATTTCGTATATTTCATATAGTTTCTACACCACACTAAAGAATATAATTATTACTTCATAATAATGACAATTACTCCATACCGCTGTTTTCACATTCTCTCGTTGATCAACGAATGAGCACTGACACAAAGCGAAATGGGCGGAGATTTGTGACTCATTCCAAAATGAAATCTGATCAGAATGAAAACTCGGCCAATCAGCATGTAGGGATTATACTGATGTGAATGGTGGCCAATAGCAGCTAACAGAAACAGAAGCAGTGAGAGGAAACAGAATGCAAGCAGCACGAACTGTGCTGAATGAAAGCGCATTTGAGAAATATTGCGTTAGTGGACTGTGTGAGTGGAGGAATGCATCCATGTTGGATGAAATGCAGATTAAATAAGTCCCGGTACCCAGTACCAGCATCAAAATAAGTCCCGGTACTGAGTACCGGTGAGTACCGGCAGAATTTCACCCCTGATGTTGATTAACATTTACTGGAATGGCTATCTTTTTTCTCATAAAAAATAGTGCACTGCACTTTCTTTATTCCTTCAAAGTTTACTTTTTGGTTAAATGAGAACAATAAAATTGCAGCTAATTTCTATGCACACTAAACAGAACATGCTATATTTGTCTTAATTGAAGCATTGTTTAATTACCATTTATTATTTGTATTTATATATTTTTGTACATATGTGTTACAGTTGAAAGAACAAGGCACATACTGTATCTGTTTGTGGGTGACATAGATGGGTTGGGTTCAGGATGTATTATTGCTACTTCTTTTAGCACAGTGTCAACTGAAATAATGTCTTCATTCAAGGATTTACAAAGAAGCATTCTCATCATAAATTTAGGTCATATGCTGTACTTGAACTATGAGGGTCAATGGACAAAACCATAATGCTTTAATTCATAGTGTGCTGACTCTAACAATTCCACTAACACCAGGAAGATATTACTTGGTGCTTCTAAAATAAATGCTGCTGAGATTAAAATTGCTATATTCATGGCCGGCTCCTGTTGTCTGACAAATAATATAGCCATTAAAATTCTTTTATCTCACATCAGACAATGAGCTATCATTTTGAAAGAATTTGCTCAGAGATTTTTCAGTGAGCTTTGCTAGATTGATGTCTATGTGGCCTTTTAGAAACACAATTTGAACAGTATATAATGCCAAAGCAACAAAAACAAATGCACACTACCATGAGATTTGAAATGTGAATATTGAACATTTTAATTTTTTCACCACACATTTTCTTTCAATTTCAGTCTAGCTTTTAATAATGTCTTAGTTTGTACAGGTTTTAAGGGGGGGGGGGGGGGTGGATATAGATTTACTTTCTATGGCAGGTATAGTATATATGAATATACACCAGTCAAATATTTTCAGTGATTTCTTAGACCGCTGTGTACTCTTTCATGGTGCTCACAAGGAAAATGTTTCATTTTAACTCTGCAGTGGCAAGGCAATGTAGTTCCAGAACATGCAACAGAAATTAAACATCTAAGTCCTTGAAAGCTAGTTGTAAAGTCATTACACTTCCAGAATAAACTGATTGGTTTGGGTTGTAACTAATGTCTTGGTTGTGTTTACAGCTGATATTTAAGAAAACCATACCTACAATTTACCATATCAAATGAGCAAAGGTGAAACTAAAAGCCTATATGAAAATTCACTGCTCAGACTTCATGTTGCATTCAATTTAATTCAGTCTCCGTCTGATTTCTATTCCAAGAACCCGAAACGCTACAATATATTGGGCCAGATTTTCTAAAGGGGTTTAATTTTTGGTGGAAATGACAAAATCCGCAGAATTTTTCCACCTGTTAATCAGTTCAAAGATATCTGCCTATTTTCCAACGTGATCCTCTGTTTTATCCACCGGCAGATCACATTTCATGCATCATTTTCTGCGGTTCTAAATTAGTAAGTAGTGAGCATTTAAGCGGTTTAATCAGCCAAAATAATACTTCCGGTTCAATTGTGTTAGCAAATGCTATATAAACACAATCGAAAATTGTACCAAACCAGTGGAAACATTTGTTAACACGCAAATGCGAACATGAGGGCAAATTCTTATTTCCATTCAGTCTTATCAATCGCTTGTTTAATTAGGACAACATAAAACAAACAAACATGATTGGAACAAATTATTAGAGTTGTAGGTCTGAAAGGATCAACTTGCTGTGTACAAAAATTAATGAAAACTTTTTTTTTTGGATGTACACAAAAGCTTTAAATTAACCATTTATCATTTATTTCTGGACGCTTAATTGTTTCTCTGCACAGATGAAGACGGGCTTTAGTTGAATACGTCCTAAATTATGTTTTAATCATGTAAGCCTTAGGGTCAACTCCATCATCTTGAGGACCGTTATGACAGGGTCTTACTCGTGTCACGTGTGTGGGTAGCCGCTGTTTAAGCAACACTGAGAGACATGGGAGGTGGAGTTGAAACGCCAGCACAGGCGCGCAGGATTTATTAATACAAAACAGAAACGAAAGTAAATAAAAGTGGTCATGTGACATTACCAGCCATGGTAACGCACAGAGGACACATACAGCAAGCTGTACAAAAATACAAAATAAAACACAGTACAAAAACTACAAATAAAAGGTGCCACAGAGGGCGAGCGCTAGCCTTATTAAATGAGGCGTCCCGCTCCAGGAACCCTACGTAACCCTCGCTATACATCACATGGGATCACTATCCCCTAAACTAACCTACTGATGAGCCGGTATTCATACAATGACTCCTGCTGCTTCATACGGCCTTGGCTGGGCATTGCCTTCACAAGCACCGCTTGCAGTCTCAGGGTTGCATAGCTGTCGTTACTGCAGCGCGGACCCTCTCCTCCCGAGTATACGCCGCTCCCCTCTGGCATGGCATTGCAGTCGCCCCGAGCCATCTCCCGCGGATGTTTTTAAACTGACGGACACTCTGTCAAGACCCGCCCACCTGCTGATTGAGGTCCAGCACAACCAATCACTTGCTGCCCTTCCCCTCAACCAAGCCTAGCAGACAGCAAATCTCAATTGAGCGCCCGTCTGTAAACAATAATTCAATCATACAAATCAACTCAAAAACGACACATAATAAACCCATTTCCCCATACAAATTATACCAACACTAATTTACACATGTGCAGGGCAATCGCCATGCTACAACCGTTCATTGACATTTTTAGCAAGTCAAAATCTTATGCCTCTTTTCCACTGTACAACTGAGCCACACCGGGGCCGTACCGAGCCCTCACGGTGCGGTTAAGGAGAGCCTGGGTTTTTTTTCCACCGCAGAGCCGAGTCGTGCTACTGACGTCGCACACAATGAAAAGACAGTTGTTATTAATTATTGTTATTAATTAAGTCAGTTTGCCAAAAGGTGCGCAAACAAATGGTGTTCAAAAATTAACAGACCAACGGTACAGCTGTATCTTGTATCGCTATATTTTGTAAATATATTTAGGAATTTATTTATAATCCACAAATTTTACTGATTATATCGACTTAATAAAGGTCTTTAGACTTTTTCTTGTTCAGGTCTGTGTGAGTGTGCTGTATTAAATGGGGAAAGCATAAAACTTAAAAATGGGCTATTAGACAAGATAACAAAGGAAAGCAAATTCCATGTTTGACAGGAAAGAATACCGGTACATATGGATAAAAAGCTGGCTAAATAAGAAGTCAACTTCCACATCATATCGCATAACTTTAGCATTTTTTTTTAGTTTGTTTTTTAGTTTAATTTTGTAATTTTCCAAAGTAGCCTATAGTTTGACACATTTGGGGCTACCCTGGAGAATAATTTAAATTAGTCTCACTTTGACACGAAGGGATGGTCGGATCTTCTTCAGATCGTCTTGAGCTAAAAAGCATTGTGTGCATTGCAACGGGATTGTATTTCAGCTTGGGATCATAATACAGTACACACACACACACACACACACACACACACACACACACACAGCTGCTTCTAACATAGGATCCATGTTGAATGCCAGGGAGACTCGTCTGACTTGCTGTCACTCTGACTTGTTGTCTTTTACTGCCGGATAGTTGTATTGACCGTGCTGAAGCAGGCAGAAAGCTAACTGTATAAATATAAATGGGAAAAAAGAAATGCGGTTTATTGTAACTGTGGTACCATTCAGTTGAGTGAAAATTGTAAAGGGTACTTGAGCTGAAACCTCAGAAGGGGTACAGTTTTTTTTTTTTTTAAAGGTTGAAAACCCCTGTTCTAGAACATTGCATCAATTACAATACAGGGCCCATAATCATCAAACTGGAAAACAAAAAAAGATTGTATGGGAATTGGGAATGTTATATGAATGATAATTATAGAAGGTGCAAATGCCTGCAAAAAAGCTTCACACTTGATTGATTCAAATTATGATTATGCTGCACCATGCAAAATGCATTTTCTGAGGCAGAAGGTTGTCGTTTTATTTATCTTAATACAAAGAGGTTATTATGTCAAATGGTAGGATGCTTGACTTATTTACTACTATACTGTATATTTAACAGCTTTTGGCTGTAAGGATCTGTGGATTGTACAGCCAAAGCAATGTGACTGCAACTGATGAGGGAACATTTTGTTGGGTTTCTCAGAAAGTCATGAGCCGTTGCTATTGACTTGGCATATGAGTCATTCCTGCTCCACTTTCTTTCCAGATGTAATGTGGAATGAACATAATATTAAACAAGAAGGGAGGATATTAAATCAGACCACTACATTTACTATACAATAATGGGTTTCTAAAATACAGATAAGCTGGAATGTAAGAGTATGACGTGAGCTAAACCTAAAAAATGAAAACAAACCCTTTGAAGCCAGCTATATTTTGATTCCAGATATGTGTCCAATATTACATGGGATGTTATATAGGATACATGCTTTGTTTCCATATGCCACACAATTGAGTTGACAGCAATTTGAAAATGATTGTTTGTTTCAGTCAGCAGGAGAATGATATCAATACGATTTTGAAGATTAAATTCTTGTCTGCTGATGGAAATGATGGCAGTCTGACATTGGCCACAGATCATTGAACTGATCAACGTCCTGTAGTAGATGAAAACAAGTCAATAAGTCATGCTACTATTACAACCTACATACATGGTTTCCACTCCACAAGATCAACATTTCATAACTCCTCAAGATGTAAACCCACAAAAGGTGAGGACACATCTGACTTTCATCAACTTGAATACTTAAGACAAGAACAAAAAAGGGGAAGGACTCACTGGGTCTCATGCACTAAATTACCACAATTACCGCAAGGCAGGGGGAAGCCACACTGTGTGCAAAAATGAAGTAGTGGCCGCTCTATTCACTAAGCTAATTATATGCACAAGGTTTACACATACTTTATTATATTATATAAGGGCACTTGAAAGAAAGGGTAAGTACAGTTCTGAGTGTCTCCTTTGCCCCCTTTAACTTGACGCTTATGTATGTCATTGGTATTTAACTGCATGATGCAAGGTATGTCCTCTATTTGTTTTGTCTGTCTTATACATTGAATTATAATAATGTGTACATTGAAAATAATTGTGGATGACAAGTTCTCTCACCACTCTCCCACTGGCCATGTTGTGTGCATCCTCGGCATCCTGTGCAGAGGTCATTATCGATGTTTGCATCACTTTCCCTTGGTAGTGCATTGCTGACAGCTATGTTATGCAGAATGCAGCATGCAACAATGCGTGTACACACTTTCCCAGGGCTATACTGTAGCACCCCACCAGATCTATCTAAACATCTGAAGCGACTTTTCAACACTCCAAATGTATGCTCAATAACAGAGTATGGAGCCATGTGTGCTGTATTGTACTGAATCTCTGCCTGCGTTCAGGGGTCCGACAACTGTGCATAGCAGCCAGGGTCTGATCCCGTAACCAGCATAACCTATGACAAGCATTAACAATGTCAGCAAATTGTTCATGCTTCCAATCAGCGCCCTATGAAACACATATTATAAATTACTTACCAAGAAGCCAACCAGCTCCATATACACCTGCCTCATAATCTTCATATATCCTGGACTGTCTGAGGATGTACGAGTCATGTGCTGCACCAGGATAGCTGGCAAGAAGTGGTGATGCTTCCTGTTATGAAAGATATGTTCTATATCCTGGGGTGGTGACAGTGCTATGTGGGTACAATCAATAGCTCCCAATACATTTGGCAAGCCAGACACTTGGTAAAAAGCCACTTTGATATCATGGAGCGCATCTCTCTAGGATAATAGATATACTTCCCGGTGTGTTTCAACAGGGCATTCAGTACCTGCTGTAAACACCAGGAAAACGTGGGTTGTGATATCCCACCAATTGCTGACAAAGTTGTCTGAAACGACCCAGATGCTAAATAATGTAGTGCGCACAGCAGTTTCACTAGACCTGGCACTGCATGACTCCTATCTCTAAGTGGCTCTAGATCAGATTTGATCTCCTCATATAAGGCTAGTATGATCTCTGTGCTCAATCTGTATCTAGTTATTACCTCCTCCTCACACAGCCCTAGTAACGTCTGCCTGGTCTGAAATACTCTCTCCCTGACTCTTCTTCTCGCTCTCCTGTGCAGCTTTTCTGCTGTCATTTGTGCTTTTCTCCTGGTTCTATGACACAGTACCACCTCCATGTTCTGCACGCACTGCACTACCAGTGGTCTGCCCTATTTATGTGTTGTGATTTAGAACATAAGGACAAAAGAAAGTTTACAAACAAGAGGAGGCCATTCGGCCCATCTTGCTCGTTTGGTTGTTAGTAGCTTATTGATCCCAGAATCTCATCAAGCTGCTTCTTGAAGGATCCCAGGGTGTCGGCTTCAACAACATTACTGGGAAGTTGGTTCCAGACCCTAACAATTCTCTGTGTAAAAAAGTGCCTACTTCTGAATGCCCCTTTATCTAATCTCCATTTGTGGCCCCTGGTCCTTGTTTCTTTTTTCAGGTTGAAAAAGTCCCCTGGGTCGACATTGTCAATACCCTTTAGAATTTTGAATGCTTGAATCAGATCACCGCGTAGTCTTCTTTGTTCAAGACTGAATAGATTCAGTTATTTTAGCCTGGCTGCATACGACATGCCTTTTAAACCCGGGATAATTCTGGTCGCTCTTCTTTGCACTCTTTCTAGAGCAGCAATATCCTTTTTGTAACGAGGTGACAGGAAACTGAACACAATATTCTAGATGAGATCTTACTAATGCATTGTAAAGTTTTAACATTACTCCCCTTGATTCAAATTCAACACTTTTCACAATATATCTGAGCATCTTGTTGGCCTTTTTATAGCTTCCCCACATTGTCTAGATAAAGACATTTCTGAATCAACATAAACTCCTAGGTCTTTTTCATAGATTCCTTCTTCAATTTCAGTATTTCCCATTTGATATTTATAATGCACATTTGTATTGCTTGCGTGCAGTACCTTACACTTTTCTCTATTAAATGTCATTTGCCATGTGTCTGCCTGGTTCTGAATGCTGTCTAGATCATTTTAGTAACTATACCACCTGGTTTCAATAAGCTGTACTTTTAACACACGCTGAGGTACCTAGTAAAGTTTAAGGCTGAGGTGATGCATTGATTTATCGATGCATTCTATCATTTGACCACTATCAATAGTCACGCCTGTGCATCATTTTGTATTTTTTATTAAATATGGAATCTGCAATTATTTTTTGTATTAAGCGCAGAACTTCTCTGCTCTCCTCAAGTCTGACTCAAAGAATCTGCATGCGATTGAGCTCACCTTCTCCCCCCTGCCTCGCCCCCTGTGAGTGTTTACTGATGGGATTGGATCTGTGCAGGAGTCTTCAAAGTAACAGAGCAAGTTAAGAGTGTGCTAGAATTACCAATACTGTATCGACCGAGCTACAATGCCTTCCGATGTTAGGCAATTACTTTCTAAAGTAAGACAGCAAGAAAGTAAAATAAAGAAAGTAATGTTTGGGATACTCCGGTAACACAACTAATCTGCGTGACCATCTAATGAGATGGCACCCTACAAAACTTCAAACAAAATCTGCATTTATTCATCTGAACTACCCCAAAGTAAAAATGAAGAAAAAAACCCAAGATCGTTCCAAAAATTGTATCTTTAGTCAGAAGTATTAAGCATCCCGGCAACGTCAGTCCCTAGTGAGCAGGTATTCAGTAATGCTGGGCAGATTGTGTAAATTAAAACAAAATGTGGACACTATCATGTTCCTTAACACAATTAAAATATAAGCCATGGACAACACTCTTGTTATATAACTTTTTAAATTTTATTTTCTTTTCTATTGATTGGTTGTTACTCTGACTTGTTATGGATTTAAACAACTTTTTTTGGAGGGGGGATTTTGCTTTGACCCCCAACTGGTACAAATCAACACGAATAAGGAAAAAAATATATATATACATATATATATAGTTGCAATGTTACACAGTAATCCACAGCTCCACATGTATTACTGCGGTTTACATTTACCATTTCATAATGTCGATTAATTGATGTCTCTGCTTTTTTGGAGAACGTGAAAAATGAAGCATCGCCCCAGCCTTAGTAAAGTTAGCACCCTTAATACTAGAACGACCAAGGCGGTCATTTTGACCGTTTTTGGAATTTAAATTTAAATTACGTGTGTTTAAGATACGGAGCTGTGCTTTCCTGACTTTTCCTAAATATATGTACTAATTACTCTGACAAAGACAGAACTGTGTAGCTACAAAAATTAAGGAGATAAAATACTGTCATACCTATTCCGACCAGGAGTGGTCAAATTGACCGATACATATAAAACATATTCTAACAATTAAATGCCGCCATGTATTGAAATTTGATTATATCAGTCTGCATTCCTCAAGTGAGCTGTCTGTTGACATTTCTATTGTTTCAATGAGCATCCTGATAGCCCATCAATCAGCCTTGACAGCTCACGGTGCCAGGCTGTCTGTTTGCACTCTGGTTACTACAAGTCACTTGTTTTTCTAAAAAAAATCATTGTTACCCCAATACACATTGAAAATGGATCGTGGAAGATGCAGGACAGCAAAGCAGTGTTTGGAATTACTGCAAATTTTACCAAACAATGATTCTGAGCAGCAGAGACGGACAATGATGAATCTGGATCTGAAGCAGACTGGGTTTGTGAAGATGTATCTTCCAGCAGCAATGACACTGACAATTACAAGATGATCTGTTCAAATGTTTATTTATTCATTTACTATGTCTGTGTATAAACGCATAGCTTTGATTGCGTATATGCGCTTTGTTATGTAGGCAATATAAACCCATTTATTAAAAAAAAAGATAGTTATTTACATTGTTTCAGTTGTACAGTTTTGTATGCACGTGTATATGTATATACACAAATTGATTTTCAAATATTTGTTTATTTAATATTTTACTGTTTTTTGAGGTTGTGCTTTATGTAATATGTCTGTATATAAACACATTTCTGTTCAAATGTCCATTTATTTACAATGTTTTGGTTGGGTAGATGCTTTATATGACGTTCCTGAATAAAACTATGACTTATATTCAAGTGTTTGTCCTTTCATTATAATATTTATGTTGTTTTTAATACGCTGGTCAAATTGACCGGTCATGGTTGTTCTAGATATGCCTATAAACGTGGTCGTTCTAGTGTTATGTGAATATGGTTTGCATATGAAATACCTACCTCGCGGTATTTTGTGACATAATTTGCATACATTTCCACCCATTAACATTATTCATTATATTTAAATGACTCGAATAAGGTACGTTTCCCACGCGCTAGGTTGCCTGCCACTAGTTAGTGAATACAGCAGGTGTACAAAGCACGCAGTAAAGGGGTTTAGTGAATGAGGCCCTCTGTGAGCAGCCCTCTCTCCAGGCACTATAACATCTTCAGCCTATTCTTTAAATAAGCAGCTTGAAAATATTTGTGCCAAATCTAATGGCCATCTTCTCTTACCACTAGGAATTTAATAGGATATACACCTCATATTAGCCACTCTGCTTTGATGCTATTTGACACAAGGGGAGAAAACATAATACACCACACCATGAAAATAACACCCAAAAGCGCACACAATATACCTATTCTAAAGGTACATTTTTTAATTTATATCATATTTCTTCAACATAAATCTCAATCTTTTTAATAATACAGATTACACACAATTCATCGCAGCAGTTGAACAATCTGAACGAGAGAAACCATATTTTCTATTACCAACAAGTAAAACATACCTTTTATTTTACACAACTGTGAGGACTTGAGGTGTTAATGTGCTGTTATGGAAAACTAAAACGCAATACAATGAAGGGGGGCAGTAACCTAATATAACCTATAATACATCTTAAAAGCTGATTTATTCAAATGTGTTAACCTTTTTTCAGATAGTTATTTTAGAACATAAGAACAAAAGAAAGTTTACAAACGAGAGGAGGCCATTCAGCCCATCTTGCTCGTTTGGTTGTTATTATTATTATTATTATTATTATTATTATTATTATTATTATTATTATTATTATTAATTTATTTCTTAGCCGACGCCCTTATCCAGGGCGACTTACTATTGTTACAAGATCCTCACAATTCTCTGTGTAAAAAAGTGCCTCCTATTTTCTGTTCTGAATGCCCCTTTATCTAATCTCCATTTGTGGCCCCTGGTCCTTGTTTCTTTTTTCAGGTTGAAAAAGTCCCCTGGGTCAACATTGTCAATACCTTTTAGAATTTTGAATGCTTGAATCAGATCACCGCGTAGTCTTCTTTGTTCAAGACTGAATAGATTCAATTCTTTTAGCCTGTCTGCATACGACATGCCTTTTTTAACTCAAGATAATTCTGGTCGCTCTTCTTTGCACTCTTTCTAGAGCAGCAATATCCTTTTTGTAATGAGGTGACCAGAAGTGAACACATTTAATTAATTAGATACCAGTAATATGTATTCTATTTTTCTCAGTTTTTGTGTTATGGTCTTAAGAATGGTATGATCTGGAGTTGTCTGTTTTAGTTTAAATAGGGGGTACATTTGTTAATCTTTTTAATTTTTTAAACCCATTTACACCCCGTCTATGGCTTAAATAAATATTGTAATTGTTTTAATTACATTTCAACGTTTGAGATCTCTCCAGAGCCCTGTCATATAGGTGGGAGAAAATATTTTATGTACTGTACAGTACAGTAAGAACATAATCAGACAACTTTGACAAATTTCCTTCTGAAAACATCTTGAAAATGTCTTAATTAATTCCATAAATAACAATGAAGTAAAAAAAAATAAACACTGAAAATTGTCATGGAAAAGTTATATTCCACAGGCTATTGAGGGTTATGTGCCTCGCTCAATAGTTCTAATTTAAGCTGTTGCTTTGATATCAAACATGAGTGCTGCTAACAAATACTCCCTGTTCATTGCAGTGATGTGCGTTGTTTAATTTAGCAGAAGAACAGAAGGAATATCATTAACCCCTTCTCTGCTGAGGTTGTGATGCTCTGTGCTACAGAATTTTTGTGATTTTGGGAGCTGGCTTTTTTACATCAAATTACCATATGCTCCCTTTCAGATACCACAGGCATACTATATATTGTTTCTTTTGTCAGACTGAAATTTTCATTGGTACCAAGTGTTTTTTTTTTGTTTTGGTCATGTGACCACAAAATACAGCTATTATTGTAAACAAAATGCTACTTTTTCATAAAATGTATTATACCTACATCACATTTAGTCCCTAAAATCCTAATGTTTGATGTACGACTGCAGAAACGTTTAAGATGCTGGATGTGCCTGTGACTAAGTGTAAATCTTTTCATTGGTTTGGGGGGGGTTTACATGTTCTAGAACAGGGGTTTTCCACCTTTTTTTGACACCCCTTCTGTCAGGAGGCCTCAGATAAAGTACCCTTTACAATTTTCGCTCACTGAATGATACCACAGTTCCAAAAAAAAGGGCAGAATAATCTGATTAACACTTTTCTTTTTTTCCCGTTTATTTAACATATCATTTTTCACAACAATCTGGGACTGACAAACTGCTGGTTTAAGACAGAATACCAAACAGTAGGCTTCATTCTTAAAACTTAATTACATGTCTTTGGATGCACAGAATTAAAAGACAGTATTTAGGAATCTCTTTGGAAACACTCGTATTCGCTTTTTATTCGGTAAAGTCATTATAAATAATACAAAATAGTCTGCACTGTAAATGTTTATCACATTACCATTTACTTCCCACCTCAGCATAATTAAAATGTTTACAACATCAAAAACATCAAGATAAAACTAGAATAACTAACAATGATAAACTTTGTTTTATTAAAGCCAGCATAAAAAATATCCAAAGCGACTCTGTATAACTTTGTTGCTTTGCACTTTTTGTAGACTCTTGTGTTTTCTTCCTTCAGGATTTATTTATATATTGTAGCGCTGAGCTGCAGGGTTTCCAGGATATAATGAGACAGACAACAGTTACGGTTCAAAGCAGTAGGAAACTGCTGTATTTATTATTATTGTTTAGCTTTTAGTGAACAGTGGTTCTCTCCTCTCCTCTCACTCACAAACTCAACCTCTCTTAACTCTCTCTCTCTTAAATCTCCCGCCGCCAGATCCCGCTTCTCTCTTTCAAACTGTCATCTCCCTCACCCTTCCTCACTCATTGGTCCAACACTCCCTATCTCTGACTGCTTGTCAGACCTGCTCCCACCCCCTTTAGTGACGCACTCACACACAGGCAATCTTTCAGCTCTAAGTCACACAAGCACCAAAACACACAGAGAACGCCAACAGATCTGAACAAGAATAACACAGTTTACAAACACACATTATTTAGAGTACTCCCATCCCCTTCCCTAGTCCATAATCAGGTCCATTCCCACATTGTCCCCAGGTTTTTGAAGCAATGTTGCATTGTTTGCTGACTGACACAGTTCCATGCATGCTTGAGCAAGTGCACAGCATCTAACAGAGATATTTTATTTACACTGAATTTTCGTGCTGATGCTCATCGCTTTTCTCTTTTCAGCCATGCTTGCTTGCTGTTGCAGTCAGTGCTGTTTTTTCAAACTGTAAATAAACCTGACACTGCATACAGGGATTAAATAGCCATGGTACAGTACTGGGGTAATCGCTCAGTAACGCAGTGCAAACAGCTGATTGATTGATCTGTCAAGCTTTATTACTACAGTAAAGTGCTGACTTTTTTATTGAAATATATATATATGAATGGCAAGGTAATGACGTGAAAACAGCTGATTTGTGGATTAGTATGAGCGATTACTACAGTATAAGTGGTGTGTTTGTTATTTAAATCTATGTGAATGCCACATAACGGGATCCAAACAGCTGAGTTTGCCCGAAATATACGGCGTGCTTAACACGGTATAAACAATGCCTTTATTATTGAAATCAATGGGAATGGCAAACATTATTTGTCCGATATAAACGGCTGCCCGAAATAACCCTGTACAGTGTAAGTGGTGGCGAGTGTACCGTTAAAAAATCAATTCAAGATCATTATTTTCTTTTACTTTCATTTTTATTTGTGCATTTCTGAGTCATCCTGTGTACCCCCTATGACCCTTAGCGTACCCCCGGACAATTCATTCCCAGGGTTAGGTGGAAGTCGGCCATCTAGAAAGGGCACTCAGCTGCGGTACATTAAGTCATTGCCCCAGAGGGAAAGCGATGTGGCAACCGTGGATTGGAGGAGAAACGGCTGCACTCACTAACCAAGGGAACATGACTGAAGGTACAAATAGGGGACTTAGCTTGTTTCACAAAGAACTGTATTTACACCAGGAGCACTTTAGCACGCACTGTGGACTTGTGTATGTGTTTCGTGTGGGTGTTTAAGAACGGGACTGTTATTTCGGGACTAACCCACACAGCTGTATTGCTTATCACCCTTATTACTGACTGTGTTTGTGTGTCATCAGACAATTGGATTTAAAAATAAAATAACATTGCACCTGGATTATCGTTGTCTGTCTGTTCATTAATCACTGCTGCATTCCTATGCCTGCACACAGTTAACCACTTTGCCACAGTAACATAGCATTGTCCTTCAGTGGTTTGTTACCCAGAATTCCTGTGGAGCCCAAGGAAATGTTGTCGCATGACATAAAAACAAGTGATTTTTACTATCTTTGGTTACGTTACTTCAGGTACTGGTACAGCATGTGTCATGGTGGTTTGTTCTGGGGTTTATTTAGTCCTTCCAGTACTCATTTACAGTGTGATACTTTTCAAAACACTCCTCCAAACAGAGGCCTGGCTTAGAGGGACAGCATGGACAGTAGTACCGTGTATACCTTGGGGGAACATACTCAGCACTTTTTTTGTGGCTTGGCTTTTCTCCCAGACTGTGGCAGCGTTCGAATAAAATGTTTCCAGTCTTTCAGTCTCTGGTATTTCTTGTGTATCAAAAACAAGGCTGGAGATCACAGAGGTAAGAAAGTCCAGAAAAGTGGGCCAATTCTGTGGTGTCGTACTTAGGTACACAACATAGGCGTTGTACAAAGAAACCATGTACATGCCAAGCTTCTTATACCATGCCATGGTCTTCCTTGCAGCATTGTATGGCTCCAGCATCTGGTCTGACCTATCCATGCCTCCTGTGTATTTATTGTACTCCAGCATACACTTGGGGTTGTTTGTACAGAGTTTGTACAGTTTAATCCCATAATGGGCATGCTTCATGGGAATATACTATTTAAAGAGAAGCCTCCCCTTGAACAGAAGGAGGGACTCATCCACAGATATATTTTGGCCAGGTATATATGTCTCTTCAAATTTATGCTGCAGATGGTCTAGAAGTGGCTGTAATTTGAAGAGCCTGTCAAATTGAGGATGGTCCTTCATGAGAGCATTAGAATTGTTGTTGTAATGTAGAAACTTTAATATTAACTGTAATCTGTCCCGGCTTATTATAGAGAGAAAAATTGGGCAGCATGGATTGGGTTAGTGGACCAAAATAAATCAATTCTAGGGGCTCTATGTACTAATATTAATTACGTGTTTGTAAATACTGCCAATTCATAGCCTCCGTCCTTCGTGGAATTTTTGAGTGTGATGTACTAAACAGCTCTTTTTTGTGAACAATTACTGTAATATCACCGCATGTTTATGAATGGCATAAATTACTGCTTATTATACAGGAGAGATCAGAATTTGCATCTCATTATACATATATTTGCAACGCTGAAAGTCAAGATTTAGAACTTCCTTCTGGCAAAGATAAATGAGTAGTATAAAGAACAGAAAGAATAAGCATGCAAATATAATAGGATTGAGCTCTGGCTTCTGCAGACTCCGACCTTGATGCAACTATGGCACCGGCCAAAAAGAAAAGGAAAACAAATTTCCACAAAGACGAGGTTGATCTGTTAGTCAGTGAAATGGAAAAAAATCAGGAAATATTATTTAACACCTCACAGGGCCAAAAAACATTAAGAAAAGAAACATGGAAAGAAATAAATAGCAAAATAAATTCACTGAGACCAGTGTCGGTGGAAGGATTTACTGTGAAGTAACCCCCCCCCCCAAAAAAAGAAAAGAAAAAAGCCTGGAGCTGCAGCACAACCTAAAGAAAACATTTTGAAAATAAATACAACAGCAGCAAAATCGGAATCGGTCAAAAACGTTTTTTTTTTTCTTCAACAAAACATATTCTAACAAGACAGCAATCAATCAACATTATAGCCAAACATTTTAATAAATCAATTATGTAGCAAGATTAATCAATTTGATTAATAACTCAATTTAGTTAATATTGAAACATATTAATTCTTCAAATTAGTCACAGAACCTTTTAATCATAGGCATCAATTGGGTTTTTAAAATAATGTTATGAAGTACAAAAGTTAGTATGAAAACTTTTATATATATATATTTTTTTTTTAAAAAACACGTGCTTCTCAAAACCTAGCCTGCAGTACAAATGTATTTGTTACAACTCATAAGCGAAAATATCATTCTGTGAACACACTTAAATTAATATCGCAAAAGCATGTTAATTTAAGAATATGGCAGAAAACTTTTGTTTGATTCTATGTATACTTTAGTTGTGTAAAGGAAAAAAGGACAATACATACAGTAGGCTATGCAAGTAAATACTTTTCAGCGTGTTTCAGTTGTCTATGCATTACATAATTAATTCCCATGCCGTGCCAGATATTGTTGAACATACACATTGGTTTGGGTTACCAAATATTCAAAAATGTCTTCAGTGATGAACAAGTGAAAAAAGTTGGTGTAAACCCAGTTGTGTTCACACTGGTACCTGGTGTATTGGAGGCTGGATGATGTTAGGGGGGATCTAGTGGTAGAATGGCTGAAATCTACCACTCTTCGGTCCAGGCCCACCTACTGTACTGGGTTCAAGCAGAGGCTCAGTTTCCATAGGCTCCTCTTCCTGACCATCGTTGATGTCCTCACTGGAGGAAGAGCCACTTGGTTCATATTCACTGCCAGAGTCATCTGGCACAAAATCACTCTCCGAGGCAGACTCCATTAGGTGAGCAATTTGAGCCGCCTTCTTGCTATTTTCTCCCTAAAATAACCTTCACTGCCCCGATACAAATCAAATTATAAATAAAAAAATGCAATAATAAAATTAGATCCTATACAATTACAACGTGTGTTGTAATTGTTGGATATTCTTTTGACCTCATTTTCTGGTTGTTTTTGTTTAAATTTGCAAGTTCTTGTGTGTCCCTGGGGTAACCTTACATTTGGGCCCAACATAAACTTTTTATCTGAAGAGAAACAGTCAGAACGTTTGAGTGGGAGAACGTGGATGGCTATAATCCCTGGATTTGTCCATGGATATATTGATGACAAATACATTCTTTTTTTTCGTAATCAAATTTTTATTAATACATTAACAAAACAATAAGACAGTTCAACAAACAAGAAGAATCACATTTTCACCCGAACACCCTGCCCCATGCCACCCTCCCCTCCCCAGGTGGCAACCCCCCTCCTACTCCATCCCCCAAAGGATCCCGAATCCCATATCAATCAATGACAGCTGGGGACGGGCTCATCAACGATTTAATGGTGTCTGCCGCGGTAAACCAGGCCTGTACAGTTCCCTCTGTGGCCCCATGGACACGGGCAATGGAAAGTTCTGACAAATACATTTCTAATATTCTCACATGAACTATAAAGATTGTGGACGATGTTTGAGGTAGTACAATTATATTTTCCACCAGGGTGACCATTACTGTTCGGAATGGCAAAAGTGATTTTTATGAAAAAGAGGTTTGATAATTGAGACAAATGTGAAGTTATACAATAGACCCTATTAGAGAAACTGGCCCATTTTGATTAATTACATCAGGTTTGCAATTTGTGAAATAATTTTCAACGCTGTTAGAAGGGTTAGAAGTTTACTTTAATTTTTTAACATCAATAAATCAAACCTAACCGAAAAACAAAAAACAATACAGTTGAATATAAATAACCAAAATATTCAAATGTGTTATCTAAATACTAAATGTACTAAGTTTAAAAAGACACAAGGTTAACAAAAATAATAAGTGTTTAAGTGCAGACTTGTTTGTGTCTTGTTTTACTTCATTTTCTCGCACCACTGACCTCTTCATACTTAGATGTTTTTCTATTCATCACTCCTACAGCAGACCAATTTTCTAGCCTTTTCCAGCTACTGTTTTTGTGAATATGACATTTTTTTATATTTCAATTAACGTGGTGTACTCTTTCTGTACATCACCTATCCTCTAAAACAGTGGTTTTCAACCTTTTCATCTTAAGTACCAATTTTTCAAGCTGCGGTCATTGAGCATACCCATTAATTCTAAAATGTCTATTATAAAATACAACCAAACAGTTTTGGGATTCTTGGCTTCACTGTGCTCACTGCAACCACCAGGTCATTTTCTCGATTAAATCTATTGTGATGTCTGTTTCTGATGACAGCCAGGGCAGAAAATGCTGCTTCACAGAGATATGTTGAACCGAAAGGCAGAAGACATTTAAGTACAACTTCACTCAGGCCTTTGAATTCTGTTCTTATCCCTATCCAAAAGTCTGTAAGTGAGCTCCCATGGTAAGCAGACTGAAGTGATCGTTTTTTTTTGATAGATCGATTAAAAAATTTGCCACAAAGTTTCTTTAATGTCCTTCGATCTTACTTGGTTTTCTTCATAAAGTCATTCAGTAAAGCAAATGATGCAAAGATCCTGTCATCAGTCTTGATTTCCAGAACTCTATTTTTTTCAAGAATGCGCTTACTTTGTTATTCATTGTCAGTATATGGCTGTGTGGCGGAGTGTCCCGCCCCTATATTTATATGTGCACTGTATTTTTATGATTTGTATTATTGTTTGCGGCGCAGATAAAAGCGCTGCGTATTTGTTATTGTTTTTATAGTTTAAAAACCTTGTGAGGATGCGTGACTGATCAGCTAGTGATTTATTTAACTAGCTGACAGTCACGCATCCTTATTAAACTCGTGCAGATGGTGACCATCTCCCGAGTTAATTTATTGATTAATTGTTGCTAATCTGGAGATGGTCACTGTATATAAACCTGCAGCTCTCTACCCTCAGGGAAGAGTATATTAGGAGTGAGAGCGGAGAGAGCGAGGAGAGAGAAAACGAAACCTAAAAACAACTGCTAAACATTATTTGATTTGTTTGGCCAATGCGCCTTTTTGTTTTGTGTTTTGTTCTGTTTAAGTCTTTTGGTTTATTTAGTTAATAAAACACTGAGTGCCGTTGCATTCAGCTTCACCATCGCCATCCATTGTTTGGTTTCCGTTTACTTCCTGGTCCATGACGTCACCAGTCACACGCCACTCAACAGCTGCTCGGCCACAGGCTGTCTTAACCTTGCAAAGACAGGTTCAGTTCATTCACCTTCCCGAAAATATCCGCCAGATAAGCGAGTCTGCACAGCCACTCCTCGTCTAAAAAGTGAACCTGTAGGTCGGATGCGATTTCACAGAGAAATTCAAGCACGTCTTGTCTCAGTTCACAAGGTCTTTGCAATACTTTCCCCCTACAAAGCCAACAAACTTCTGTGTGCTGAAGAAGCTGGATATGCTGCAACCCCATTTCGCTACATAAAACACAGAATAAATGTGAGTTCAGTGGTCTTGACTTGATCAGGTTCATTACTTTCACTGTGTATAATGCAATGGTTCCATTCCACTGCTGGATTTTCTCTTTTGATCCGTGCAATGAGTCAATTTGTTTTACCTGTGATTGAAGCAGCACCGTCACTACAAACCCAATTACACCATTCCCATGTTATGCCTTTATCCCGAAAGAAACTGTCAGTCACTTTGAAAAGTTCTTCACCGGTAGTTCTGGTAGGTACTGATTTGCAGAATAGAATCTGTTCAGTGATTCCTGTTGAATCTACATAACAAACAAACCTAGTCATTTGTGCTTCACCGGAAATATCAGTCGATTCATCCAACTTAAAAGAAAATTGTTTGGCAGCCACAATTCCTTAAACAGTCTGATCGATAATGTCTTCCGCCATTCCATCGATCCTCCTTGCCACTGAATTGTCAGAGTATGGCATCACTTCAATAGTTGAAACAGCTTTCGAATCGAGCATTATGTCTGCAATAGCCAGAGTAGCTGGGACTATAAGCTCTTCGACAATTGTGTGTGGTTTCTTTGCCTTTTCAACAAGCAAAGAAACATCACGTGACACTTCCAAAGCTTTTGCTGACTGAGAAGTGGATTTCTGTAAGATCACACAGCTGTTATTTAAGTAATTCAATTTCCTATCTTTCTATTTTAACAAAATCAGCTGTTTCTAAAAAATCTGCTCTAAGACATCAAACTCCAAGGCAATGTAAATTGACAAGTAAACCATAATTTTTAATTATTTAAATGTGTAAAAACAAACCATAAAGTGAAGTGTCAATTATTATTCAGGCTGTTCAAAACCTCCCCTCCCCACTGCACTCAAACAAACACCCAGATGGTAAAGATATTTTTTTGTATTTTAAACACTCTTCTTGCATGACGGAAATTATGTCAAAATACCATCTGCTTTTTCTGTATTTGAAATTAATTCGGTTGAAGAGTTCCAGAGATCCAAAAGGCCCTAGGTCAAGCTCTGGTGAGTCACTAGAAAGGTTTATCATTTTTTTAAGCTTGCTCATCAGTTGGATAATGCATTACAACACCTTCCTTTAGAAAATCAGTTTCTGTAATGAAGTGATGTAACACAACCTCCACTTCAATTAAATGTAAATGCGTTTTTATACTGACAATAAGCAAGGTTAACTTTGCTTGGGACTTGCTGATCTTGCCATATTCAAATTAGATAGCATGTATGTGACTGCTGGGGCACACAATATAAAGGACATATTTCAATACTAGAAAGAGCTTGAAAGAAAAAGCATAGTGAAAGCAGGGTGTTCTACAGCCATACACTGATACAGTAGAGGAATTGAGGAAGTCTATAATTCTGTTGCTAGGAAATAGTATTAATCAACAATAACTTTGCACCAAGAACCACAAAGAGCTGAAATGGTGTTAGAACAGAGTCATGCGTTTGTTTAACCCTTAGCGGTCTATTTATTCAGCGCGTCAGGTCCAATTTATTTTTACATGCGCAGTTTATTTTAGACACGCTGTTTAAAAGTATTTTTTTCACAGTAAAACAGGTTTAAAAGGCACTGCATATCAACATCAACACTCAGTACTACATCTCCAGCCCCGCCTCACCCCTCGTTCGCTATATTTTTCAAATGCCTCTTAATAATAGTACATACCGATAAATCATCTCTTGATCACTCGTTTTATCACCAAACTCCTCAATAATGCGATCCAAGTCGTTATTTTATTACTTTAACATCTAAAAAAAGCTCTGCAAATGTCTGTGATGTTCTTTGAGCGCTGGATGCCGTGTTATCTATGTGGTGTCGGGTCTATCAGTATTCATGAGATACGCCCGTTTTTTCGGCTTCTCTCGGCTCCTATCGTTCTCACTCGGCCTTTGAATGGTTTTCTCAGCTTTTTCCGGAGACCTGTTTTATGCATCTTTTTGATGATGTCGGACAGGGTCCGACATTGGAACGGAAAGGGAAAACTGCGATGTCGGACCAGGTCCGACATAGGACCGCAAAGGGTTAAAGGGGAACTTATCCCCTAAGGGCTTAAAACAGGTAAAAAGAGTCCAGTATATTTCTAAAGTCCATGACCTGGAAGTTGCAATTGAGAAGGGGTTTGGAGACTATCTGGCCTAGTCCCTGTGACAACTAGAGAGATATAGGCCCCTGTTCTTTTGGGTTAAACTCATATATAATTGCACAGCACCTTTAAAATTGTAACAAGACAAGAAAAGGAGTAGGACTGGCTTGTTACTATAGCAACAAATGATAAAGTGAGGCCCACTGTTCCACCAAGAGTGACTCCTTAAGATTCCCAGGTGCTGGTGCCCAAATTCAATCTAGCTTTGTAAGTAACTGCAAGGTCAGGAAAGTCTTTCTTTGTTCTAAGTTTTTTTAGTCAGTCAGAGAAATGAACTGCAGCGAATAACAATTGAAACTGCCAGCTGCAAATAACATTGAGAAAGCACCCTGAATGATTCAATATACTTGGAAAAAACTCAACTATTGTTTAAAGAACTTAAAAGGAGCTCCATTAACTGTATTGCCATTGAAGAAATGAAAATTAGCAAGAATTCATGAAACAGGAGCAAGGGCTGCATTGAGTAACAACTGGGAATTGAAACAGAAATGATGTGCTTGTGACTAGAAAAAGGACAGGATTTCCCCGTGGCTCGTGGAGAGCCACCCTTGTAGAGGTGAGGTCGAACCAAACAGCCTCCAAGGCTGGGAAGCAGCCGTTACTTCCCCCAAGGGGAACCTAGAGTGACAGAGAGCGGCACGGCACATTGGGAAGTGAGCAACTGTGCCACCAATGCAAAGTAGAAGGGTTAGTAAAGAAAACAGAGGTTAATTACTGACACTTGATAATAATCAATAATACAATAGTCAATAATACCATTTTTTTATTTATTTTTTTTATTTATTTTTTTTAACTAATCTCACTGCTGTGTAGCGAGGACCCAATCCCCCACCCCCCTCCCATGGAAGGAAACCTCTGGTGGTCCTGGCAGAGAGCTGGCCACCACTCCAGGCATACTAGCAATATTCTGAAGGTCCTTTTTTTTACTGTAGTATACAGAGCGAGGAGATGAGATATGAAGGTTCTGCCTTGAGGAATAATGCAAATGAGGAAATTGAAATGCACTAGGAGCGAACAAGTTCCCATTATGAAATGGTTGCATTGATCTGTAAGGATTGAGTGAGTGAATGGATACATTCCAGTTTAATTGGGGGATAGAAGCAATAAGGAGGGACGATTCATTTAGAGAAAAGCAGGCATATGGAACATGTGTTTTTCTTTATACACACTGTACATTTCTAGTAGTATGTAAAAATGTCATTGTACAGTATGAGGAATTAACCAATCATGAAGTCAGTATTTGTTTGACCCAGTTGCTATAGTAACCAAATGCCACGGCATTGACGCCGGACCGTGTACAGCTGATGAACAGAGGAGGTGAAGAGTAATGTAAAATATTGTAAGTTAAATAAAATGCATATTTTTCACGGTAGGCAGTCAAATACTCGATTTCCATGATATTGTGAATTTTCCGGGGCCCTAGAAATAAGTCATGAAAAGCCATGACATATGGTATTTCTGTCATGGGCAAATGTGGCAATAACATAAAAATGCAGTTTGTCATGGCCTTTAATTAGATATCTTGTTTATACGAAGAATTCATACATATTTTATTTTGTTTTAAAAATGTGACGTCTCTGACTCAGTGCCTGCATTTGTGTGGCTTATTTAGTTTATGAAGGGCTATATTAAAAATAAATGGTATATTTTATTGTAATGCTGTCAGTGTTTTTTGCTGTCGCTTGTCACTGTTGCCAATTACAAATGTTTCTTGACAGTGACAAAGAAAAAATCAGCCCAGTACTGCTTCTGTTTTGTATAATTTGTTTAATTTTTCAATAATTGTTTAATAGGATGTTAGCAGGTAAAACACAACTGCACAATATGAGAGAGAGACAGGTAAAGCAGAAGATTATACTACTGTAATCTATATGGAACTATAAAAAATGGTGCTAGTACTACACGTGTTCCACTGAGCTCAAAGGTTCTTGCTAATTCTGCATTTCTGTCATTGGCTAATCTTAAAGAGTGCATCTCCAGGCAGAATGTATCTATTTTCTGAAAGAAGTTGTGTGCACAGTACTGTAGTGACTACATCTTCCTTACAGGGAGAGCAAAGCAAACAGTTTTGTTCAAGGAATGTATAGCTAGAATATATATATATATATATATATATATATATATATATATATAGATATAGATATAGATATAGATATATATAGATATATATATATGGGGAGACACTGTGGCTTGTAGGCCTCACCAGGTCTCCGTCTAACCATTAGACGACCAGGTGTTGGGCAAAGCTGAAAACTGGACTCATCTGGGGGTGCTTCAGCAAGGCTGGAATCGGGCAGATTTGTCTTTGTGAAGGACGCATGAATCAAGCCAAGTACAAGGCTGTCCTGGAAGAAAACTTGCTTCCTTCTGCTCTGACAATGTTCCCCAACTCTGAGGATTGGTTTTTCCAGCAGGACAATGCTCCATGCCACACAGCCAGGTCAATCAAGGTGTGGATGGAGGACCACCAGATCAAGACCCTGTCATGGCCAGCCCAATCTCCAGACCTGAACCCCATTGAAAACCTCTGGAATGATGGATGGTCACAAGCCATCAAACAAAGCCGAGCTGCTTGAATTTTTGCGCCAGGAGTGACATAAAGTCACCCAACATCAATGTGAAAACTGGTGGAGAGCATGCCAAGACGCATGAAAGCTGTGCTTGAAAATCAGGGTTATTCCACCAAATATTGATTTCTGAACTCTTCCTAAGTTAAAACATTAGTATTGTGTTGTTTAAATATGAACTTATTTTCTTTGCATTATTCGAGGTCTGACAACACTGCATCTTTTTTGTTATTTTGACCAGTTGTCATTTTCTGCAAATAAATGCTCTAAATGACAATATTTTTATTTGGAATTTGGGAGAAATGTTGTCAGTCATTTTACCCAAACACATACCTATAAATAGTAAAACCAGAGAAACTGATAATTTTGCAGTGGTCTCTTAATTTTTTCCAGAGCTGTACATATATATATATATATATATATATATATATATATATATATATATATATTTGCACGTTTTATCATCGTCTGATATTCATGTGAAGTTTCTGAAGCCATGAGAACGATCTGTCGCCTGGCTTGATCACTTTGCCTGTGTGAAAGGGTTATGATGGCATTATAGCGGGATAGATTGCACAATTTCGTGCTGTGTGAATGTGTAGTTTAAAGAATTTGAGTGTGAAAGAGGTATTGGACATGGTGCCAGGATTTCAAGCAACAACCACCCAATTCCCCCTTGAGCCAAATCAAGCCGACACTATTCTGATGCACTTTGCAGTCACTTCATTTAAATACATTCAGTTTTCAACACTCCGCAGTTAATACATAGCCTGCAACTTTTGACTCTTGCGTAGCTCAAATTAAATATGCACCTGCATCTACTTCCGCTTGCCGGCTCTTAGTACATAGGCCCCCTGTACTGCAAAGTATGGTGGCCCAGTAAGTCAAAGAAATGAAGTGCATTTTTTATCGTGTTTACCCGATTATAGGCACAGACTGGCACTTCAGTATGATTGTATTTACATGATCACGGTCCTTAAAGGGTTTAATAGGGTGATTTGTTGATATTTTGATATCTTACTAGGAAAGGATAGTTCTACAACAAAAGACTGGGTTGTCTGACTGGAAAGGACGACTCTACAGCACGTGGATTCGTGACATGAAATAAGCCTGAACAACAGACTGCACCCTCGCCCTACTACTGCATCAACTCTGTGAAATAAATTCCCACTTAAACTAAAGAATTTAAAGATTTACAGAAACTATACTTGGGAAATGTAATAAATGTCTATTTGAAGGAAAGTAAAGGGGTGTGGTCAGGACAGATTTTCTAACAAAAGGGGCAAATTTAACATTTCATGAAAGTAAATTACCAGCTAAACAGCTATAATAATTACAAAGCGATCTATGAAATTGAATGAGAGGTGCTGGAGTTACTCTTAAAAAACACAATTAATTGGTGTTCAAATATTGTTTGTGCCATGGTTGTAATTCAGAGATATAAAATTTTAACAACAGATTGATAAAGAATTGACTACAATATCATAATATCCCTGTGGAAGGGCGGTGGACAATTCACTGACTGGCGCACTGATTTATTTTTACCCGCAGAGGGCGCTGTTGTCCGTGGCCTGAATACTGGCAACAGTAAACATGACCACAGGGTTACCAATACCGGTATAAGTCCAGTGCTACAAGTGCTCAAAAATAATAATGAAAACAAAAGGCAAAAGAAAAAGGGAAAATAAAACACAGTAATAAAACTATAAAATAAAGATGCTCCACTCGGCAGCGTTACCCCGACTGTCGCTATCCGCATGGCCCGGGTCTCTGTCCTATGCTCACCCGTTCCCTCAACCTGCTCGTACTGTTTGGGGTTCTGCCCAAGTTTTTCCCCGCTCCTAAAAATTCCTTTTCTTTTTCTTTTTCATTAATTTATTGTTGTGCTCGTTCTTCTCCCGCCGTGCTCGGTCCAGCAGCAGAGCTTCTGCCAGCTGGCTCATTTCGTCTTAGAGGGGCAGGTTGTGGGAACAACAGAGCGTTATCTTATAGGGTCAGCAATCCCCCAAGGCCTGCCTCTCAGCCAATCAGAGAGAGGGAAAGCCAACACACCCTCTTCCTCACCTCTCCGTGTCACTGCCATGACTGACAAGTGGATCTACGAGGCTGCTGCCCCCTTCCTACAGTACCCTGCATGCGCCAGACAGTCAGCACAGATCTCCTGTTACAATCCCATTAATTAGAATTCACTGAATTTTTATTCATTTTTTTACTGGCTCATATTTACTCAAACAGTTATCCTGCTTGTATATTCATATCATTATATCTGCTGAACAATGTACTGAGATGTGCTGATTTATGCTATTTTGGTATTAACCTTCTTTTCTACTTTTGTACCGTATTTTATTTACAAACTTTTGATAACATTTGTATGTTGCACAATAAAACACACAACGGTTTTGCGTGTTTTATTGTGCAATTGTTTTATTTGCGATCTTGAAATCATTTGGGAGAAGTTTGTAACTAAGCGTGCTAACTGAGTTAAACCATTACACACATTAATTAATTATCTTTAATTGGGTATCTAAACATTAATTATCCCTGCAGACTAGTGATGAGTTGATGCATACTGTGTTTACTGTTACTGTTAAAAGCACAAAGGAAGTTGTATTTTAGCATCTCAAGATTTCTATAGAGATTTGTAGTTGAGGAGTTGCTCTTCTGTTCAAGTTTCCTGTCTTAACCCTTTGCGGTCCATTTATTTGGCGTCTGTCAGGTGCGTCATGTCTAATTTATTTTCACACAAGCTGTTTATTTTACATGCACTGTTTAAAAGTAATTTTATTTACAGCAAAACAGGTTTAAAAGACACTGCATATCAACATATCCAGTCCTGCCCCACCCCTTGTTCGCTGTATTTATCACATATCTCTTCATAGTCGTGCATACTGATAAATCATCTCTTGATCACTCGATTTATCACCAAACTCCTCAATAATGCTATCCAATTCATTATTTTATTACTGTAACATCGCAAAAAGCTTGGCAAAGGTCCGTGATTTTCTCTGAGCACTGGATGCAGAAGCAGCTATCTTGTTTGTTTATGTCCGTGTTATTTCTGTGGTGAAGGGACTATGCGTATTGCTCAGTTTTTTACGGCTTCTCTCGGCCTCTCTCGGCCATTGAAAGCTTTTCTCTGCTTTTTCCGGAGAAAAACTGACAAGGGACCTGTGATTAACGCCTTTTTGATGGGAAAAATTTAAATGTTGGACCTGGTCATAGGACAGCAAAGGGTTAAACATATGTAACTCAGGCTAGACCAAATTTAATTTATAGAAGTGAGCGCCATGGCCACCTAGTAAACTGGTATTAAGGATCAAGTTTCTTTTTGTATTAGGCAGCAGTGTGGAGTAGTGGTTAGGGCTCTGGACTCTTGACCGGAGGGTCGTGGGTTCAATCCCTGGTGGGGGACACAGCTGCTGTACCCTTGAGCAAGGTACTTTACCTAGATTGCTCCAGTAAAAACCCAACTGTATAAATGGGTAATTTTGTATAAAAATAATGTGATATCTTGTAACAATTGTAAGTCGCCCTGGATAATGCCGTCTGCAAAGAAAGAAATAATAATTGCACTTTCCTTTTTAAAAATCTCTTTGACCAACCTAGACATGGTTCCAGTACATACGTCTATGGCAGACAACTAGAACAGAAGATCCACAGAACTCTGGTACCTTTTATGAATCTACTGCATATTGTCCATAGGGTTCAAATATTTTAATTATAATTTTTTTTTACAAATTATTGCTTGCAAAATTCATAAAACATTTCAATTTTTTTGTATCTGGCTAGAAACAAGTAAAAAAAAAATCTAGCTGTTGATTCCATGCAAAACTGAAAGTACTGCCTTTTAAAAAAAGGCTCATCTGCAGGGGGTGCTGAAGTCCTATTGAGTCTTACTTCAACATGACCGCCTTTCAAGTCAAGCATAGGTGAACTAGCTTACTAACTAACAAATGTCTTATAATTAACTGCCTTTCAATTCAGAATCTTAAATGGACAATGTTTAGGATGTGTAGCACCATGATGTACTGGCCCTTTTTTATGAAAGGTGCTTGAAAAAGAAACAAGCAACTTGAAGTCTTGAAGCAACCTATTTTAATGCATACAAATGAGTTCTGCATTATGTTGCATGCCAGCATTTGTGTGTCAATACAAGTGTTTCAAACAGCTTATTCACAGCAATGAGCCCATGAGGGTAACACCAAGTATTAGTTACAATATTTTATATATCAATAAACATGCAACCCTATAGTTAATTATACAACCCTATGTAAGGAGGTCTCCTTAGAAATGTGTATAATCACAATCACAGTGTTCATAATAAGGCAGCAAATAGACACCTTCACAATCCATAGTACCATAGGAATGTCAGCATGTGTAAAATCTAACACTTAAATAACTGGCAGAATTAACACTCAAGGCTTAGTCCAGGATGTGACCTCACATCCCTGGATAATCTCTAACCTGTACCCTTTGTAATATTGTGGTACCAGATGTCTCCTAAAATAAATATAAACTGGATTAACTGAATTAAAGGGAAATGGATTGTAGGAACATAATGAACAGTTTTTTTTTCTTATTTTTACTGTATCACTGAACATAACTAACTTGTCTCACACACAGTACTGAATACAATAAATTTGTTACTCCTGGCACCACTTAAACACATGGAAATATATTTTTGACATCTTGACAATTTTTAAGTCAAGGTACAACTTAATTTTCTATTAAACAAAGCAAGGATATTATTATTAGGCAATTTCCATGCTGTTAATCTTATTAGATCTCAATAAGTGCTTATATTTTCCTGACATTTGTAGCACGTACCAAGGGTATTTGTATTTTAAATATATAGCTGTCATAAAACACTACTATGGAGAGGATAAGCTACAAAGCCTTTGTATTAAAAAGAAGCAAAGGCAAGTCTGGATTACTATATTTTGCACCCAGAATAAGCCGTTTTAACACTCTTTGGTGACCAGTTGTGTCACAGGAAAGGAAAAGGCCTACAATTTGGGTCATGTCCTAAAAAGAAGACAGCAACTGAACTACACATGAATTGCCTCTTGGTAGAAGATAAAGATATAAATCGAGTATATGCCACACAATTCCACCATACTAAAAGTGGAAGAGAGGGGGTAAGTATGCTACTTGAAGGGTGCTAAATCCAATTCACATGTTAGAATTCTATAACTTTGATAAGGTGTAAAAAATGTGAACCTGGTGTGTGGAGAGCACAGAACCCCTAATATTTAATAATGATGGTCGTTTGAAATCCACAATTCTTGACCTCCTTGATAGATAATTAGTGTATATAGTTAGACAGCTATGTATGTCTGAAGTTGCAGAAATCACAGTAATCTTTTCCACTGTCATCTTCATAATTTAGCCCCTCACCAAAATGTATTATTTATTGTTTATCAAAAAGGAAACAGATCAGTCCTTCTCTGCCAGTACATCATTTTCTTCTAAAAATAATCAGTATCCAAGTACAATCCTAATAATTTAATAGACATATACATTCTTTCAAAATGGGTCACAAATGTAGCCATAACATAATTTTATTGTATTTTATTACATTATTGTTATTTATATTTTACATGTGTGTTTTTTAACCCTTTGCAGTCCTATGTCGGACCTGGTCCGACATTGCAATTATTCCTATCCGACATCATCAAAAAAACACAAAAAACGGGTTTCTAGTCGTCTTTTCGCCAGAAAAAGCCGGGAAACCATTCAATGGCCAAGTGGGAGCGACAGGAGCTGAGACAAGCCGAAAAAAAAAAAGAAAAACAAAAGGGCGTATCTCACAAATAGTCATACTTGCCCCTGGCATCAGATAGGGGCGGCCATAAGGAAACAAGCTGCCTGTTACTGAATCAGCGCACAGAGAATAACACAGACATTTGCAGAGCTTTTTTGAGATGTTATAGTAATAAAATAATGACTTGGATCGCATTATTGAGGAGTTTGGTGATCAAACGAGTGATCAGGAGATGATTGATCGGTATGTACGACTATTATTATTATTATTATTTATTTCTTAGCATATGTGAAAGCTATAGCGAACGAAAGGGTGGGGCGGGGTTGGAGATGCCTAGTGAGTGCTTTGTTGATATGCAGGGCCTTTTAAACCCGTTTGACTGTGGAAAAAAAATACTTTTAAACAGCGCGTCCAAAATTAACTGCGTGTGTGAAAATAAATTGGACCTGACGCGCCTGACACTCACTTAATAAATGGACTGCAAAGGGTTAAATGTTAAATTGACTACCCAAATAGCTGGGATATATACTGTATGTGTGCTGTTATTTTGTTTTTATTGTTTTGTCATGGGCACGGTTGCAAGGCTTGAGCTCGAAACGAGGCCCAGGTGCATGTCATCAGCTGCCACTTGATTATTCCCACTGTAAAAGAGGAATTGAAAGTTCAGGAAGAGAGAGGAGGTGTGGGAAGCACCAGAAGGGACCAGTGGCCATTTTGTCTGTGGAGAAGACCACAGTTAGCCCCAAGTGGGACTTGAACGTTTCATGATATATGTCTAGTCCTGGTGAAGATGGCAGCGTTAATTGACTTTTTGGGTTGAAAACTGCTCTCCACGCCTGCGCAAAGTTCACGAGAATTATGGGAAGTGTAGCCTTAGCATTAAAAAAGTGATGGACTACACTGATCCTTTATCAAAAAAACTGTTGCGCATCTGATTTTAAGTCTTTGCGCATCTTTTTTAAACAGTGAAAATAGCAAAAGGTACGTCACACAAATAGGATCTACATGTCTTGTAATTTCCATTTTAATTAACCTGGTAGTTTTAGAGAACCACAAGGGTGACATCCTTTGTAATGTTACTCTATGGGAAAATACTATTTTTTTGACGTGTCAAGAAAATAAAAACTACCAACCGGAACAAAATCTGAAATTTCAGCCAGATCGATTAATGTTAACCCCCTTTTTGAGCTGTGCAAAAACTGGGTTTAACATGGGAAGCTCATTTAACCTTAACGATAGTGGCAATATAATATTCACAAGCTTCAGCATGTGAGACATGCTGGTGAAACACTATTTCAGTAGTAATACGTTACAAACCAGTTTCTAGTCAGATAAAGTCCTCTAGTGCGCAGAAGATTAAGGACAGGTTAATTAAACTGCATATTGCATTGACTTCAGTTTTGGCTACCACTTTATATCACATACAACCTCTATATAACACACAGATTGTTCTAATAAACTGTAAAAGGCTGTATGATATTTCTGTGATTATGTTTTTACCAGCGCAAAGTTTGCCTCTCTTTTTTTTTATTTTACATTAAACTTTATCTCATGTTGTGTCTTGGATAACAATGCCACACTTACATTGTATTAATGGCAGGTGTCTCCTACAGTAAATATCATTAGTCCCTGTCATTTTAGTGCACATGAAATCATACCAAATCAAAATTATTTGTATTCCTTAATCACCCTTTTTTATCAATTTCAGGTTCAACAGGGAATGCATATGTTTGTTAATTTCATTTTAATTTGCTAATTTAATAAAATCAGTTAAAGAAATGGATCAGTAGCCTTTGGACTATTAAGAAACCATTGAGAATGTTCAGAACTTCTTCTTCCTAAATCGAACTTCAGTTGTTTCTGCTGGTTTTGTCAGATGTGTTTCCCCTTATTGAGAAAATGGAGGGAACTTGTATCCCTGGTGCTAACAACAAAAATCAGGCCACAAAATAATATGTATTTCAAAAGTCCATTTGAAGATTTAATAGTGTTTATTAGATTAATGCTTTTGTATCACAGTTAATCTAATGCATAGTATCTAATATATAAACTTAAAATCTATTATCATTTTGACCTTGATTACACAGCAAATACAAATCTATTTCATGAATTTAAATAGAATTTCATAACATCTGAAAAACTATATATTTCTAGTTCTGAAGAAAACTTTACAAAAACAGCCTATGCATACATGCCAATAGTCCCTATATGGTTGGGACAGTCCCTATTTCATAGAAAATGTCCTGCGTCCCGATGCATAGGAAGAAAGTCCCTATATTTACCATAGAAAAAAATAATTTATTCTGCACAGTAGAGTTAGTGAAAACCACACGCTGTGCTCGTCATACGGCAGACATATCTGCTGATCAGTAACTTATACAAAGGTAAGAACGCTTCATTATGTCTATTTTTACTGTCATGATGGTCGTGTCGTGTTGAGTTGGGGGGGGGGGGGATACGTCTATTATATGATAATGAGTGTTTTTTGCGTATGACTCCTCCCATGTGTATGATGCGTATGACCCCCCGGAGACGAGCGTCCCGCTGAACAGTTTCCAAATGGGCCTACAGTTTCATATATTTACTATGAAGTGGGCATTTAGCCTGCAAGTTGCCCATAGTGGAAAATTTAGGTCAATGGATTTAAGTGGAACATGGTTAATTGTTAATCCACTGGATTTGTGGCTGTTATTTTAAATTGTAAACTATATGCTACAAAAATGTTTTGTCTAGTAATAAACTGTATAAGAATATTGAACATGTCCCCCTAATTAAGTTTCAGAGCTGAATGCTGTTTTGGTTTCTGAAATACTGTATATATATATATATATATATATATATATATATATATATATATATATATATATATATATAAACTGTACATTTATTTACAGTATACACACTTAACTGCTTCATACACCTCCAGTATCTATATGCCTTATTCATCCCAATAAATGTGTTTTATCAGATTAACTAATGGTTGCTACTGTCCATTGATGAATACCAGTATTAACTGTAAGACAATAGGACTGCAGGCCTAAGCCCTTTTACATATAGTGAAGCTATCAGTTGGGCTGAAGGGCTGATATCATCCTATGACTCAGAGGCCGCGACAGCCATCGGTATCACCCTGTTATCCAACTTCATCAGCAGGCAATAAAAAAGTTGCCTTCCCCTCTCAAAATCTGTCCCATTATTTGAATAGTCATCAGTTTTGTATATGGTACGAATTTGTTCCCTTAAAAATAGAAAGAATAGGGTGACATCACCTAGTTAGTCATGAGCCAGCAGTGTAAAGTAATGTCATTAGTAATGTCATGAGTAATGCATTAGTCAGTGATAAATAATCACACCAGGAAATACCATTCAAAGGAAAGAGATTACTATTTTAACTAATTTAGTTCTGAATGGCAAATGGAATGCATGCTGTACGTAAAGTGACAAATAAATACTTTCTTGTTTGTTCACAAACAGTACTCCTATTTATTTAATATCTTAATTTGTGTTTTTTACATTCCTTACCTTATATTAGCAGTTTAAAATATAATCACATTTACATTGACTAAACCCATCTCCACCATAAATATCCATTTTAATAAATATTAAACCATTAGAACTTTCAGTTAGAGATAACAGTCTTATGACTGGATAAAATCCAAGATAAAGTCAAGGATTTTATACTAAAAAGAGAGAATAAATTTGATATGTCTTTGAGTTATAGCTATTATATAAGTGTTTTGGTCTCTTTTTAAGACCCTGGATTTTTTTAAAGTCAATACTGTGCTGATTCTGCTCTTCAAAGTCTGACTTCAAACAAATCAGTCATCAGCTCAGTGAGAGGCTGCTGTTTTTATGTACTAGGTACTAATATACTAATACATTACTAGGTCGTAACCATGTAATTACTACATTGTGCCACATTGTGAGTTCAGTGATTATTTAAAGAAAATAATTAGAGAATTTATACCCACTATATAATTAGAAAAATAGAAACGGTTATAATTAAGGAGTTACCAAGTGATGCTAGAACAATTAACTAATAATTAACTAATAAATAATAGGTGGACCTCAAAGACGCCTATTTCCACATCCCCATAAAACCAGCGCACAGGAAGTACCGAGTTTCCTGTCTTGCCATTTGGCCTCTCCCTAGCTCTCTGTGTCTTCTCAAAGTGCATGGAAGCTATCCTGGCTCCACTGAGGCATAAGAGTGCTCAGTTAACTGGATGACTGCCACATTTGTGCCCAGTTTCCAGCATAGGTAGAGGCCCACACAGAACTTGTCACTGGCCACCTTCAATAGTTGGGCCTTATGGTGAATCATCTAGGAGTGTGCTTGAACTCCAGGTCCATGGTGTCTACTGTCGGACGGCAAAGTGCAGAGAATAGCCGCCTGTTTAGAGCTCTTTCAGCTCAACAGAGTGCTCACGTAGTGATATTCCAGAGACCTGGGCTTGATGGCAGCAGCTTCCCAGACCCTTCCATTGGGTCTCCTGTGTATGTGCCCTCTGCAAGCCTAGTTCAACAGCAGGGTTTTCAGCCTGCATTGAACCGCAACCACCTCTTGACAGTGTCTCGTCACTGTCTAAAGGCACTCTCTTGGTGGAAACAGCCTGTCCATCTACGGCTAGGCGTGGAGCAAAGCAGTGTCACCAGAAGGGAGGTCGTCATCATGGACGTGTCCAGCCTGGGCTGGGGCACTCTGTGGAATGGCAGGGGGACGCACATCAAGGAGAGTTCCCGGCGCCTCAGAGAGGAGGCTTCACCCCGAGGTGGTGAGCCTCATTTGGGAGAAGTTCATGAGCAGAGATAGATCTCTTTGCCTCCCAGGAATCAACCCACTGTCCCCTCTGGTTCTCTATAATAGGAGGCAGGGACCCGCTGGCAGTAGATGCCTTGGTACACTAGTGGCCGAGGAAACTGTTATATGCCTTCCCACCGCTCGCCCTGCTCTCGCTGTGTCTGGAGAAAATCAGGTAGGACCGGGCTATGGTGCTTCTAGGCCCAGGAGGCCCAGCTTCTTATTGGCTCAGGAGACTCAGGTTTTCAACCCTGATGCAGCTCCTGAGTGGCCAGTCTGGAGACTGCCCAAACTCCACGACCTGTTCAGTCAGGCACATGGGACCTTATGGCATCTCGACCCATCAAGCCTGCAGCTCTGGGTCTGGCCCCTGAACTGCTGCATTTGAGATGTCTGGGTCTGTCCAATAGAGTTATTGACACCTTACAAAATGCCAGAGCACCGTCCATGCTTTCCCAGTACGGTTACAAGTGGGGTGTTTTTCAGACGTGGTGCCTGCCTCTTGGGTTCGACCCCACGACCTGTTCTCTGGCCCTGGCAGTTATACTGCAATTTTTTCAGGACCTTTTTGACAAGGGGAAATCCCTCTCCATGTTAATCTGGCAGCCATTTCAGCTTGCCATGTCGAAATTCTCTCAGTCTCCCCAGGAGCTCACTTCCTTGTAGGGCAATTTTTGAAAAGGGCTGACAGTCAGATCTGTATTGTTTTACAAAAAAGAGTGCTTTGTTGTGGATGCAGACATTCTGCAGTTTTACTGTGAAATACTGTGAATTATACATGGCTTGGAAAAATAACAACCTTGATTGGTTAAACAGCATCACATGACCGTGCGTATATAAAGAGTATACCATGGCTTGCATACTATTGAGCCACTTCACACTGAATAAATCACTTCCCACAGCTACATTTTAAATTCCATTACAAAATGCCATTTTATTTGTTATTAGTTGTAAAACCACTGACAAAAATGAGTGACATTCCACCTGTTTCCTTTAATATATTTGGTACAAAACCAACTTTCAGAGTGAAGACAGCAGTTCACCTGAAAAAATAAAAATAAAAAGAAGTGCACCAGCAACTGTCAAGAGTAGACAAATAAAAGTACATGACCGCTAAATGAAATAGAAGAAAACAAAGATTGAAAAAAACATTAACAAAAACTACAGCATGGGCTGTTAATGTACTTCAAGATTGGCTTAAAAAAAAAAATATGGACATTCATTTTAAGTAAATAAGTCCAAAAAATCTCAACAACATTAAGGGAATTGTATGTAAATGCAAGAAGTTCAACTGGTGACCAGTATTCATCCAGTTGTATAATGCTGAGAGCTGGACTAAATACATATTTTAACAGTAGAAGTTTTAACATCTCTGCTGACAGCGACTTTAAAACCAACAAGAATGTATTCCTGTCAGTCATGAAAACTTTTAGAAAAGCAGGTAAAGACAAGGTCAGACGTGGACGCAAGAGTGTCAGACAACTAACAAAAACATCTTTTGAAAACTGACTTGAATATGTGTGCCTTGCATATAATGAAGACCTGGTCTTAAATTCTCACTGAATATTTCCTGTAGCCCAACCCCCAGCCGTGAATCCCTGCCCCCGCTTATCTAAAAAAAAAAAAGAAAGAAAAACAGGATTATTTAAAGCAATTAATCCAAAGCAATTTGTTCAACAGGTCTTATAAGTATTCCTTACACATTTTGTTTTTCTGTTTCAGTAAAAGTTCACTTAACTAAAACTGCAAACTTCAAATAAGTAAAACTCCAAAAGACAAATGTGTTAACCAACCTTATTTCCAAGTACAACTCTTGACTTCCACAGAGAAGGTCTCTGATTCCCAACACATTAAGTAAATTGCACTGCTATAAAAAGACAGGAGTTACATTCCCAGTTTTAGATTCACAAATTACTATAAAGAAAATGAAAAGGTTTTCATAAACAAGTGCTGACAGTGTTCTATATCGTTTCTCAGTCCATTCATTCCGGTAGTACTCCAATTCATTATAATGTTTCAAACTAGTTAAGCTCGCACATTCTCAGGCAACCAAACCAATATCTTGTTTCAGGCCTGCCAATAATATTGACTTATTTCAAGGGAAACAAGAAACAATGCAAACACATTGTGTCAAGTTTACACAGCAGTTAACTCGTTTACAGTTGCCCATGATACATGCACACACACACACAGCACTAGCAACAACCAGGGAAAGGAAGGACGGACATACAGATACAGAAGTGTCGCTCCTGTTATGCTGCTCTCCATATACTATAAGTAAATATTTCCACTTATAATAATTGCCATGAAAATAAATTACTACAGTCCTCATTTTAATTTATAGTAAAGTTGTATTTTCTATTGTTTTCACTACAGAACAGCCTCAGGCTGAAGTTAAGGTGTGAAAATATTTACCGGAACTCACCTCCAGTTGAATTTAACCCCTACAAGAACATCCGGCTTCCACCTCTGCTCTCCTGCCTTCCTCAGTGTCATTTGAAACCCAGACCATCCATATCATCAGCTTATGCTCAGTCCTCTAGTTTCAAGATGCCACTTTTGATGCACAAATTCACAGTAAACGGACATGTGCAATTTATTTTTAATAAGTGAACAATAAATTAAAGTAAATTAAATGTGGGACTTTATTACACTGTGGATGTATACACAATAAAAGTTTCTTGTTTTGTCTTAATTTAAAATGTGGCATGGTATATATCATGGGAACCGCACGGCCTGTCGTGGTTTATACCTTACATATATAACATTACCAAACAACTGGGTACAAAATACACTGCTCCCGTAATGAGCAGGTGAAGTGAAACTAAGTTTTGCCAGTTAAGGAAATATTATTTGAACATATGCTTCTGTGGTGGAATACATAGAATTCCAAAAAGCCATGGCTAATTTACATAAACACAGTTTTCAGCACACCCAAACTGCCACTTTTACATTATCTTTTCCTTTCCAAGTTTCATTCTTGTTTGTAGTCTACAGCCAATGTCTTGTCATGCATTGAAAATGACTTTTGAACCCTTATCTTTTCAACTAAGAAGTTAGTTATACTTAATATACCAATACAGCTGGATAATCAAAGGGTTTATATGATATGTTGCATGTCTTTGTAGTTGCAGTTAAAAAAATTGGCATCCATCTGTTGATGAATATTAGGCTATTTTGAAATGAAGGCAGACAGCTGTACAGAGCTCCAAGCTGTAGCATTGAATGCCAGTTCTGTTGAAATGGTCCAATGAATATATTCTTCAGGGGGTGCTGATGTTTTGTCCGACATTTGAATTATGGGATATCAGTGAGACAGGGGGGTCAATGTATCATCCATCATGTTCATGCTGGATAAAAAACTAAATAATAGGAATAACCCGTAGAAAGGTCACTGGTTATCCAGAGTAGTTGACATTCGTTTCTAGTGAGGGCGATATCAAATTTCATCCTGTGTAATAAGATTGCTGCAGAAAAGAGGATTCCATTTTTGTAGAACTAAAAGAGTACAGGGGTCTATTCAATTTATCTAAACATGTTTTAATAATTAAAATCAAACATTTAATTGTACATGTGAATCCTTTAGTTTATTTATGTCTGTAAAACTACATACAACATTAGTGAGGGTCGTATTTAGTTATTTAAAGGAAAGCGGAATTTAGATCAACCACTGTTTAGATATGAAAAGACAGCACTTTTTTTGTCATGTAATCTATTAACCAAGAAACCAGATTTCAGTTTTTGAGTCATCAGACCCTTCCCCAATGCCGAAGTTATATCCATTACAGAGCTCTGATGTTATTTAGGTATTTTACTTAGCCATAAAACTGTCATGCATGTATGACAGATTACTTGAATACATACTGAACAGGATTTCATTCCATGTCAATGGTCAACACTGCCTCCAAATTAAAGAAACAGCAAAGGGAACAAACTGCACACTAAATTACGCTAACATCGTCAAGGCACAGATAGAGTATACAGCTAGACAAATAGGGGCAGCAAATTCGCAAGTTGGTTTAGCTGTACAGTATTGATGACATATTCAGCGTCTGGCTGGGAAGCAAAGAAGAATTACTGGAATGCATACAAACATTTGATAAAATACACCAAAACATCTTGCATTTAACACTTCCACAGAGTAAGTACACTTCATATAAAATTAATAGCTGAATCTATTAAAACCAGCCTTTATGTCAAACCTACTGACAAACAGCAAATCATTCTCAATCTCAACTCAATGGGATCCCTTTTAGCTGAGCATTACGCATATGTAGAATAACATGGAATTTGTCATAATCATTTTGTTCTGACATTCATAAATAATTCTCTCAATTAAGCTATGGTGGTAACCAATTATGTCTGACACAGATATTTTAGCTTAGAATCCGATGTGCTTTTTTTGACAATCAGACAGTGCTGAGCGATGCATAATACAGTCCGGGCAGGTTGATCTTATTAAAATGTAAATACAATGTATTGAGCTAGCTCACAGTATATATGACTTATTTTTAGTTGATGACTTATATGCCATCAGCAACAACAGAGGAAAATCCCAATCTTTCAGTATTTGATATTTGTAGCTACTTTTCCATTTAGTTCTACTGAAAGACATTTGATCAGACATTTGGAGTTTAGATAGCTACAAATTATTTAGAGAAAAAAACATGGTTCTGTTAAGCCCCACTTTCCCTTATTAATGGCCATTAATGTATTTGAAACTTAAAGATGAACTCCCTTATAAATAGCATTCCGCATTTCCGGTTTATTCCAAATTTTACTGAAAATTACAGATTTTTTTTTTAATAGAACCTTGGTTTTTACTGATTTATACCCAGTGTTTAGTGAACTATTTTGTATTTTCCCAGTACTATTTTCTAGGAAATACACAATATTTTGATTAGAATGCTGTTTTATTTTGACTCAGACATTGTAATAAGCAGCCCTACACTGTATCCCAGTATACAGCAGGTATGTTTACATGTCAGAGGATCAAATAACGTTCAAACATCGCATGTAATCTGTTGCCTCACAAACACATTATCACCTGATTATGTTGGCCAATGGCTAGTTTATGAACATTCAAAAGAAAACACATTTTTGTAACATACTAAAAGCCAAATAGCAGAAGTGGGTCAGATGAGGCAGAGAATGCATAACGCTGCAAATACTACTGCATTGAGGTACATGTTCATGCTGACAGAATAAAAGGACATATTGAAAGTAAGCGACTCATTAAACTGAAACAAGAAAGTGAACTGAGAGACAAGCAATCCATTTCTGCGGCTTTTGCATGAGCTTTAATAAAAAAGTGCAGAATGACTGTGTTAATGAGTTTGTCAGAGCTCTGTGCTTTGCTGGATAGCCACTATTTATTGCAGAGAGGTGCGTATTGGTGACTTCATGCTACAGCACTGTCCATCAGCTAAAATACTGCTTAACGCCGACAATCTTTATCGTAAATATTTGACAGGAAATGATGGTACTTTAGTAAGTAAACTTATGGAACGCACTGATGGAAATGTCCAGTGTGATTTTTGACGAGTCTCCCGATGCCTTGGACCATCTAGTTCTGTCAATTTTCTTTTCTTTTTATGATTTCAAAGTGAATAAACCTGGCTGGTTTTGTGCCGATATTATGTTCATACCTTCTACAGATACTAGCTCTGTCAGCACAGCGAATGCCCAAACGTTCACAAAGTACCAACTAACTTGGGAAAATGTGGCCTCATCTTGCACAGATTCTGCTTCATCATACATGCCAGGGACATCAAACTTAATCAGAAACCAGAACTGCTACACATCATATTCCACAAGTGTGTAGACTGAGAATGTTTTCCTGTGATTTTTACTGATGTTTAAATAAAAAACCTTTTTTTTTTTTTTTTTTTTTTTTTACCAATTTCATCCCTATTTTAATATTTGTAAAATGTGTAAGATAAAACACGAAAATGTGGAACGCTACTTATAAATGACTGAGTTTCAGCTCTTATGTTTGGGTGAATTTAATATATACAGTGCCTATAGAAAGTCTACACCTCCTTTCAAAATGTTCACCTTTTGTTGCCTTATAGACTGGAATTAAAATGCATTAAAATAGTTTTTTTTTTCATTTATCTACACATCCTACCCCACAACTTTCAAGTGAAAAAAATATTCTAGAAATGTGTAGAAAATTAATTAAAAATAAAAACTGAAATAGCTTGGTTGGATAAGTGTCCACCCCCCATCAAAGGCCTTGAATATCCCTTGGAGCACGGTCAAGACGATTATTAAGAAGTGGAAGGTATATGGCACCACCAAGACCCTGCCTAGATCAGCCCGTTCCTCCAAACTGGATGCTATAGCAAGAAGGAGACTGATCAAAGAAGCTACCAAGAGGCCAATGGCAACTTTGCAAGAGCTACAGGCTTTTATGGCCAAGACTGGTCAAAGTGTGCATGTGACAACAATATCCCAAGCACTCCACAAATCTGGCCTGTATGGTAGGGTGGCAAGAAGGAAGCCATTACTCAAGAAAGCCCACCTTGAATCCCGTTTGAAGTATCCAGAAAAACACTCAGGAGATTCTGTAGCCATGTGGCAAAAAGTTTTGTGGTCTGACGAAACTAAAATTGAACATTTTTGCTTAAATGCAAAGCGTTATGTTTGGCGCAAACCCAACACAGTGCATCACCCAAAGAACAGCATCCCTACTGTGAAGCATGGTGGTGGCAGCATCATGTTATGGGGATGTTTCTCATCGGCAGGGACTGGGGCACTTGTCAGTATAGAAGGGAAAATGAGTGGAGCAAAGTACAGAGAAGTCTTTGAGGAAAACCTGCTGCCCTCTGCAAGAAAGCTGAAACTGGGACGGAAGTTCACCTTTCAGCATGACAACGACCCAAAGCACACAGCCAAAGCTACACTGGAGTGGCTGAGTAACAAAAAGGTAAATGTCCTTGAGTGGCCCAGTCAGAGCCCTGACCAAAATCCAATCGAAAATGTGTGGCATGACTTGAAGATTGCGGTCCATCAACGCTCCCTAAAGACAGAGCTTGAACAGTTTTGTAAAGAAGAATGGTCAAATATTGTCAAATCTAGGTGTGCAAAGTTGGTAGAGACCTATCCCAACAGCCTCACAGCTGTAATTGCAGCCAAAGGTGCTTCCACCAAGTATTAACTCAGGGGGGTGGAGACTTATCCAATTATGATCTTTCAGTTTTGTATTTTTAATATATACTCATATCTCAAAAAAAACTTTTTTCCCCTTAACAGTGTGGAGTATGGTGCGTAGATAAATGGAAAAAAAATCCTCATTTAAATGCATGAAACTCTGAGGCACTGAAACAACAAAATGTGAAAAAAGTTCAAGGGGGTGTAGACTTTCTATAGGCACTATATATATATATATATATATATATATATATATATATATGTATATATATATATATATATATATATATATATATATATATATATATATATATATATATATATATATATAAATAAAATGACCACACTGCAGATCACAGGGACAAATGCAGCCAAGAAGCAAAAAGAATGCAAATTATTTTTAAAATGAGACACTTTGGAACCTCTTGGAATTAACATTCTATTCTGAAGTCATCATGTAACCATCCTCCAGAAATTTTCTTTTTATATATATATATATATATATATATATATCAGTTACTCACATTTTTGTGTAACTACTTTACCGTTTTCTTTTTAATTTTGCTACTTGTGGTACACAGCAGGTTTCCTTTTTCAAATTGTATATATATATATATATATATACATACTTGATATTGATACTTGATATATGATATTGAGGTTCAATTGAGACTGACCTCTTCTGTAAACCTACTGACATGCACCAGTATTTACACATGTCCTCTGCACATCCGATACACACTAAAAGGGCAATCCCAAAGGGTCTAGGAATAAGAATACGAAGAATATGCTCAAAAGAAAGTGACTATGTAAAACAAAGAAATGTATTAAAAACAAATCTTAAAAAAAGAGGATACAAAGAAAGAATTATAGAGACGGAGTTAAGAAAAGTGGATAAACTAAAAAGAGATGATCTACTAGATTATAAAAATAGAGATAAAAAGGTCAAAAGAGTCCCATTAATAATGACTTACTCTAAACTTTTGCCCAATATTTCTAAGATAGTTTGGAAACACTTGCGGATTCTACATAATTCAGAAAATTTTAAAAAAGGATTTCTTAAGGCCCCAGTTGTAGCATTCAAAAGAGAAGCTAATTTAGGTGATATTTTAGTTCACAGTAAACATAAAAGAATAATTGACAAAATAGGTTCTACGAACATATGCACTAGTAGATGTAAAGTGTGTAAATACATAGACAAACGTAAAAATATAATTAAACATAAGAACACCACATATCCACTAAAAACTAATACCTACTGTAAAAATAGCAATGTTGTTTATGGAATAGCCTGTGAAAAATGTGATGAAATCAAATATGTTGGAGAGACTGGAACTACTTTATATAAAAGAATTCAGAACCACCTTTCATTAATTAGAAATAAAAAAATGAATGAACCAATAGTACAGCACTTCACCAGTCAGGGACATGACATAAATGATGTAAAGTTTGTAGTATTAGAACAGCTCAAATTAGACAATGCGACATATAGAAGAATAAAAGAAAGTAAATGGATAAATAGACTGAACACGATTATGCCAGCGGGACTCAACAGAAAAGAATGAACTAATTAACTTCAATAAATATATAACATTTAAATAAATAAACAAAATTCATTCAAAAGTTGTGCATGCTGATGCGCTGGGGAGGCCAAATCTAGACTGATCCTCAAAGCCAGCATTGCATGATATAATAAAAATATAAGTTTATATAAAGTAGTGTTAATTAGAATTAATACAGATTCAAAGATAGAAGTAAAAATGATGTCACAATATATAGAACACCATTACATCATGTAAGAATAAATCATGAATTTGAATGTAAACAATAACAAGTAGTTGTCATGCCGTCAAAAACCTATAAATACCTCCAATGTTTGGATTCAAACACAGGCTCCCTTGAGAAAGATATGTACAACATATCGAAACGTTGGGCAGCTGGCTCTTTGAGCTAAAATATATATATATATATATATATATATATATATATATATATATATATATATGTATAAAAATATACAGTGCCTTGCATAAGTATTCAGACGCCTGACCAATTCTCTCATATTACTGAATTACAAATGGTACATTGAAATTTCGTTCTGTTCGATATTTTATTTTAATACACTGAAACTCAAAATCAATTATTGTAAGGTGACATTGGTTTTATGTTGGGAAATATTTTTAAGAAAAATAAAAAACTGAAATATCTTGCTTCAACCCCTGTGCTGTGGAAGCTCCCAGTTTACACCGATGAAAGAAATTGCCCTAACGAGGATACAATTACCTTACCATTGACCTCCACCTGTGAACCATTAAAATTGCTGTCACATCTAGGTGAGGTCTTACTAATGCATTGTAAAGTTTTAACATTACTGCATTTAATCCTGTACTTTAGAGTACTGTAATCTGTCAAGTGTCATTTAAATCTATAGTATTTTGTATTTAATTATATCCTGATGTAACTATCACTGACAGTTATTTGCTCCATTATTGAATCGTATTTTGTCATATACTTGTACTTGCTAGAACCAAAGTCATTGTATTTTATCTTGCTCTTAATTGTATTAATACTTGTACTGTGATTCTTGAAATGTATTTTTGTTTACGACTGGAAGTCGCCCTGGATAAGGGCGTCTGCTAAGAAATAAATAATAATAAATACTTCCCTTGATTTAAATTCAACACTTCTCACAATATATCCGAGCATCTTGTTGGCCTTTTTTTATCGCTTCCCCACATTGTCTAGATGAAGACATTTCTGAGTCAACATAAACTCCTAGGTCTTTTTCATGGATTCCTTCTTCAATTTCAGTATCTCCCATATGATATTTATAATGCACATTTTTATTGCCTGCGTGCAATACTTTACCAGTTCTGAATGCTGTCTAGATCATTTTGAATGACCTTTGCTGCTGCAACAGTGTTTGCCACTCCTCCTATTTTTGTGTCGTCTGCAAATTTAACAAGTTTGCTTACTATACCAGAATCTAAATCATTAATGTAGATTAGGAATAGCAGAGGACCTAATACTGATGATCCCTGTGGTGCACCACTGGTTACCTCGCTCCATTTTGAGGTTTCTCCTCTAATCAGTACTTTCTGTTTTCTACATGTTAACCACTCCCTAATCCATGTGCATGCATTTCCTTGAATCCCTACTGCATCCAGTTTGAGAATTAATCTTTTATGCGGGACTTTGTCAAAAGCTTTCTGGAAATCTAAATAAACCATGTTGTATGCTTTGCAATTATCCATTGTCAGTGTTGCATCCTCAAAAAAATCAAGCAGTTTAGTTAGACACGCTCTTCCTTTCCTAAAACCATGCTGGCTGTCTCCCAGGATATTGTTACCATATAGGTAATTTAGGTAATTTTCCATTTTGGATCTTATTATAGTTTCCATAAGTTTACATATAATAGAAGTCAGGCTTATTGGTCCGTAGTTACCTGCATGATCTTCGTTAGCGGTTTGTAAATAACTTAAATAACTTATTTCATTTCTTTGAGTACTATTGGGAGGATCTCATCTGGCCCAGGGGATTTGTTTATTTTAAGAGCTCCTTGTCCCTTTAATGCTTCTGCCTCAGTTATGCTAAAGTTATTTAAAATTGGATAGGAACAGGTTGACATGTGGGGCATGTTGTCTGTGTCCTCCTTTGTAAAAACCTGTGAAAAGTAATAATTTAATACATTTGCTATTTTTTTTCTTCGCCTATGATTTTGCCATTTGTGTCTCTTACACATTTAACCTCCTCTTTGAATGTTCTCTTGCTGTTATAATATTGGAAAAACATTACTTCTGCAGAAGTTGGATGACTACAATGTCATCCAAATGTAAATAACATCTGTATTCCCTTTCATGAGCTTAAATTTGTCACCTATGGGTTACTGGCAGTGATTTATGTTTGTTATTTTATTTTTCAGGTTTAACTTTTGTTTAGGTTTTTTATCTCCTCTATTGCTTAATTTAAGCTCAATTAGTAATTGTTGACTGCTGTATGCAAGGTATAGTAACTGCCCACAAACCCCAAACTGGCTTTCTGAACCATACACAACATAAGAGGCAAGCTGTCTATTTGAAGAGAGATGACGAGTTGACATAACTTTAAATGTCAAGGGTATCTCTGAACTTGTCTGTGCTTGACCTCTTACAAATTGGCAAAGCTGTTTGTTCTGCTAAAGGTTTTTCCAGTTTGTCGATGAAGAGTGCTGAAATTATACTAGAGGTTGGCATGGGTGGAAAATCTTGAACCAGGTACCCGGTGTGAAAACTACCCAGATACCCGGGTCTTTTTCGGGTAATGATTAAAAAATAAATCACATATATTAATGTTTTAAGTGCATGATATGTATTTATATACTATATAGTACACATACATGTAGTCGCTTCAGATCTGTAGACCTTTTTAAGTACTGGAAACATTAAAATAATAATAATAACAAAAGTTTCGGTTTGAATACCGTTATTAATGTTAAATGCACTTCATGCTGTTGGAATCTATTGGCCATATTCCGCTGTTGTTGTTTTAAAACAAGTCATCCAGGCATCCAGAAAAGGAGGGTTGTGTGGAATTGCTTTACCAAAGCAGGAGAAAACAGAATTGGCAAACTCTGCCAAGGAAATATTTCATTCAAAAGAGGAAGCACTAGCATAATTACGGTACTTAATGTGCTCCACAATTATTTTTTAACCCAAAAACAAAATAGGTTTTGGGTTAAATAACTTTTCATTAGTGTGTGAGTAATGTTTTTTCTCATACTGACTTAATTGTGTACTTTGCACCTTACACATTTTGGAGTGCCTGTGCTTTTCCTTAGTAAATCTACTTCATTAAAATAAAAATAAATGTTTACGGTTTTCAATGTTTTCTGGGGTACACCGCCCACAATACTTTATTTATTTATTTATTTGCTCATTTATTTTTAAATAAAGGCTTCTTATTTGATATTTTTGGTAAGAAACTATATCTGTGCAATAACTGTAGATTTAGCATTCCGTATTGGAAGCCACGTAGTTATTATAATTAATGGATCACAGAGTTATCACTGACATAAACACAACAGGATGTTATGTTGTTTTCTTTCTGATTTAGTTCCTGAGAATAAGTCACCGCAGTTATTATTATTGAGGTGTACTTGCCGCTCTGTGTTATTGTTTTCTGTAAAAATAAATAAATAAAAAAAAAGCTTGTTTTAATGTTGTCTTTATTACGCCGACCAGAGACCCACAACGACTGCATTGTCATACCCGGGTTTTCGAGTACCCATGCCAACCTCTAAATTATACATTATACTTTTAGTCAATAGACAATGTGGGCGCTAGTTATTTGAGAACTTATCCTGATACTGTATGTGATATCATATCATAGCAGAGTAATATTTGCCACACACAGTAATTAAATAATGATAACATTGTACATTTAAAGCCACAATGTTAACATTTGTTATTTTCTAGTTATTTATATTTTCCAGCATGAGTTTATTTTTTTTTTAAATAAAGTCCATCCACACAATTTTAATAGATTGCATGCTACATTAAAAATACAAATAATATGTTGGAAACCTTACAATCTATATCATATTTAAGTGTTTGCCCATAATTTATATTTGTCTGCTTTTCAAAAATGAATTCTTGTTTTTTCAGGTCTTTCAGTGAACTTTCTAAATCCATTTTAGTGCTAACATGTTGTACAAATCCTCAACTTTCTGAAATGTCCAGGATAGGGCCTCAGACTCTTTTTTAAATAGCTTTCCTTGTGTAGTTCCTCTTGGGCTGTAGTTTATGTAGGCATTATAGTCACAGAACCACATTGGATCAGGGCCATATTCAATTTCTTAAATTGGAAATAATAAAATATACACTCAGCTTCTGACATACTTTAACTAGCCAGTACCCCAAATAACCTCCAGTTCTTTCTCCTTCTAGTTGCTTTGCTGGGTCAATCTAGATATGGAATTAACTAATAATCTAATGTCAACAAACAATTAGAATAAGATAGCTACATTACCACACCAGTTTGATAAATTACATTGACATGTGACTGTGACAGAAATAGAATGATTCTTGGTGGTAAATCTCCCTCCTGACCTGTGAGGGCTCTAAGTAAAGGGAACAGATTACCCTGGACTGGATGGTCTGACAATTCGTTCCCAGGGTTAAAAGGAAGTCGGTCATCTAGAAAGGGGACAGAGCTTCGGTGCTGTAACACATCGACCCGAAAGGGAAACGATGTGGAAGCTGCGGATTGGAGGATTAGCTGTAATCATTTACCAAGGGGTCACGAGTGATGATACAAATAGGGGACGTAGCGACGTGATCTGTTCCTTCTATATGGTTAAGACCGACACGGAAGGACCAGTGTTTATATATATTGTATCGTGAGTGTTTTATTTGTTTGTTTCTAATTGTTACTTGTTATTATTAGTAGACGGCTAACACGTTCCGGAGCTGTCGCCTAAGGCCAGCACTAACCCAGACATCACTTCACCTGTATCATGATATAAATTGTATTTGCAGCATGAGCACTACAGCACGCACCCAGGACTGGTGACCGTGTTTGTATATTGTGTGTGTAATTTTATTATTTGGGACTGCAAACCCTTTATTTAGAACAGTGCAGTACACATTGCTGTGTATTGCCTGGGGTTATTATTTACGGTCACCAGACCAGGATTATAAAAATAAACCTCCTTGCACTTTGGATTATTGTTGTCTGCCTTTCATTGATCACACCATCACTCCTGCACCTGCACACTGTTAACCACTTTGCCACAGTGACATATCTGATCCATCCTAATGACGAATATGTCAAAAGTAAGTATTTTGTAAAACATAAAAATAACTATCCAATACTTTTACAGAGGTACAAGTATTGTACAACTGTTCTGTTCTACTTAAGCAGTACAAAATCTGCCTAAAAAATAAACCAAAAAAGAAATCTTCAGCTCATCCCAAGATGAAGGCGCTAAAGAACGTCAAGGTCAACTACCACACAGTAGAGCCTTCATCGAGAGGGCACTATTGCTATTAGAAAACAATTCTTTTCATGATTTCCTTTAGTGTCTGTAGAGCTTGTTTTGACCTTTTTCCGCTGAGAAAAGGTTATTAAATGTCATCAGTCGAAATTTGAAAGAGTATGAGGAACTAGTTCAACTGGTATAACCGTTACTAGGCATTACAGGAAACACTGTATTCGGAATTAAAGTACTTTAGGTACATCTATGTTTTATAAAGAAGCTGAAATATGAAATGTATTGCTGTCAGTTAGTAAAATGGGTAGTAGAGAAGATTTGTGGAGTTTGAGAAAGATAGTGGTAGTTGCTAGTCTGAGCATATTTTCCTATACTGCAACTGGAAAATCAAAGACCACTGTGTCACGCATCTTAATGAAATGGCAAACATTTCATAACACAGGTCAGAAATGACTGCTACATTATAGGCATGCAGCTGGCGATAGGATTGTGAGACCTGCCAGCTCTGTAGAACAAAGGCATTACAACCCCTCTTCAGCCCTACAAGTTTTTCAACTGGGTCTACAGAATTTTCCAGTGCTGTGGTCGATGGCTGCATTATTGGTTCTTGCTCAAGTAATCAACCTAAGTAACTTTTTAGTAATGGAATCCTAGTTACCTGATCTGTAAATAAACTTTGTTTATTGTAATTTTAGTTGTATCCATTTTGTTTTACTAATGTATAGAATGTTAAATTCAATTTCTAACACATATTTTTCAAACAAAACACCAGTAACCCCAAAACAGTGTGCTGGGAGATTCAGTATGGAAGATTTTCACCTACTACTGAGAACTGATGGCGAGTCATTTTATTATTAATAAAGTGCCTGCCTTTTACACATAGTAACATATTTCAGACCAAAGGAGCAATTTCAGAATGAGCAATTGTGGCAGTATGCCCCGCCCATGTGCGTATTTTATGTGATATCTGTTGTATGTAGTGTATTATTGTTGGGGTTATTGTTGGTGTATGTTTAAAGTGCACGGGATATAATGTGGGGTCAGTCTAGCACGAGTGATTTAAAATATATAGTTGTATTTAGGCACGTGGAAATAAAGTATGTAATAGTATGTGAGCACAAGGATTGCACAAATTATTTCACGTGCTGGGATTCAAGTGAATAATTAATTAGTAATTGAATCCTGGCACAACTGCATATATAGAGCCACGAAGCACTCACACGGGGTTGTGTGTTCGAGAGTGGAGAACGGGAGAGAGAGATAGAAGGAGAAAGTAATTATACTAAAAACAACAAATGTTACTTGTGTGAGAGGACTCGCATGATACTTGTTTAGTGTTTGTCCACTGTGTTTGTCTGTTTGTTTTGGCCACTGCACCATTTTGTTTTTTTAAGTGTTTTGTGTTTAGTTTAACCCTTTTATTTTTATTTGTGTTAATAAAACACTGAGCACCGCAGTGTCTCTCTTTCACCCGCAGTTGCTGTGTGTTTTGGTTTCATTTCCTGGCCTGACGTCACCACTAGAGCCAGCCTGTTCACAGCAATACATTGTTTTGATGTTTTCTGCAATCAAATTAGGAAGCCATAAAACACAACCCATACACAACAGGTCACTGAACTGAACTGGCTATATAATGGAAGTCGTTTTGGACTGTCCTTTTATGGGAACCAAAAGTCAAGTGAGGTCCAGTAGGTTATTTTCAGAAGCAATACCCAGGGTTGGGTAAAACGGCAGCTCCGTTAACAAGTACAATAATAGTTAAGCCATCGAACAGGTGTCTACTGCTGTGACTCTGCAATCGTTTAATGAGTATATACATATATATGCATTATCCTAGAAAGTTTATACTTAGAAATTGACCAGCTGCTATGTAAGGCTATTTATTATTTTAGTAGGCCTATAAAAAAGATTTAGGATTAAAGTAAAATTAGAATCAGTTGTGATTACTAAATCTGGATGTATGAAAAGGTGAAATGGCAGTCATGTGTTATCCAGTTAGTCATAGGGTTGAGCTTTACACTATATATAGGTCAGGCATCAAAAGACAATCAGTTGTCTGTGTTTAAAATAACAAGAAATTATGACTCATATAATGTAAATAAATGAGTTCATACAGGTTTATATTTTTCTAAGTTACTACTCAAACTAGATCATGCCCTAACCATTTAAAATGAGCTAAAGGTTTTTCATACGATTATTCAGAGATATGGATATGCAAAAAAAAAGAAAACGTGAAATCTGTGCAGCAAATAATGGACAACGGAATGGTGTCTTAAAAGGGAGACATGCCTGGAAAAAAAATCTGTTGTCTGGACAAATCTGGTGGATTATAGGGTGACAGTTTTTAAGTTGGTGTAGCTGTTCTAAAACCATTGAGAGGAACGGTAGTTCCTCGCACCGTTAACAGCGAATCACAAGAACTGCCAGACTCTTTATACAGCAAAGATACGTGTTTTCAGGGTATTTGGCACAGCAAGTAAGTAAATCAGCCAAAAGCACCATTTCACTTTTAATTTGTAGTTCCCAACAATGTAGAAAAAAAAGTCAATACCTGTCTTTAGTCATATAAATATAAAAAAGGCGTATATATTTGGTAAAAGTAAAACATACATAAATAAATGCATTAATAAATATTGAAATAAATGAATACATAGACATGTATTTCTTTGTTTATCTTGATATTTCAAACAAAAATAAATACTCAACAGTTCTTGTTCAATTGTATATTAGTGAAGATTTTTGTACATAAAGATTGTCATGCTTTCATATATTTTTACTTTCAAATTTAAAAAATATATATTGTAACGCCCCAGACAATTGCTTTGTTGCAGAACTTGTTGTCTGTTCAGTTTGTCTCGTCTGTCTTTTATATGTTACATGTATTGTAATGGGAACGGGTCATGCTATTACTTAGCATGGGAAGGGGGAGTGAATGAATGAGTGGGGAGAATGTGTGTTGCTGTTTTCGGGGGGTTGCTGAGCATTTTGAGTCTCAATAACTGGTTACACCACCTTTAGCAGCAATAACTGCAACCAAACGCTTCCTGTAATTATTGATTAGTCTCTCACAGCGCCGTGAAGGAATTTTGGCCCACTCCTCCATGCATTTGTGGGTCTTCGAGCATGAACTGCTCGTTTCAGGTCCTGCCACAACATCTTAATGGGATTTAGGTCTGGACTTTGACTAGGCTATTCCAAAACTTTAAATTTCTTGTTCTTCAACCATTCTGATGTAGACTTACTTGTGTGTTTCGGATCATTGTCTTGCTGCATGACCCAGCTGTGCTTCAGCTTCAGCTCATGGACGGATGGCCTGACATTTTCCTGTAGAATTCATGGTTCCTTCAATGATGGCAAGGCATCCAGATCCTGATGCAGCAAAGCATCCCCAAACCATGACACTACCACCACCATGCTATGAGGTTATTACTGTGGAATGCAGTGTTTGGTTTTTGCCGGACATAACCGGGGCCCATGTCGGCCAAAAGGTTCCACTTTTGACTCATCTGTCCATAGAACATTGTTCCAGAACTCTTGAGGATCATCCAGGTGTTTTTTGGCAAACTTCAGATGAGCATTGATGTTCTTCTTAGTGAGCAATGGTTTCCGCCTTGGTACACTGCCATGAATCCCATTTTTGCCCTGATGGTGGAGTCATGAACACTAACCTTAGCCGAGAGAGGCCTGCAGATCCCTGGATGTTGTTCTAGGGTTCTTTGTGACTTCCTAGACGATTTTACGCCTTGCTCTTGGAGAGATTTTGGCAGGACGGCCACTCCTGGGAAGATTCACTACTGTCCCAAACTTTCTCCATTTGGACAATATGGCTCTGACTGTGGTTCGGTGGAGCCCCAGAGCCTTAGAAATGGCTTTGTAACCCTTTCCAGACTGATAGGCATCAACAACTTTTTTCCAGAGGTCTTCAGGAATTTCTTTTGTTCATGGCATGATGTGCCTCTAGAACCTGTGTTCACTCTGATGGTAAGGGCCAAATTTAGTCAGATTTGTATTGGGCAGGGCTGTCCCAAATCAGGCCTGGTTGTTAACCAAAGTACTCAAACAGCTGACCCTAATTATCCCTTTAATTGGGTTGAGTTAACTAGGGGGGGCAATAACTTTTTCACACCTGAAGATTGCATGTTTGATTACCTTGCACACCAAACAAATGAAAGAAGCACCAAACTTTGGTGTCATTTTTTTCTCTCAGACTCCCTCTATATACTACTACAGCCAACAAAAAAAATCTGACCAAATACAATGTGAAAAATGTGCAAAAATGCAGAAAATCTAATATATTATTAAACATTACACTATGTAACACAATTTTTGTTCCTGGGTAGTAAGTGTTATTTCCTAATTGCTTATGCCTCAAAAGTATAGAAAATGGCTATTATTCCTCACAAACTTTGCTTTTGTGACCAGGACAGTGATATTTTGAAATGTACCTATTTCCAATGAGAAAACAGGCAAATTTGTGTCTTTTCGTTCACATAAAGTCAGAAAAAAACAACATATGAATCCAAATTAACATGTATTTATACTAAAGTAATACAAAAATGACTACAAAAGATTTAGAAGTGAGTAGTTTTTCGAGATTTACGATTATACTGTAAATCACTTTCACGAATCAGCCCCCAAATGTAGTCTCCCATCATGTTCTCGTTATACTGTCCTTGTTAGCGGCGTTCAAAGTCCAGTATATCCTGGTGGAAGCGCTCGCCTTGCTCCTCCGAGTACGCTCCCATGTTCTCCTTGAATTTATCAAGATGAGCATCAAGGATATGGACTTTGAGGGACATCCTACAGCCCATTGTGCCATAGTTCTTCACCAGAGTCTCAACCAGCTCCACATAGTTTTCGGCCTTGTGATTGCCCAGGAAGCCCCGAACCACTGCGACAAAGCTGTTCCAAGCCGCTTTCTCCTTACTAGTGAGCTTCTTGGGGAATTCATTGCACTCCAGGATCTTCTTTATCTGTGGTCCGACGAAGACACCGGCTTTGACCTTTGCCTCAGGCAGCTTAGGGAAGAAGTCTTGAAGGTACTTGAAGGATGCCGACTCCTTATCTAGAGCTCTGACAAATTGTTTCATAAGGCCCAATTTGATGTGCAGTCCACCAGTGGCTCCCACTTGACGTTGTTCCTCCCCACAGAGAACTCGGTCCGCTGTGGCCAGTCCCGCCTGTGGTAGTGCGCCTTGGTGTCCCTGCTGTCCCAAAGGCAAAGATAGCAGGGGAACTTGGTAAAACCACCTTGGAGACCCATCAGGAATGCCACCATTTTGAAGTCTCCTATGACCTTGATGCCATCTCAGAAAAATGCAGATATGTATCCACTTAGGCAGCTGGAACTAAACTGAACTGGTGGGCTTAAGGCCCCTGTATTTATACTACTATTTATATTACTGGAAAGTTCTAGAAGTTACTCCAAGTTTACTCAGCACTGAAACTATCTGGAATGTTCTGGAAAATAGGTCAATTTCAAAATATCACTGTCCTGGTCACAAAAGCAAAGTTTGTGGGGAATAATAGCCATTTTCTATACTTTTGAGGCATAAGCAATTAGGAAGTAAAACTTACTACCCCGGAACCAAAAAAAAATAAAATAAATTGTTACACGGTGTTATTATTGATTCAACATCATGCAATTTTCATATTATACTAATCCTCCCGGAAGACCTATCGTCACAATTATAGGTTCAGTTATTGAACCACTATGTCAATATATAGACTTTTATTTACCACCCTTTGTCCGTAAACTCCCTTCGTTTGTTTCTGATACATGTGATGTTCTTAACCGTATTAATGAAATCAGGCTGGTCCCCGATAATATTCTTGTGTCACTTGATGTCACTTTGATACTTTTCTCCAAAAAAGAGAAGCTTTTTGGATCCATAATCTAAAAACTCTTATTCCTAATGGTATGAATACTGATTTCGATATTAGACCATTCCTTTAAATTATTATTATTCCTATTATTGCTTTTCTTCTATGATACATTTTAATTTTATATATTTTGGGGGGAATTCTCAGGAATGTGTTTAGACATTTCAATAATAAAGACTGTGTTTTTGTTAAATTGTTAATTTCATTTAGTTTAATTATTTTTTTAAAAGCGAATGATTAGGTGTTACAATTATCCACTATAAAGTATAATTGGTTATATATTAGCTTTATCTTTTGCATTATTATTATTGATGAATTATGCAACATTAGCGAAGTGATTCTATACATATCTTTAATTAACAACGTGTTCAATCTTTTATGTCTTTATACCCAGCTGAAACATTGGTTTCTTTCTCAATAAATTTTTCAGTTCAGAAGTTCAGAAAACTTTTAGTGTGCTGCTTCCCTTTTTCTTTATTGACTAGTTTGTACACCAGCACCCCACATTCAGGGGGCATTGATGCTGTCACTTTCTATTTAAATTCCAGACCCACTGAGGTTCTTCCACCCTGTCAATTAATTATAGATTTACTTGATTTGTGCTTAAATTCCAATTATTTCATATTTGAAGGTCAATATTTTCCCAGATAAAGGGTACAGGAATGGGTGCAGCATTTGCTCCCAATTATGCCAGTTTGTATCTGAGATTTTGGTAGGAGAACTTCATCTATAATAATGATAACATCTTTTTACCATTTATCTCTCTATGGCTTAGGTACATTGATGATGTCTTATTAATATGGTTGGGATCAAAGACTCAACTTGATCATTCTGTGGATTATATTAATTCCACAAATAGTCATTTCAAATTTAAATATGAACCTGATCTAGATAGAATACATTTTTTAGACTTGGAAATATCTAAAGGTAAGAAGAGCACCTACTATATTCAATAAACCAAAAGATCAGAATTCATTACTGGCAAAAAAGTCAACATACTCACTCACTGAAAAGAAATATACCGAAAGGTCAATTCTCAAGGGTAAGAAGGAAATTGAATTAAATCTGAAGAAATGCGCTCCAAATTTATTACCTGAGGATATGACGACCGTATTCTTCAAGAAACAATGTACAAAGCTAAAGATTGTGATCGAGTGATACTTCTTAAGAAGAAAGTTAAAAACACTAAAATTGATCTAATGATGTGTTTTACCTCTGAATTTAATTATTTGTTGAACGATATAAAGGGAATGTTTTTCAAACATTGGCAGGTACGAAAAAGTGATCATTCCTTGAATTTGATAACAGATAAACTGCCCCGTATTGCTTTTAAACGTGCAAAAAACATGAAAGACAAATTGGTTCATTCATTTATTCCAAAAGTGGACAAAGCATTTACATGGTTATCTAATCCACCGGATAGTAATTTTAAATGTGGCCATTGTGTCCACTGCTCCAATACTGTAAATACTAAAACTATTAATCACCCACGATCGGGTAAAAAGATACAAATTCAAGGTTTCATTAACTGTAATACCACAAGAGTAATTTATATGTTAATTTGTCCATGCAGACTGGTCTTTGAGTCTTTGAACATAAAGCAGCAATTAGGAACCAAAATCAACAATATGCAATAGCCAAACACTATAAAAAAGCTGGTCACGGATCATCTCCACACTCATTACTCATTTGCATTTTCATACTCAAAACGTGAACACATCACCCCCCATCTTGCCCAGCTGTACTGGCTACCTGTAAAGTTCAGGATAACTTTCAAAACCTCACCCTTCATCACCCAGGTCCTGAGTACCTCCTCAACCTGCTGACCCACTATGTCCTTGCCTGCAAGCTGAGGTCCTCTGACTCTGGCCTGCTTGTTATCCCCAAGCAAAAGTGCACCACACTTGGAGAACACTTGTTTAGTTTCATTGCTCCGACTCTTTGGAACTCTCTCCCAGCTTTGGTGCATGATGCTCCCACCGTCGCTCGCTATATATCAACTCTCAAGACCCACTTGTTCTCTCTTGCTTTCCATGCTTTTTAAGCCTGATATGTGCTATTAGCTTCTGTGTTGCTGCTACTATCTCATATATTATGCTACTATATCCTTCAGCGACAGCACTCCTCTAAAACCCCAATGCCTTTTAAATTACTAGTTAAATAAAACACATACATGACAGAATGGAGACCAAAAGTGCAGACAGGGAGATAAGCCTTTAAATTCGGCGGCTCTTTCTTTCCTATTTGTCTTCCTACCTCCTGCAGAATCAGGGTCCAATTCCTTTACTCCTGCTGGATGCGTATTCAGCCTCCACTCCAAACAAACCCGGGTTTACTTCACAATGGACAAATCAATCTCTAGAATGGATGAGATCAGGAATACTTATACCAGGTGCTCAGCTTCTCCAAATCAATCAATTTACACTTATAGGAGCTACGAACAGGTGCGCATGTAACGTGTTTGTGTAATCAGTGCATATTCTCAAAAAGTAACTACTCAAAAAATCAACAAATCTATCTGCTCATTATTTAAAATGTAAATAACATTATGTATGTGCCCAATGAGCTATTGATGTAAAACTTAAAATGTTGCATTTTTATCATTGCATCAATATATATAGGCAGGATTTGAACCTTAACTAGTCATTTCACTCCAACTACATAACCGCTACGCTACACAGATTCACATCTTAACCCTTTCAACAGACTAGGCTACTATTTACATTTACCCTATCCAAACGGCAATACATTGCCTCAATATAGAAACAATTGGGGCAACCTTGACCCCCATTGCTTTTACAGTTGTGCTGGCCAAGGTTGCCCCAAATGGTTTCATTCAGCCTATTTCAATGCTGCTTTTCCACTGAATGTGATCCACATTTCTGTTCTCCATTAAACAGTGATATGTACAAAGTGCAGAATGTAACACATAATTTGTAAATAAAGTAATGTATAATGCAGGATATCCCAAACTGTATTTCTAGAAAAGTAATTTACTTTACACTTTGGAGTAAAAAGCATTGTAAAGCACCCAAAATGTGCTTTCACAAGTTAAATGTTATACGATAAAGTACACATTACTAATCAGAGTATTTATTTTAATAATGCTTGTCTTCAATGACTACTGACACCTGTAATGTGCAAAAATTTGAACTCATAATTTTAGAAATAATATTGAATATGACTCAAGTAAGATAAAACACATTTTCTTTCACAGATAACAGTGAACATCAAGTAATAATTATATTTTTTTCCACTGCCTAAGTAAACTGTAAATAATAGGTTCTAACTTGTGTGTATGGTATACAAGTAACTTCAGTCAACTGCCTTCTGTGTATTCAACTTCATCAGAGGTTTTGCTGATACCATACTTCTTCATTTCATTTCAACACACCATCCCAAGTTTCTATCTCAGGTCAGTTGGAGAGAAGCAGCTGCCAACTTCAGCTGAATTTGGGGCCCTTGAGAACAGGATTTTTAAGTTCATGGCCTGAGAACCAGAAACAACAGGTGACACCGCCAACCTAGTAACCGTTGCTATATTACAGTATGAACATATGCAGCTTTGTCACATTGTTATTTTACCATTGCTTTTTTTAGGACTCTCGCCAGCGTATATTATACCCTATATACAGGGTCATTTGAACTTGAAGAAAGAACTAAAGACCATTTAAATAATAGCAAACGGCACCAGATGCAGCACTGTTAATGTGTAGATGGTTATGTGGTTAACCAAAAAACTATTACATAAGCTTGTTCTATTACCTACTGTTAAATTAAAGTTATACAGTACTTAAGCAACATGACTCAACAAAGAGGGAATTGCCTGGGATGGATAACTGGTTTAGCATGTAGACAAAGCCAACAGCCTATTGTGTGAACTCAGTCAATAACCTTAGGTTAGTTCCATCATATTATTATTATACAGTATAACACAGATTTTATTTTCTCAGGTGATTTCTGCAGTTATGAAGAATTCTTGAAACTACTTGAATCTTGGATCATCTGGCAGATAATGGGGCAGCAGTGTGGAGTAGTGGTTAGGGCTCTTGACCGGAGGGTCGTGGGTTCAATCACAAGGGGGGGGGGGGCCCCGCTGCTGTACCCTTGAGCAAGGTACTTTACCTAGATTGCTCCAATAAAAACCCAACTGTATAAATGGGTAATTGTATGTAAAAATAATGTGATATCTTGAAACAATTGTAAGTCGCCCTGGATAAGGGCGTCGGCTAAGAAATAAATAATAATAAAATCAGCATTAATACATTATCTTGAGCATTAACATGTATTTATTATTACTGCCTTTGTTTTCAGAATACACTTCACATGATTATGAAATAGGAAAATATTTTTCCTTAGAGTGTGAAACTATTTTTTTGACTACAGAGGCCCAAATACAATTTATTAATAATCGCCAATTTAGCTAATTAGCTAATTAAAAGCACAAGTTGTGACTCACATAACTTATTGTTTCAAATTAATTCCCACTCTGTTCACATGAATATTAAAAGACAAACACAGCATGCTGGTGATTGTCTTACAAAGGCTGAGCGACATACACCAAACCATGCAGTCCATCATGTAGGAATACTATTTTCTCTAGCTAGTTTCCTAAACTGTGTTTGAGATATTGAAACTTAAGTTGTTTCGACATTACTTTTAATCAGTTTGAAAAATAACTACATATTTTCATGGCCATGTCAGAGGTATTACAAAAATGGAAGTGAAATTAAAAATGCTTGTGTATGTGTAAAACAGTATCAGGATCCACTGATATGAATGGTAGGAGAGACGGAGGTTGGGGCTGAAACCCTGCTCAGGTGCCTAAGGTTTATTTTCACAGTAATCATAGATATTTCAATGTAATAGTCTTTAATTTTTGTCAATTAAAATTGAGTGATTTCAAAGCTTATTAGGAGCAATGTGAAGCTGGAAATTGACACAAAACATGTCCTAAAACTAGCAAATGCCACCAATTTTTCTTGTACAGTACACTGTTTGCCTTTTAATACTTATCTGAACAGAATGGGAATTTAATTTTAAGCAATCAATTTTGTGAGTTCATAGCATCCCTCTCTTAGAATTATCTACCACTGTTACATCTTGCACAGGGCTACAATTCCCACAATTCATGGCAAAGTGAAAACAAAGATGTGAAATCAAGGTAAGACAAATAATCGCAGATAAATATACAAGATAAAGTTTTTAAAAACTAGACATGGTCCAGGACAGAATATTAATTATTAAATACATAATCTGAATTATTAAACAGGATTGTTTGCATTATTTTTTAATGGCTTTAACACAACCTGATAAATTACTCTGCTGTTAACTTGCTGAGCTCACTACTGCAGTTTTGTACTTTAAAAAAAAAAAGTGAATACAAACCACGACGATTTAACAAGTTTACTGTTTCTGACTGGGACAAAAAAATAAGGCTGAAAACTGGGACAATCACAGTTTTTCCCCAGACATTCCCACCTCTGTTGTTTCTATATTACTTCTTCTTATTTCTGTTTCTTATATTTCCATATCATTATATTCTTACTTCCTGTTTACCTTGATGGAGAGTCATTCAGCTCAATTTTCACATCCTGGCATTGAAACCACCTTAGGCTACACAAGGAACAAAGTGTTTCTTTATTTCAACTTTCAGTCATCTTACCACCTACAGTACTTTTAAAACACAGCCTCCCCACTGAGTTGAGCCCATAAGCTGATAGAGGATGCACTACAACCAATCCATATTCGACATACCTCACATTCTTACACAACTAGTGGCTGGACGGAAGCCGAGGACCTGGTCCCATCCAGCATCTGACCTCCAGCATCAAAAACCTATTAGAGAAACAGTGCCGGTCCTTCCCTTGGTTATAAAATTGTACAAAAGTAAAGAACAATGAAAGAAAACCATGGTAAACTATTATAAATTCACAGTATCCCAAAATTAGGGAAAACTGCAACACCACTCTACAAATGTACAACGAAGAAGAGAAATATTGATTCCATAGATATCTTTAGAACCAGCTTGGAAGGTCCTTGATCCAGAGGTACCTATGACACAGTCGACTACACTGCTAATAACAAAACGTACTTCAGGACAGTATTGAGGAAATGCTAAGGGCTTTGCAGATACTCAGAAAACTCAAGTAATTCTATTTAACATGCTTTAAGTTGTCTGGTATCTATTAAATGAAACTAACTTAATGCTAAACAAAACAAAGCATTTCCTATTTTGCACCTGTCTACACAATAGCAATCTGAAAGTGTAATTTAATATAGAATATGTTATGATTAAACCAACTAAAATCACTCACATTTTATCTGGGATTATTTGGTTTACCTTTCTTTTATCCGTTTGATATAAAATAATTTAGATTTAGTTGTTTCCATAGAAATGTGTCATCCCTGCAGTACATTGTGGATTTTATACTTGGGCAAGATATATTAAACTCCACCAAAAAATACATCTCCCAGCATGAACAGCGATAGATAATTCAGTCAGTGTGATTAGCTTTTAGAGCTAAAGAAAGGTCATATGTCACCGACAAATCAGTTGCATTTGGTAGTTTTGGTACTTTTCTGGGTGAAAGGACCATTTGCTTCAACATTTGAGGACGTTAATTGCCACTGATTCATACTCAATGTATCAATTTGTGCAAATGACAAGACAGCTTTTCATGTCGTCAAATTAAAGGCTTGTTTTGATTTATTCAATACAAAAAAAAAGTAAATTAAAGGAAATTACTCAGAGATTCTGAGTTCTTGTACAGTCATAGAAATGAAGTTGGTCCAGCACTACAGAAAACATTGTGTTAATCATAAACATACCATAGATTGTTCTGTGGTTGATATTTTTTTAGTAAGTTTGTCCCTATGTGTTGTTTATATTGTAAAGAAAAAAAAGTGACACACATCTTCAAATTCCCACGTTTAACAAAAGCTGCAAGTTCATTCTTGTTGTCTGTATGCCATTCTACTGTGAAATAAATCATTATATCATTATTATGAGTCACTGTAACCCATAACCTAGCTAGAGGCCAAATCCAGTATTGGACCACATTCAAGAAACAACCAAGAAGCAGCCTTATAAAACCAAATATAAAAATATACACCCATGATTTTGTAATAGCAATTTTCCATTTCCTGACCGTCCGTCTCACTCATTTTGAATTTACCATTCTGGGCAATACTCTATTTTCTATAAGTTGGGACATAGCCCAATTTATACTTCGTGCACCAATATATACACACCACATACAACATAAAACACAGAATACACACAGGGACGGGGCACCCCACCACAGGGCCCATAATTGTTTGAAATTTTCCAGCCAGAGCATTATGCTTTGTGAAAGCTATTACTTTAGTATTCTTCCAATGAATAATAATGTAATATAATCAGCATTAATAATGTGAAGCATGTGGCTCATGGCTGTCATAGCTGCATGTCTCTGTTAAGAACTATTTACAATTTGGTAAGCTGTTGTTAGACAAACTGTCAGTCGTCTTCAGGTTTTTTTTTGTAGACTGGACGGTAACTGAATATGTTTTTTGTATAACTGTTTGATAGTGACAAAAAAACACGAAAATCCTATGGTGTCTCTTTTAATATTTAAATGTATCTCATAACAAATAAACTATAGTCAACTTAGTGTTACAAGTTGCACATAAGAACCATGTTAAAGTATCTATAGCTAACAAAATAATTTCATAAATGTTACCTTCTGTTCACTTCCTTTCATTTTAGAGGTCTCAAATGGGCAGTTTGGAAGAAACACATGTTATAATAAGGATGTATTATTTTTATTTTACAACATTTTTGTTACTTAGTCTTTCTTGGATAATTTCCCCTGGTGAGTTAAATTGTCCTCACCCCTTTACAGCTTCTTCCCTGTCATTAACCAAGGGTACTACACTTAACCCTGCTTCAGCTGTTTATTTTTGGTTTATTTTGTATTTACAGTATAAGAATAAGTTTGACAGTAATAGGAAAGAAAAAATCCATTCAGTCTAAATAGATATAGTTATAACATACATGTTGACATGTACCTCACCTTGGTATCTCTCAAGTGACACGCTACTGGGATAATTGGCTTGCTTCTGGGTTCTTCTATGAGAATTGAGTACAGTAAATGGATATTAATTGACAAAGACAAATAAACAATTACTATCCAAGTGCTTTTACAGTACTATTATTTTATTAACAAAGTATAATTCTAATACCAAATAAAGAAAACAAACTGTAAAAAGTAATAAGGTTGTCATTTGTGACTTTTTACATGATAGTATTTCATTGATAAATTTCCATTGATGGTTAAAAAATAAAGAATTACCATGATCCATTTATTAATGTCTCATTGTTTATTCCTTCTTGGTTCACTATACCAAAAGCCATGCCAACATATCTGTGTTTCGCTCCCAAAGCCACAACTGCTTCTATCTGTGGGGAAGCATGTTGCCTGTGATGTGCAATATGACTTTAAAGACTACCCAAGTGACCCACATTTCTCAGGTCAGAGCTGTAAATTCACATTAAAACCCACAGTCCCACGACAGTCCATGTACAACCCCCAAAATAAAACTTATATGTAGAAAAAACTGTAGTTTATCATTATAAACATATTTTTAATAATTCAGGTCAGATTAATCTTTGTCCAAACTTTCTCTAGGAAAGGAGATACCCTTACACACCAGTTAAGTGGTATATTACCATGACTGCACTCCTTGGAGTATGTTATTGTGCTTATAAAATATCCTACTATTATTTTTTTTTATAAAAATAAAACAAAAAAACCACTGGATTCTAAAGTTTAAATGGAGTTTTATTGAATGTAGCCTTCCACCAATGCGAACTAGTCACTATACTTTGGCTGTAGAGGTTACAGATTGTCTTGAAAAACATATTACTGCTGAATAAATTTTTTTTTTTACTTTGTTGATATGCAAATGTATTTACTTAATTATGTATTAATATACTGCAGCTTAAATGTATTTTTATGTAAAAAGAAAACTATACAAATATAAAAAATATAACATCTTACGTGTTTTATATACATTGGTATGTAAATGTAATGTTTGAAATTACTGTTCCCCTACAATAATCATGCTCTGCTAATTTTAAACAACACGCTTTCGATTATTTTCACCACCAGTCCACCCGTCTTAGGCTCAGTGCATCAGCTGAACTCAGAGGGGAAGTGACAGGCAGGCTGGCTTGCTTACTGAGAGCCACTCAGCCAACACAAAATAAAACTGCTCTTGCTGTTGCCTACCAGATCGAAATTTTTATGAGTAAATATCTAAGTGGCCTGTAGCCAGTGGTGTAGTCCTAAATCTGAAGGTAGCGGAACAAGAATTATTATACAAATTCACATTTTAATTGTATACTGAACTTCTAGTAATAGGTAATGCATTTATGACATTTCCACACAGTGTCTTTCTCCATCTTGTCAGAATGCTTTTAGTTTATTTATTTGTCGGTGTCAGTGGCTTTGTTTGTGTTTGGGTCCACAGTCGTATTCAAAGCACTGTTGCTGTTGCTGTCGTCAGCAATTTTAGCCTTCTTGAAGAAGCAGTTTGTGAGTCATGCGATTTAGCTTGCCTATTATGTAAGTTCCTGCTCGACTACACCACAGCTGCCTATAGAATATAGTGTCAGAATGGCGAGCAGGTAAAACAAAATGGCTGCTATAGATTGCTAACTGAACACATTCTAAACTGATCTTAATATAAAAAGTTATTTCGTCTGCATCAAAACAGAAGGAACTACAACCAGGAGATTCTTCGTGTGGTGTTTTCCCTTTGTGAAGCTCTGTTTTTTTTTTCTTTGCTGTGAAGATTCTTCTAGACAGCACATACTCAAGACTTATTGTTCAGTGGTCTTCTTTTAAAGTGACCTCTGTCAGTATAGGACTATGAAATAGTTGTTGGGATCCCACATCTTCTCAAAACTAAGAAAGCACAAGTCTGGGTTTATTTATCTGTTATAAGTTATTTGTTATTATTTTTAAAATAAAACTTCCAGTTTCAGTCAAATTTAATTGTGAGCCTTTTCATTTTGTTGGCAATTATTTACATTGAAATGCAACATGCTTGAAGTTCAGAAAGCTAACAAAATTATTTCATAACCCCTTAACAACTTGCACTTGATGGTGTCATTAAACTATGTTACCAAAAAGGTCACTGTTTGGACGGGCTTTTCTTTTTAACCAAGTAGTTGCTTTACCAAACCAGTGCAGGTAGATACAGAGGACACATACAGCAAGCTGTACAAAAGGTAAAATAAAACACAGTACAAAAACTACAAATAAAAGGTGTCACAGAGGGCGAGCCCTAGCCTTGTAACGAGGCATCCCACTCCAGGTACTGGCTACACTACGTAACCCTCGCTATACATTACTTGGGATCACTATCTCCTAAACTAACCTACTTATGAGCCGGTATTCATACGACTCCTGCTGCTTCATACGGCCTTGGTTGGCAATTGCCCTCACACACACCGCTTGCAGTTTCAGGGTTGCGTAGCTGTGATTCCTGCAGAGCGGACCCTCTCCTCCCGAATATACGCAGCTCCCCTCTGTAGCATGGCGTTGCAGTCACCCCAAGCGATCTCCACCGGATGTTTTTAAACTGACGGACACTCGGTCAAGACCCGCCCACCTGCTGATTGAGGACCGGCACAGGCAAGCATTTGCTGCCCTTCCCCTCAACCAAGCCTAGCAGGCAGCAAGTCTCAATCGAGCGCCCGTCTGTAAATAATAATTTAATCACACAAATCAACTCCAAAAAGACACACAATAAACCCATTTCCCCATATAAAATTACACCAACACTAATTTCCACATGTGCAGGGCAATCACCCTGCTACACAGGCCCTACATTACTCCCCTGAAAAACCTACAGGTTTGTTAATACTTTGCAAAACAATACCTTTGTTTTATCCAGTATATAACTTTTACAAACAAAAGGCTAACTTTGACAACAGTGATATAATATGAATTCATGTTGTTTTGGTTTTACATGTTGGAAACAATAATCAAATAATGTTTAATTACTGTAGATTCCCCTGTATTTCACTTTTAGTAGCTTTACTGTAAACTCCAACGTAACTTGAGTAACTTCTGACCACTCTGTAGTCTCAACAGTGGGTGCGTTAAGTAAAGCCCCTTTCACACTGGCATGCTCTACCCAGGTCGGAACCTACCCGGGTCGGGACCCGGTGTCATGCGGGTCGGCTACACGATTTTACACTACTTTTGATAAAGCACAGTTGACCTGGGTGACAGAAGCAAGAATACAATGCGTGTATCAATTCCCCGGAAGTAGCTTGTTACTGACGCTTCCATCCAAGCTTCAAGCCGTTGGCCCAGATGTTGATTAGAGCAAATGTTTCTTCATCCCTGCTGCAATCTGGCTCATGGTGTGTTTCAATCAACAAAAATATGTTCCTTGCATTAGTGTAACCTTCACGCAGGAGTGGCTGTTTGTTATTTCGTTGGCTTACGAACAACCGTCATGCATTTGGTCTCATTCAACCTGGGTCAAAGCATGTCGACCCACATCCTGTGGTGGGTTGCAGCAACCCGGGTACGACCCAGGTACGTGATTTCACACTACGCGGGATTGTAACCCAGGTAGCCAGAACCCGGGATGGGACCCGGGTAGGAGTGCCAGTGTGAAAGGGGTTTTCTTGAGCGGCTCAGAGCGAGAATTTTTCAGATCACCAATGAAATCTGCTCTGTAGCACTCTCAGCTGCTCAGAAGGAGCAGATCGCAACAAACTTTTAAGTGGGTTCTTTCACTGAGCTGCTCTGAGAGGCTCAGTTGCTTAACTCACCCAGTATGTTTTGTGCACACGCATTAGACAGATATTGCACAGTGATGATGCTTTTGGACTGATTATGACAAGAAAACAAATGATTACAAATATTCATATAAAATTTTATTTTAATTTTATTTAAAAGTTTATTGAAACATCTCCAGGAAGCCAGGAGCATATGACACAAGTTTGGTGAAGATTGGTGCAAAATGAAGGCAGTTACCATGTTCACACATTATAGTGTGTCAAACGAATGGACAGACAGACAGACACGATCAGCATATGAGGGTCCCCACTTTTTAAAGAGGACCCTTAAAACTGAAATTATTATATGGATTCAATGGACTACATATCTTTGTTTGAACATGTAGTTGACCATTACAGGAAGAACAATATATGAACAAGTTCCCAAGCGAAAGTCTTTTAACTGTTTTCATGTTGTTTCCAAGGCTTTGTTTTATAATCAAAAACTCTTGTGTGCATAAAGTGCTTTCAGTCCTTTAAATTTGTGACCAGGATCAAGAAACAGCAATATTTAGGAAGTAGCGGAAACCGTAAAGAAACCGTAAACAACACCCTACTCAGGCAATTTGAAACGCCCCTATGCATATTTTGTATTTGTTTATTATTATTATTATTACGATTTATGTATTGTATATATGACGTCGAAAAGCTCTTATTGTTTGGCAGGACGAGCGAGGTGCCGGCCGCCATTATTTGTTTTGGTTTTTAAAATACCTTGTGAGAATGCGTGACTGTCAGCTACTGATTATTTAACTAGCTGACAGTCGCGCAGGATTATTAAACCCGTGCAAAATGTGACCGAGGGATAATAAGATAATAGCTAGTTAATCCCTCGGTCACCACTATAAAGGCCTGCAGCTTTGGCTGCAACAGGGTGGAGTGTTCGTTGAGTGGAGAACGGGAGTAGAGAGGAGGTAAAGAAAGGAAAACTAAAAAGGAAACAATTGCTACTCGTGCTGGCTTTATACCAGCAAGATGTTGTTTGTATTAGTGTTTTGTTTGTCTGTTTATTTTGGCCCAAGCGCCCTTTGTTTTGTATCAATGTTTTGCTTTGTTTAAACCTTTTATTTTGTAAATAAACGTGCCGCAGTGCAGCTGTACCCCAGTCTGTTATTGTTGTGGTGCATTCATTTCCTGGCCTGACGTCACTACACATCCCATCCTTATCACAACAACTCATTTT